>NC_141365.1:8009243-8719243 GCF_057382095.1 Aulonocara sp. 'chitande type north' Nkhata Bay | reverse complement strand
TTTATAGCCCCACTGAGACAGCGACCAATGACAGGCTTCCCCCTCCCCAACATAGGGATGAAAAGACCAAATGTTCTTCTAAGATCGATTAGAAAGGACGTGGTATGCGTCATGTATATAGATGCATTTTATTTGAATATTGAAGAAAAAAAAAGAATTTAAGTTGTTTTTTCTTTCAAAGAAACATACAGAAAAAATAGTAATAATATATTCCTGTAGCATGTACTGGAAATGGGGGCGGTCTTAGCTCGGATGATTTAATAAAGCAGTTCTCACCTCATGGGTGTAATTGGCAGCCAACCCAGAGTCCTTTGTAGCTGTGGACAGGCATAAGCTCATTAGGGAAGTAAAGCTAATCGGACTGTTAATTTAGCATGTTGTTAGATGACTTTTATAAAAAGGTAACAAAAACTGGATCTAGTTGTAAAACAAATATTCTTTGCTTTACAGTAGGTGGTGTGTTTGAGCAGAGGCTAATAAACAACTGTAAGAGATGCTCTTTGTAGTGCGTGAATGTGTGCGCATGCCGCAAAATAGGTAAATGATTGATAGCCAGCTGCCTCCCTGACTGTGTGCCCAGCCTGGACATAGATCACAGATGGCTTGCAAACTCATTGTGTAATTATGAATGGCTACTAGAAGCCATAAATCAGTTAAAATTGGGGTCAAGAGGTTCATGGGTTCAAAAAATGCCCCCAGTGCCCACTTTGTTGCTTCTCTGAGTTGGGTGTAAAAAAAAAAAAACAACAACCAAAAAAAATGTACATTTGAGTTGCAGAATAGTGACGAAAAAAAAAGAAGAATAAGCCGCATATCAGAAAATCAAAGAGAGCATACAAGGTAGTGGAGAGATAATACAGAGGGAAAAAGGACAGAAAAGTAACACTGACAGAGAGAAACAGACTTTGCCCAGCCTGATGGAAATTTCCACTCTGGCAGTGAAACGAAATCTAATGTTCAGATTAAGTTAAGCATAATGTGAAACAACAAAACAAGGTCCACTCGTTAGATTGTAGTTGTTAACGGAGACATTCCACCAATACTATACGTATAAATAAATGAAACAATAATTAATCTTAAGCAATAAAAGCTTTGAATTCTGGGACAGTCTGGAACACACTTCTGTGTTCTTCATGTTAAAATCTTTTCTTTATGGTTTTCAGGTTTAGTCAGGAGGGTAATAACAAACTGAAATGCAAAGCAAACCTGCTTTTATTATTGTTTTTTGGCTAAAAAAATATTTCAGTAGATACAGTGTGCTTTTTTCTGTATGTACGAACATGCTGGGGAGTGTGAATAATTGGCTTGATTTCCATCTGTACTGTTTTGTTTGGCTAAAAAAGGTTCAGTGTGTTGAAATGCATGGAAAGGTATCAAATGACGGCAAAGGGGGTTGAACGGGTTTATAAACCCCCCCCTTTTTTTTTTAAAGAAACATTTTCCTTTACAGGATCAGTCACTGTCTGGTCTAACTGGTATTTTGGCCTGCAGTAGTTCCCAAGTTAAAAACCAGAGGTGTTTTTTTTCTTTGACACCATGTTTTTACTATAGGGCAGGGGTGTCAAACTCCAGGACTTGAGGGCCAGTGTCCTGCAGGTTTTAGATATCACTCTGGGTCAACACACCTGAATCAAATGATTAGTTCATTACCAGGCCTCTTCAAGATATGTTGAGGAGGTGATTTAGTCATTTGAATCAGCTGTGTTGGATCAAGGACACATCTAAAACCTGCAGGACACCGGCCGTCGGGGCCTGGAGTTTGACACCTGTGCTATAGGGAGCTACTCAGAGGTGGAAATATATACATTAATAAATGACTTAGTCATACTAGCTGTACTGTATACAGCTGTAATTTCCAGAAGTTCTTAAATCAGCAGATATGCCTTTTCATATTTTGAATAGTTATTTTCATTATTTCATTATTATCACAATAAAAGTGTTTGGCTGACACAAGCCACCAGTCATTTTGCAACATTAGGAACTTGGGAATCAGGAAATGATTTTGCATTTTCTTCTCAGAAGATACCCTTTTTTGTTTGAGTAGAGCTGCACACAAGATACCATTCAGATCATACACTACTTTATCCACACCGGACTCACACTCTACAGTTATAACTTAAAATGTGATGTGAATAAGACCTTTTTCTAACTGTTTTCCTGGTTGAGATTCAACAATCCAGAAAATCTGTCAATAAAAGAAAGAATAAAGAATAATAATATAATTTTAAAAAATCTGTCATCTGCATTGGTATGAACTTATTCATTTCTATCCACTGTCAGCCTAAGTTCCTGTACTGCAAGGAATGCACTTTAAATGTGTTATAACTAAATGTTTCTGGGTTTTTTAAAGAAAAAAATGTTGCTTTAAATCTATGCATTAAAATAACCACACATATGAAAAATAGAATAACACACAAATCAGCAGACACCTTTTTAATCGCTCAATAATTCCAAACAGGAGTATAGTGAACTAAATATTTTAAAGAACTACAGAAATAGTAGAATTTGTGTTTTTCTTTATTTCATTTGGTGTGTTTCAGAGTCCTCTGCTCATTGTTGGACCCTGAAGCTTGATCAGACTCTTTGTGGACGCATGTTGGACAGCAGTGTGGGGATGACATCTGGCTTGCGAGTATGAAAGTAGTAGATAGCAGCTCCTCCAACCATGACAGTCAAGCTCATTTTAACCAGTCGACGAGCAGTGGAGGGCTGTTCTGGTTCCAGCTACGGGGGGGGGGGGGGGGGGGGGGGGGGGGGGGGGTGATGATTTTTACTTCATGTTAAAATCATGCACAACAGTAACAAAGAAGACTGCAGAAGAAAAAGTGTAACATCAAACCTTTCTGGTTTTTAGAGGCTGGAACATGCGATCAAACTGGGTAAAGATTGCCCTGTGGGCTCCCTCCCATTTCCCTGGTCCCATCAGCCGGTACTGGTAGGCGGTAACGGGCCCCCAGAGAACCCTCTTGAACAAGGGGTAGTCTGTGAAGAAGAGCCAGAGGAGGCTTGGCCTTACACCAATCTCTCCAGCTATTTCATCCATGTAGGAAACAAAGTCCACCTGCAGTGGGGTCAGCTTTGAAACAATGTAACTGTGGAGAGAATAATATAAAGAATAGTATTATTCTAAAGTGGCACTAACATGGTATAGAAGTATAAGATATAAGAGTATAGCGCAGAATAGATATGCTAGAATAAAGCATTCCTTGTTTATACTTAGGTTTGATATTATGATTGCTTCCAGAGTCTAAAAATTCCAATGCTAAGTGTTCTTGATCATTGCAATATTAAAAGTCTAAAATTAAACACCTTTTAATGGCTATAAAATGTGTAAGATTAAAATGTGGTATGACGCAGCTGCAACCTTTACAGTCTGAACTTTAAAAGGAAAAAAAAAATCACATGCTAGAATTGTCAGGGTATGCAAGCAGCTGGCTTCAAATTCAGATTTCTAACTGGATTTTTTTAAAATGGTGCCGTTTGCTTTTTAAATGCAATTACATGGATAATGAAAATTATGTATGTGTACAGTTTGCTTACAAAGAAAAAAGAATGTGAGTATTAATTTATTTACATGTTCAGACTAATGAGCATTTGTATGTTTAGGTATTATGACAATACACCTGTCTAACCTCTCTATGCACCTTGCTAACCAATCTCACTATAGCTAGAGCATCTTCTGACATATAACAGGAGAAAGGACAATGGTAAAAGACAGGTTGAAGTATTTAATAAGACAAATAGTTACCTTTTTTCAATATTTTTTGTATCTTTTTCAACAGCCTTGATCATGGACTGGCTTGACGGCAGTTTTTTATGTCCTAGGCAGCAAAAAAGGTAATTTGTAAATATAAATGAACTAATTTGTAACTAACAGTTAGGCATGCTAACTGTTAGTAATAACAGACTACCTTACCTTTGAAGACACGAGTGACCCAACGGGCCTGCATTTCAGCCTGAGGCATGATGGCTCCAAGGGCATGAATGAAACCCACGACAGCCAAAGTAGGATGCTCTAGGGTTGGGGGGAAAACATGCTTGTACAGACCCGCACGGTGCCCAGACTTGTACATGGCGTTTTTTGGCAAGTAGGGGAAATCATAGTTGTACCCTGTGGCAAATACAATAGTGTCCACCTGTGACAACAAAGAAATATGGTATTAAACTAAGTCTTCACTGAACAAAGATCTTGGAGAAAGTTGAAGAAAACTCTTCTCTGACCTTTTCCACAGTACTTCCATCATCAAACACCACAGTGCACCCACAGATTTCCTTCACATTTGGTTTGATGATGACTGCCCCGGACAGAATCTTCATTGGTAAGTCATCATTGATTACTGGGATCTGACTGAAGAGCCTAGAGTAGAGTATTTTAATGAGAAGCAGAATCCCTCATCTGACAGCACAGCGTTATACACCAATCTGGCATAACATTACGACAACTGACAGGTGAAGTCAGTAACACCAGTTATCTCTTTATAAGGGAGCAAGTGAACATTTTGTCCTCAGATTCAATGTGTTAAAAACAGAGAATTGGCTAAACATAGGGGATTGAGAGAGTTTGTGATGACCAGATGACTGGAGCAGAGCACCTCCAAAATTACAGCTCATGTGGGGTGTTCCCAGTCTGCAGGGATTAGTATTGTTAATGTTTTCTTTTATATCACGTTGCTGGCTGGCTAAGTGTGCATCGCTTACCTTGAGGAACATCTGTAAACAGGATGGCGCTATAGGAACAAGGAAAGCTGCCGGAGGCAGCGTGATGCTGTAGGTACTGTTCTGAAGGGAAACCTTGGGTCCTGCCATCCATGGAGAAGTTACTTTGACATGTACCACCAACCTAAGCATTGTTGCAGTTTCCATGGAAACTGTGTTCCCTGATGCCTATTTCAGCAGGATAATGTGCCTTGCCACAAAGCAAAAATGGTCCAGCAATGATATGAGAAGCACAATGAGCTTGAGGTGTTGACTTGGCCTCCAAGTTCCCCAAATCTCAATCCTGTGGGATGTGTGGGACAAACAAATCTGACCGACAGAGATCCCACCTTGTAGTTTACAGGACTCAAATGATTTGTTGCTAACATCTTTGTGCCAGATAGCACTGCACACCTTCAGGGGTCTAGTGGAGTCAGCGCCTTAAAAGGTAAGGGCTGTTTTGGGAACAAAAGGGGGACCAACACAGTATTGGGCAGGTGGTCACAATGTCATGCCTGATTGGTGTATATTATAGGGAACTAACGCACTGTGATTGATCTCATTACCTTGGCCTGAGTCAAAATCTATGTGGGCGTGACACCACCTACCTGTGTTTGGGTTTTAGGGCGTACATGGTGTGGTCATACATGGCATTGAGTTTCTTCTCACCAAACCAATTGAAGAAGTTGATTGGGAATAGCTGAAACAGGATATGAACAAAGCGTGTGTTGTACTTCATGTCAACTGGCACACCATTGTCGGAAACTTGCCGGATGATCCAAGCACCACGACGAGTGCTCATGTACACCTGGAGAATGGGAAAGACAGAATTCACCAAAACTCATGAAGGAGTTTTTTTTCTATCTCTAATCAAAAGAAGATAAGAAGAACGAAAAAGCTTTCTTCAACCTGCTCTGCAACTCTGCTGGTTTCCACAGCAATGTCACCTCCAGAGTTTCCAATTCCGATTACCACCACTCTTTTTCCATACATGTCTTCAGGTCCTTTGTAGTCCCAGCTGTGGAGATATTTTCCTTCAAATGTCTCAATTCCTGCAACATAACAGAGGTGTCATATGAAAAGACTAACACACAAAGGTATAAAAACAAGACAGTTATTTTTTTAAGGGTTGATTTTTAAAAATCAGCCATATTTTAATCAAAGCCTTTTCAGGATAAATGCAAAACATTTTACCTGGGAAATCTTTGAGTGGGAGGTTAGGGTAGGTGTAGTGACCAGAGCAGCAGATCACTGCATCAAAGACATGCCTCTCCTCATGTCCATCTCTCTTTTCAGTCAACACCTCCCACCTGCCAGTGCGAGAATAGTCCGGTGCTTTTCTCACACTTTTCACTAAGGTCTAAAAAATAACAATGTAGGCCGATTCAGGTTTTCAGATATCTGCCAAATGTCACCAAAACAGTTTTGAAGAATGTGCTTTTCTCTCATTCTACTCTTCTTTGTTTTTATTACCTGGAAGCGAATGTATTTTAGGAGTTTAAAGTGGTCTGCATACATTCGGAAGTAGTTCAGGATTTTAGAGTGATGCATGTAGTTGGGATAATCAGAGGGAATGGGGAAGTCACTGTAGCACATCATCTCCTTTGAGATATTGATTGTAAGTGACCGGTAGATACTAGCCCTGTTGGGCTCCGAAACTTCCTGCAGAGAAATAGTTTTAAAAGACAACAAAGAATTTTACTCAGTTTCACACGAACAGTTTGCTTGTCAACATGTTTGTCTTCTTAAATGTAGACTTGCCTTGAATTTCCACAGTCCGCCCATGTCGTCACTACTTTCAAAGCAGGTTGGCTCCATGCCTTCTTCCAGACAAGCCTTTATGCTGGTCAGACCAGAGGGGCCTGCCCCGATCACTGCTACTCTGTGCACCATGATGGACCTGCAACCAGATGTTGGAAAATGTACCTGTAATTTTGAACATTTGTGAAATTAAGTATGAAAATGTAAATTTGTAACCAAGGAAACCGTCAATTGCACTATATTCAGGTGACAAGATCTTAATGTTAAAAAAGAAATACAAAAGAAAACATGCATAGAAAACTGTATTAATACTGAACAGTTTTCCTGTTTAAGAATGAAGCTTAAATTAGTTTCCAGCTCGTTTAAAATGCTCGAGATTTTTACCAGAGCGAGATAAAACGGTCACGTGGCAATCCCTTTCCAATAATCCTCAGTTAGTTTACTTGATTTAAAGTAGTGACTGCAACAATTTAGAGCAATTGATGGTTTAACCATGTTTTACATGACTGAACTCTACAAATTCCTAATCCTGGCATCTGTCATAAAACATTCTTCTCAGAAACAGAAGAGCAAAGGTGACATCAAAGTTCTTTGAAAGACCTCAAGCATGCCAAATGTCCTTGGGCAAGATACTAACCCCATGTTTGCCTACTTGTGGTGGTCAGAGGGCCCGGTGGCGCCAGTGTCTGGCAGCCTCGCCTCTGTCAGTGCGCCCCAGGGCAGCTGTGGCTACAACGTAGCTTGCCATTGCCAGTGTGTGAAGTCCTTAGGGACTGAGTCCTTAGGGACTGAGTAAAGCGCTATACAAATGCAGGCCATTTACCATTTTGTCATTATATCATTGGAGCATGGTTATCATAACAATATCATAACAATGCAAAATTATGTTAATAAATGAAAAGAAATACACCATCTTATATTCAAGTAATCACAAGCTATTTTAAACCCTTTGTACCCCATGACACACTTAGAAATATTGCCGATTTAAAAATCCCGACACACATATGGAAGCTTTATATTGCAGAAAGTGTCTATTTTTGCTTACCTTGATCTTCCTGTGGTGATTTGGTGTGCCTCTCAAGTGGGGCAAGCATCACCTGAGCACAGACTTTTATACAGAGAGGGTAACTATACACACTCTTTTTTTCTTTCTCTCAGTCCTGTCCAAAAAAGGAAGCTACCAAGCTGAACCATGTTTACCAAAATCAAAATGGGTTTGACTTTGACTAAAGTTCAATTCGTGTTATTTTAAGTAGGAAGAGGAGTGCAAATGAGTGACAATAGTGAGCAATGGGAAGAAGGAGCAATAATGATACGCACAGAACTCTATTAATGTATCCATCTATTACACATGACGCAAAACAGTTTTAGATTGGTTCCCCATTTAATTACAAATTCTTACAATCAAATTACGGGATAATTTTCAACAGCAAATTCAAATCCACGGACTATAATACAGCATAACCACACACACAGACGTATACATAAATGTGCATTATAAGATCTATACAAGTGATGTACAGTGAAGTTCATAGTATTTAGCAGGCAATGAGTGCAGTAAAATGTATAGAAGCTTCATGTTTGAAAAATGTATAGAATAAGAAATACATTTTGTTCATAAAGTTTCTCAACTGTTACAGTACAGGTTATGAGAAATGTGCAAAATCTTTCAGTACACAACATACACAACTAATTTTTTTAAACATTTTTAGTCTTAAAAAAAGAAAAGAATCAATCATAAAAATTATTTGGTCACAAAAATTACCATCCAGCATATTTAGATTTACAACCAAAGTGTAATGAAGTGAAAATCTTCAAAGCTGAAACCTTTCTCACTGGCACTGGGAAGATCATTGGTTAGTTATTGCAGAGACAGCACAGATTGCACAAGGTCAATAAAATATCTGAGTGGGAACAGTCTGCTGAGTTCATACAGGTATCTGGATCTGGCTTAGACCAACTAGCACAAACCGGTGGGAAAAAAAAAAGACCCCAGAGACGGACACGAAACTTTCTTTTTGTCAAATACACGTAATACAGGACAAAAAAACTGATGTAACTTCTTGTCTCTGGCAGTACTGAGGTGTGTGTTTGAAGTGAGCAAGCTGTTGTGCAACTGACTCAAGTATTTTCTCCCTCCTGACAGAGTGGTTTAGCCATACACTTCAAACACGGCATTAAAACTCATTCACAGATTCAAAAACATATTCATAATGTTTCTTTGCTTTTCTTTGTAGTACTAGCACAACTATTTTTTCCTTTCTTGAATTATAAACCAATCAAAAAGGATTTAAAATTCCCATTCAACTTACTAAGCTTAGTTTTATAATGATGGACTGATGGTGATTAGCTGATACTGCTATTTGAAGTATTGATTCGACTGGCAGCTAATGTTCATATCCCTTCATTTTCTCTGTTGTACTGGGAAAGAAAAAAATATTTATCATTAAAAAAAACTATTTGAAAATGTACTTTCACCTTCTAATCCCACATCTTTGAACAGTAAGTGAGTGCAAAATGAATGCACCGATTACAGATTAAATATTAGCCACTGCCATCATCTATGGAGCCAATGTGCATCCCTAGTAGAAGCAAAATTTCCTAAATAACACTGCAATTTTACCAGGAAGAAGAAGAAGAAGAAGAAATAAACATTCACTCAGATTTGGCACACAAGTGGAGCAGCTTCAAGGACACAAAAAGGTTAACTACGTCTCTTCTCACGCCCTCCACGTTCTAATGGGAAGGGTCAATAGCCTCTGTGACAATGCCAACGTCAAACACACATTTCAGTTACAACATCTTAACTACTTGCGTCATTTAAAATTTTATTGTTAATGTTGGACCTCATTTGGGCATTTAATCAACTACTGATAGTGGCATTGCACCAAAATGGATTAAACATCAAAATAAATCTGGGAAATACAGCAATATGTGAACTGAAAAACTTCGTGTACAGGTTCAGTCATTGGGTCGGTGTGGATAATTATTAACCCAGTGATACCTAACCCAGTGAAACATGACTGTTTCTTGTGTTTTGACTAAAAATTGAAATTCACATCGGGTTCAGTAGGTAAAAGAGCCAGGTCATCAAATATATAATCTACGAACATTATATCACTCATTATTGTAGTTGAAAAAGAGACATTATTCAGTCCTTTTGGCGATGGCGATTTCCACAAATGCATATTCCACATTTATCGATGCATCTTAGTACATGTACAATGCAGAAACAAAACCATATACCTCATGTCCATTCATCCATGAACCCCTTGCAGCACACACCATATCATAACATAATAAATGAAATAGTAAACCTAAACATGGCATCACCTAAATGTGATACCAACAAAATAACTGCTTGCTGCTTTGGCACAAGTGGCAAATAAATTGTGTAATTTAAAAGAAATCAGCTTATTAGTTTTCTATTTACTTATCTAGATTATTGCCCTCATTTTTTTAAACATTGGTGGAGCATTAAAAAGAAGTAAAAAAGTAAAACTCTAGTATTGTTAGGAATTATTTCACAGTGTAGGAATTAGGACAAATTTTCAATAAGAAAATTTTAGGCAATATTTTCTTGGACTGAAATTTTTAATTTTCAGACAGAGCAATCAGGTATGGACTTGAGGAAATTATTTCATTCCAGGTGTTTACCCATGCATTCCATGCATTTGGGGGGGGGGGTGTCAAGATCTCTGTCTAAATAAATAAATGTGGGTAAATTCCCAGATGATTAAACATCCAACTATTTTGTAGATAATAACTGAAATGAGTAAAGAAAATAAACAGTCTATGTATGCAAGATAATTCATAATTTTATTGGGTGGGTTATATTGGTTGGGTCTGATTATTGGGTGGGGGGGGGGGTGGGGGTCATAACACCCCTAACCCCCCTGGAAATTACGCCCCTGCAGCTATCTTCTAATTTGCTTCCAAATTTATCACAAAAGTCAGGAAATTTGTGTTTGCTCAGTTATTTCTTTGTTGTAACACTATATATTTCATACCGTTGGAAATCCTGTTTATTTCCCCTTAAATGCTGCCATATTTGTAAGAAAAATGCTTTTGTGGTTTGAGCAGAAGTATTGAGTACGTGGTTTGCCCCCATGAAAACCTTGCCAAATCTCCTCTGGCAATGCAAAACTTAGTCTGCTCTTTACTCTTGTTTGTGTCGTTTATTGAGTTGAATTATTGAGGTTTGAAGACACAAGACATGTTGGCAATTTAGCAGTTTGTAAATTAACAATCGGGCTTCAGTAGCATGCGGACGAACCATACGCAGCCACAATAACCTGGCATCTCCTGCTCATGCTGGTTACCAGGTTGGTCACACACTGCTATGGGATCGCATCCCATTCTTCAACCAGTATTTGTCACAAATCAGCCAGTCTGGTTGTGCTGGTAACTCTCGCACAAACAGCACGCACAAGTTGATCCCATATGTGTTCATTGGAAATCAACGAACACCATCCTCTCAACTTCCAAACTCTGGAAGGACCCCGTTCAATGTTCAAAAGTAGTGAGTCCATACTTTAAGAGGCGATCTGACTGCTGTGGACAGAATCTGGACGCATTACTGAATGTTCCTCCACACTTTCAGGTTTCAGTGCACATGTTACTCACACCAACAATGCAAATGGGCCTTACTGTGAAGGGCAGTCATGGTAGGCCTCCTGGCGGCCTCATAAGACTGGCTGTGTGGAGTCTGTTCTGGATTGTCTCACCATATTGTCCAGCATTTTGTCCTCTGTAGAAGACAGCCTGCAGTTTCGAGGTTCTGACAGGGTGAGGAAACGGTTTTCATGTGGTGTTGTCTTCTTGTGACATGCGCTTCATGGCCTACTTCTGACTTCATCCGTTATATGGAACTTGATCTTTAATTTGGAGAAGGTATTAGAGCTCACTCCAAATAATGCTGCAATTTTATTTTGGACAACATCCCCTTGAAGTTGCTCTTGAAGTTGGCAAGAGCCCTATCGAGATCAGTCAAACGTAGCATGTTTGGAGCACTAACTGGCAGGGTCACTGGTGCTGCTAGTCAGAAGCTCAAAAACAAAGAATCAATAGCAGAATAAGCTGTTTGGCATTGGCAGAGAAGATTTGGCAATACTCAACTCTGCTGCACAACCCACAAATGCATTTCCCTTACAAATGTGGCACCATTTAGGGGGAAACAACAGGTTCTCCAGCAGTATAAGATTTATCGCCCAGAAGCATTGCTACAACAAAGAAATACAACAAACTTTTACTTTTTGTGCAAAGTTCTAATGCAGCAAAGGGCTTAAAAGAAAACCAGAAAACAAGACTGAAAAATTGGTTAATGAAACTACAGATCATTATTTTTTTCCCCTTCATATACGATTATGTATTTAATGTCCAAGAGCATTTAAATGTGAATGAAAAAACCTAACCATGCAATATATTTACAATCTTTTATATATATTTAAAACAGCACACCTGTGAGTCATTCAAGTGAATCAAGTTACTTTTTTTCATTAGTTTTTCAGTAAATTTCACAATGAAAACGTCTATATACAGTATATAGTCCTGTAGTACTTAAGACCCAAGTGTGTGCATTATACTGCATTCCTGCCTAATAAAGACAAATGTGCAGTGTCTTATTCCATTTAAGTGAAGACAACTCTTAAGCCAATTGATTTTTGGGTGAATTGTCCCTTTAAGCAAATACACTGTACAATTCTGATATGCCAACTATACTGCGTTTGCAAATTTCTGCAAGTGATATATGTAGACGACCTGATAACATTACGGTTAAGTGTATGTAATCCTTCAGAGCTGATAAGTTATCAGTTACATGTACAGTTTTGGTTGACTATTAATGAAAGAGAGATAGTGTTAAAGTGAAACAGACAAATATATGGGGTGCAATTAATCTTTATGAGGGTTTGGATGTGCCTCCTTAAAAGAATGTTATGTCTTCTTATCTGATCAGTAGTCACGTAAAGAAGAAAAAAGGCCCTCTGTGCTCTGTGAACAAAGCTTTGAGGACATGTTAGGGCTTATATCATGATTAGCACCTAGAAAGGCTAGAGGGGGGCAGGTGAAGACAGGTAAGCAAGTTTGCTATATGTGCAGTTTTCATTTGATGTCAGCAAGTAAATGTGAATTGTGAAAAAAAAAAAAAACTATTCACAGAGTAGTTATACAATCTTTCATTAAAAAACAAAAACAAAAACCCAGCATGTCTGATTCATAAATTATAAAACAAGTTACATTCTGGATATTTTTAATTCAGTTTTTCCCGTTATGTTTAATAAATACTACTATTTAATACGTTTTTGCCATGGTTTCCAGATTGAACAACTTATTTCACTGTAAACTTTCAGACAGTGTTTGAAGCTGTGCAGCAACTCTAAAGTACACTTCTTTTGATGCACGCGAATAAGCTGCCACTGGTGGAATGTTGTGGTAGCATAACATTGTGTTCAACACATCTGTTTCACTTTTAAAAACTTTTTGCTAGATTTTGTAAAGACTGAACTGAGCTTGCTTATAAAGTTTGTGGATGTGTAAAGTAAGTAAGAGCCCATTAAACTGTGCTGTGAATGTAAAATTGAGTTTAGACTTTATATTGTATCCTTGAATCAAGCTACAGAAGTGTCATAAGTGAGTTAGAGAACTTCAAGGTAAATGGTCAAACCTGTTCTCCTGTAATCTGTTGGGATTAACCTGCTACTTGTTATAGACGAGCTAGCAGCTACCTCAGAAAGAGGGCTAGTAGTGGACTTAGTTGTCACACAACATGAAAAACTCTTCGTTTTTTTTTGTTTTTTTTGATAAAGATCTACTCTCTAGTGTCAGCATAATCTCCAATACAACACTTATGGGATGTAAAAAGTATTCTTAATATTTATTTGAATGTATAAAAACATTTATTTTATAACAAAACAATTTTTGTTTTAACACAACTTTATGCTCCACAACATTATTCATATTTCTCTTCAGCAAATATCGTTTTGTTACAAAGTAAATGTATTTTTAAAATGATCCCAACCTTAGAAATAGTGCTGCTTTCAATTCAGTGAGAATATATTACTATAAGGGAAAAAGGTGTGTACGTGCTCCTTTACTCAAATATAAACTACCATTTCCTTAAGTCCTTAAGCTGACTGTCCCAGCAGCCCTTGCAGTGTTTGAGGGGACAGCCACAGCATTTCCACAAGGTTGTACTGGCAATAGCCCATCCAGAACCCAAACATCACATCAGTCACATTGTGCCTGCCCAGCATCACTCGACTCAACCCTACCAGGCCCACCCACAGCAGAACGAGGACTCTCAACGGGGCAGCCAGCACGAGGTGAGCCAGCAGGAAGCGGCCACACATGGCGGCACGCGTGGCATGTCCGGAGGGGAAGGAGTAGCGGTCCACAGAAAAGGTGGCGAACATGTCCATACGATTATGTGCTGGCCGACGCCGACGCACCACCGCCTTAACAATGCCAACCAAGATCAGGTCCAGCAGCAGGCCTGCAGGGGAAGAAGATGGAGATATGCTACAATGCATGAAACAACAACAACAACACAGCCACATTAAAACAAACAAACAAATGTGAATGAAGCATGTTGTATGAAGTGTTTACAGTGATCAAGTAGAGTAGAAAAGCACCAGGTAAGAACCAGACCATAGACTATTTAGTCCATTTCAGTGCCAGCAAATCCTCCAGGATCTTGAAGATTAAGCAGATGAATTAAACTTTGTGTTAACCTTTATTTTTTCCTATTAAAAGTGAAAAGTTAACTTGACTTGCAGATTTTTAGACTTGTAGAAGGCCTACAATAATCTGCAATCTGGTAAAAATTGTTGTTGTTTGAACCAGGGTTTTCTTATTGAAAAAAACAAAAAACAAAACCTAACTGTTATTTGCACCACAATGATATCACAAAGAATTTCACAGTATGATGAAAGGGAAAGATACAACAGCAGCACTGATTACAGGAATGACTGCAGTTTTTAAGTCGTGTTTCTGCATTGAGAGAATGAAAAGCTTTTGGTCTCCTGGGCTGCAGCACTGAAAAATTAATGCAACACTCAGGTGGCATGAAGCCAATTCGCTTCTACGAATCTAATGAAAGGGCTTCAGCAAAATGAAAACAGAAATGCACATTGCATCCATCATTACTGACAACTACTATGTGGTTACATTATTATCTGCTGCTTTTAAGACCTGAGGTTAATAACCATAGAGAGAAAAGGGTTTAGACGGTTTGCATTATCACACAGCAGCTTGCTGCTTCCCTTTTAAGCTGTTCTTTTGAAGTAAGTGCACTACTTAGCCCCCACATCAGAGTGCTGTGTAAGAGGGAGTCTTGTTCCAAACATGTTTTGATGAAGAGCTGGGATTTTACCAATACCAATGCTTACTGGCTCTAAACTACTTAAGGTAATACTTCTTAAAGCCTTGTGTTTATTTAATGCTGATATGAACCACAGTAGTTGGTGCTTACTCACTAACATTATGCATTTGGGAGGGTTGGCAAGTAAATATTAAATGATTACTGAAAGACTATGGGGACATATTGAACTTTTTATTCAATACCCTTGGGGCACATCTCTCTATTGTGGTAGAGTTATTCAATAGTCTGTTATTTAATGCCCCTTAACATAAAGTTTCTGCCTGATCCAGCTTAAACGGCAGCTTAATTCAGTTTCTGACTTCTCCTTAATATCTGAAAGTGGAAAGCAGGTCATAAAATAGAGAAAATGTCCATCACACTTTGTCATAGGTCAATTTCATATGAAACTATTACTCATATTTTTAGCTTAGAAGCCCATTAAACATTCTGAAACTCTGCATGTTTGTTTTCCTATGATATTACAGAGGTAATACTGCCACCGAACAGCAATAAATGTATAATGTAAAACCACAATAAATAAGTACATGCAATCACGACACTGTGGGCTTTACTGATACCAACTGCTTAATCCAATAATGACTCTGAACACAACCTCGGTAATTAAAGAGCTGTTTATAACTCGGTCTAGAATCCAAATATAGGTCTTTGGCATTTCTGGTTTCACTGCAGAATACTCCGGTCTTGACCCTACTCTTCTGAAAACATCACTATCACATGCATTTCCTTGCTGTGGCTTCACACAGCATCACATGGACACTCCCTGGAGGCAAAGAAGCCCCAGACCACTTTGGCACTTCAGTCAACATTTTACATAGCTATCCAGTTTTCCAGATTAAGACCTATTTCATATAATCTTATACTTTTACCAGTTTCCCAAGCTGTGAAGGAACATCACAAAAGGTGTAACAGGTGACATCTACAGGTGAGAGCCAGCCAACACCAATTACACAAAGATAACCCTATATACTCATTATCTGACGCGTTATGAGAGGTGGGATCAGCTCTTCTGTTGCTTAAGTGAAGAAATTATGAAAGAACTGTGCAGGACAAATCAGGACCGGGAAGGAGCAAGGAGCTGTGACACCAAACCCAGCTCAGTGGCGCACTGATATGTATTGAGAGGGGTTTATCTGTGATTACATACGATGCTGGAAGAAGAAGCAACATGAAAGAACACAAAAAGCAGAGTTTTACCCATGAAAAGGTTGAGCATGACTTCTTGTCCTGCAGCACTGTCGCTCTTGTACAGACAGTAGGCGGTACCAGCCAGCCACGGGATACCATGTCCCGATATCTCTAAGAGCTTCATTAAGGGGCGCACACTGCCCCAGGATGAGTCCTCACAGGCACACACTCCCAGCTGCTTGGACAGCCACAGGTCGATGGCCAACAAGGAGCTGAGCGCTACGCGAATGAGGGAGGGGTTGAGCCGGATACCATCCTCTTCAGGTGGCCCCTGACCGCTCGCGGAGCCCGTGGAGGAGCCGGAGCCCCGGCGCCGAGTGGGGCTTTCAGAGGCTCGAAGGCGGGCCGTGGTCGGGTCGGAGCCCTGGCGCTGGAGCAGGTGTGGCGGTGAAGACCGGTTTAGCGGCTTTGTCAGAGACATGAACTCGTAGCGACCGTTGGAGCTCCCGAGCACCGGGCTTCCTCCGCTGCGACCGGGGTTTTTCGCTTTAGGAGAGGGCATGGTGTCCGTTAACTCACCGGCGTAGACAGGTATGTGTAGTGTAGATGCACAGCAGCGGTAAATTTTCTGCAGTGCTGTCCCGGTTGTCGCTTCTTTAGCTCATCTGTTGTACGTTTCACAATTCTTATCACGTCCAGGAAAAGATGAGCCGTGACGCCATATTTGTTGTTCTTCTCGCAAAGTATCCTGGGAAGCTGTGTTTTCGAAACTATTTTATTCCCTTAGCAAAGTTATCGCGACTAAAATTGTGTAGAAATTGTGTATTTTCAAAATAAATAAACAAATAATTGAATAAATACATGTATAAAATTGAGTAGTTTTAAGTTTGCATGTATTTGATTTCTATAAAACTGAGTTAGTACGGTTTAATATTTGCAATCTTTTTTATCTTTTGTTTTTAAGTCTATTTATTTTTTAGAGAACGTTCGTTTAATTCATTTTCTATAAAAATGATTTTTTTTATAGCAAACTGACAAGGCCTAAAATTTATGACGAGTTCGCCATATTTTAATGAATTAATTTATTAATTTTGGTCTTCGTTTTTACATTAGCAATATATCTTTCTTACACTTTGCACATTATTTTTTGAAAAGTTTTTAATTATTTTTTTCTAATACGTTTGCGTCGTTATTCTCTGTTTGTTTCGATAGTTAATGTCGAAAGATGTCGGAAAAAACCCACGTGTTTTAGGACTCTTCTCTGGTTGGTCGGTGAGCTATGCTGGACCGAATGGATCCGCCTCTATCCGGATCCATTGACATATTGCGCAGTGGGGTCAGCATTTTGCTCCTGTCCGTTATCTCTGGTGTTTGAGCTGAACAGGAGAGTCGAACATGCCTGGACTTCTGTTGGGAGACGAATTCCCAAATTTCGAGGCCGACACCAGCATCGGCAGGATCAAGTTTCACGACTTCCTGGGCAACTCGTGAGTGTCATCTTGCAGCATACAGACGTCGCACTGTAACTTGTTTTAAGTGGGTTTTGGTAATAATGCTGCAACAGTGCAGCTTATTGCGTGCTCAGTCAGTTACCATCCCTTCGCGATTCCTCTCGATTAAAAGCTTTAGCAGATTTTTCCCAGATCTTACTCGCCAGTTATGGCGGCTGACATAGACGGCGTTACACAAGCGTGACCTATTGGTTTAGAGACACTTGTAGTTTGTCAACTACACAAACAAAAAACTTAGTTAACAGTCTTAACTACACGCTGTTAACAGGTAAACTGTTAGACAATAAAATCGACTACAAGAAGCAGTTCATTAGATACTGGAGGTGTAAACTATGTGAAACGGTTGTGTGCGTGGCTGTTTGTTTTCCCTCTAGTCTGTTCTCCACTGAGGTTTAATTGCACTCCTTGTTGTGTGCCTATTGTTGAACTTGGCAGTGCACACATCCTTCAAACATCCAACAATAATAGGCTCGATTGGTTAAAAGAGCAGAGAAAAAAAGAGCACTGTGTGCATGTATAATATTTAACACACCCCCACACACAGCTCGAGGTGAAATGTGGAAATGCACATTTTGCTGTGAGGTGTCCCAATAACATGATGCAACGTCCTTTGAAAAACACCCCAGATATTTAAGTAGTGTTGAAAAGTGTTCCTGTTTAAAGCACATCGTTTTTTATGGGGAGGAGAGAAGAGTGGGGGAAACGATGTGCTTTAAACAGGAACACTTTTCAACACTACTTAAATATCTGGGGTGTTTTTCTTTCCTTCGGAAAAACTGAAACATGTAGTTGTTAGCTGATTTGTAAATACCCAAGAAAATAATTTGCAATGATTTATGGCAAACCATTCAAAATTCAGGCTTCTCCTATATGCAGTTTTATATCCCTACAAATCAAACGCCTTGCAGTTTTTGCCAGAGAAAGCAGAATATTTGGGGAAAAAAAGAATGAAAACAGTCATTCTGCTATCCTAAAGTTTTGGCACACATTGCGTTATCAAAAGTATAACTGGATCAGATAATTCCAGCTTTCATCAACATGAGAACACCACCCAGTTTTGGTGACTGCATAATAACTTCCTTATTTTTCCCTCCTCGGAAATGTTGGACTGTGTGAGGCAGCCATCTGTTCAAACCGTTTCAAGCTTTTCCTTGTGCCTTTCCCCCCTCATTTGGATTTTTTTTTTCCCTACCAGTTCAAATTCTAATCCCAAGAGGTGAACAAACTTTGTTCAGCCTCATTTGAAGCCTGGTAGTCGTAGGATATTTAGCCAAAAACATCAAAGAAGCAAACAAAAAACCCAAACTGGTTTAGTCACCCAATAATCAGCTGATCATAATGCTTCTAAACCATGTGATGAGGGGTCACAACAGACTGAAGGGCAAATCCATCGAAGTCATGGCAGACCCCAAACTCACATGATTCCAAAGCTACTTTAAAAAGACCAACAGGTAACTCCTTAGTGGATTTAAAGTCTTGTTCTCTCTGTCATACTCACAGATGCCTGTTGCTTTAGCCTGTGTTTGGAAATTACTCTCCTCCTTTTGTTCCCCTTTCTCTGCTATTTCATCCTCCTTTTTTTTTCTTTTTTTTCTTTTGTTTCGGCTCCTACTCTTTAATTATCTTTTTCTTTCAGAATATTTCTCAGTATCAGTTTGTAAAGCATGTTGGAAGCACAAGGTGGTGAAAGCATGAAAAGTTGCTTATTGTTTTACAAGTCTCTTCAGCTTGTGGTTACCTTGAACTTGTAACTTGATTTTTGTAACACACCCTGTCTATAAAGATTTGAATTGCACACGATGACTGTTATAAAGATGATCGAACACATCGGAACTTTTTATTTTAACATTTTACTTTTACTTTTAATTGATGCTCCAAACAGAGGCCTTGTTGAGTTGGAACAACATCTCTTTTCCCCTGCAGATGGGGTATCCTGTTCTCCCACCCGAGGGACTTCACTCCTGTATGCACCACTGAGCTCGCCCGTGCTGCCAACATCAGCAATGAGTTCAAGAAACGAGGCGTAAAGATGATTGCCTTGTCCATTGACAGTGTTGCTGATCACAACAGCTGGAGCAAGGTTAGGAATGCACAAGTACAAACTGTATAAGAACTTTTTTTTCTTTAAGTTCTTCAGGACACCCTTGCTGAAAAGTACATATTATTGAGATATTGACCATTATCTTCAAACTCAACCTGGTATTATCAGGTTATACAATCTATCCTAAGCTTAATTTCTTCACATTTCCAGAGATAATAATTGTCTAATGTCCGTGGACTGGGAAGATCTGGTTCTGTCTGCTCCGTTGGGAGAAAAAAACCCTGTTTATCTTAACTTTAGTGCTCCTACATGTCTGGTCTAAGAGTAATTAAGTAATTTAGCCTTCAAGTCCCAACTCGAGTTAAGTTTCCAGTAAGAAGCACATACAGTAGGTTAAGTGCTGCAAATAGTATATAGAAACATGCACCTCATCAGAAGCACTAAATGGTAGTTATTTTCAAAACCAGCAAGGGGTGTAATGAAATAGTTTTGCATGGCAAGAAAGAAGGAATATGAAAGTAAATTTACAACCTTCAACTGGAACTAAAGTATGAAAATGATATTAAGTGTAAAATACACTGAGGAAGAAATAATGTTTATTATAATGATTACTTACTTAATTATTGTCTCTTTCTTGTTTTTCTTGTTTCTGTTGTAGTGTATATTATTATTATTGTTATCACACTTTTTTAATGTGGACTTTACTACAGCTGTTATTTGTACATTACTTTGAGTGTAAGGAATCATAGCTGATCCTGGTCAAGCAAAAAGCACCAAACTTTTATAATAGTCTACAAAATGTTTCTCTGAGTGGATCAGAGCTGTGCTGCTTTTTCTTTTTCTTTAAATCTGTGAAATCTTCTACTTAAAATAATCTGGAGTATTAAGTATTTATAATAGAGTATAATACAGTAGAGCACTTTGGTCACCAGCTGTGGTTTTACCTTTTTACTTTATAAAAATACAGATTTAATTTTGACTTAAATATATAATTCTACATATCATTTAAACTTTTTTTTACCAATGTAAACTATTTTTAATGTATTTTGTTTGTCAAAGAAAGTTAAACTATTATGGATTCTTTTTCTTCTTCTACTTCTACTTCTTCTTCTACCACGTTTATTCTTCAAATTAACAATGATAGTACTACAGGCGAATATACTTATGGCCTTTATAAAACATGCTGCTGTTCCTTATCCAGTAGTTAAAGATTACATGCCGAGGATCTGTGATCACTCATCAAACCTGTGCTGCAATAGTGGAGAGATGGCTGCCAGGAGGGACACAATTATTAACAGAGGATGAAATGTGAACTAACAACCATTTAAAAGCTGACTGTATCTCTTGTCTCCGAACAGGATGTGATGGCTGTTAGCAAAAACGCTGATACTGACCTGCCTTTCCCCATCATTGCTGATGACAAGAGGGAGCTGTCAGTCCTGATGGGTATGCTGGACCCAGATGAGAAAGACAAAGATGGCATGCCCCTCACTGCTCGCTGTGTGAGAAACCCATTCACTTTTTATTTTCTTCAATAAATAAAAGTAAAACAAAAAATAGCACTATAATTGTGAAAGAACAGACAATTAGATGCATATTTTTATTTTGCAATAAGATCTGCACTGACTTGCATGCTTGTGAAATGTTTTGGCTTTATACTTGCTGTTTTAATTACCCACCATACCTGGTAGTTAATACTTGAAAAAAGTATTGATTTTTACAGTTAAACTGAAATGTACACTTGCTGGCCACTCTGTTAGCCACACCTTGCTAGTCCCGGGCAATGTTCAGATTCAATAAGGTGCTGGAAACATTCCTCAGAGGTTTTTGGTCCGTGTTGACACGATCGCATTACACAGTTGCTGTAGATTTGTCAGCTGCACATTTATGACGCGACGCTCCCATTCCACCACATCCCGAAGGTGCTTCATTGGTTTGAGATCTGGTGACTGAGAGGGCCATTGGTGGATAGCAATGAGTCATTGGTGGATAGTGAACTCATTTTCATGTTCAAGAAACCAGTTTGAGATCATTTGAGATTTGTGACATGACACAAATGTCAAAGTTGACCATACTATCCAAATCTCACTGCCGAAATTTAGATTTATCAGATCCAGTATTGTCTTTCCTTTTTGTTGTCCTGTTTTGGTGTGTGAACTGTAGCCTCAGTTAGGGCTGTGCGATATGACCAAAATCTCATATCCCGATATAAGAATTCTATCGTCTAATAACGATATAAATCACAAAAATGTAACATTTTCTGTAAATTCTGTGAATCTCAGGCAGCTCGTCTTGTGGGAAGTGTTTCCAGCTGCGCGTCATGTAGCTGGAGTCGAGTGTTTTAATTAACCGATGCATGAAACTATACATTTTTAGACATAAGTTGTAAAGGCCGCCGTTTTCTTTGTGAGTAATTATTACACAGCGTGCTGCGAGGAAAAGCCTGTTCTAACGTTTGAGTCTAAGGTTTATTTTTTTAGCACCTGGCGGCTCTTTTTTTAATTCTCATCCGTAAATAATCTGCTCTTTCACGTGATTCAGTTTATTTTGAAAAGTCTCAACAGGATCTTGAGCTTTATTGTGAAAGGTTTATGTGGAACATAAACAAGCGGACACACGATGCTGTTACTGTCGTTGTTGCTAACCACGCTTGTCCGTCCATAGTGTGGTTATATTAAATATAAGAGAAAGAGAGAACTTTAAGAAATTAATATAGCCATCAAAATGATGAAAAAATATTGCCGTAAACAGTTTATTTTGCGACACCACGAAACAAACGATAGCGTAAAATGAAACGATAGACGTTTTTATATGGTCATCCGATATATATTGTTATATCGAACAGCCCTAGCCTCAGTGTCCTGTTCTAACCTGACTGGTGTGTCATTGTTGATGACCTGTGGCATCAACAAGGCACTTTTCACACAGAGAACTACTGCTCAGTTTTTAAAAATGTTTTTCTTTTTTTTCTTTTTTTAAACATTCTCAACATTTTCTGAAATGCTCAGAGAGCCCACATGGCAAAAACAACAATGTTCACTTAAATCCCCTTTTCTTCTTCATTGAACTTCAGACATACCTAACAAGGTGGCCAGTTATTTAATTATTTTAATTCAGTTAGCAAGGAAACCCTTTTTACTGTTTTAGCATTTTTGGACATATTGAATTTTTTTAAATCTAAAACACAGAGTATATCCAGAGTGTTGTGGTTAAGGAGTGTTATCTCGTTCCACTTTAGGTGTTTGTGATCGGCCCTGACAAGAAGCTGAAGTTGTCCATCCTATACCCTGCAACTACAGGAAGAAACTTTGATGAGCTGCTAAGAGTTATTGACTCTCTGCAGCTGACTGCACAGAAGAAGGTTGCCACACCAGTTGACTGGAAGGTACGTAGTGAAGGCATCAGTCAGCAAGCGAGGTCATCAACAGAGAACAAGAACTGATGTAACGCCACCTGCGCAGCTACTGAGCAGCAGCTCTTAATAAGTTATCCATGCCAAGTGTGCATAATTGAACTAGACTGCAAATAGCAAATAATGTTATTATGACAAATGTAAAAACTCACATTCAGTATCTGGTAAATATCGTCCTGGGACCCAGCCTGTTCATTTTATTATTATTTTTTTTTTTTTCCATTGAAATTTTTCTCCAACTAAGACTATAGCAGTCTGTCATATTATAAAACATTAGTGTTTTATAGAAATGATTTAAATAGTTGGGAAATATTCACTTTTTGCTAATAAAGACTCATAAAGTGCTTTTAAGTTCTATTAAATATGGGCCTGCAGTGAGTAGACAATTGGCCTAGCACTAAGGCTGAATGCAGAATGGTTCTTTCCAAGCTAGCTGACTCAAAATCCACCAATAGCATGTTACGTCTTGTTTTTTGGGGGGTCAGTTTTAAATTTGTGTTAAACTTTTCTTGGTCTGAAGCACCAACCATTTTTAAGGTCGGCTAACTGCCTCCTAAATTTCATTTAACATTTTAGGTTTATTCCTAAAAAGTGGTTTATTGGGGGAATGTCGTATGATGAAATAGTAAAGGCGTATACCCTGTGTCTAAAATACCCTTACATGTTTTTCAGCCCGGTGACAAAGTCATGGTCATTCCCTCGCTCTCAGATGCTGAAGCTGCGTCTCTGTTTCCTAATGGTGTGACAACTGAAGAAGTGCCTTCTGGAAAGAAATACCTGCGCTACACCCACATCTGAAATCACATTACTCTTTGACCTGGAAATCTTTGGTTAATAATTCACATAAATCGGTGCACGTACCCAGTTAGGTGACTTGTATTTTCAGTCATGCAACATTTCCAACACTGAAGCAGAAATGCCTTATCCCCAAACTACTTATCCCCAAATAAACACATTTTTCACATTTGTTTTGTGCTTTCTGAGCCTTTCCCTTTTTGTACAATTTTTCAACAGTTTTAAACAAGGTCCTCATGTGTAATTTGCCACTAGGTGTCCTCCTACAACCTGGCATGGAAATATTACCATGCTGCCTTTGCTGCAGTAGTGCTTTCTGTCAGTAGGTGGCAGTATGTGTTAAATGGAATCCTCGCTGAGCTATTGGCAAAAGAACCAACTTGTTCTCAACAACTGCAGTGATAGGGAGTGGTACCACATGTAATGAAATGACTACTTGTATTTTCACACATTAAAAAGATGATAGAGGACACTGGTAGTAAAGGTGAGCTCTACTTTCAGTAATGTTGTATTTCTCATAATATGCAGACTTTCAAAACCTTCTCACGCTTTTCTGTTTTCGTTGCGCTGCCTCAGCTTGCAGATTATGCATAATTATGTCTTTAATGTACCAATGAGCATTATGCTACTGGAATATGTTTTTAATTAAGCTAAATCTTTTACTATTTATCTGATTGTACTTTAGTTCATAACACCACATTTAGAATTATGAAGCAGAAACCTTGCTAGATAATGGATTTGTGATTTCCAGCCACAAAGAGTAACATTAAAAGATGTGGGATTGAGGCACTTCACTTTTCAGAGTTTCAGGTTTTTAGCAGTACTTCCAAAGAGCTACCCGCCCCTCCCTACACTCCATGTAGAGGTGTGGTGACGGCGTAATTAGCGCTGTTGCCTCACAGCAAGGTCCTGAGTTGGACTTCACCATCTGGCTGGAGCATTTCTGTGTAGAGTTTGCATGGGTTGTCCCTGTGCACTCTGGCTTCCTCCAATACTCCAAAGACACAGAATTAAATGGGTTAGGTTAACTGGTGATTCTAAATTGCCCATAGATCTGAATGCAAGTGTGAGTTGCTGTCTCTCTGTTAGCCCTGCAACAGATGGGTGGCCTGTGCAGGATGCACCCTGTGTAGTGAAAAGCCAGAGAAAGGAAATGAATAATTCCAGTTTTGTATAGCTGAACCCCCCCCCCCCCCCACTTTATTATTCATTTCAAAGACACATAGTCATGTGTTCGTAAATCTATAAAGCATCACAAACTTCCAGAGACCGATGAAAGACTCGAACTTTCAGCTGCAGAAAAATCATCTCAGCAGGACGACCTTAACTGAGACATTAAACCCAGGTGTAGGTTTTCTCTTTGGGTTATTCAACCATCAAAACTGCATGGCTGAGGATCGAATTAATTACCTTAAGTAGTCTGAAGGTGAGCACTTGTGTCTCTCACACACATACACACACATGCTCTGACCTTGCATTCACTCTCAGTCTGAGGAATGCTGAGGTCAAAGAGAAAAGATGGGATTCCCTTTGAGTGCAGAGGTGCAAAATAGTGCAGGGGCAGATAAAATATCTCAGAGTGCTCCTCCTTTCCACCCTTGTCATCCACACAATGTGAACTGGAATGTTGTTCTTTTTTCTTTTCCATCGCCTGGACAACATTTTTTTTCTAAAAGATTGCATATAGTTTGCAGTTTTCCAAACATGTAGTGCTGCATTCTTACTGATGAAAATGTTGAGTCTTAGGCCGTGGCCTAAGCTTTCAAATGTGTGTTGAAGGTTCGTGTATTCATCAGGTAAGCCTTGCACTGTGTCTCCTCTGTCTGTTCTCTCTTTTCCTTGTCTGATGGCTGTTTTGTCCTCAGGAGCCATCCAAAATAACACCCACACAGACACACCGTGCTGATCAAATGGATTTCTCAAATTCCAGACTACAATAGCCAGTGCCAGAGCATGAGAACGGCTTTGGATGTCTGGGCATAATTGGCCAGTATCCACCCCCTCACCACTCACCCTGCATCACCATGTTCATCTATCACCCCTCACTTCTTGGCTATCGAACCAACTCACCCCACCTCGCCTCAGCAACACCAGTACATGTAATACAACACCAGCCCCAACCAGGTCTCACGGGGTAACACACACAATACCAGCTGCTGGCCTCTTTCTTTCTGTAGAATGAGCACACACACACACACACACACACAATACCCATGATCAAAGAAATACAGGCTGCTCTAAAAGGAGTGGCCTTCAGTCCATCTCAGAAAATAAGATGTTTTCCTCTCAGATGCTTCAGATGAGGGTTTTCTGGAGAAGTGATTTAAATAGAATGGAGATAAGCTTTATGCATGCACCTGGTATGCCAAAATCATACTGTAAGTCAAAATATGTTGCAGGTTACATATGAATCTACAGCCAGTTGGTTGCTGTGTATGTTGCTATTTAGCCACAAGAGGGGAATCGGTTGACAAGTAAGCACGATTTCCTAAATGTGAAAACAGCACTTCGATGTAAAGAGCATTAAAAACACCCGAACACATGTATGTATGTATGTATTCTTATTCACGAACATGTGCTTTTTCTGGAAGAGCTCATTATTCTCGTCTTGTGTGCCAGGCATTGACTTCATCACCTGAAGCTGCCCGTGACCTGCAGGTTAACAAGCCAGAGACCAGAGGGGCTCCACAACGCACCACATATGCACGTGCACTCACACATATGCAAAGCTGAGGTTTGATACTTTCCAGACGCGCCCCCGCTCTCTCTCCACCCTACATCGCCTGGCACTCTCACCCGCTCCGCTCTCCACATCTCCCACACACGTTAAACCAGTCTAACACACACTCACACAATGGCACCTCCCCCATTTCACTCAACCCGGCTTATCAAAGTTTTCGCTTCTTCAGCTTCCCTTTCCCATGCACAGACATAACACTGCACAGCCAAAGCCCTCACTTTGTTTCTTCTTCCATCACAGTGCTCTTCAATCCTCTTTATGATTCACAGTGTTTACATTCTGAAAACTGCTGCAAAGCCCGAAGGCATTTCTGTGTACCGACCGCCCAAGTAAGTAGATAGACTTACTGATAGGACATAAGCTACGTGAACAGATTGAAGGTCAGACACATGAGTGATGACCTCAGGATTTGGCTGAACTTTAAGAAGTATTAACCGCATCACAGTCAACAGTCACCCCTGAGCTTTCCTCACTCCTGCTGAAGCATGGGTCATGACACACACACACACCTGCATACACAGAGGTGAAGACATAATGATGAAAGTGTATGATCTGGGTGCCGAGATAAATGCAATTGTTTTGATGACACCTCGTAAATACAGCATCCAGACAGGCTATTACTGCAGCACAGGTCAGGGCCGGCTATTGCTCTGAATGAAGAAGGTGATAAATGTGAAGGTAAAAGTGCAATCCCTCTATGTGCTTATCTTTGCCTCTCTCTATCAATATTGCTGCCTTTTTCTCGCTTTTTGCCCTCCCTCATCCTCTCTATTAGAGACACATTGATCACGGGCTGCTGGCATATCACCTGAGTAATGGCTAAGGGTGTCTGGGCTTTAAAACAGCTTCAGCAGAGCGCCAAGAGCTTTATCATGGCGACACGGTAAATGGCTCATATAATAGAGTGTGCGATGTGTATGTGTGCACGATCATAATGCAGGGCACATTAAGATGAGAAATCAAACACAACCCAATAAGAATCACAGACCACCAGCCCTGCCATACAACGCAGATGTGCTAGACCTCTTTGAGTCATTAAAATGCTTTGCAACAGAGACATCTGCACTGTAATTATTGAAAGTGCAGTTTCTCCTACTTCTCTCCTAAATGAGTAGTTTGGACTTTTCTGAAACATACTCATTTGTTGGTTAGAGTTAGATGAAGAAACTGATGTCAAATCTGTTGGCAAAAGCACACAGTTTGTTTGCTCAGCTCCTTTTTGGCTTAATGCAAAATCGGGTAAGGCTGCCAGGTGGCAACTGGGCCTGAAAAATAAAGCAAACATGGAAGGGTGAACATGGTAGTTCCTCCAATAGTTATTTTAAGGCTAACTAAAAAGGGGAGTTAACCCCTATGGACTCCCGTGGTAAAATGCCTAACTTTAGAGCAGCAAATACACATATTTCCAGCCTTGTAGAAGAAATGGATTTGGTTTGGTTGACATTTTCCCCCATTCATTACAACTGAAGAGGTTTAAATTCTGTTGCAGCTTAATTTTGTATAATTAGGGCCTATACTCAGTTAAATGGAGTCAAACTGCTTCTCTCAACCATGTGTGTGGTGTCAGTGTTAGTTTTGGTGAGTGAAATCATAGTATTTATCTGTATGTAACTTGGCACTGATTAGCAGGCACATCTTTGTGATGCACCAAATCCAAAGACAAGTTTCTTCTGATAACCAAAAAACAACTTTAGCAAGATGGTGACAGTCATCTTTCTAAAGTTTAGTGTGGTGACTTGGAGTCTATGAATTTCACCATTATCAGAATCAGAATCAGAATCAGAAAGGGGGTTTATTGCCAAATGTTGAGCAGGTTTACAACATTAGGAAATTGCTGCGGTGCTTCAGTGCAAACATAGTGTCATAAATAGCACTTAAATAGACATGAAAAAATAAAAGTAGGAATAAGAATTAAAAGTGCTACGTAGAAAGATATGTGCATGAGATATACATGAGATATATACATGAGAATAAGAATTAAAAGTGCTACGTAGATAGATATATACATGAGTGCAGGTGGTGATCAGTGCCAAACATGGAATGATGCAGTGACACAGTGTAGGGTCATGTGTTAGTGGCGGGGACAGTCATATGGTTATTGTTCATGTGTTCAACAGCAGAGGGGAAGAAACTGTTCTTATGGCGAGAGGTTCTGGTGCGAATGGACCGGAGCCTCCTGCCTGAGGGTAGCAGGTCAAACAGACTGTGTCCAGGGTGAGAAGGGTCAGCTGAGATCCGAGCTGCACGCCCCAGTGTCCTGGAGGTGTACAGGTCCTGCAAAGATGGGAGTCTGCAGCCAATCACCTTCTCAGCAGAGTGCACAACACGCTGCAGTCTCTGTTTGTCCCTGATAGTGGCTCCAGCGTACCACACGGTGATGGAGGAGGTGAGGATGGACTCGATGATTGCGGTGTAGAACTGCATCATCGTCCGTGTTGGCAGGTTGAATTTCTTCAGCTGCCTCAGGAAGTACATCCTCTGCTGGGCTTTCTTGATGACGGAGGTGATGGTGGGCTCCCACTTCAGGTCCTGAAGTTTAATTATCAGTATTAAACTATAGAAAGACCTAAAACTATAAAAGCTGTTACATTTCTATTTGGGGGTTAGAGTCTGAGAACCACTGTGAATCCACTGTGATAAAATCACCTTGACCTAGTTAAAAACTGACCACTAACCAGGCTCTGACAGAGCGAGTCCTCCTGTTGTTGTCGCCCTTTCGCAGAAACCTGAATTGAACATCACAGGGAATGAAAGTGAGGAGCCCAAAATGCTCCAGCAATAAGAATATTTGATGAAAATAAAACTTTTCCACCAGTTTATTTATGTTTAAGCAGAGGGCAGTCAATCTGAGAGGGCAGAGAGAAGGTGGCTGTGAAACTTTATCGCTGGGGGAAAAGAGAATGAATGCCACGTTCCTCTATGTGTGTGTGTGTGTTTGCACGCACGTGAGCTTGCGTGCGTGGCAATTTGCACGTTTGTGTGTGTGTCATGTGGTGGACAGAGAGGGGGAGGAAAGTGGAGGCAGAGGTGAGGAACAAGAAGAGAGTGGGGAAAGTTGAAGTTGAGATGGTAATGCCATAGAAACTTTTTAAAGGTTTGGACGATTCTCCCTGAACTGTAATGGGCTAGTTTGGAGCATAATGAAACCAGTCTGGCTTTCCTGGCTCTCACACCCCAGGTCATGTGCATGCACACACACACAGAGCTGAGAGAGGGTAACACGTGTTTTTCTTTAGCACTTGTTTATGTTCATCCAACAGTGGGAGTGCAGAGCCATAGTTAACTATCAATTAAAGCGATGATCATAAAACAAGCACTTGTAAATAAACAGTGCCAAGCTGGAGAGATTCAGAGAAAAGCTAAAAAACAAAATATATTTGTAGTGCAACACATATATACCTGCCTGCTCCTGAAGAAAATGTTATCTTAAACTCTAGAGAGAGAGAGAAAAAAACACTAAGATCATTGCTACACTCAGTTTAATATCCTTGAAAGTTACTGTTATTTTGTCACTTGTGGGCTTCACCTCACCAGCAAACAGTAAGGTTTTTGGGTTACTGCTTTCAGTAAGTGCGCTTATAAAACTTGTGTGTTAATGGGGCTTTAAGCCAGCATATGTTACACATGGAGAGTAACAAGTCTCCGTGTGTGTGTTAAAAAAGTTTGGAGGTGTGCATCAGAATGTGTGTGTGTGCGTGTGCACTTTGACTTAGTATAATGAGCTCCCCTGGGTCTCCCTCACCTTCCACCCCTCCTTCCATGCCTCCATCGCTCCCCCCGTTCTTCTTCTTCTCCCTAAACTTGGCCTTATTAACCCCTCACTTCCCCCCATATGTTTATTTAAGTAGGAGATGGTGGGGAGTAGAGGTGAGTCGACCGCGTGTACACACGTTTATTTACATAGGTCGGCCCGGGGATTTGAGAAGGTGGAAACAGGGAAGGGAGAATAAGCTGGTGTGACTTCGATTTCTTGCTTGGGTTTCTGTACTGGAAGCAAAAAGACAAAGGAGTAACAGCTTAGATGTCGGGTCATTGGCTTCACACCTTGGACTGACCCAGTGGCCATGATTCTGAGGTCAACCTTAGCTCTAAACATGCTAAACAGGTCAACTAAGTCAGCTACTCATCCCCTCTAGCTTACCCCAAACCTTTATAGGGGTCACAGGTCAGGAGCTGCCCTTTACTGAAGTCCATATGAATGTGGGTATAGTTCACCTGAGGGTGCCGCTGAATACAAACTTGTCACCTGACCAAGTGAACTTTGCAAACTAATATACACATGTGTGTTATAGCCAACACTTGATTAGGTTTTACATTATTACCTGCTGACACGAGGAACTAGACCTACAACAAATTTAGATCCGCGAGAGATTTTAAGCAAAACACTTCATTTTCAGCAGTCTGGGCAAAATTAATAATATATTTTCTTTATTCTTGCAATTTTGTTTATTCTGGTTGTTTGCGATTCATCCAGCTAAGATATTTGGAAGAGCATGGTTTTTGGCCAAGAGACTCCAAAAAGTGGCAAATTGTTGTTTTTGTAGAAATAAAATTGTTTAGAATTTGTCAATTAATGAACTTTAAAGATGCTCAAGGTGTGACAGAGGAGGGAACTAAGGACAACCCCTAAAGGGAACAGCTGGAGGAGGAAGAAGAAGAAGAAGAAGAAGAAGAAGAAGAAGAAGAAGAAGAAGAAGAAGAAGAAGAAGAAGAAACGTACATGACTGGATTCCTCTACTACTGTGCTGGGATAGCTGCTCCCATCTAACTCTTGGCAGGAAAGTAAATAAGCAGTCAAACCATAATGACTTTAAATATTAACACTTAAAAGAGCTAAGCTTTTGACAAACCTACATGCCATTAGCAGTAAAATGACTCTTCTCTTTGGTCACCTTTGCTCATCTCTTTGATCAGGTCTTTGCTCACCTTCAGGGTAGTAAAGCTGAGAGTCCCCACCTGTTGTAGGATCTGAGCTTATCTGATGCTGAACAAAAACTGAAAGTCAAATATTTGCTGTTTGTTCTTGGATTACAGAAAATAAAATGTGACTTATTTGAATAACCAGTGGGTATTTATGGCTCTCTCAAAGGTCTTAGTCTTATTCTTGATACGGTGTAGTATTTGCATTAGCGTGTTTAGGACAGGAGCACTGCAGTAACCAGCAGGGATCAAGGGATTACACCCAAAGCTCAGTCCAAGACATTCTTTGGCTTTCCGTTTAACTCCTGAATGACAAAACAAAAATATCTGAAAAATTGGAAATCCTGTTAAATGTTGCAGATAACTTTTGGGGTTACATGTGTTTTTCCACAAAACGGCAATGTGATTAAAACTTCTGTAGCTATGGCAATGAAAGACAGACTAGTGTACTACCTTGTCTCAGGTAGGGCTTTGGCTCTTTGACAGTTTTTTTTGGTGGGGATTTTTTGTAAACAGCTTAAGTTCAAGGTAACGGCAGCAGGACGGGGAAGAGCGGGTGGGAGGGTGGGGAATTCAGATCTCCAAATAGAAAGGGATTTCCCCGCAGCCTTACTTTCTCCGTCTGCTCAGTTGTCACCTGGACTGGATTTTAGGCCACTTACAGTGGGATTAGTGCCATGTTTCAAGCTCAGTGAGCCTGATCTTGGTCTAAAATTCTCACGGTGATGACATCACAGTCTTGTTGTCAAGGGATTATGTATAAAACACTTATAAAAACAGGGCAGGATAATCACTCTGACTCTTTTTTGAAAAAACAATGCTGCTGATGGAGTAACGGACAAAAGGGCAAGCTATTTCGAAACTAATCACATGTAGTGGCTGCTGGATAAATAACCAATCACACTTACACAGAGAGCCAGAGACAAATGAAAAAGAAAGAGACAGGAAAGGAAAGAGAAAGTTGACGGACGGAAAGAGAAAGACGGGATGAGTCATTCAACCTGCTAAATGGATCCACCTGAAGAGAACCGGAGAGAACCGATTGACAGGGACAGACAGAAAAGCTGATGCCAGTAAGAAAGCAGAGCAAAGAGCGTGGAGGTGAAAGGCAGACAGAAAATCACTTTTTAAGTGTTGCCCAGCATTGGTTAACCCTCAGAGCTGCTGCCAGGGAGAGGTTTTCTGTGCCACTCCAGCACAGTGAGTCTTTGTAACTCAGGTTCTCAGAGGAGCTCAACGCTGCTCCAGCTGGCCTGTACCCAGCCAGGCTTTCTCATGTCAGGACACAGACAATCAGGCACAGTGGGGTATACTGGATGCTGGGGAATTTTGAGCATGTTTCTTATCTTAACTTAACAAAATAGCAGCTAAAACCCACTTGATACCATTTACAGAATATACTGGGCAAAGCCTCCAGATCTGTTCTAGGATTTAACAGCAAACAGAGACCTTTTTAAAGAGAGGTCTTTGTTTTATTGCATTCACTGTTGTTACTACTCTGCTGGGAACTAAGCAGAAACAATACTTATACTGTACCAGAGTGAATGGTTTTATATACCAATGCTACCATACTGTACTGAGAGACTCAAGTTTGCCAACTCAAACTACTTAACATTTAAACACTTATGGAAGTTAACTAATCACAAGTACCCTCATACTGAGGTTAAGTAGTTTTTTATGCACTTGTGCTTTTTGGATGTCTTAATATAAGTTGCTCTACTTGACAACGTTAATGCAGTAATTATATTTTTCCAATAGCAAGTCAATTTCAGGTATAATCAAGTATAATAAATGAAATCAATATTCATTCACTGACTGTCAATGAATGAAGGAGACTTTTAAAAGAATTTGGAGGATGTTGATGAGTTCACAGATTTTTAGACATTTTTAACCTTTTTTAAATTTTCCTGCTTGCAGTGTAACTGCATTCATTTATTCATTCAGTTCTGCTCTGAAACATTGCTTGTAATGGTTCCCCTTATTAATAGTGTATGTTGTTGATCCTGCATGAGGAGACATGCAAGGCTGCAAGTCCACCATGCTGACAAGGGCTATAAAACATTTTCTGAATTAGAGACAAAGCAGCAAGACAAAGCAACCAGTGGCTCCTTTCACCACAAAACAGGAATAAACTCCCCATTATTTGCCCAGAAGGCTGCGCTAGCGGTACCACGATAAAGGCTACGTGGATTAGCATTCTTTGACACTATTAGTAAACACATATTCTAAATACATATTTTATATTTATTCCATGCACAGACCATATAGAAATTATGATTTCAATGGTAGACAAGGGGCTAACTTATTTGATCCTTGAACTATATAGACGCCTGTGAAAAAAATGTCCCTGCCGCTCACTTTTATAGCTTCTGTGACTGTTTTGCTAATCAGATTATCTTCAGATTTTGTAGATTCATGTCTTATTTAATTCAACATAACGCCTCTTAAATTTCATGTAGCATGAAATAAAAATGAAAGCCGGGTATTCTTAGAGCCTGGCTACCTTGTAATCCACACATTGCTATTGTATTAGCATTCAGCATCCCTCAGTTTCTCATTTAGACTCACCAGGATCTGTGAAGTTTCTCTAAAAATCAGGAATGCCAAAAGTTGATGCTTTGTTCACCTTTTACATACACTGTGGTTGGATGTTGTTACATTTTCCTTATAAATGCCAAGATATGGAAAAGAGCAACATGAAGGGTCTTATGAAGACCGTTCGTCAATAGTACTGGCTTAAGGGAACATTGGCTTCATTGTGAACGATTTTGTATTGTTATGAATGTGGTTTAACATATTTCTTCAAAACATTTTATATGTAGTCACCTAGTTTGGGAGCTGCTGACAATGATGGTCATATATATAATGTCCACATTTTGTATGCTCATTCAGCCCCTCTGTAAGGAAACATTCATATGTATAATATTTTTGTCTTTGCTTTTCCATCTTTAATTTTCTGCCTTGTTAATTGAAGTCGTCTCAAAGACTGAGAGGACACCAGTTTCGCCATCAATAGCAACATTCATCATTCAGTAGCATGCACTATATGTTGTTTTGTCAGCGCTAAAAGGTGAATATATCTCACAGCTCAAAAGCAGGGTAGGGATGGGGGGATGGGGGAGGAGGGTTAACTACACCCTTGCAGCTCCTCCTCCTCTCCTCCTTCTGCACTGATGCACAGATAAGAGCAGACAATACATTTCTTTGAATGCATGCAGGGAAGAGAGGAGTTTGACTGATCAGCGCACTTACAGGCACGCACACACACATAGTAGCATATTTGTCAAGAGGTCTGTGACAGGCACACGTTCACGAGTGTGCTATCATCTGTCTTTATGAGTCTTTGACAGGAAATAAGGCTGCACTCTAAATTACATGTCTCTCTGTCCCCAGTCCAAAACAGACACGTCTGAACTGTCTGCGAAACAAGGCCTTTTACAGTGGGTGGTAAACAGAACAAGTTATTGCAGGTACGCTTGCACGCGCGCACACATAAACCAAAGCTTGTCCTCGGCAATGTTTGTGATGGAGGAGTCGGTATAAAACAAGCAGACAGCTGAAAGGGCACTTTGCCACTTGGCACACAGCCATTTTCCATTTAACGTCCCCTCCTTTCTCCTCCATTTAAACACAAGTGCATCAGCTCGGGAGTCGTTTCAACTTTGTCTCTCTCTTTCTTTGGAAAACCCACTTTTAGATTATGTTAGTGTGTGGCCAGGTTTCCTATAGCACCAAGAATGCTCCTTTGTTTTGGTGATCGGATCCTCATCAGAGGAGAGGAGAGGAGGAATGAGGACAGATGTGGAGGTGGGGTGGGGAGTGCTGTGGGAAAGATTACCAGGACAGCTGCAGGCGGAGCAGTTACTCTTACAATACTTTGGCAGCAGTTCAGATTTCAGCTTTGTACCACCCTTCTTTTCAGTTCCCCTCCACTATCCTTTTCTCTGCCTCCACATAGCTGCATGAATAATGTCAAATCAAATCTTTTTAACCATCTTTTCTCCTCCAATGTAATTGTTGCGTTCCTATCACCATCTCCCTCCTACATTGCCTCTTTTTGCCATTTGCCAAAACCGCAACACAAGCTTGAAGTGGGCCTGCAGTTAGTTTCTGAAGGTCAGGTTTGATGTGAGAGCAAGGAGGCGAGGGGAGGGTGGAGGAGAGGGGGAACTGCTTTCTGGCCGTGATCCATGAGTCCTCCACAACACAATGTCACGATGAAAGAGAGAGAGAGAGAGAGGGAGAGAGAGAGAGAGGAGTGAAGCAGTGTGGTTAGTTGAGACTCTATCATCGTGATGTAAACATGAATACAGCACCCACAGATGTGGTTACCTGAACACAGAGATAAACGATCAGTCTTCTGAATCACCTCCCCAGCCAACATGTGCGTCAGTGTGAGTTTCACTTTGATCTCAAGCGCATCTTTGCTGCCAGGTTGGTGGATGGAAATCTGATGATCAATTCTGACCGATATCTTCACGAAGGATCTAAAGTTTATCTTAGACTGTACCGTGTACAGTGGAGGATTGGCCTTTTACCTCTGACACATCTAAAATGTTTCAGCTTTCTCATTCAGATCAATGTGAAGTTATTTGTTTACATAGTGTGTTTGAATATAATGCAAAATTATTTTAGCACAAATTTGAATAGAATTTCCATGCAGGTGGAAACATTAGTGAATATTGCCATACGGAATGAATAGTTAGTTCTAGAGATAAACAGTTTGTGCCATAAATTGTATTAATTCAATAAAACCCACAGACTATAAGAATCAAATGATGGAATCCATGAAGATAAAGTTGTTTCATGATTTCATATGTTGCAAGCTTTTTGTCTCTTCAGAGAAATTTAAAGGATGCTTTAAACTGTTGTTTATTTCAACAGTTATTTTCCACTGCACATTGGAAGACAGAAGTTTATTTGTTGTTTTTTCGGCTGTCAGCAAGATTACTTAAAAATTACTGAGCTGGAAATCTTATAACTCGATGAGGAGGAGCATATAGCTAAAGGAAAAGACCATAAACCGTTGGTGCAGATCCAGATAATGTTCTTGATAATAAAATGAGCCAGAAGGGTTGTTTGCTTTGGCAAAGTATGCAGTCTTTCATTACCGTTTTAGTTTGATACCAGATGTATCAAACTGAGAACAACAAGAAGCTACGTTAAACATCTACAGTAAAAGTAGATTTTTGAGTGCAAAAGCTTAACCCCTTCTCTCTGCTTGTGTGTGGAGCATCTGTTGGTCCGCACAGGAGTCTCTCAGCAGACGAGAAACCGCCAGTCAGCCACACACACAAACACACGCACTCACTAATTCTCCTCAGTAGAAACCTGATCTCCCTCATATTTCAAGTTCAAACGCTGAAAGAAATGCCTGAGAAATGCAATTTGGTGGAAAGGCTTGGCAAGTCAAACAACAACAGCAGCAGAACCTAATGAACTTTGTGGGAAAAGATGAATCGCAATTAGTTTCGTGGCAGATATAATGCATGTGTGTGAGTCTGATTGAGGGCAGGTTCCCATACCATGGTTTTTCTTAGAATTAATTGAGCTTCTTTAACTGTTTAACAAAGAAGAAAACCATGTAGCAATGTAACAGTAAAAAATTGTTTCTGTGCACAGATAAGCATGTGCAGATCTAAAGAAAAATGCAGTAATCACACTGTTTTTAGTATCAAGCATAATTGTTTGTTAAGCATTTATCGCTGATTGCAATGGCCAAGTAATGGGATACATGTGACGGAGAACAAGTGGAGGGTAAAATATTTTCTTTGCTGGTTGGTGAAACTTAAATTGTGATCCAATCCTACTTCACAGAGACACTTTCAGAGAGGTAGCACACCCATCAGGTTAGAGAATGGGGGGGGGGGGGGGGGGGGGGGGGGGGGGGGGACTGAAATTAGCACTGTTTGTTTTAATTTCAAATGGACACATTTCACTGGGAGCCTTTAATAGGCGTAAAGGGCCTGAAGGGATGGATGATGGATAGAGCAGGGGACAAAGTAATGTAACAAAGAAAAGCAAAGACAAAAGGGTAAGGACATGTGAGCAGCCACCAAAAGTATTTCCTAATTATCCTCACTAATCTTTTTTCAAGACCAAGAATCTCGGTGCTTTTTAATATACCAAATGTAGAATAAAGTTCAGCACATTATTCACGTTTATTCCTCTCCATCAGCTGAATGGTCGTGTACTGGCAGGTAGGCAGGCACTTTCTCATTGGAGCGGTGTGAGCCTGCCAGGTTATAAAAGCAGCCATAAAAATCACCTCCAAAACCAGCTCAGATGCCAGCCATATGGCTGTGAGTTTAACAAGGACAAACTGCACCTCCTCACAGCTGCTTGCTCTCTTGAGTTGAATCCTTTCTCTGAAACCCTTCCTTGATCACTTTTTCTGACTAACTAGCCCAAACTATTTACTCACTTAGCTCCCTGACACTGACGGCTATGTCGCTTGTTTCACTTGCTGTGACACCCTAAAGCGCAAAATGTACTTCTTTTAAGTAGAGTGGACATTTGAGGCCGACCTTGAGCAGCAGTTTCCAAAACAACATGCATAAATTTAACTTGACTCTACTGAAAACTTCAAATTCAAAATCAGTATACCTTTTTGTTCACCAGACTTCACCATTCTTCAACAAAGAGGATTTTTCAGTCTACAGGTAAACTCGTGCCAGTAACTCTCCATCCCCTGGGCCTCTGTTCTTTACAGCCAGGCTTCAATTGCCGCCCTGTTATTACCTCAGAGCTTTAATTAACGGACACACCTGTCACCATGCTGTGCACAGACCCAGCAGGTCACACTGAGGGCGCTGGGGAATTCCTGCTAAACTGTACTGCACATCAGATTATGAAGTAGTTGCTGATCTGCTCTAAAGAAAGCAGCACTGTTGAGAATCTTTCCAGGTGTTGGAGTTCAGGTAGGCCTCATAATGCATACACGCTCTTATTTATACATGAAGGGCATTGACCTGGATTGATAGGAATTCTAATGGAGACATCTGTGGAACTGGAAGCGGGTGAACAGAAAGCCATCAGCAGCGAGTTTGCTGGTTGTCTGCCATGCTAACAAGCAGAGTTAAAAGCCCAGAGTGACAGCCCTATTAGGGACTAATGGAGGCAAAGACAGCTGAGACCCTGATGTACACACACACACACACACACACACACACACACACACACACACACACACACACACACACACACACACACACACACACACAATAAAAGATCACCACCACACCCCAGAACGGCCAAGAACCTCCCCCCCACCCTCAAGCTTCTCCGGCTGTTTTTACCTCTATCCCTCCTGTCCTCCATCCCTGTAGTTAAAGATCTTTATGGGTGAGGGAGTGGCATAGAGATGGGGCGATGGGATGGGCTCTCATGCTATCAGCAATCCCTGGAGGTAACAAAAGGTCAAGGACTCTCATTTTTCATCCTAGCCAATTACCCTTCCATTCCAACCTGGCTTTCCTCTGTCTTTGCATCTCACCCTCTTACCCTGCTGCGCTCCATCCAGTCCACTAATCAGATCTATTTTGCTTCACATGACCACACACATGCCTGTTACTCTTCACACACATGTGCCAGTGTCCTTCATATGAACAGCTGGAATAAATTGATATACGATAATTGATAAAAGAATTAAGAATTATTTAAAAAAAAAAGAAAATTCCACTCCAACTAATGTTACATTTTCCAGTATCATTCCGAAGTGTCCTGGGATGTAACCATAAAAGGAACATAAAAGATGAATGTAACCACCTTGACATTACCCACCCATAATAGCATTATTTGGGAGTATTTTCTTGGAGCCAGAAGTGACCGTGATTGGATGAGATGGTGGAGTGATGTTATCAGCTAATGGTAGTAAGCTGCATCCATAAACTGCAGTGTGCATACACAGTTACTGCTAATTATTTCTAAGTGCCTACTGATAAGTAACAGACTAATGGAATATTAGAAAATTCTCTCAGTAAAACTGAAATGTGAGCATTTTGGATGGCTGCTGTAATAGTCACAGCTATTACACATATATTTGACAGCTACAACAGCAGCTCGGATTTCTGTCCTCTGCAGTGTCTCCTCGTATCCTGGCCTGCAGGCAAACAGTTCCCCTTTCTGTAGACAGATAGATGTTCTTTTGATCTGATATGATTTTTTAGATAATTCCAGTAAAAATGCTCCCCACATGACAAACACAGTTGTGAGACCCACTTCAGTGTTGTTATCAATGAGTAAACTATCTACAGAGGCCAAAACTTTCAGCTATATCAGACTAGAAGATGGTCCCTGATGTATCCAGACAAAACAGGGGCTCCATGTCTGAAACTGTGGTGGGGTTGTGTATTTGGATCCCTTGGGTAGAGTCCAGACAAAGTCCTTAGGGGAGAGGCCTTGGCAAGGCTTGACCTTCTAGCTCCCTTTGGTATGTTAAATATGTAGCAGGAAACAAGAAGAACATCTATCTGTCCACAGAAAGGGGAACTGTTTGCCTGCAGGCTAGGATATGAGGAGACACTGCAGAGGACAGAAAGCCGAGCTGCTGTTGTAGCTGTCAAATATATGTGTGTGTCTGCTTGGAGGCAGTGGGAGGGTATCAAGTGTGGGAGATGTTGGCGATTGCTTCTAAGAAGAACGACAATTAACCCTTGAATTCTCAGTGACCCTCTCATTCCCATACTTAACCCCTCCCAGAGGTCAGAGGTCAACAGGCTCTAAGTGGCCTGTGGGTCTCTAAAAGGGGATTTCACAAATGAATCAGTCACAGTGAGGCAAAAACAGAAGTCTGCAAAAGAGAATGATAATCACTGCATTGATAAAGTAGTTACCAATCATAATTATGAATTATCTGCATTAGTAGTATTATTATTATTGGTCTGGTTGTAGCTCAGTAGAGGTAGAGCAGATCATCTACTAAGTAGGAGGTTTCAGGTTCAATCCCTGGCTGCTCCAGTGTGCATGCCAAAGTATTCTTGGGCAAAATACTGAACCCCAAGTTGTGCTCATTAGAGTGTGAATGATGCATAACATGTCAGTGTGCCAGTTATTACAGTGTATTAGTATTAGTGTATTAGGGCTTGCTTGACAGCCACATGACCTGGTTGTCTCGCAGTCACTGAGTCAACTATGAACTCTCTGCATGCTACACTATTCAAGAATCAAATGTGAGACCTGTCTGACCTGTCAAAGTGATGCAATGGCCCAGTCAAAGTCCAGACTTCAAGAGACTTCAAGAGAGTTCTGCATAAACAAATGTCAACAAACCCCCATGAATTGATGCATCATCGAAAGAGAGACTGATACAGAGCCAATCATACAGAAAATCATTTTGAGTTATGGCTACTAAAGGTAGTCGAACATGGTGGAGGTGAATTCCTAAAGCCATAACGTCAGCAAGAATAAAATAACTGGCAATGCCAGTTGAAGTGTGATCGAGTATCTTAAGACTGTTAAGATGTCCTTTGTTTAGTTTATGAAATGCTACACAAACTGTACATAAAAAACCCTCTTTTTAAAAAAAAAAAAGATCAAGTGTTAAAGGATTCTATGCAGGCAGATTTTAATTGAAATGCATCAAAATGAGAGACTGCTGGTTTTGTGACCTTTTGTTGCATTAGCAATGTAAGAAATGCAATCTTTATTATTATTATTATTTATTTTTTTTACATAACTTCAATTCCCTTCTGAGTTCAGACAAAGTTCTTTTTTTTACTGAAGGTCACATTTAGGAAAAGATTTAAGAGAGGCAGAGAGAGTGCTTGTGGATAATGAGTGAAAACGTTGGGAGACAGACATTTTCCACAATAACTTCCCTGAATAAATTTCCACCAAACAATGCAGAATGTCAGCCAAGATACAGGATTTACTGGGACTCATTAAACGTGTTTGTACCGTGTTTATGACCACACATGACCTTCTTCTTCCAGTGATTCCAGGACGATTAGTGTACCTGTGCCCCCAGGAGGGAATCACAGTTTGGGTATGTGCAGACCCCCTGGGTCATAGTGAAGAACACTGGAGCCAGGCTGCCTGCAGTAGCTCCCCAGAGAGACTGTAGGGGATGTGTGTGGAGCTTAAAGTTAAGGGTGTGGGGGTGTGTGAAGAGGATGATTTTTCCAGCAGATATGCAGTTGTCGACCATAGGTTTAAATCACGGGTGGACATCTGCTTAATATACTCAATTAGTCACACAATTGATTATTTCATACAACACACACACATTACAATCTGGACCATAGAATGAAGTGCTGCTGGACTCTTTATAGCATTTGAAGGCTTAAATATAGTCTACACATGCATTGTGTGGACATAAAGACTTTGACAGTTCAACTCAGAGTGAACAATAGTGAAAGAGTCTAAAGAAAAAGCAATCTTCAAAATGTTTGAAAGACCCTGTCAACAGTTGTTCTGATATGAAGAGAAAGACAGAAACTTAGGGAAAGACAACAAAAACACAGCTGGTGGTATGAGATGAGACCAAAAAGTCTCAGATTAACGTTGTGAAAACACACTTTCGGTCTAGATAGAAAACCATATTCCGAGGGGAACTACAGTCAGCCATTGGTTTAATTGGCTCTTAAGTTTAAGATAATGTAACAACAAAGATTAGGTTAAGCAAGATTTAATTGTCATTTTCTGTTCAATTTAACTTTATTTTGACTCATATTAATGTTCACTGTTAATCTTATTGAGAATACAGTAGCCATATCCCTTTTTAGTTCGGTAAGTAAGAGCCTATTTCAGTAAGCAGATGCCACATGTGATTCATAAAAACCAGATAGTAGCGCCTGGTCCAGAAAAAAAACAGGAGGCATAACTGCCCAGTGGGTATTTTGAACACTCATCTGTACTACTAATGTTTTAAGGAGAAACAGTCTTTTTTTAAACTCCACCTTTGCATAATTCTCTATTGCCCATGATTCATTTTCTCCCTTTTTCAACTGTCGTTTTTCCAAAGCGGGACAAAAATATCTCCCTAGAAAAACATTTTTACTGATTTCCTCTGCCAGTAGACACTGTAGACTTTGGTCAGTTTGAGCAAGCTTGGTTTCCTGGATTGTTACTTTATGGGTTTGATCCTCACTGTTGCTGAAGGCCTGCTGACAGAGACAAATGTACTGTAGAGTGGACACTCACATATGTTAGAGGAGGATTTTAACTATCCACCTGAAATCTGTAAAACTCTGCACTTTCCCAAAATGATTCTTCTAGCCTTCTGAATGTAGCCAGGATGAAGTTGGGGCCAGCTGAATCCCACATTATATGTATATGTTTAGATACGTGACAATTTTATATATTTAACCCAAGCGTCACAGATCTACAGACTAAGTATTCTTGTTATAAGGGCATTAATACAAGATTTAAAGAAAGCAGGAGCCTGGTAGAGAACAGGAATCTTTGCTCTCTTCTTCTGTCCAAACGTGACAACTGTGATTACAGAGAAGATACCCAGCTTGGCAGGATATCAGTGAGCCCACAGTAGATTATTGTTTGAATTACATGAACATAAGAACAGTCTTTATCTGTGTAGGTCTGTCATTTGCGTGGCGTGCAGTTTTGCTGGTGGGTCATTATGTCGTTCTCAACCACATGCACGTGCTTGGATGTGCACGTGCAGGGTACAGCCACACACGCGAATGTGTCTGTCTTTATCTCTAAATTTAAGGTCATCCTCTTCACATTACCTCTTGACTTGTCAACTTAAAGTCAAACTGACATTTGAATGCAGCTAAACTGTCCCGCATTCAAATGAAAGACAGTTTAGCTGCATTAGAGTCGCAGTTAGCATAAAGCATATAACTGCGATTATCGCCTAGCTTTCTTTTTCTGTGTTTTGCAGATTTACTAATCAGATTGCCAAAATTTCAGTATGTACCAAACAGTATATTAAAAGGACAAAAATATTTTTTCAGTGTTTTTATTGACTGCGTCACACTAAAGCCGTGACTGACCCACTGGCCTACCACATGCACAGATGTTAAAAACATGCTCCCCACACAGTAACCTGTATATCCTGAAATCAGGACTGAAGAAAAGTAATTTAACAGAGCCATCATGGCTCACTTAAGCACCCCTCCTCTCTCTCCAGCTGTCTCTCTTTCATCCCTTTCTTGAAGTGCTGTGGCTAAGGTCCAGTTTCATGGGCTTAAATTGAATCAGGAAAATCAACTTCGTCTTCATCCTCATCTTTAATGAGAAAGGTGGTGGGATTTCCAAGGTGCTGCTCAGCTCTGTTTTCTTTAAAAAGGTCTCACTGTTCTGGGAAGGAAGCCTAGAGATATGGATTAGCTAAAACCCAGAGGAAGGAAGAAATAGATATGCTAGACCACATCACAGTATGCACACAAACTCATATATTGTAGGAAAAAACCTAAAGGCCAAGATAGCAAGGTGTTATAGGAGCTCTTAGGAGGTTATCCCCTTGCAGCTCAGAATCAAACAAGAGCAGAGAGGAGAGGGAAGGAGGAAAATCTAAAACACATTTTTACCCTTTGCCTCGACATGTGGAACCTGTACTGGGACTGTTTTCTTTTCATCTGGCTGTGATGGGGCTAAGGGATTTCTACAGTGTCCCCTCTGCCCTCCTCTCCCAGGAGGGCTGTGCTGACCTAATTATCGACCAGGACAGCCACTTGCTGAGAACAACAGCGCCTTCGCAGCTTTATGCTAAGTCCCCATATCCTCTGCTAGCTAAAGTTCAGCACTATATCACCTTTATGCTAAATGGTCGTGCATCCTCTTTTGCTGTGAGTTGAACCCATGACCAGTCATACAAAGCTGGGACTTCCAGTAAGATTAAGGTCCTCACAAAATAGTGAAACTGCACTTTTAATTAACAGAAATATGTTGGCAAGAAAACTGGCTTCAGTGCTAGTGGGAGTGGTTCATTTCCTTATTGCTGCATCTGCAAATGTTGCTGGATGGCAACTGGTAATCAGCATATATGAAAAACAAACAAGCAGCAGCAGCAGCAGAAAAAAAAGAAAAGAAGTAACCCTGTAATTTTAACATACTTCATCTTAAACCACATGATAAATGGCATCTATCACTTGAAGGATCATGTTTGATGGATGGAGATGTAATGCCTCTCTGAAACTTAATCCGTTTCTAAGTGTGGTTCAGAACAAAGTGTGTGAAATGTAGTGAGGCAGATTAAGAATGAGTGGAAGTTGGCGAAATCAAGTAAAGCAGCTTCAGGTTTGAAAAAGAGGATGCGTGGGTGTGATAAAGACCACCGTCTTCTCAACCTCAACTCTGTCTGTCAACCGTCAGTGCTCACTCATGCACACAGACACATGAAATTTGTGCAATGAGGGCTTTCCTTTTCCCTCACAAGTTTCCCCCACAGCTGAGACACTGACGAGCATCACTCTGCCCACACACAGCGTGGGGTCCATGTCAGCGCTCTGCTTACATTTGTGATCTTCTGCTGGGTTTGTGTCTTCTTGGGATCCCCTGTGCACCACAAAGTGACATTTAAATAAAATGCGGTATCGTAAAAGGTTGACGGATTATGGTAAATTTTCTCTCATCAAAAACTCATCTGTCAGCAGCAGGTCAATTCTGAAAAAACGAAGAAAATGAGTCCTCTGATTTACTGTTACACCCAGTTACAGAGCATCTAAAGTGCAATTCTGGTTCACTGCAATTTGGTGAGATCTGGGTAAATTCCTGCAAAACAAAAAACAGACTCTTTGTGTTTAGTGCTCATGGGTAAAAACAAGTCTGCTAACATGCTACCTTAGGTGGCAAAACCAGCTTTACAGTTGGTATTAAAAAATATAAATAATTTCCTAACCACTTGTTGTCAGACTCACTCTAAAATCAATTGCTAAAGCCTTGTTCACACAGGCCTGGTGTTTAGTGATCCCCAGAAACCATCCATTACTTGGAAAAATATGTATTCTGTGACCAGTTGGCAAATGGTTGCTGGAATTTCCTGGAAACTGGTCACAAAAGGTATACGGTGCTGCACCAAAAACCTCCTTGGGATTGCTTTGGTTGCCACGCTTGCCTATAGTTTGCATAGAAGTTACTGATTTGTCTGTAAACACCAAGTGAAAATGTGTGATGCAAACCAGAAACAGAGAACATTTGTCTTGAAAGAAAAAGTGACAACTTTTCAAAGGTGTTAGTTGCAGCTGTGAGGGGCAAAATTTACTTTGAAGACAAACTTTCTCAGTTTACAGTTTTCATCTTCCATGCAAATTATGGGCAACTGCAGCAATCTGCTAGAGACCAAAGCAAACATGAGGAAGTTTTTGTTGCATTACCCGCTTTACGATTTTCCCTAACAATCACAGGTTGCCATGATGTATAAAGTTAATATAATTTTTCACCATAGATATGTAATATTTACACAATGTCAAGCTTTAGGAAAAACTAATTATCTCATAGTTGCAAAAACAATCCAACCTGTCACTTAACTTAGTTTCATTTTTGCATAACCGAGAGTTTAAGTGCAGATTTTGTATTTGTTGTATTTGTGTCCTTGTGCGGTTATGAGTAGACGAGATGGGGGTCTCCTTATGGATTCCATAAAGATCAGGTAACCACAGCATTTCTCCACCTTTGCATTTAACTGACTCACAAACAGTGACACGCTCACCACAGTGTAGGCAAGAAAAACCACAAAGGAGGTGGGAGGTGAGAGCGATGCAGGGGGGTTTAAAACTAACCATAAACTAGCTGGGAATCCCTCTCAGGCTGCTCAGAAGAGGTGTGGTGAGTTAAAGGATACAGATGTACGCATAAATTAAACCTCAGTAGTTGAAGTTGCGCTGTAGATATTCAGTGCTCTGCAGATGGTGCAGAGGTGGACAGAAAGGTCAAAGGTTTCTTCACATGTTTACACTTTTCTCATTTGTAAATTACACCAAAAAATCCCAGCTGAGAAACAGCTAGGTGTCGTGGAAACTTTCCCTTAATTTCAAGTAAACCAGCAGTCACAAATGTCCTGAGAAGCCTTAACTTGATGACTGTCTATATCAGTGTGTTGATACGTTCCTGATATTTAAAAATGCAAAAAGGGAAATTATGTGATGCAACTTCATAAACATCAAGAGAGATCAATTTCACCTGGAAAAGGATAAAAACAAACACTGCATAAACAAAGTGAGCTCAGTTTGCAGTTTCACAAGAAGGAGTCATACTGAAAATACAAACTTTTACTTCCAGTAAAAGTTAGTTCAGCTGACAAGCTTGGTGGCCCTGTGTTAAATGACCGGCCATTTTGACTGTTTGTCTTCTGGGAAAACAGCAGTCCTCCGTTACTGTATGTGTGGGCACAAACTTGTGACATTTACTTGAATAGAGCAGAAGCAAGTAGCCTAATTTGGAAATAACACACGCAGATGCGGTTGGCGTGTGGTAACTCAAAACACGTTGATGCTGGAGAAAAATGGATGCTGGTTTAAGAATATTTCAGTTATCTTCATATTACACATATTCCTGTGTGTTTTATGTAGGCATGCATCCTATGTAGTAGGTGTTGGGTGGCTTTTGCACATGGTTGGTGGTCCAATTATAAAAACACTGAATTCTGAAATTACTCTGCATGGCAGTTGCATGGTAGCTTTCATGCCCATGTTGTGTGAATGACAAAGATCCTCTAAGGTTAAAAGGCATTACCACATATTTTACTATATTGCACTATACTTTTCAGCATTTAATGCTTATGGTCCGCTCAAAAATCCAGAGTTGGGTGGAGGTGTTATATCATGTCTTACATCATGTTGAGTGGTAACAGTCAGGTTAGGGGTTTTGTATGTCTGATGTGGTGGTACCTCTGAAGTGCTAAAATGGGGTAAAATAAGTTAAAGACTGCGGGATTAATGTCATACTTCATAGGTCAGAGGCCTTGTTGCAGCAGTAGTGTGAGTGTTAATGTGTTTGGTTGGAAAGAGATGCAGACACGGGACTGGGTTGTCATTTGAAACCTAGCTTCTGAAAACAGAGCACTCTGGTGACATGTGAAACCTGAAGTGCTGATTGAATTTGGTCACATTCACGAAAGCATGCACTGACAAGAAAAGAAAGAAAGAGTTCGCAAACAAGCACACATCTTCTTCTCTCAAAAGCAGTCTGTGTTATTGCACAGCATGTGCATTTGAAGCAAACTTCCTCCAGATAAAGCTTGCACAGACGTCTGGGTTCCAATGGAAAATCCTGAAACCAGTACCACAGGCGTTCTTTCTATGCAGCTCAAAAGCTCCTCCCATCTGCGCCCCACCTGATAGGTTTTCCTCTTCCTCTGCGTCCAGACGGACCACGCCAAAACCCAGACTGGAGTACAAACACAGGCAGGAGAGTAAAGGTTTGGCAGGTGTATAGAGAGACAGCAGGGTGAAGGGAAAGTTTGGCTGACTTGAATTGTACTTTCAGAGTTGGAGAGGGTGAGACAGGTAGGGTGAAAGGGAAAAGAAGGTGAGCGAGCGAGCGAGAGAGTGTAGTGACGAGAATGAAGTGGCTTGCTGTTATGGGTGTGATGGAAAGGAGAGAGAGGGAAACCCAGACACAAACATAAACACTGGCAAACACTTCAATGATTCCTCTTTCTAAACCTCACCCTTCACCTCTCTCGTCAGTTTCCAAGCATAAATAAATATGACATGGAAAAGCATCAGACAGCCTCCATACATCGCAAAGAAACACCAGCCTGTAAGTGAACAAGTAAAAGCAAAAAGCGTCATGGTAAATTTTGTTGTTTCCATTCAATAAAATGACCAATTGGATTAGACTGTCTGACTGTCACTGCTTCACTGCCATCCCATTAGATATCTGCTTGTTCTTCTTCATAGTCACAAACCTGAAATAGATGAGGAAAAACAGCAAGAAAGTCTTGCCTTTCTTTACCAAGAGTAACACACAAATGCTCTCACACTTAAGAAATATATACCCCAAAACAATATCTGAGGGTCATCATTCCATGATCGGACAGAGGAGACCATAAAGGCGTGTGACTGATCCAAAGAAAGCTGAAGAAAAAAAAAACTATTCCATCACCATACAAATGTGCATAGTCACACACTATTGAGTAGTAATGTTAAAACACAAGCTGCTTGGCTTTTTCCTTGAAAGGCATCATGTCACAGATTACTGCAGCTCCCTGGCCTGACTGGCAATGACATCATGCCTAGGCCTACTCCCAAAGATCCCTATGGCTGGCAAACGGCCAGTCCTACATCTGCGAGGAGCCCTACACATATTAACACACATGGACACGGATACCCACGGAGCAGCATAAACACCCCAATGTTAAGAATCAGCCAATCCATTGTTTCTCTGGGCAAGAGTATAGTAAAGATGCTCTGCTGGTTCCAGTCCCAGAAAACAACTGTATGCTCATTCAATAGTGAGACTCAACAGAGCAAAATGATTTGGGTCAATTATGTCGACTTTGATTTAGTGTTCATTTTTAATCAACATTTTCAAAGGCAGACAATAAAATTTAATCAGAACCCCATTAAATGACCAAATTGTGCAAATTCCAAAATGGAATATCTATCTATCTATATATATATATATATATATATATATATATATATTGGATAGCGTAGTGGTTAGACTACACGCCTTTGGAACAGAGGATCGCAAGTTCGATTCCTGCCTGGGGCGTCTGTATCCAGTAAGGGTCCTAAGGCTAGACCCCCTATGCTAAGCAAGCCTACCGCAGACATGAGCGAGACAGATAAATATGAAGGCATGCTGGCTCGGACGTCGCCCGGATCAACAAGGTCCGCGTCAGGTGTTGAGGAACCAGGGCACCCTGACGAAAAGTGGGCTACTGGAACAAGAAGGCATCGGTGGGCAAGAGACGAAAACAGGGCATTGTTGGAATGCTACTACGCAAGTAACCCTGGCGGAAGGGGCTACATGAATAGGATGAGGGACCTATGGATTCTTCGATACCCAACATCCACAATGACGGCGAAACAACTAGTAGCTCAGTGTTCCAACATTCGAAAGAAGGGACTGCTCTCACAGCTAGAGATTGACAAGGTACAACACAAATGCTACGGCAAGGAGGAGTCAGGACGCCAGGTCAGGGGGGAGATATCATCACCCGAGATTGGGTACATAGCCCCAAGTGCGATAGGAGAAGGATCGTTGAGTGCGAGAGGAACTGACCTGAAAAATAGAATCATGGCCAAGCTTGAAACCTGGATCCCCCGTAGCCGGTTACCAAGATTACGTGAAGTACCCTCAGAAGGTCTGCTAGATGATGTTAATGCAGCACTACGGGCAATACCTACAACCACGATTACCGACACTAACAAGCTCATCTACAATACGGCAACAGTGATCAGTGAGATGCTTGGCTCAGGCAAGTCCTGAGGAGTCAGCTGAATGGTAAGAACAAGATCCGGGCCATCAACACGTACGCCCTGCCCGTGATCAGGTACCCTGCTGGGGTAATAGGCTGGCCAAAGGAGGAGATAGAAGCCACTGACATAAAGACAAGAAAGCTCCTTACCATGCATGGAGGGTTTCACCCCAAATCCAGCACCCTGAGGCTGTACGCTAAGCGGAAGGAAGGGGGCCGGGGACTGGTGAGTGTCAGCACCACAGTCCAGGATGAGACAACGAACATCCAAGAATACATTGGGAAGATGGCCCCAACTGACCGAGTGCTCAGTGAATACCTCAGGCAGCAGAAACCCAAGAAAGAGGAGGGAGACGAGGAACCATCATGGAAGGACAGGCCCCTGCACGGTATGTACCACCGGCAGATAGAGGAGGTGGCTGATATCCAGAAATCCTACCAGTGGCTGGACAAAGCTGGACTGAAAGACAGCACAGAAGCACTAATCATGGCAGCACAAGAACAAGCTCTGAGCACAAGATCCATAGAGGCTGGGGTCTATCACACCAGGCAAGACCCCAGGTGCAGGCTGTGTAAAGATGCCCCAGAGACAATCCAGCACATAACAGCAGGGTGCAAGATGCTAGCAGGCAAGGCATACATGGAACGCCATAACCAAGTGGCCGGCATAGTGTACAGGAACATCTGTGCCGAGTATAACCTGGAAGTCCCGAGGTCAAAATGGGAGATGCCCCCAAGGGTGGTGGAGAATGACCGAGCTAAGATCCTGTGGGACTTCCAGATACAGATGGACAAAATGGTGGTGGCTAACCAACCGGACATAGTGGTGGTAGACAAACAGAAGAAGACGGCCGTAGTGATCGATGTAGCGGTTCCGAATGACAGCAATATCAGGAAGAAGGAACACGAGAAGCTGGAGAAATACCAAGGGCTCAGAGAAGAGCTCGAGAGGATGTGGAGGGTGAAGGTAACGGTGGTCCCCGTGGTAATCGGAGCACTAGGTGCGGTGACTCCCAAGCTAGGCGAGTGGCTCCAGCAGATCCCGGGAACAACATCGGAGATCTCTGTCCAGAAGAGCGCAGTCCTGGGAACAGCTAAGATACTGCGCAGGACCCTCAAGCTCCCAGGCCTCTGGTAGAGGACCCGAGCTTGAAGGATAAACCGCCCGCAGGGGCGTGCTGGGTGTTTTTTTTTTTTTTTGTTATATATATATATATATATATATAGATAGATAGATAGATAGATAGATCATCAAACGTTTCCACTATAAAGCCATGTGCATGCATGCAAAGGTTGACAAGAGGCGAACAGCCTCTTGTATAGAGATATGAATCATATGTTTACTACTCTAGTAGCTGCATGCTCATTTTTGACTTTTTCAAAAATCACTCAATTTGTAGCAGAAAGAGTGGAGCTAAAGACTCTTAATGAATCAATTAATGTGCATGGGTGGGGGTTGCTACACAGTGAAAGACAGTTTAACGTCTTGTTCAGCCACTTGACCTAGGATGTGAAAGTCTAGCAGTCCAGTCTTCTCCACGAGCTTCTTAAATAGCTTCTAAAAACACATTATTGGGATTTTAAAATGACAGGATGATGCAAGTATGTTTAATTATATATTTCTAGCTTCTTTTAAGTAGACTGTTCTACCCAGTAATTTAGTGTCCATGTGTTCTTCATTTTCATAAAAGAGGAGTGAAAGTTTATCAGATGCATAGAGCCTGATTCACACAACACAACGTGGCACAGACATAATAAACTGCTTGTGTGTGTGTGCATGTGTGTTTTATGCAGACATCTCTGTGTATGCCTTCTTGTTTACTGAGTGTGTGTGTGTTGGTGCTGGATCATACCACTGGGGTCAATCTGGGCCAGCTGCTTGGAGCTGATGGAGTGAGCCACACACATGCTCAGATGGGACCTTAAGGGAAACAAGAGGAAAGATGAGAACTGAGAGAAGGAAGAAGGAACAAGGGAAGAAAGGGGAAGGGAAATCACCTTAAACACTGAGACACATCAAACTATGAGTGAATATGAAGCCAAAAAAAAAAAGTCTTTCAATGAATTTAAGGGCATTACCTACCTTTCTGTATGCAGCCTTCTTTGTCGGAGGCAGTCTGCCGTCACAGAGCATAACTAACTCACAGGAAATTATGGTTGTAGTGTACGAAATGCAGTGTTTGTCTATACAAAGGTTGTTGGAAGTTGCTGTGAAATCAACTCCTACAGACCCCTTTACGCAGGTCTAAAGACTGGTCAGTGACCCCTTGATAATAACAGGTTGCCAAGGACTGCTTCCTCAATTTGCTGGCGAATGGTTGTGAAAGATTGCTTGCTGTTGCTAGGTGAATTTGGTTGCAGGTTGTGATTCCTTAGGACAACAGCAGGATGCTGTGGTTGCCCATAGCTCAAAAACTACTAAGAGCATTGGGACAAAAACTGGAAACTATTTGCCTTCATAGTAAAAATTCCACATTTGGAAGTGTGTTGGTGTCAGTGGTAAGGCACATGTTTTCCTTTGAAGGCAAATATACTGAATTTCTGAGATGCTTTGCACTTTTTCAAGATTTGGTGGTTAGCTAATGAGTACTCGCAAGTAAATTCACACCATGGGCGACCTTAGCATTCTGCTAGTCACCAACAATGTCTCAAGGGTTTTGGTGCAACAACCTCTCTGTGATCATTTTCATTCAGGAACAACCAGAAACCCCAGGCAGCCACACCCCAACTGGTTGGGAAGGTTGTCAGGAGGTCACTGACCAATCATTAGGTCTATGTGACTGAGGCTTTAGGCTATAAATACTCTGATGGGGGACACAGTTCATGACACACATCACTAAACTGTTCAAAAACCCAATGGGCAACAAACTTCCAGCCTTTGTATTATGTTTTTGTGTTAATCTTTGTAACCTTATCTGAGGAATGTGATTACTGTTAAATGTTTTACCGTCCTGCAGTAATAATATTCGCAATTATATCCTCATGTCCATTTTCATGCAACCAGTACATTTAAGAAGAACAGTTCTCCTTAACAATAATTGAGCCTGAATATGTTTGGCTGTCTATACAGAGCAAGTAGAAAGTAAAACTATGTAAAAGTCTATTTTTACACCAAGAGGACTGTGGTGTTCCAGCTTGTGAAGCCAGTAAAGGCCTCACACAGAGATAGACACCATTTCTCCACACACATACTGCTTCACCACCCACTGCATGGTGTTTGTTTAATATAGCATTTCAGTGTGAGAACACTATATCCCACTCCCATCTTTCCTGTATAAGGGCACAGCTAATACATTTGTAATTAGTCTGACACTACACATGCACACACACATGCACACTTAGTCCCTGCTGCCTCATGGCACAGTCCAGAGTTTATCCTAACTGAGAAATAGCATCTGCTTCATCTCTCTTTTCAGCCAACCACGCTGCTCACAGAAAATCACTAACACTCTCATTCTCTTGTACACAAACTCATCCGTGCTGACACTCGCAAACTCATGCACGTGCACAAGGTCGTTAAACAGGCATGGATGTTATTAGGGCTGGCACCAGTGCTGAAACCTTGTCTGTCTTGCTGTGATGCCGAGAAGTGCTAAAAGAACAGATTTAGACTTTTGTGTTCTTGGTGTAAGTAGGCCAACTCCTCGAAAGACAGATTCCTGCTTACCGTTGGCCTGGAGTTGTCACTGTGGTCGTAATAAATACTGGAAAAACAAAGTATCATTTGCTTAAAATCCTTGTATAGCCAAGTCAGCTGGGTATTTTGTTGCCAGAGAACGCAACGGGTCATTTTTCAAATAATACTGAGCCGTTGCTAAATTCAACTCATAAATCAAATGTGTGAAACATCAATGCGTCTGATATTCTTAACGGACATTAAGACGTGACCGCTGGCAGCAGATGTGTGCTATATTCGGCTGACTCTGGCATTTAACAGCAGCGAGACAAAAGTTTGTCTTAGCTTTAAAACCACGCTGCTGTAGGCTGTTAAATAAAAAAGAAATGATTGTCTTAATTTTTGTCCTGCTAGCTGCATGCTAACTTTTGCCTCACAAGACTGAAACATTAAAGTTATTTAAGGTCATAAATCACTCTTGTGATATTTTTTGGGACCAGAATCAGCTTTAAGTTTGAATTTAGCCAATAGTTTTGTCTTTAAACAATTACATACAAAGCTAATGCCATTAGCACCATAGCTTTAGTTATGCCTTGTGAGCACCACTAAGTAGTAGCATAGCTGTAGGGCCTAATTTCAGGCTGTGTGAAGCAAAAAGGTCACTTAAAATCATGACAGGAAAAGTAAGCAAGCACTTTGTTGTGTATAGAAAAAAAAGCTTGCTAAAATTAAATCGTTTTCCAATAAATTACTGGTTTATTCCATTACTTACTTAGACTTAGGTCCTCCCGCACTGATCGGCGCATTGGACGACAAGAGAATGCCATCGAACTCAGTCCATCGCGGCGGTTACTGCTTCATCCCATGACAGTTCGACCAAGTGTAAATCTTTGAGGAACGTACTCCTCCACATTATTTTGGGTCTTCCTCGCTGTCTCTTTCCATTTCTCAGGTTCCACAGGACCGCAACGCGGGCGGCTCTCGGGTCCGGTAGCCGAAGGATATGACCGGCGAATCTGAACCGACGCTTGGTGACTTGGACGTGCTCTACTCCAGCACGGTTCAATTATATTCAGAGGTTATGTTGTTAGTGGGGGGATATTGAAGTAGTATTTAGTGTACTTTCTGGTTTCTCGTTAAGCTAAGCCTGAAGCTTAGTTAAGAAAACTGAAAATAAATGTACCACAATCAAGGTAAATGTGGCAACTGTAATAATCCAGTTAAAAATTTAAAAAACCCAAACTGTTTTCATGACTGATGCTTTTGCAACCACCCCTAATCATTATTTTAACAGTAAAATCTGTCTAGACTTTACTATGAAGCACAGCGTAATGAGAAAACATTTGGAACTACTTGTATAAAAATATTGGCTCAGAATTGTATTTTTAGTTTTGTTTTCACGTGTCTAAGCTCCTGCTTTTGGTCATCATTGTCTTGCATCCTACTCACGAAAAAAAAAAAAAAAGCAACACAGTCGGACACAAAGACCAACTGGACATCTATGTTTAGCGGAATAGAGAGCGAGCGGAAGAAAAACCTCACCAAAAAGCTGAAAGCAAATATCCTCTGAAGCATACAAAAGAAGAAGAATGATTTTGCATATAGAAGTGAGAAAACAGTCCATCTCAGAACACAGAGGAACAGGAAATATATGTCAGGCTGGAGCCACTGCTCTTCCTTCCTTTTACAGAGCTTACCGTCTTTAGGAGATAAAGATAGATGGAGGGGGGGTAACCCTGTTCGATACAGAGAAACCCTGTTGGAAAGGGGAGATAACCCCGAGAGTTCTTGAGTTTCTACAGAAGACCACCGTCACGCTTGATAGAGTTTTCTCATACAAAGGACTCATCTGAAAACACCTGGGGAAAAGTGTGTCCTGGAAATTGCAACCATAAAAAATGCACAGCGTACCACAGATTTCTGCCGAACCTCAGAACTGAAACTGATTTCTGAGTGAAACACACCTCCAGCTGAGGTTTGCTAGTCTAACAAATCTTTAAAAACTCCTCATTGTGTATGTGCAACATCCAAAAGCTATAGAATCAAAACTGAAAGGACATTCCAGAAGCCTCACAATTACCAAGCTGTGCTTATGTTCTCTGACAAATCAGAAACAATCTAGGCTTACAGCTGACTAATCTACACTATTGCGCTCTAATGTCTCACCAATCCTGGGAAGACGATTAACGTTCTCTAAGGGCTTGCTGGGAACCCCCCCCAGTCTCACAATGATAGACGTCACAAGCACAAGCAGAGCTAAGCTGCATGGCATTTCTAGGATAAAAGTCCAAGTCCAAGTTAACACAAATTCCTGCTGGCAAGATGTTTAGTAAATCTATTTTTACAAGCACAGAAAGGCTGATCATTGTTTATATCACAGTGTTTAATCCCCGTTGCTTGAGGAGGCTTTCTTGTGGTTACAGCTCTCTAGCCAAAGGCATTGTCATTAAAATCCCATTTATACAGAACGTGTTGGAAACACTGCTGCAGATCTCTCTAATTTAAGCCACATCAATCAAAGAACATTTATTTTACAAGGTAGCTTGTTTTGTATGTAATCCAACATTGTTTAATTCCCTGAGGTGCAATTTGTTTCATTTTTAAATGATGCATACAACCCCAATATCATATAAAAAGCCTTTGCATGCTTCTGCTAGCTTTGCAGAAAATTGAAGTTCATTCTACGCTACACAGGATAAAATAAAAAGTACCTTTTTAAAATGGGGGACCTAGATGCCAAACAGTGTGGGAAATTTTGTGTATGCTTTACTAAAATTCTGACACTTAGAAACATTGGCTTAAATAGCTTTGTTCAACTCGGTTTCTTTAAGACCTTCAGTTTTAGGGGACCGCTACAATCAACATCACGATATGGATCATGTTCTGTGTTCTCTGATTTACTGCTAAAGCCTCCATTTGTTTATAATAATCCACCCATGTGATGTATTGAAGGCTGCTAAACCATTCAGTTCTGTGTCTTTTGGGCTAAATTGGGTAATTTGTTTTGTTTTAATAAAGAAGGTGTTTTTCTTGGGTCAGATTGTCAAGAAGCAAATTGCTTTGTAATCACATCACACATGGAAAGTTCAGATAATGGCGGACAGAGCATGGCGCTGCTTCTCGGCTGTATGCAAGTATTAGCACAGCTATGTTTTCATTGCAAAGGAAAACATGTCACTTCATTTGCCCCAGTTTAGCCAATAATCACAGCGACTGGCTGGAAGGAGGCAGGCGCCTTGAAGCGATCTGCAAGATGATCAGTAAGCAGTCTACGATCACGATTTTTTAAATTTTTTTTATTTTGAGTCACGTATCAACTGGTCTGCATCCAACACACACACACACACACACACACACACACACACACACACACACACACACACACACACACACACACACACACACACACACACACACACACACACAGATAGAAGCAGGATTTTGTTTATTGGGTTGTTCAAAGTAAAATTCCACTCAATTGTGCCATGCCGTAGAGTAAAAGGGTGCCAAAATAAAGACAGAATAAAATAAAAAGGGAACAAGTTGTGCCCATTATGTTGAACAATGCTCTATGAACTTGCACTCACGGAGCAGCACAAACTGCAAAAGCAGTCCTCAGGAAAGAGGCAGGCAGCAAAAGGGGGCCTGTGTGACCATTCAAACAGGCAGCGTGTGGCTGAGGGCCTAGAACAGCCAGCAGTACATTTCCATAACAGGAAAGGTCAGTGTTGTGGCTCCAGGGGCTTTAGAGACGCTAACAAAATCCATTCTGGGAGCTTGCTGCTTTCCTGCTCTACAGTACCAGTTTACTGGACTCCGTTTACTGCTACAGTCTAATATTAAACACTGTAAAGTATATCACCATATATCATCAGTTATCTCTGGACTCAGATTTTCTATATTATATTTAGCACAAATTACTCTGTGGGGATTTTATCTTTTAACAATTGCATTCTAAAGTTGTTTTATCTTGAAAGTAAGAAGTGCCGTCTAGGAAAACTCAGATATCCAATTTATATCCGACATCGCATCCAGCAATATTTCCTAAAATGGAAACAAGAAACCATATTAAACAAATGTTCATATCGTTATACAGTTTTACTGTAGTTTTTACAGCAGTAGCTATGAAGATTTTAAATGCAAAACACATGATTGTTATATTTTAAAGGAATCGTCTTTATGTATTTAGCAACATGTCTGAAAAATAATAAAGTACAATTCTGGATATGTATTACTTGTGTGCAGTGTGTGTGTAGTTTAAAGGGCTTTTTTTATTTATTTTTAAAGATATTAACTTTGTGTAACTGGCAACCAATCTTAACATTTCTTCCACTACTGAAAAAAATAACACATGGTATATAACTGAGCTGAGCTAGAAGTACAGATTCACATACTCTACTTTAAAAAAAAAAAAATTAACAATATGAGAAGCTCAAAATAGATTTTTATTGAAAGCTCAGCAGCATAACATCAGCAAACACTTGCTTGATTATTTCACCTGCCAAAATCATATCAGTTCACTCCTTCATTGAAACGTCACTGCAAATTTTTCACTTTAGAAAATCTGAACCATACAAAAAGTTCAGTTTTAAGCTGTCTTTTTACAAAAGGGGAAAAGAAAAAAACATTGTTGTTCAAGGCTAAAATAATGCTTGGTCATGTCTTTATTTTAGAAACCCCACGGAAAAAACAGCTTTAATTTTGTGGGCAGTTTGTGTAATAAAAACATGCTGTATTCATGTGTTGTGTGTGCAGCTACGTGCTTTGACGTACAGTGTTTGAAGTGGTGTTCCATGCAAAAAAACAGTGGAGGAAGTTGAAACAGCTTCTGGTCTTTCTCTTGGAACAGGCCTTGGGGCCTCAGGGGGCCCATAGGAATAAAACACTCCTCAGCACAGCCTCATATACCTCAACACCTGCAGCACACAAAAGCCCTCTGTGAGCGAAACAGTCACTCAAAAGTCAGAAATGCTTGTCTACGACAAGAAAACAAGGTATGTTGAGCATAATAAGTTAAAAGGTAGACTTGACTTTCTATTAAGCCAACAGGTTGACATAAAATGTATTAATATCATAGCTTTAGTGGAGTAAACTGAATTGATTAATAGCAACTATTTTCACATTTTTTCAGTTTTTTTTATTCTAAGTGATTTTTAAAAAAACGAAATTATAATTTGGCTTTGTCTTGTTTGATCAGATGTGTCATTACATGCCTCAAAAATCGCTGCACGCATACAAAACATTTAACTTATTATTATTTGAGCTTTACTCCAGAAATTAAACAAAATGCACAGAACCCATTCATTTTTTAGGTCCCGACAAGCCCCTTCTACAACCACCTCACAGTATTTTCCCATGGGGCTCCCGAACACTCAAGACTTAAATTGAAAAAATATTGACATTGGAGTGGCTAAAAAGACACAGTGTACCTAATAGATATAATTATCCAACATAATTATCTCCAATGATAACAACAGATAATACCGCTCTGTCTGAGTGCATGTTTGTTGTTGTGTCTGAAAGGATCCTCCCTGGAAAGATGGGCAGTGCCACCTCTGCACCAGCTGAACTCAGCCAGGTGTGGGTGTGGGAGAGTGAGACTGCAGCCTGTCAGGATCAGGCATAAGGCTGAGGTTTGAGGTCACCCACTGTGTGGGTGAATTCCCCCTTTTGGCATCAACAATATTTGGTCCTTGGAAAGTGGAGCATTCACCTTGTAGGAGGTTAAGAAAGAAAAGCAATAAAGCAGTGGGTTTGTATGCATAATCCACTACACAGCAAGATTTTAATAACATTGAGTTGAAGCTCATTAATTTAAGAAATCGTTATGACAGATCTGGAGTCCAAAGAGTGATTTCTCTGTCTGGTCCCACAGACCTAGGCCCATTTACCTAATTAAAAAAACAAACCAGCCGTCTCTGCGGCTCTTGTGTTTACTGCTCTGTGATGGAGGGCATAAAATACAAGCAGCAGTAGAAATGCAAATAGAAGGCATGGTGACATAGAGCCAGATGAAAAGAGGCAAAGGACAAAGAAAGGAGAAATGAACTGATGAGAGAGGAGTCGGCTTTAAGTAAGGCTTTGAGGGAAAAAAACAACAAGTTTTTGATTTATTTATTGGCTTTTGGTGCAGTGGGAATTGTTTGACATTTGTGTCTAATTATTTCTTACTGAAATGTGATCTCTGCTTGGTAAATATGAAGGCATTGCCAGCAGCTGGTTCAATTAGGATAGCATAATGACTGGAAATATAGGGAAATAGCTTATCTGGATATGCCAAAATGTAAAATAATCTCTAAAGTTCACCAGTTAACATGTAAGCCTTATTTGTTTAATATGTCCAAGAAAATATAAAAATGACTCATTAAATTACAAACACTGGTCTTTTCTGATTTTAGTGTTTGTGCTGTTCTAACTGTGAATATGGTTACACCTGTATTTGTTCTTTTTTGTTGGATTCTTTATTGTGCAACAGCTAATTTTCCAAAAGTTAATTTGTCAGAATTTTATACTTTCTGAATTGTAATTTTTATGTGTTAGCGTACCTTGATTTGAGGTTAGAAAGAAGACAAAAGGTACTGCGGTGAGGCTGGAGAAGAAGAGGAGAAACAGAACAACCCACGGATTGTGGGGACTGAAAGAAGATGAGAGTGAAGGACAGTGAAGTCATAACAGTGTAGCGGGTGGAGGATGAAGGAGGAATGTGAGATGTGCTGTGTGATGAGGTGGAGGCAGAGGGAGGAAGGACGGGGAGATGATGCAGCAGTACGTACAGCAACTAAATGCTGCAGAGGAGATCATCTGAACATATCTTAGTTCCAGTAAGAGGCCCACAGCATCGCCTGATGACTCACCTGCGGTAACACTGCATCACCCAGAGTATGAGATCATCAGTTTAATCTCACCCAGATACAGATCAGCACAAAGCAGAAACAGATTAAAAACATTATTGTTTTATCATCCTTATCTGTTTGGAGAGTATCAGCACTAAAATGTAACATTATCTTTGCTTAACACAACCTGCATTATACTTTATTCTTGATCAATAACTGATGTTGGCATCATCTTCATCTTAATTTACATTACAATATTACACAGGTCAAAGTCATCCACAATCCTAGTGCTGGTTCCAAGCCAGGATAAATGAGTATAGTTGTGTCACAAAGTGCATTTGGCATAAAGTCTTTGCCAAATAAAACATGCAGATCATCAAGAAGTAGATTTTCATATTGAATTGGCCTGGGATAACACCACCGATGATGTCAACAAGGAGGGTGCTGGTGGAAACTGTGCTACTGCTGGGTGATGACAGAGGTGTGTTCTGAGGCAGCAAAAACAAAGGACAGGTTGCATTGTAAGGCCACAGAGGTTTGTGGATGTAGTGAGTGTGAATGTTTGGATTGTTGGTGTGACAGGATAAAAAAGATGCAAGATGAGGAAGGGATGGTGGCGGATGACTCGCAGTAGCGTCTCTTGACAGGAACAGCCAAAAGAAAAGGAAGAAGAAGAAGAGGAAGTAGATGCTGCATAGATCAGATAGAAGGTTGGATGATCTGAATATCTGAGCATTTACTGCCGTTTCTTTCAGTTTTTGAAAAACTTCAAACTAATTACCAGTAAATGATTAATGTCTTTCATGGTCCTGGATCTCTGACCCAGCGTTTTCAGTTTGTTGAGTTTGCTGAGTTTATTTCTAGTTTCTGGCTTTGGTTATTCATCTGTTTCTACCTATTTCCTGTATGAAGCACACGTCTTAGCCTGCGTCTCATTGTGTGTGTGACTTCCTGTTTTATTTTGATAGTCTTCTGTTTACTGTGTATTATGTTCGGTTTTGCTTCCCCTGTCTCTTCAGTCAGATTAGTGTCAGCTGTGCTCCACCTGTGGCCTGTTCGCTCGTTATCCTCTTTGTGTACATATTGTCTGCATTTCTCTCATGGGACAGTCCTCCCTAGCAGTCTGTGGTCACTGGTGTGGCAAAGGTGTGAGTTTCGTTATTCATGTTGTTTTGTGTTTCATTTTACTTTAATTAAACCAGCTTGTGTTTCTCAGTCCAGCATTTGGGTCCCGCCTCTGCCCGTCACACAGCCTTGTGTATAAATGTTGTTCAGCCTCCAAGTAAGCATACTTCTGAGGAGATCACCCTTAAAAGGAAGAAAGAGAGCAAAAGATTGATACTTTGCAGTTCCACTTGCTTTGATCTGCTCCATCTTGTTGGTCAAGACAGGCTACACGAGTGACAACAGTGAAATAAACAGAATCACAAGTCTAATAGTTTTTAATACCGTCTTATACTACAAACTGCATTTAAGGCAATCATGTGAATTATTCATCTGTCTAATCTGGGTTTCTGCTGATCTGTAAGGGTTAGAGCACAGCACAAAGCACACAGAGTACTTAAGCTGCTGCCCAAACGACACTTCAGTGCTGTGGGACGAGCATTGGGTTACATAGGAGAGCAAAAGCTCACTCGCTTCAATTATGCTACAGAGGAAGAGAGATGGAGAGAGATGAATCAAGGTGGGGGCAGTGGCAAGGGAAAGCAAATGCAAAACAGAAAAACTCTCTAGTTATCTGTCTGATTATTTATTGCCACAACAGAGCTGTTTATTATTATTATTATTGCCGTGATGATGGCCTACGTTAGATCATAACAGAACTGTGTTTCTTAGTGATGCTCTGAAACAGGCGTGGGCGCTGTGAAACCAGATTGGTTACGTGTATTTCAGTAAAGTTGTAAGAATATTTATTTCTCCTACATTTACCTGGAACCGCTGATTATTTTTTTCACGATTCTCCTTCCTTTACAGACATCTGATGGAGATGAGAGACACCAGCTACAGCACTTCCTTTTAAAAACAAAGAAATTCAGCCTCGTCCTGTTTCTGGCGCTACTGGCACGCAAAGCGACCAGCAAACCACCCGGAACTAAAGCAAGCAGATTCCCATCAGGGATGTATAAACTAGTGCCAGGGCATCCTCCAGGGCATATAAACCAGTATGTGCGCATGGAAAGTATTTAACGTCTTTTCATGGCGAGCGCGTTTTTCAGTGCCTGCACGCAGTGAGACGGGCCATAAAGTCCATCAACGAACTATGCGGCTATGGTTGAAATGTGTTTATTTAGTTACCCAGAATGCACAGCGCTTTAAATGCTGATCAACTGTGGTGTGAGCAACACTTGGGGCAGAATATGTTGCATGTTACTTTCCAAAAAGCAGAAGTTATCTTCTAAACCTCTTTCAGACCCCTATTACTAATGACTTCTCAGCACTGTCCTTCATATGAAGTGTGGCATGATAAGGCAACTGCATTTTAAGTTATCCATCAAATCTATATTTTGAAAAACCTTTTACTACTTTTCACTCAAAGCATTTATGTCAGGACCCTTGCTATTTTTTATAGAAGCTGAAATCGAGACTTCTTTGAGATAAAGTGTTGAAAGAAAAAAAAACCATTATGAGGGTTTATTTTGAAACTTTTAATGCTACCTGCTTCATTCCCAATTAATTAAAATTTCTCATGGCTTGCATTACATCTGCTCATATCTAATGAATATGGAACTTCAATAAGCATTATATTGATTAAGAAACTTATAGATCTAAAACAGCTCTGTCAATTCAGTTCAATAGTGATTTTCTAATTTAAATATAAAACTGAAAAACATGAGTGAGAAGGGAAAAACAATCTTTAACCGCAAAACATTTTACAAATGAAAGAAACTGGATTGATCAAACAATCTTGATCACACCCACATATAGCCACTAACTGGTTAGTCATTCACCACCGTGGCCTCAGCTTACGGACCAACATGTGGTATCTTATTATCAAGAACATATTTAGGTTTGGCAGTGAACTTCCACTTAGAGAGTGTATAATTAAGATTTAGAGTACCGGTACTGTTATTCTGAGAAAGGCAACTGATCAAATCCCCCTGACTTTCTAAACGATAAGCATGCTGAACTGTAAATGCCATTCTGGCTGTTTTGTTGTGTAAAATTGTGCGCTTGAGTGTGACTGAGTGGGTGTGAGCCAGCTGGCCCAAAAGTCCAGCAGCAGCAGAAGAAATAAAAAGAGAATTACCCCAGTTTAGACTGTGATCCGTCACACTCCACTCTTCCAGCACCTCTGAAACTGTCAGCACTTAAGCAATAATAGACATCTGTGGGCCATCATCTTCTTTTTTTCTACTGCCATGGTTGACTGAAGAATACACTTTTTTTTTATTCTGATGTTATATATTTAAATATTTTGTATTTTAAAAAAATGATCATGATCATCATGATCATTTACAGCACTGCTGTTAAAAACTGTAGTCTGTGTTAACAACTTGTTTTGACTTCTGGGAATTGCTCTCAAGCAGCAGGCTGCATTTCCAGTCAGTCAGGTGACCAGCTCTCGTCAGGGATCTCCCCACGGTCACCTGACATGTGCCCATTCATTTGCTCACGAGCTTTCTCCTCTCTCTCACCTCCCTTTCTTCTTTCACTTTTGACTGCAGCTGCCCCCCTGGTTTAACAGTGGCACCCCCAGCTACCCTCTTCCTCCCATCAAATTTCCCTTCCACATTTCTAATGGGCTAAAATCCCCCCTGTCCTCCTGCTGTTTCATCGCTTTGCCTTTTCCTCTACAGGGACTTAATTCGCCCTCTGTTCGTGCCCGCTCTTTGAATTATTCAGTGAGCTGCTGCTGCTCGCCACAAAGAGCCATCTCTAACACACTGACACAGAAGTGGGGTAAAAGCAGGTACAGTGACAGTATGATGGCAGAGTGTGAGGGAAGTGGTGGGAGGGTGATAGACTGATGGCAGCAGGTGGTCTGGCTGGGAGCTTCTCAGGAAACCCCACACTTATCTTCCTCATCCTCCACCACCTCCTCAGCTCGGGCAGCCCAAATCACATAACCCTGGTTTATAACTAGCTGTCATGGTAGGCGAACTAGAAATAGATGGCATACTTGACGGCAAGCCTGATCTGATACAGAAAGCAGCAGGGTGCATGCTGCGGGGAGGATCGTGTGTCCTGGGCGGCCATCATGACAAAGCAAATCTGCCCACAGCCTCGTGCAGAACTGAACGTCAGCCTGAAGTGGAAACGCCACTCATTTCTTTTAAGTTGTTAGCATGTGGGCCAGGACAAGCCTATTGAGCAGAGGAAAACAGAATCCAGCCATTCACATCATGACCTTCTGATAACTGCTATCAATGTTTTTGGACTTCTCACTGTAGTTTGTTGAATATTTAATAACTTTAATTGTGTGGCTTAATCTTTGTTTTAATATAAATATTTAAACTTTTGTAATATCTTGCTGAGACTTTGATAAGAATATTCATAACTTACTGATAGCTGAAAATATCATAAAGGTTAATATGAAGCATGTTATTACTTATTAGCAATTATAGGTTAGCAATAAGATTAAAAAAACTGGGATAAACAGACACTCCTGCTCTTTCCAATCTTAGCATTATGCAAACTTACATATACTGGTTTAAACTCCCTAAGACAAACAGGAAAAGAAAGCAAATCATGCTTTCATTCTTTTAAATTCAAAGCCCATGGCCATGTGCCGATGATGCCATCTGCCCTCTTGTTAGCACCATCAAATAGCAGCTAAACACAGCAGCCAATATTGCTGCTGACATGACACAACCTTATGAAAAACTCTTTAATGCTTGAGTACCTCTGTTGCTCGAAACCACTGAATCATCTGAATGTCGCTGATGAAGATGCTTCACCCCTTTATTGGAGGCATGAAATGACTTACTTCAGTAAATCAAAAGGAGCAAAAGTGACACAAGATAATCAAGTTAATAAAATATATAAATCTAGACAGATCTGTATGTGTGAGGCTTAGCTAGTTCACAGACCATATTGGAAACTTGTATTTTTTATTCTTCTTCTTTTTATTGTATTTATTTTCGCTCATAGCTCATCTCAAACTGAGTTGAGGGCACTTTAAAAGATTTGCTGCATTGTCAGTTATAGGGATTGAGGCTGACATGATTGCACACAGCAGCAACCAACTGAAAATAAGCTGTTTTCAGTTGGGCAGCTTCCTGTAAACTGTTTTCTGCTGAAGGTTTGATTCCTAAACCAGAAAATGTGCTCCTAGTAAATTCCTTTAAGTGTTTCCGCGAAAGGCTTCAGTGTCCATGAGGACTCTCAGTTATGTCATACCTTTTAGCAATTTAAACTTGTTTGTCCAGTTTCTGAGTTTGCGAGTGAGCTCTAATTTTCAAACACAGCACAGCGTACATGCAATTATTCACACAACATACAGTAATATACATACTATTCCCTTGTGTCTCACTTTATGTGGTATTCTCTGTTTGAGGGAAAACCCTGATTGTAAGTCCCATGCAAATACTGAGGGGAAAGGGTGGAAGAAAGCCCCCCCGGTACGTGAGGCACATGCTTCACTGAACACTGAGGCACACCAAAGCACACTGGTGCTGCTGTGGGAGGTGTTGCAATGTCAGGAACTAGAGGCTGAGGAACTCCTGACCTTTCCTATCATCTGTACTTTCTGTCAATCTGACATCTATGCATCACTGAGTGTCATTGTGAAATGTGGGAGGGCTGGGAGAATGAAAACCGATTTTTAAAAAACAACAGAAAACAGAGTATGAACAATGCTTTCAGGAAGCACAGCACACACAACAGATTAGTTTTGCATGTTAATGTATGTGTTTCTGACTGAAAGTGAAACAGAAATGAAAACAGAAGAAAAGGCAAACAAAAAAGAAAGTAATAGGTGAGATCAGTCAGAGGAAAAAGAGTGTAGGGTGAAAAATGTGAAATGAATATGACCAAGTGGCAAACATATGAGCAAGATTTACTTTTTTAATATAAATGACTCCAGGTGGCACAGACATACAGCCCTACAGAGTGATATTATAGGATGAGGTGATGTTTGGGGGAGATAGCGTGTATGGTAATACCCCTGACGGGACTATTTCTGGACTGTCTGTAAAAGCCTGTGTGTGAATTCATGTGTGTATATGAGTGTCTCTGTATGTGAATACGAGTGATTCAGTGTGTGTGTATGTGTGATGTAGACCATGCAGAGTCAGTCAGTCTGTCGTGGGGCTGTGGGGGATTCCTGTTTAGTCCTCCAGTGAATTTCTGGGGGCTCACTGCAGGGAACAGGCGGGGCTGCTCGAGGGTGGGGGGGGGACTATCAGTTACTCTTGATGATGTGTCCAGTTTCTGTTGTTTATAGTTCCTGTCTCCTTGCTTCACTTCTTTTCTCTGCTCGCATCTCTTTTTCAACCACTCGAGTTAAGGAACAACACAGAAACCACACAGCGCCCTCAGCAAACGCATATATTCTTCATATTCTGCTTTTCATCGTTTTTAACCACTTTGCCTCGTCACAAACAGCGTCACTGAGTGCGCAAAAAACAAAACTCAGCTAGTATCTAAAGTGATGCATCTTCTGTAAATACAGTATTTTTATTTTGACACTTTCATATGGCTGAATGGATGTCCTAGTTTGTTTATGCCAACTTGTCTTAAAAGGAAAACTCACTTTCAGTCAATGCCTCTTACACAACTAGATCTGTATCAAGATAAACTGTCCACTGAATGCTAGTGAGTTTTTATGATACCCATGAGAACAGCAGTAAAAAGAAGCAACAGGAATGTTGTGGAAGGCTTGAAGTTTGAATCACCCTGAACACAAGATATAGTTTTGGATTCACGGCTAAGTTGTAGCTTTCACTTGGTGGCCAGTGCTCCACTGGAAGTGTGGGTATCCACTAACAACAGGACTTTTGGTTTAATCCCATCGCCTTGCATGGTGGACTTTGCGTCCTAATGGCGGAATGAGGGAGAATGTGTGAGCAAATTATCATATATCACAATGACACATTGGACACTTGTTATGATGGGACACCAAAATTGGTTTTGTACGAGGCAGTGAACATGTTTTGAAGGTTGTTAAATCGGACATTTTAACATGGAAGTCACTTTTGGAGTTGTTCTTAACAACCCAAGTTATGGGTCAGCCAGTGCATAAGAATTTAATCATTTTTATTGATTGAAAGTCTTTCTTATAGTATGTACTCAGCCTGAGAAAGGACAAAATATTCTAACAGACTCTTCTGCATTACAAATCATGTGGTAAACAGGTTCCTATCACACCACTTTTAACTTCTGCTTTTTTTCAGCGGCATCCTTAACTCTATAAGTTTTTTCCTGTACGCAAACAGCTTTTTTATTTTTTATTTTTTCATCTCTGTGCTTTATCTCCTCTGCAGATGGTTTGACCTCCAGTCACACCCTAACCCTTGCTTCATCGATCTCTGGTCTTCCTCTTTCAGAATTCTGAAATCTCAGATGTACGTGTTACGCGTCTGCAGTCTTCACAACCTCGAAGGACCGCGGTGAGGTCAGAGGTGAAGCGTCCCTTTCTGCTCTTCAAAACGTGACACTCAAGAGAAGCGGCAACTTAGATCCGGATGAGTGACTGTGCATGTGTGTGCATGCGTGTTCATCTGTGTAATATGATACTGAGTAAACAAAGTGCAGCGTGTTCTGGGGAGAAATTGTTTATTTAAATTAGAGGCTGACTGGTATGTGAACATGCGTGTGAACTACAGGCTTGTGTACATGAGTGTAGTTACATATGTGCGATATTGTGAAGAAAATGAGTAGATGAATACACCGCTGAATAGTTGACAATTTGACGAAAGGGTGTCATTTCTCTGTGGAAAACCCAACTTCCTTACATTTGCCTTCCTGCGATGTGTGGCGTGTTTCTCCCAGCCTGTCAGTTTGATACACACGTACGCGTGGAGTAACATAAGTGGGACACATAGACACACACGCACACAAAGAAGCCCAGCTGTCAATCAGCATTCAGTAAGAGGCATGAAACAGACAGGCTATTCTGTCCCTTGGCACAGGTCCCTAAACTGTGGCCTAGCTGCTGTAGAGAGAGCACTGTGTGTCACACGCTACAGATACAGCCTAGTCTCTGTCATGCACAAATAACCTCTCCCTCGTTCTTTCTGTCTCGCACTCTTGCTCTTTCTTCCTGACACAAACCCAGCATTCATCTGCATACATACATCTGTGTACATGTATGTATAAAGAACATTTTTCATAGCGAAACAAAAAAAAAAGAAGAAGAAATCTGTCAGAGAGCTGGCTCAGAAAATCCCCTTCATTGAACATGTTCACCCCAAACAGACAGCATGTGTGTCTGTGTGTGCAGACACAATACACGTGCAACAATTGTGACTGTTGGCACAGCACCCCCACACACCTGATTCTCAAACCTTCTGTTTGCAAGAGGCAACCAATCAAAAGAGAGTGTGGTAGGTGGGCTAAAATGGCTTGTTTCGCACAGAAAATGAGATCTCTAGCTACACCAAGTGTAATTATGATCATTTTCAACTGTGTCTCATGCATAGCTACTCTAGTATAGTCAGAGACTAAACAAATGCAGCTGGGATTGAGCATAAGAGGTGCACTTACATTACTATTGTGGAATATTAACAGTTTTTATCAAAGCTTGGTGACAGGGTGGTGCAGTGGTTAGCATCAGAGGCTTCAAAGCTGCTGGCAGACTGAGCCTTTCATTTTTATTGGTCCTCTCTGGGTACGCTGGCTTCTTTCCTCAGTGCAAAGACCTGCATTGTTAGACTGGTTGGTGATTTTAAATTGGCAATAATTGTGGATGTGACTGGGAATCATTACTTTTTGTCTCTCTACCTTAGGCCTAGAATGGATTCTCAAACTGTCCAGCATGTACCCCATCTCGCACTCACTGCCAGTGAAGCTAAGCTACAGCCGCTCCCATCTTCAAGCGAAGATAGAGGTGGTTGTAGCTCAGGAGGTGGAGCAAAACATGGGTGAATGAGGCAAGCTGTATAACGAGCTTTGAGTGCTCAGGTAAAATAGAGAAATGCTTTATAAGAACCAGTGCATTTACCATTTACCAGTTCCCCCACAACCATAAACTAGATAACATTTCAAGAAAATGCCAAATACTATCTTGGCAGTAAATGATGTGATACAGTCTACAGCCTAGCTTTCAATATTACTAAAATAGAAGCTATGCACCAAAATTGAACAAAAATATGTGCACAAGACATGTGGTGACATACTTCTGGCAGCATACAGAAGCTTCCCCTAACCCTAACCCCCACATGTACTGTTTTACTTACTATGCTCCAGTTCCTTGATTCACTTGGTGTATGAAATTTGCATCAGTTGATGTCATACTTGTTGTATTTCTGGAGCAGTGGCACTCTGGCAGCAGGCACAGTGGCTCCTTTAGACATTACCTCACATTCAAAATCACACATGTATCCTTACTAACTGACAAACAGACACATGTGTTGTATGGGCGCAAAAGCAAACTGTAGAAAACAGTAGAAAGAAACAAGTTGAGGCTTTAAGTCTTAACCTAAGGTGATGTGAGGGCCCATCTCCTTATTCTGGAGAAAACTGAAGTTTGTCCGACGAGCAGGGCGAGGCCTGGGATTAAAAGAAGTGGAAAAGGAGCGCACATGAAGACTCAGGAAAACTCCAGAATAGTTGATTTAGACTTTATTAACACTACAGCGTGCTGACATTTCAAATTAATTAATGTATTAAAAACTGCACAAACCATCACAATGATCACATTTTATTAGCAGGTGTATCCCTTTGAAATGATTACATTTGCCCGTCCACCACCTCCCAATGAAAAGAACTCCCAGTGCTTATTAATCTAACAGTCATTTTTTCATTTCTCACATGGAGGGAAACTACAGCGGCCTGGCTGGCACTGACCTTCAAGTAAAGTCTTCCAACTCACACAGAAGCCATAATGAGACTTTTCCTTCCAGAGGCTTTTCTGCAGTCGCTCCCCAAACGACCGCAGGAAATGGAATCTTCTGAAAGGATCAAAACAAGTCAAGAGTTGCGAATAGTTTGAGTTTCCGATAAAGACAATGCGCCAGATTCCAGCGCCTTCAGGGACATAGACATATCACAATGAATCCTCTGTGTTTCTAAAATGGAACACGCCCACTTGCGCGCACACACACACACACACACACACACACACACACACACACACACACACACACACATGCACACAGAATATATATATAGTCTTAGGAACCACTCAAATACACACACAAAACACACGTAGTGTTTATTAATAACTGGGAGATCCTGGGAAACAGTGAAGTATTGCAGTGAGGGTTTTTTTGTGGAGTCTTTTTCATACCTGTTAGTCAGGGCTTAGTGTGGTGCATGTCTCTGCATATCCTGAACTCTAGGTTTAAGTGTGTGTGTATGTGTAGTCCTCTAGGCTTCTAATTTTAACAGTGCTCTGCCTTTGTTTGGGGCAAGAAGGTAATTGAGAAATTCTGTTTCTGCCTGTATGTAGGTGTGGTTAGTGTGTGCCCAGGGTCAGGCAGCCCATTAGCTAGTCCTCCTCTCCTCTGATTGCCTCCTTTCAGCAGCCAGTTTGACAGCTCTGTAATCTATAGTTACTCAGTGGGTTCATCATTGTAGGTCTGTTTGTGCATGGGTGTACACGAGTGTGTGCATGTGCATATGCGCAGAGTATGTGTGTGATGGCTGGTTGCTTGGACAAGTCACAGATTAACCACTATTTTTCCTTCTGCTTATCCTTGTTGGTCATAAATATGTGTATAAACTCACACTGAGATAAAAAAAAAAAAAAAAAAAGAAAAAAGAAAAAAGAAAGACAAATTCATGACACACAATTCATGACAGTTAAATGCATGTTGTGTTAAACTGTGACATAATGTGTTTTAAAGACTGTGGGAATCAGAAATTTAGCAAATAGAAATTACTTACCTGTAGAAGTTACTGGCAAAAGCCACTATAGGAGCAAAAATGGAAAACATGATGATATCCAGCTGTAAAAATCCAAAGCTGTCGCCAAGTCAAATTGAAAATATCTTACTTCATGCGGTTAAGTACACAGGTTTTCATCATATATGACAGTTTATGTATTTAATCTCCAAAACGGCACAAATATGGAAAGATCTTTTAATGGGTGTTGATTTGCCACCCATTAAAAAAGTAGAGAACATCTGACATGTATGATACTGCAAAGAACTCCCTGCTGCTATAGGTGAAGTGAGTAATGCTCACCAATTCAGAAAATGCATTTGCTTTTAAAACATCAGGTTAAGAAGCTGCACGTATTTTGAAACTCGCCATTCTTTTGTGAGTTAGGCTTCCTCAGTATCCTCAATAACTTGATGACGCTGCAGCGTATGTGTATGGTCATTGTGCTTTATTCAACTATTTTATTTTATGTTATTGTATACTTCATTAATTTAAAAGCCTCACTGAAAATAAAAATATAATTTTCGAGAATGACCTGGCCAAGAGGGGAAGAGAAATAACAGTTATAATACAAACAAACATAATGTACTGATTATACGTACCTAAAGATTAAGAAAATAGTTACAAACTAATTTCAGTGCAGCAATCACAAAAGTAGTCTTTTTTTGATACATTTGCACCAAGTTATGCTGTTTCACATTTTTGCTAGCAAATACATTCAGATAGCATCTAGGAAGAAATGATGAGAAGATGTTAAATTTCCAGATATCTTCCCATTTGTCCCATCCAGTCACCTGCAAAGTTTGGTCTGGAAACAGGAATTACACCTCAGAATGAATTAGTATTCTGGGATCATTTAAATGTCTCCCTGATTGTATTCCTTGATGGGTAATAATAACATCCAAGCACTGTGCATGGTGACTGCAAATGCATGCATTATCTTAAATTTACTCACATTAACATGTATCTAAATTTAAAGATGCAAAATCATGACTTATCTCCATGTTCTCAAGGCTTACAGGTCACTCACATAGTGTTGCTCTTTCACACACATTCACACACGCTACACTTAGAGTGGGGGGTAGTGGTTAGCAAAAAGAGAAGTCAGCTTTAAAGAGAATGCTTTCATCTTTCCCACAAGCAGGCTGAGAGTCATCTTATCTCTGAGGCTTGGCCGGGCTATCTAGAGTAAACCGCAGAGTCTGCAGGAAAAAAAGGTAAAATTGATGGTGCAGTCCAGTTTCTCCCTGTTAAACATTAGTCCCAGGAATTCCCCATGGCTTTGTGCACATGTGTATGTGCGAGTGTGTGTGTGCAAGCATGCGCGTGTGTGTGTTTGGACCAGGTTGTTTCAGTGTTGTGGGGACGCACTTCTGTTTAAACATTCACTATTTGGCTGCATTTGTTTCTTATGACGACAAGAAAAAGCAAGTCCCCGTAGCTTAGGTCAGTATATTTTAAGGTTTTAAGCTTTTTTTAAAGTTATTGTAAAGGCAATGGTTAAGCAAGGAGTAGTTATGGTTACGGTTAGACTCTCCAGGAAATGAATGTAAGTCAGTGCAATGTCCTGGGTTACGTGCACACAGTGTGTGTGTGTGTGTGTTTGTAAGAGAGAGAAAGAGAAACACAGTACTTACACCATCAGATTTCTCAGAAGATAGCACCTGTTCTGAAGAACAGGGAAATAGCATTCCTGCAGTCTTTGTGTTTGAGGAAGGTTAGGTCAAAAACAAAAAACAAACATCTAAAAGGAATACCATGCGTGCAATGCATCTCATCCCTGGAAGTCACATACCAGTGTTTTGTAAAATGCTGCCCCTGTCTTACGATTATCAAACTTTGGGGGTAACAGCCTCAAATAACTGATGTAATGCATAATGAAACACCACCAGAGGACATCTTGTGTATAAATCTGCAGGAATGAGATCCATACCCTGGTGTGTAGCTGCTGTCACTAACTGAAGACTTCTGTGTGAAGGAGTGGACTAGGTTTAAATAAGTGGCTTCTTACTCTGCCCATACATATCCCCTCACTGGGGATAAACACCTCTCTTGTGTTGTATACCTCCTCCTGTTGCAGACTTTGGAGCAAGGTGTAAAAAATGAAAATAACAGGAAAAGAAAGATAAATATAGAGGTGGATGATAGAAAACCTATGAAAGAATGACACACAACAATGAACATCTGCCACCCTGCATCTCACACACTGCTCTACCATGCTCTCCATGAAGCAGCAGGCCTTTACCTGATCCACCAAAACAGAGGAATCTGTTAAACACAACACACTTAAATACTCTCCCAGATTCTTAAGTGTGACTGTGAAATATAAACAGCAACAAAATGCAAAAGCAAGCAGGTTTTTTTCACTTGACACAGACAGAAAGGCACATCCACAATTCCAAAAAGTTGGGACATTGTGTAAAATACAAATAAAAACAGAATGCAAGAAAGGAAAATGTTTGTTTGATGTTGAAACACATCTCAGAAAAGAGGGGCACATTCGTGCACATGGAATTAGCACCTTGCACATTGGAAATGCACCGTCAATACTCAAAGACGTAAAAGATGCTCATGTTGCCATCCAGGCAACATAGTTACTGCATGTTTCAGTAACACAATGCTAAACCATGTACCTCAGCTATCACAACAGTATAGCTTTGCAGTAAAAAAGTCCAGGTGAAGAACTAGCCTGCCTGCAGTTCAGACTTTACAAGTACAAAAGCAGATCCAGGACTGTTGAGCACCTAGAATCCCCTATCGGACAAAAACAGGACCACATTCCTCTCCCAAAAATCTGGCAACGGGTCTCCTCAGTTCCCAGATGTTTATGGAATGTTGCTAAAAGTGCCCACGTGTTGCTGCCATCAAAATTTTCTTTAAATGGAATATTTATTCAATTTAAACAACAAATTTGTTTACAATGTTCTGTTGTGAAAAAAAATACAGGTTTATGAAATCTCCAATCATTGCACTCTTTTCATTTACGTCCCAATTTTTGTGGAGTTGGGGGTTGTACGCGACATCTGACACAACAACTTTTATAAAAGTCTACAGGCTCAACCCGTTCATTTTCCCAGGACTCTTTTAAAACATTGTTTTCTCCTCTTGACAGTTAGTAGCGTATGTGAAACAAACCGCCTGTTTCAGCTGGAGACTGTAGCGTCAGAGTCTGTTTTATTTTGCTATATCCTAGCAACAGAGCTGTTTCTGCTTACTTCTCTCTCCACCCTCTGGCCCAAAATCCTCTAGGCTGCTCTTCCACGTGTGTGAATGTGTGTGTGTGTGTTTGTGTGTGTCACACATCTGCTTTGCATTGTGCAGGATCTCAGTGCTGACTGCTCTCTAAGCCCATGATCCTGTTATAGCAAGCCAGCGAGACAGAGAGGCAGCGAAATGGTGGAGATTGTGGTGAAGTGGGTGTGAGGGGTGAAGATGGAGAAAGAGAAATCAAATAAAGGGAAAGAGATAGAGAGGAAAATGAGATGGCAGTAAGAGTGCTACAATAAAGGCAGGAAAGCTAGGGCACGTGAACAAAGAATGTGACTGCTTCATAAGAGAAGTGGAAAAAAGAGTTGAGGGGAGAGGTTTAATATGGAGCTATAAAAGTTTTCCAGCGCTTGCTTCATGTGAGCAGCAGAGGTTTCATGCTTTGCCTCCTGCAGGGCTGGATGAGCTGTCGGGCGGGGCTGGCTCACGCTGTTCTTCTGGTCTGGACCAGTGTTTGGTACACAAGGTGAGGCTCAACGGATGATCAAGGCCAGACTAGGATGGAGATGTCTTGCTGCTGCCAAAATAGAAGAACAACAGAAATGGAAAGCACTTGGATGAAAAGAGAGGTCACTGGGTTCGTTTGGTTGTTCCTGTGTGTTTCCATCACCTCTTAATCTTTGTCTCCTCTCAGTCTACCGTTATTCTCCACTCCCTCCCTCAGTATCACCTCACTCCTATGGGCATTTCCTCATTTTGATAGCCCTCTCACACCAATGCCAACTAATTATTGAGCATCACTTTGTGATTATTTATTGCGCGCATAGGGAGTGTTGAGCCAGAGCAGTGGAGAAAAGGTGAGAGAAGAGTGCAGCTTACATGAGGAATGGCTGGAGTCAGTTCCCTGTTGCAGTGAAACATTTGGCAAGGGCACTGAACAATCAAAGCTTAAGGGCTGCGTACGAGTGTGTATGTGTGTGTATGTGTGTGTGTGTTAAGAGAGAGTAGTGAGTCAGTTTGGCATTAACCCAGAATATCAACTATAGGGTGCTTGAACTTTGATGAAGCAAGATGCTGCCAAGAGAGCATTGTGCACTCGTAAAAATATTATACAACATCTTGGGGGTGGGCACGATACACGGAGTCCAAAGTACCATCAGGGTGTACACCCCACCCCTGGCATCGTTGCCCACCTCTCAATTTTAAATACACGTAGACATTGAGGGCTAGCAGGAGGGACCATGCGCTTACCTGCTGCTCTCTGGCAGGTAGCTCCAAGCCCTCCTGGGTTTTAAATGCACCTTAGAACACACATGCATCAACATTACAATGAGCGGGTGGAGGGAGGTTTGGAGTCTTCTCTCACCCCTATTCTCTGCGACCTGCTGGAGCAGGGGGGCTAGGAGGAGGAGGAGGAGTTGGCCGTCCGACTGCGGTCTGGAGTGTGGAGCCTTCCTGCTGCTGCGGAGTCGGGGCGGTCTGCCTCCCCCCACCGCAGGGAAAAGGGAAACACCAGCTGGGTCTGGGTGCAGTTCCCCCCTCCAGGGGCAAGGGTACCTAGACCCGGTTTGTAGAGTACGCTTGGGGAGTGTGATCGTGTGTACAACGTCTCTTTATGTCTGTCTCCACGTTGGTTGAGTGTGGAGTAAGTGCATATGAGAGCATGAGGGTGGGAATGGATGTTTGTATCTGTGTGTGCCTGTATGTCTGTGTCTATATGTCAGGTTGGGTGTCAGGCGCCACCTCTCTGGGGACATCTCAGGCCCTCCAAGGTTTGGAGGCCTATCTCCCCCTACCACCACTTCCCCTGCCAGTGGCGGACCCCCTCAGACATCGGTGCGTTGGTGGTTCTTTGTGTCCGGGGATGGGCGTCCAGGTACACACCGGCTCACTCCTTGGCGGCCGCTTATCGGGGCCTGGAGCCTGGGGCTCGCTCGGGCCACTTCGGAGGTGGGGTGCCCCCGGCCTCTCGGCCTGGGGCTCGGTCACTCAGGCGCAGCTGGCTGCCGGCGGAGCTCACGGGCGCGTCACTGCAACTCCCCCTGGCTTCTGCTCCGCGGCTGCTGAGTGAGCCCTCATCTGGGACTCTCCTCAGCTCTTTCCGGGACAGTGGCGCAGCTGCCCCTCTGTTGGTCTTCCTTGGTCTCTTGTGTTCTGGGGGCCTCTGGATGTCTGGAGTTTTGATCTCCTCCACACCTGCTTCACGCCCTGGAGGACGGGGCTGTGGCCCCCCCACACCCTCTAGCAGATTATTACATGAAGGAACCTTTTAAAAAAACAAAAAACAAGTGCGTCCATGCTCACAGGTGTACACACGGGTGATCACACCCACAAACTACACCCTTTTTGGCTCCTACCTCAAAGCACACTGTGTTCTGTTGATCTTATGTGCTGCACAATAATGTTTAACATTTAGTATTTACTGTCATATTCCCATATATCATTGTGATGTTGTTTATTCTATTACTCTTGTTCTCTTCTGCTTGCTTTCTTTTTTCTTTCTCAGCAGGTGATCCAGGTGATTGATATATGCAGTTTTTTTCTTTTTTTTTTCTTTTTTTCTCTGCCCGTTCTGTTGGTTTTTGGTTTTTGCCCTTCTCCCCCGTCCCTCTTCTCAGCTGTTTCTCTTTCCCTCTTTCTTTCTCCCCTTCTTTCCCCCAGTCAAGTCTGTCCCGTATTCAGTAAGTGAAAATAAAATAAACAAATAAAAGGTGAATCAAATGGACCATTACGGCAAGGCTGGGATGGTCAGTTTGGTAAAGTAAATCCGTTGGGCATCTTTCTTTGCCTTTAGACAACAATTCTGATGGCAAAAGAGCCAAACGGGACAGGCCAAAAAAAAAAAAAAATTATACAACAGCTGCGGTGTGCGTTTGCATCTGTGTTTTGTTTCTATCACTTGCATGTTCTGTGTGTATGTAATGTATGTTTTTCATCTAAACCAGAGGCTTTTCAATCAAACTAAAAAGAAGAAGGGAATGCCAAGAGAGCACTTTAGCCTTCAGATGAAGAGTGATGAGAACAGACCCACAATTACTAGAGAATTCTTTCATTCTTCAACCTCTGTTGGAAAAACAGTGATTGTGCGTGCACACTTGTGTCATTCATCTAGCTACCAAACTCTGAGTCACATCTCAAAATCTATGTACGCACTCTATAAATGTCACATCACGTGTCATCAGTGTGTTGCTGCTTTCATTTACACGCTGACACATGCTGATACAGACCACAGCTCCTCAAAACTTGAAACTTGATCAGTTGTAGATACAAGCGAGGCGAGAGTCTACTTTTTGTTCATTGTGCATACTCACACACACAAATTCTGATCAGTTAAACTTTTTATTGTGCTGTCTTTTATGCATTAAACTTTACGCATTAAAGATGATCACGCCCTGCAGCTAAAACAGGAAAGTGCTATAAATCTTTGTAGTAGTCTTTACTACAAGTAAGCCTTTAGCAACCACAGCTGACTTGCAACCATTTAACACCTAGCATCCCAGTAACCACATAGCATGTGAAGCAAAACATTAGGTAGCACTTCAAGAAATATTTTCCTGAGGCAGTTGATTCAACAAGCTATTTTTTTTGTCTTTAATATACTGTATCTTCCCCTTTACACCCCCATACTGGTTCTACTTTACAATATCACAGCTGGGTCAACAAAAACATTACTGGAGAGATTGTCTGCTCTCCCCCTGACTTAACAGGTCCAGAAAACAAGCTGTCTGAATGCATGTATGTATCCAGCTGTTACTGCCTGTCTGTTTAAAGCTCTAACTACAACCTAATGGCAAAAAATGATCTGGTATCCACTAATGTGAAGTTATTTGGTCTCATGTGCACACACACACACAGACACATGGATCCTGTTAGTTTCCAGGTGGAGGGGGAGTTTACAAGGTCTAGTTCAAGACTAAAATCAGCAAAATCTGGTCCTTGTCCCTTCTTGACCTGAAAACACACACACACACACACACACACACACACACACACATGCACACATTCATACACATTCATTACAGGCAGTCTAAAGGCCTGTGGGCAGTAATATCAGAGACAGTTGGTGTTTTTGCAGCACTTAGTGGTGCAGTATTCCCTTACCACGACAACATCCAATCACCTGCCAGCTCCTGACCCGTGACCTATGATACAGAGCTGGGGATAGAGAGGAATAGAGTGCATACACTGTGGGACAGGGTGGTCCACAATCCACGGAGTTGCTCTGGTTTGCCTCCAAGCAGGGAGACCTCAACAAAGCCTGTAACCTCTCAGCTAACACAAATGATTAGAGCGAGCAAGAGAGAGAGCAGCTATTAGCTGTTCATCAATACACTACATTAGGCTGGTACACGAATCACTATCTTTTCATTACATATGTGGACAGATAAGCCTCCCTGAGGGACTTCCCCTACTTTCATTCCATGACCTCTGCATCTCACATACTCCTCATCATCCTATCTCACTCCTCCGCCTCCCCTAAACTGAAACCCACCAAACATCTTCTATCAGTGCATCTTCTCACTTTCCTTTCTCTATGCCTTCTTTCAATATGTTTTTTTTCAGCCAACTGTCATTGACATTTTTCTCAAAACATATTTGACACAAGCAAGAAATCCCAGCAGTAGTTTTTGTACTTTGTCCCACTCTGGACACCAAAAAAGGAAAGAAAATAATACAAATTGGATTTCAGGTAATTACTTTGGTAGCTCGCCTGTTACGCAAGTCTCTAAATTCAACCCAGCTTGACCTTCTATACTTCCACTCCATTTTCTTGGTATCTAACAACCCAGCACTTTTCCTTCAACTCCAGAGTTTTATTTACAGTTTTACATCTAATCTCTAGATTTCATCCTTCCACTCCTTTCCGCTATTTCCATTTAAAACAATAAACAAAATGGAAGCCAGGCACCTTATGGGATGGGCCTTGTACTGTAAGCAATTACTATAAAATCAGCCCTTTTATTTAATTATTCATATACCCAGGGGTATGCACTAACCCAATTTGGCCCTGTGTTTTATAAGAGACTAGAGAAGCACATCGCTTGGTGGGCACAAAAATTCATTAGCCACTAAACACCAATGGACAATAGTCTGTTTTGATAGGAAAAAGACACCATACGTGTGTATGTGCATGTATATGCGTGTGTGTGCCTGAAGGGAATCAAGCTATGAAAGCAGAGGGAAAGTGACGATTGGATTCTAGGCCATACTCATGACTCAGTACTTTATGGGGAGCAAAGCTCCTTCTCAGAACCACTAAGTGGAAGAAGTAAATGTGCTTTACTGTGTGTGTGTGTGTGTGTGTGTGTGTGTGTGCGTGCGTGCGTGCGTGCGTGCATGCGTGTGTGTATGTGTGTGTGCTGTATCCTCATATGCAGTCTTGTTTACTAGCAGACTCTTTTTTTTTCAGCCATAAACAAACATCTTACCATCCTGGGTACTTTTCTTCCAGTAAGCTTTCATATTAAACCTCTCACTATTTCCTGTCATATGGAGGCAGATGTTGCCAGCAAAAGTGTGAGAAGGAAAGTCATCACTTATTTCTTATCATTCATTTCCAGTCACATAGAAGTGAAAAGCTTCCCTATAAAGGCCAAGTGCTACTGCTGCTGCATTCCCATTTTCTATGAATTGTATTGAGCTGTTCCAGCTAATAGAACTGTCTACTGTCTAGCCTGAATGTCTGTTTGTAGTCAAATATGACAAATAAAGATGAATTCAGTGAGAAATATAAAACTAACAAATCCGACACCCCCAACTGGTACATCTTTTGGTGTCTGGTCTGCTGGATTTCCTCCCCTTTTATTAAAATATTCATGTTCTACATGTGCAGTCCCTTTGTTCATGTTTTTATACTGAATACACGTTATATGTCTTTGCAGAGGAAAGATTTGAATGACAGAGCAGAGTTAGCTATTCAGCTGTGAGGCATAAGGTTATGATTATCAAGAGGTACGCAATGTACCGTCCTCATCTGGTTATACGTCAAAAAAAAGCCTTTGTGTTTTGGAGAGACCTTTGCATGGGGTTGGGCTGCCACCCTAAAAGCAGCAGGTGTCTGTCTGATGTGCTCACACCCTGGCTCCATGTCCCCGGCCCGGTGTGTCACAGGGCTAACAGAGGCTAACTGAATATAAGTAAAGGATTAAGCACCTGGACTTCACACAAAGCAGCCAGTCTGACTCGACATGAGATGAATGTCATCACCTGGGAGGGCGATGAGATGAATGACCAAAGTGCTGAGGAGCTGAGAGCAAAAAGAGGAGGAGAAACCAGGAGTGAAAAAGGTATGATACAGAAGTATGCTTTCTGTCAAAAACAAGCGGTGGAAGGCAGTTGTAGAAGGAGGTGAGGTGGGTCCATATCTGCAGTGCCTGTGGAAGTAATAAACCGTTGGCCATTCGTCAGCTCTGACATTAAACAGAACAGGTGAACACAAGAAAAAGTGAAATGGGAGCAGAGGAAAGGCGAGCAGGAGATGGAGGGAATCCCCTGTATTTGGCAGCACCTTGTGAATGTCGTCAAGCCGAGGATCACACTTCCATGTCAGAGTCTGGGCCTGCGGTCAAGTTCAGCAACATGAGGTTCAGCATTGTTACTCACTGGAATATTAGTTGCTGTCACTTTGCTTGCCACTCCTTTAGCTTCTTTTCCGCTGACCTGTCAGGCTGACACCCTTGTTGCTTTCCATATACTTTGCACCTTGACTTGTTAGCCATGCGATTTTGTCTATTTGCAATAAATAAGACAAAAAGTGTTTTTCTGATGCTACTGTCAGCAGAACAACTCACTGTTAAAAAGTTTAACACTGCTTCTTAACATGTGGAAATTTTGCAGTTATACTATATGCATACAGTATGTATACACAAGATTGTTTTCAGAATGCAAGACAACCTTGTGTATTAAACTTTGCTGTGTTGTTGACTCATGCAACCATCTCAACCTCGTCTTTACACAAACTTTGTTGCACTATAAATAGCAGTATGTCCCGCAGCTGGTAGAGAGCACTTGAATGTTAAAATGTCATTATGCTGAAATGACTGATAAGGTATCTTTTTCTTTTGAAAACAATGACAGTTGCTTTCACAGAACACGACAAAGAGTCACAACCTGTGTAAAAAAATATTTTTGATACAATCCCTTTTAAGCAAATGTTAAAATGCATAAACTAGCATTAAAAAGATAGTAACAAGGTATGAGGTTTACCATGTTACCAACCTATCTGTTTAAGCTCCGTACTACTTGTTTGTTTTTTATGCAGGCTAAAAAGGTGCGGCTGAGGCTGATAAGAATGTCATTTATTTTACTGGTGTTTCAGTGACACGCTAAATTATTCTTCTTCTTTCACGTTGCCTTTAGTGGTTGCCACAGGAGATTATCTGCCTCCATCTCACCTTCTGTACAGCATCCTCCTGTTTCATCACAGCCCTCTGTTGTAGTCATGGTTGTCAATGGTTGTGCTTGTTTTTGTGTCTTTTGTTTCTTCCTGAGGACTAGGTTGGGATGGGCAAGGCGGGCCTCACTTTTGGGTGGAGCTGCTGCACCTGTTGCAGATTCTCGTCATCAGTTAACTAATACTTCAGTGTCATTTCTTGCATCCGGTCTCCAGATTGTCTGCCTAACCAGTGTGGTAATCAGGCCGTTTCTTGTTAAAGTCTGTGTGTTTGATGAACCTTCTTCCAACAACCACCTCTTTTTGCGCCTTTCTGCTTTGAGCTTGAGATGATGTTCTGTTAATGTTTCTCTTTTGGCAAGTACTTCTGGACAACTCCCTGGCTGCCCTTTCATTCTTCCTGCTGTCCTTGTTTCTGTTGACTTTCATTCCTCTTCTCTTTAGTGCATACCTCCATTTTTCCCTACCTACTCCCTAAGCTCACTACAATCACAATGGTCATCTGCAAACATCTGAGTCCACAGAGACTCCTGCCTGACCTCATCTGTAAATCTGTCCATCACCATCCCAAACAGGAAGGGGCTCCGAGCCGATCACTGATGTAGTCCCACCCCCTCCTTGAAGTCATCTGGTACTCGAGCACAAACCTCACCAGTGTCTCACTATTCTCATACATGTCCTGCAAAGTCCACGCCACTCTCTCCAAGACATTTTCATACCACCCTGAGGTATTCTTTCGCTCTTCATCCTCTTCAGTCTTTGTCCTCCTTTCTAATCCTTCACACCTCCTGATTTACTAACTGTCCCCTTAGTTTCCACATGTATCTATATGTTTAGATGCTCTATAGGTTTTATCAGTCTGTTGGCATGCTGGGGTGCAGGCATCAAAGCAAAGGACGCAAACAGACTGAACAAACTCATCAGGAAGGCCGAGTCTGTTGTTGGCATGAAGCTCAGCACCTTGAGCTGAGGTGATCAGTGACAGAATGGCGGCAAGACTGCTGGCAATCATGGACAATGACTTGCACCCGCTCCATAACACACTAGACAATCTGAAGAGCAGTTCCAGCAACAGGTTCCTTCAACCTCGCTGTCTGAGGGAACGTTACAGGAGGTCGTTCCTTGCAGGTGCTATCAGACTCTTTAATTCATCCACTTGGGTCCACACATGTGGAACAGAATTAATCACACTGTCACTTTTGTACACCATGACATATTTGCACACATACTTGTATATTTATGTTTATACCTATATCTCTATATTTATCTATTTATCTTAATATTTATCTATCATAACTATGTTTCTACACTCATTTTATAGGAGTGCTTGTTGTTTGCTGTATATTTGCTGCTAAGACAACTCACTTTCCCTCTGGGATTAATAAAGTTTCTCTGCTTCTGATTAGGATTCTGAACAGCTTCTCAAAGTATTTTGTTCACTTTCTCAGCACGCTGTCATTACCCATTAGTACATTTTCAGCTCTGTATTAATCATCCTAATCTGTTGCACATCCTTTCCACCTCCTTTTCTCCCTTGTTAATTGATATAACTTATCTGTTCATCTCTAGCATCACGTGCAACTGACGTTAAGCCTCTTTTTTGCGTCTCACTTTGCTGTTTACCTATGCCATTACTCTTGTCTACTTTTTCTATCTTTCTCAGTATCCCCTTTTCTTTTTTTAAAATCTTTGTTTGAATAAAAAATTTGATGAGTCATGCACTAAAGAATAGGACAAATTAAAATGTTGAAATTATGGGAAACATCTTTTAAGCCACATAAGCCACAAATACCAGTGTAATGACAAAAGAAAAGTCAGGGCACTACCTAAACGAATAATTGTTTTTTTTCTGGGTATCAAAAGTGTCATATCTGGACCACAATGGTGGCCAGCTGTCAGACCAACACTGCCAGGCATAAAGACATTTACAAGCTATTGCTTAACACTGACTACAGACCTGTTTTTGGCTTCATCTTAGCTCTGTGATGTAAAAGATGATTGCACAATGCAGTGGCTATAGAAAAGGAGCGAAAGGGGTGTTACAGTGTCAGCCTTGGGGTAAACTGAAAGTAACAAGAAATGTGGATGTCACCCCCAAACCCACAACCATCCTCACATGCAGTTGTTTTAAAATGGAAAGCAAAGGAAAGCAACTCTGTCCATGCAACAGCAGCAAAGGAGGGGTACAGGAGCTAAGTTTATTATTGCTGGTTCTGTCCATGCATATCTAATAACTAGCATATAGTCTCAGCCAGGTGACCAAGAGAATTATTTATCGTCTTATTATTAGTATATCATTGCTGAGTTGCTTAAAATTTATAGCTGATGCTACATTTCATAATTGTGTGTGAGAGAGCAGCAGGGATACAATTATTATGTCTGTCAGTCAAATGCAAAACAGAAATCGATAAAGGTTACTCCCCTCTCGTTTCATATCTGGGGAAGCCACAGATATGAAAACAAGAGGGGAGCCAGCAGAGAGTGAAATGAATGATTTCTGGAGTGAGTGCAAAAGAAGATCTGAAGACTTCCTTTTGTCTGACAACAGGCGACTGACTGTTGTTAAGTAAACACAAAGCAAAGTTTTACTCAAACAAGTACAGAAACTGTGAGGAGCATGCACACCTCTTTCCACGTGTACGTGCATGTGTCTGTGTGTGCTTCAGTACACTGTGTGTTCATCTTATAAACTGAGAAAATCAAGGACAGCTTTAGCTCTTAGCAACAAGAATATGAATGTGCAGGTGACAACAATTTTTTTCATTTTCACACTCTGCTCTATTCTGCTGCCTGTGTCATGTCAGTATTGCTTTTCTTTCTTTTCTCGGGACTGTTCTTGTCCAGTAGAGTAGACGAGACACCTCCGTAAATGTTTACTGTATGAGAGGGTTTTTTTACAGATGTGATTGAAGAGTGATAAACATAAAACATCTGGACACTGACCCAACATCTGCTATTATAAGGAAGTTGAACACAGAGACCAAGTGTACTGAAGAAAGTATGAAGAGGAAAAAAGTTGAATGGCACACTACAGTTTGCAGAAACCAGCTTTCATAACCTGATGAGATAGAAACACCTAAACCTTACTAAAAAAATTAACTGCACAAACTTGCATCTTGATTTATTTCTATCTCGCTCCCTTACTTCACCTTTCTGTTGCTCTCCTTTTCATAGAAAGCCAATAAGACAGCTTGGGAGTCAGGCACCCATTGCAAGGGTGGGTCATGCAGGATACAGAAAAGAGAGCCAACAAGGAGCAGATGTTAAAGAAAACATGCAGAGACACACTGATGCAAACACACATTTGGAGCATGTAGTTCCTGTCCTGGAACTGAAAGTACAGCTTCACCTCTTCTAAACACGTACAAACTCAAATTGAAGTAAAAAAGGGAAGTTATGGAACACATCAGATACAGAAAAGCATCCCCCCCCCCCCCCCCTTCACATGAAAGGGCATTGCAACTTTGCAGAAACATAATTTTCTGAGTAATGTGTATGCTTCTTGCAGCCTTTGTTAAATCCCAGTACATGTATGCATGTGTGTGTGAATCAGGCTGATCCATAATCATCTGAGGAAACATCTGCGTGGACCTGTGTGGGTTGAAAGGGGCGGTATTTGCAGATAACCTCTGACTTCTCCGAGAGGAAGCTTGGAGGGAACCTCAGGAAGTGACTCTCAGGACTGAAGCACAAAACAGATCTTGCATTTACAGCAGCAGTGAAAATAAACACAGCTTTCAGGTGCAGAAGCACAATGACTCGAGTGTGTGCATCAGCACCTTGCCTTATTTTTAACCGTATAACCAGGTGCATGCAAGAAAATTCACTCAACAGTTTGCACATAGGAAATAAAACAAAACAGCCATGTAATAACGTGGTCTGTTTTTAATGTGTATTAATGCCACACCTGAACCGTTTTTGCAACACCTTGACAAACACGGTCATTAATCAATCAGTCAACAGCCTATCACGCTATTTGTTCTGTATGTTCCCAAACTCTCGAGCAGAACACTATAAAAACCCCACCTCAGGCGAGGGGAGGAGAAATTGGCCCTGTGCCTCTCTTTCAGAGCCTCTGCACAGAAAGGAAGCAGCCTGAGTAGTTGTATTGTAAGTCCTTCCTGCAGTTCTCGAAAGGCATAACTATGCTTTACTGGGCCTGTCTTTTTGCCAGTGATGTCCAAGATACCAGAAACACAGCTGTTAAGTGTTGTGGCAGAATGCTACCCAAAACTGGCATGGCACTGTAAAATGCCAGTGTGATGGTTTACTGACAAAATAGGTTGGTCTTCTGGGTAGCAGTGCATTCCTCACATTTTGTGTTCTTCATATGAAATATCTCTGTGTCACTGTCAAGATGCAATCCATAAACTTTATTTTAGCATGGTTATAACTTCTGCTGTTGGTGCAAGATTGTAATTGTTGCTGCAAAATAACCAGCAGATACTGCAGGTCTGTGAGGTGGCTGTACGTGACATGAAGCTCTTTCGATTTGTGAATTTTATATTCTGGTTGATACAGGGAGGATGGTGCCTGCTCTGAGGCTTCACTGGTTTCGCTTCTCCGCTCTGCAAAACCACACATACAAATACGTCCCCTCACAGTACCACGTCAACACAAACACTCACACAAGCGTGGCTGAGGGCGGACGTACGTCAAGAGCAAAGAGTGGAATCCTACTCCCCCTATAACGTCACACGCCCACTGCTGCCCGGCATGGCACCCAGACAGTTAAAGGCAGCGCTTGTGATGAGCTGAATGAAAGTGTGTGAGTGTCTGATTGTTCCTACATCGACTGACAGTGACGTCTGTCCATTCTCTCCACCTCCATCTCTTTCTCCATTTCTCCATCCCACGTGCAAGACAGACGGAGAACAATAGGAACAACATGAGCGCAGATAAAGCTAAAATATAAGACAAATATTAAATAAAAATGGTAAGGCAATAATAAAAAGGGGACTATTCAGTTTCAGTTTAATCACTCCCAGACCCAGGGGAATAAGACACAGCTGTGTTATCATTGGTGTCTGTACAACCTGTCAAAGACTCACCCACTCTGACACACATACATGCACAATGGGTAATTACTGCCAGTTAGCCCACTCATTTGTTGCTATTACACCAAAATGACTTCCTCCACTGCCCATTTGAATGCACATCAGTGTGGAAATACCATTTAAGCATGTGGGCTTGGCAGACTAGTCACAATTTTGCAATTAATGTAAATCACGTGCATTTTACTTACTAACTACTTTCTCAAATGCTTTCACAAATAAGAGCTGATGTCCTGACAAAACTTAAATACGGCATTTATTTTCAGCTGCAACCTCTGACATCCAGCAGGTCATTACAACCTGCACACATTCTAATAGAAAGAATACAATCATAGTCTAAATGACCACGTTTTAGTTTATTTTCCCGTCACAGGTGCATCAAGTGGACACAAAATGTTTTAAAATGTATCTTTTACATTTGCGCCATGTTTTATTAATAAATGTGAATTTCTTAATGAGTTGTTGAATTTTCTGAGTCTTCTGTCAATTTTTGCAGACAGCTTGATGCAAATATTTGCAGTTATTAGGAAGCTATTGCCAGGAGCCTGTTAGCTAATCTAACTCAAACCCTGGAGGCAAAGAACTTATCTAACTCTCTGCCAGAACACTGAATAAGCGTGTTTCATCAAAAACGTCCAACTATAAGTTGAATAAATATGATCCCATTTAAGAACAGGAGAAAAACACTGACAAAAAGTGAACATCTTTTCTGAATTAAAAGATAGCATCAAATACAGCTTCCAGATATCTTTAGAAGCTTAGGTAAGTTCAAGACGTTTATTTTGATAATATCTGCCCTTTTACCTTTGCGTGCTGAAACTTGTGAGGCAGTCAGTGTTGCAAAGCACCACTGAGGCCTTCAACGCCAAGGATTTACATGATTGTTGACCTGGATTTAAAAAGACAGAAACAACAAAGAGAGAAACGGAGGCCTCTGAACATTCATTATTAATGCAGACAGCTAAAATGCATAACAGCACCAGTTTGAAACACTGAAGAATTGGGAACGAGCTGAGAGAAGAAGAAGTAATATTAGCCTTTCAGCACGCTCACCTTGGGTAAAGTAGGATGGGTCCCAACTTGAATTTGTAAAGTCGGCCAGAAATCCCACTAATCAAACTAATAGTATTACTGTTAGTATTTGGTTTTGATTGTTGCATTGCTATATGTGATCAATCACCTCAAGTTTTCTTATTAATCATGATCTGATAAGAAATGCCAAACAAACACTGAGAAAATAGCAATAGTAATGAAAACATACTTTGTCACTCTCTTGTAACTCCATAATTAAATGTTTGGAAATCAAGGTGATTTTAACGAAAACGACAGGGACATAAATATATTCATATGTCCCTGTCCCTGTTATTTCACATCTTAGCGATAACAAAATGGCATACAAAGGAAATAATAGCTGATGGATCAAGAAGAAGCTTTAACTTCCAGGGTGAATTGTCTCGTTACAGATTTACCTTTAAGCAGTTAAAAGATATACATGCTGGTCCTGAAAGTCCCACAAACCCAACTAGCAACTAAGGAAGTGCACATCTACTTCCCAGTGAGATTATTCATCAGCCAGCATATCTAATTCAAACACAGAAATATATCTGGGCCTTTTTGCCAGACCACCTGACCTTCGACGCCATAGTAATGGTCTGCCTGACAGAGCCAAAACATACAGCCTGAGCAAGTCCCGTGGGTCAGTCTGTGTTTTCTCAAACATGCACACAAACACACACGATCACACACATGCATGTGCATTCACAGTCGCAGTATGTGATAAGTGCTGCAGCCCTTAACCCTCTGAGATAGAGGGAGAACTTTAAGTGCAGACAGGAATTCTACTGCTCTCTCAATCACTCGTGTGTGTTTGTATGTGAAACATGGACAGTGTGTGCCTACATGTGAATGTATCGGAGTTAGTTTCGGCTGAGACGTGTTTCTTTTTCTCTCTGACAAACCAGTCTGACTGCACACATATTCACACGCACGCGCGCACACACACACACACACACACACACACACACACACACACACACACACACACACACACACACACACACACACACACACACACTAGTAGAAACAAACACATGCACAAAAATGTGCATACAAGTGTGCTAAAGTAGAGAGGTGATTTGTGAAAGATTTCTCACGGCCAGAGTGCCCCGGTCTGCACTGAGCAAATACTGATTGATTGGTAGAGAGGCTGGAAGTGCATTCCACAGAATTAGCCAGTGTGCACAACAAACTATAAATGCACACTAATGCTGCATATTGCAAGACTACTATCTCTTCTGTCAACTCTGTAGGAAGTAGGTAGACATTAAGCTCCTTCATTTTCCTACTGGACTAGGTTGCAAACACAGTTTAATTAGAGACACATAAACTAAGGTCTCCTACAGATTTAAGGTCACCAAGAAAACTTGCATGTATGTCCTAAAACACAGAGGACATCAATAACAACAACAAAAAAAAACCCACACAGCCAAAGAAAATGAGATGCATTGATCCCATAAATTCTGTAGCCTGAGCAGTTACAGGATGCTAAAAAGCTCAGTTTACAAGAACAGTCACTGTTGTTTCTTCTGTACAGCAATAAACAGAGAATACATTGTTTTTCTGCACATTTAAGCAAAATTCATCTAGCACACACTTGTAAAATCATGGTGTAACACTTTTAGATGAATTGTACAAGATGGACCAGATGAACTGGAATTTTGCAGAATTCCACTGCTTCAGGCTTCCATCAGCATGCTGCATTATTGCCCATTACAACACTTACAAATGTTTGTGCATGCAAGTTATAGCACGTACTCCTCAAACTGATCTGACATGGGTGCACAGTATATGTGGAAGCTTGCATCTAAATCCTTAAGCGGGCACACTTTCAGGGACCAGCTGTGTACAACATGCAAGAAGTTTCAGATTTCGTGCACAAGGAATTGATTGCCTTCCAGCAACCCAGTATTGCTCTGCTAGGTAATGCAATGATTAACCAAAGAGCCGCCCAACACTGATTTAAATTTAAAAAGAACGAACAGGAAGGAAAACTCGAAATGAAATCGAAGCAGCATGTCAGTTAGGGGAAGTTCTCATCTGTCATCTCAGTCTTACCTCGCTCGAAGTCATTACATACCATATGCTTGTATTTCCAGCTCTCTGCAAAGGTGGGCCTAACTGCAACGTTATAACCTTGGAAACATTCGACTTCATATTTTCAACCATCAAGTCTCTATTGTAGCACTATCTGTCAAAATGTACAAAAAGTAAGTAGCATAAAATTGAAAAGCAGCACTTAAGAATTTCACAAGGATAATTAAAGAGTCATAATGTCCTAATATGTCATAATATGGTATTTTATATAAATATACTATATATATATTTTTATATAGAGTTAAGTAATGGATGCTCAGGTATTGGGCTGCTCTAATCATAAAGTTTTTCACTGACATCAGCTTGAATGAGAGCAGTGTCATCTCAGGCACAACTCTTTAAGCTGTAAGCACAGAAGCCCCACCCACCTACTGTTCTAATATTCGGTTTGCAGGGGGCAGCCAATCAGAACAAAGCTGGCTTAACAGAGGAAAAGGAGCTAAAAAAAATAGCTTGCTTCTATTCTAGTAGACTCAAAGGTAACACTACAAGAAAACTACTTGGATTAAATGTACTGACTTTTTTAAATCTGAAGTACCCTTTAATACCCCATGTAGTGATGCTGTATTTCCCCAGCCTAAACTCAAGAAAAGCATGAAATTGCATATCCATATACCTCTATCTGGTATAACTGTCACTCTCAGATAAATTGTACAGTACAGATGCAGATAATAACAAAGCAGCTGATGTCCCAGATCTGTGCTGTTGCCCAGTCATAGTGTGTGTTCCTGCTGTTAGACAAAACCACTTGTCCCAACTACTGTTTTCAAGTTCATTTTACCAGCAGACAAAGAGTCCATTTATCTAAGGGGAGGCAGCGAGAGAAGGAGGAGGCAGCGAAGACTAACAGAGAGCGAGGACAGAGAAGAGAAAGACGACTGACAGAAAGACTTTCCAAAACAGCAGATCCCGGAATGTTGGTGGAAGGTGCTACATTGTTCCAAAATATTTGTTGCTCTGTCGGCACGGCAACAGGACAACCGTCGTGTTTATTAGCAAATCCCTACCACGATACCAGCGAGTCCAGAGAAGTAGAGGAAACACCCAGTGAAAAGGAATGACAGCCGTGATAGGGAACAAAAAGTTATCATTAAAAAAAAACGCACACACAACAGGGCTGAACAATAAAAAGAGACAGCCTGTGACTTTCATTGTTGACTTTACATTGGTAAATGCAGGGTGGAAATACCAACATGTTCACATAACCACGTACAGTGGAAGCTACAGGTATCTGTAGCTGCACACAGCTGCAAGTGGAGCAACACATGGCGAACAGAACAAACTATTGTCACTCAACTATGGAGGCCGTTTGCTTCCCTCAGATTCACCCAACTTAGCCTTAAACACACACAAAGGAGGGAAATCTCCCATGTTCTCCCAGTTCTCTGCTGTCTGCTGTCACCATATATGATGATGCATACAGCAAGGTGATCAAATTAGGAAATGTAATGCTCCATTACTAGCGCACACTGTGGAAAGTTAACAATGCAAAAAAGAACAAAATAGATTCTGGGAGTCTTTATCCCTTTGAGAAACAAAAATGATAAATTGAATGCAAAGCTATACAATTTTTCAGTTCAATAAACTGACAGTCTCACGTCTTGATGCGTGCTCAATCATCCAGGTAAGTAAATCTCCAAAAGTTGATTCTGTTCATCTGGACATAGCGTTTTGTAGGAGAAACGTGTTGTCACTCATCCAAGTGACTTCTTCAGTCTCAGCTGACTGCAGGTTTCCCCAATCGTATAATCTGATAACCGTATATAAAATTTGGCACTGATATCATTTGGTTTTGTTAATTTTTATTATTCAATTCAATTCAGTTCAGTTTAATTTTATTTATATAGCACCCGTGAGTGAAGAAGAAACACTCGGTGCATTAAATTCGTTATCTTCTAATGTCTGTAATGCACAGACACACAGATTCCAGTTAATTAGTGCAAACATAATAAAAATGAAAGTAGAGCTTTTGTTCATCCCCACAAGCTCCACGCACTGTAAACACTGGAGGAAAGACTTCTTGGGTGGTCTGCTGGTTAAAAATACTCAAAAAATCAAAAACATGGCCAAGAAGTCCAGATCAGTCATTTGTGAATCCTTTGATTACTCTCTTGACCAATTGTGCTGTAGTTACCAAGATATGTATTTTCATTGAACAGTAATTGTTTAGGAATACAAATAAATATTTAAAAACTGTTATAAAACCAAATTACCATCACACAATAACCAATGGCTGTCTGAGCATTTTAGTAAATCTAATTCATGCAACCAAAGCTACAGAGAAGAAAGTTTCTGCTGCTAAAATTTTGTCCTTCGCCTACAGATTCTCCCTATGATATACAGAATCTGTTTATATAGAATAAACTGATGAAGATGATAGAAATCAGTGTCAGCACACACTGTAATGATTAAGCTACCACGCCCTTAATCATGCATAATCTTACAAGTTAATACAATTCCAATGACAGACATATAGGGTTCATTAACAGGGAAATTAACTATAGACACCAAAACATTTTCTGTACCTTGTTGTAGACAACATATACACCTTATTCAGTACACCTGATCACCTACTTGCCAATCCAAATATCTAATCTGACAGCAACTCAGTGTATTTGGGCGTGCAGACATTTTTCAAACTGAGCACCAGCAAAGAGCAGAAAGGCAATTTAGATTACTTTGAATGCGACATGGCTGAGAGCATCAGACAGGTTGGTCTGAATATTTCAGAAACTGCTGCTCTACTTGGGTACGATTTCTAACATTTTACAGAGAAAATCAAAGAAAATATCCAGTTCTCTGGGAGAGCACCCATGAAGGTTTGATGTGCTGTGATGGCCTACAGCAGCAGAAGAATACTCCGGTTGCCTCTCCCGTCAACAGAACAGAATAGAAGTTTGGAAAAATGCTTTGATTTCTGCTGCAATATTCTGATGCCACAGTCACAATTTCATGAATCCAACCCACCTGGTATCAACGGTTCAGCCTGCTGGTTGTGGTGTAATAGTGTGGGAGATATTTCCTTGCTTTAATTCAGGGCCCTTAGTACTAATTTCTAGTCTGTGGGAGCTTACCTGGCTTTGGACCTAGCCTCAGAACAACTGCAGATCTTGCCACATCAGTATGACAAGCAACTTATCTAAGATAATACTTACCCTGTCATGTTGCTGTTGCTACTCTGTGTTTTATTATTTATTGTAATTTTGTCTTGTTCCAACTTCGGTGGCTGTTTGCGAAAGTTTACAGTATAGAAACTTACTATCTGCTTTAAAATGCTTATGTTTCTGTTTAAAATAAATTTAAATTGGTGGTCTAGAGTGTCATTTTAATGGACACATGTAAGCCAATATGACTGAAGTATTTGCTACAGTGTTAATACAGCATCGTTAACAGCCAAAGAGCGATCAAAGTCTGAGCCTCCTCCTCTAAAATCATAATGCCACTCAATATTGATCTATGATCAGGTTTCATAGCCGTCTCAGAGGAGTGTTTTGAGAAAGATCTCTATGTGCTGGAGTGTGTTAATGTGCTGGCCTGTACATGTGTGGATCCATGAGAGATAGAGAGAGGAAGATGAAAACAGAGAGAAGAGAGTCTCTTTTTACTGTTGCACATCTCTGGTTTCATAGGAGAGCATTCAGCAAGATAGAGATAGCGTATATTCATATATATATCAGGTAGACCTGAATATAATTTAAACAAAACATTCACTGTGCTCTGAGTAACTCTGTATTTATCTTAAGCTTTTTGACAACCCTGCATTTATGTTCTTTCCTCTTCAGTAAATACAAAAGAACAAACATCCATTCTTCCTTCTTTCACCCACAGGCTAAAACTGCTGCTCAGCTTAAAACAATCGCTCAGTCCTGTCACTTTCTCCCTCCCTCTACCTTCTTCTCCCTCCCCCTTCCCTCTGAAAAGCCAGGCTGGAATAACCAGCAAGTCCAAACACATGCTGACAACCTCCCAGTCACACTTGTACACACAAACAACACACAAATGCAGCCCGAGACATACTAAAACAAAAACACACACGCACCTTGTGCGGTTGGGTAAGGTTCCCCCAGCTTGCAGAGGTAAATGGAGTGGAACAGGTTAGCACTGCTGCCTTATAGTGTCCCACCTGTACAAACACAGTGCCTGATCGTGGCTAAAAAGGCTCACACACAGACACAGACATGGACACGGACACACACTAATAGTGCTCCATCTGGACTGAGGCACTGGTGGGTTTTAATAGCTATCGATCATTTTCCCTGGTGACACACTCACACACTCACCTCCCTGTTACAGGCCAAACAGAGCCAGCTGAGGACTCATACAGGTCCCCAAGAGTATACACAAAGGCACACACTGCACATTTGCACACAACCTAATAATACAGTACCAAAAAGCCCTTTTTTTGGTCTGTGTGTGTGCGTGTGTAAACGTTCGTGGAGAGAAAATGAAAGAGACCTGCTGCGGCTCACTCTGCCTTTCTTTTCAGATGAGGTTATTTAATTTACATAATGAGGCCCAGGCTCACTCTCATAGATTGAATTACTCTGAGACAACAAATAAAAATGAATACAGACAAGCACCCCTACAAACATACAAATCTCAGTATGTAACCCTTTCACTGGAGTTGTTCTTTTGCTTTGGCCGTGGTAAAAGAGCAACTGTAAAGAAAAAGTCAACTCTGAGAACCTGCAGTGTGCCCACCCTCACCCAATGACGTCATCGCACACTTGTGAGTGAGTTACAGTGATCTGAAAGGGTCAAAATGAGGGAGAGCCAATCGATATTCCATATGATTCTGACCAATAAATCTAAGATGTGATTAGTCAGGGTAGTTAGCGACGATTAATTGGCTAAGCTAATAAAGTCCTTTGAGTGTGAGGGTGCCAGAGAGGCTGCTGGGAATCGTGTTGATTTTACGAGCAAATTAATTAAAACGGCGCCTTAAAAATCCCCGTCAAAGTCCGGCATCAAACAGTCATTGTACACTCAGGGAAGGGCAGAACAAAGAGACATCAATCTGGGAGATTCAATGTGTGTCTGAGTGTGTGTAATAATCAAACACAATGATTCCTTCCTTTACTCCATGTTGTAAATCTAGAAAGGAAAGAGGGACATTTGTCATTTAGCACTGTCTTTCCTCTTTCATTATAAAAATTGCTGCCACGGTATCTTATTACCGTGTAAGAGCTATGAGCATGTGTAAAGATGGGTCCACGTGAAAGTGTGCATGCACCCAACATAATTCTCAAATGGTGGTTAAAAAAAAAGCAAGGAGAGGGGTGGGGGGGGGGAGATCTTTTCTAGGATAAAGATGCAGAGGCTAACAAAGGAGAGCATGAGGGGGAAAATGACATTGTTATGGATGATGAACTGTGCCACTGTTTTTGTCTCAGAGCCTCGGTTCAGTTTAAACTTTGTAGTGAAGTTTGTCCACTCTTAAACCAGTAAATTAGCGGTTGGCATCCTTGTGACAGATAACATAAACTTAAATAGCTCAAGTTGATCTATTTTTCAAATTCACTCAGTTACGTCTAATCTAACAATTAAGCATCCATGTGCATTGCAAAATTTGGAAACCAAAACTAGAAATTGTGTTACTTTGAACAATTATGTAAATAAAAGATTAACCTTTTTTCCCCAAATGACCCAAAGTCAGAATTCAGACCTTCTTTTCAACATATTTACCAAAATTGGTGTATTATTAAGGGGAAAGGTCCTGAGAAAATTTTATCTCTCTGAAATTTTTTAGCAAGATCTCAAACTTTGAATGGCTTGTTTTGGGCTATGATCTGTTCACAGTTATCATTTAAAAAAGTCCAGGTGAAGCAAATTTCAAAGCCTTCCAAATACGGTGTGTCCTCAACTATATGCTGTGTCTGCCTAACTATCACCGTCGAGACTCCTCTAAGCCTCACAAAATTAAACTGACTAAATAACTGATGCCGGTAAACCAGAAGAGCTGAAGCAACATATTTTTAGGACGCTGGTTCCTCAGTTCATAATGCAAACACGAAACAGTGGAGGTCAAGTTGACGTCTTAAAAAAAAGTCAGAGCACCCATTTGACAGCAGTAAGCCCCTCAGGAACATTTAGCAGACTCTGTGGTGGTGGTGCACAGTTCTGCCGAGCAGCGACACCTGCACAAATAGAGTGCCACCTTCATGGAAGAATCATCAGAAGAAAAACTTTCCACTATCCACAACCCAAAATTCTCCATCCAGACTTCTGCAAATAAAAGTCTAAACAAACCTGATGCATTCTGAAAAACAGTCCTGTAGACTGATGATGGTAAAATGAAATTTCAGAGGGCGTGCAATGAACGCAAATGTGTTTTGAGGGAAAAGGGGTGCGGAAATGTATAAAAGCAACACCTTTTCAAATCCCGAGGACAGGGCTGCATGGATCGTGCAGTCAGTAGCATGGAATGGAAGGATTAAATTAATCCACAGCAAATCCTGGAGGCAAACATCACAATGCATGTAAAAGCTGAATAGAATGGCTTCTAAAACAACATACAGATCCTAAACATACCTTAAAATAAAGTAAATGACTTTCTCAAGAAGTATAAGCTAAAGTTTCTGACATGATCCTCAAAATCCCAAAGAAACTGTGCATGAAATATTTTAATTGTGTTCATTTTTAACTTCAGTTCCTTTGTAAACCGGGTCCACATGGAGTCTCCAGAGCTGGATCTGTACTCTAAAGCAAATACTTGCTCTTTCTTTAATCCATTACTTTCAGCTGAATATTTCAGCCATTTGGATCTAAAGTTTAGCTTTCCTTTTCATCTGCATGTTTATCAACTGATTTATCTGCTTGATCAGTGTTTTTGTGCACTTTTACTGCACTCTAATTGTGTGGTTCAGGTGTTATGATGGCCTCAGTCTACAGACCCAGACATTTACACACATACGCCGAATGTGCGAGCTTGCTTACAGTCCAGCAGGACACACACAATCGCCACAGCTGGGTGCTTTTTTCCGTCACATAGCAGCTGAAACAACAATTGTTCTCACAGCGTAAGACCATTGTGTGTGTGCACTGTCTCAAACGCTTCAACAGTCTGTCTCCTTGTCTCTCACTCACCCTGCAAATCTCGAGGGATGCCCAGTTTGACGTAAAGAGCAAAAGTTTCTAAAACGTTTCACTGCTTTTGCACTTGTGCTTTTCTTTCTCACTGTGTGGTGCTTTGGCCAGTGTTTCAGTTTAAGCTACTGATACCAACACAAACACGGAGAGCAGTCTGAGATTTTACTGAAATGAGCTGCTGTAACAATACAATTAGGCCACAGCCTGTTTCCATCACAGGGGAAATCCTGCTGCCTGGTTGGCCACTGATAGGAGTGAGACGAGAGAAAGAGTGAGAGAGGAGGATGAGAATGATAAGAGAAAAGCAAAGTGTGGGGGGATACGTGAGGAGGACATCTGTGATCCAGTCCAGAGGGAAAACAGCGCAGAGGTACCGTAAGAATGTAGGGGGTGAAACATACGAATAAAAGGCCGGAGAGGAAAAGGTTATGATAAAATACACAAATGTTGAGCAAGCAGCAAGGGTTAGTTAACCAGAGGAAAGACGAGGCAACTTAGAAGGCACAATTGTACCACTTCGGGACAGGATGCAGCTGAGCAGGAACAAAGCACTAAGAAAGACAAAAAAAAAAAACCAACAAAAAAAAAACATGTTTGTGTGACAGTGTTGATTCTTTATCTTGAAAATAAACCCCAGAAGCAGCCAGGAAAGTGTCTCTGGCCTTTGTGTTGCATATAAAACAAAGTGTTTCTGTAAAATCTGTCCTATAAATAAACATCTGTTTTTGTTTTCACATCTGGATTAAATATTACGATGACATCCTATTTTTTTTTTCACTTAAAAATGTTGATGACCTCTGTTTTGTTTTGCTTCTTTTTCTTTTTTAAATTTACTTATTAACATATTCATGTATTCTTTTAGTGAGCATGAGGAAAATCATATAAGAAACTGTGGATGTTAATCTTTAAATATGCTCAACAATGACTGCAAAAGTGCATGTAAAAATTACAGGTCAAACATTATATATTTTTTATGGTTACCATTATGGCTACTTGATGTTTGCATCCACTGCTGCCTAAATGTCCAGGTCCGGGAACAGCCAACTACGTTCCTGCACAGAAAATCACTTTGGCAAACTACCATGCTGTGGTTACCCCTTTATAACTTTTTATGCATGGCAACCAGGGAAGAAAAGCAGGCCCAATTCATTCATCCAGGCTTCAGTCATATTGAAGCATTTAAGGGTTCTGTATTAAACACCATTTGAAAGTATATAAAACAGAATTCACCAAGGCCTGACTTTTGCCATGGGATTTGACTCTTAAAAGCACTTTAATTTAAATGAGATAATAACTTTAAATGACATCATATGTTTTGCCTTAACTTAATTCGTCTATTCAGGACAATGGGTGAAGCCATACACATGGATCCCTGCTGTCTGGTGGCGACCACAAGAACACTGATTTCTTTTGTGTGTGTGTGTGCTTTAATTTAAATGAAAAGAAGTCATGAATAGATTAATGAGCAAAGATGGATAAATATTTCAGAATGTGCTGGTTGAACATCGTAAGCAGGCATCTAAAGAACTCGTACATATTCTGCTTCCTCTTATTTTGTTACTAGAGTGATTGTTATGAAACTACAAAACAGTGAATGAAACTGACAGAACGTAACATAATAGGAAACACTGCATAAATTTACTTTGCAAAACTCATCTTAAGCGTTTCCTAATGTGTCCCGTCGCCTTAAAGAAAAGCAATTTGTCTCATAACTGAAACAAAATAAGATCTGTTAAGCCAACCAGTTAGATCAGATTATATTTGACTTTATTAATAGCCCGAGTTTGACACATACAACAGTACATAAAGACAACATTAGCAGCCATAAAAAGTCAGACGGTGGTGGTTTTTTATGATCCAGTTCAGCCTCCTTAGGTGCCTCTCTGAGCCAGCTAGCGCCAGGGGACTGATTTACTTGTCACACAAGGGGGACATATTTAGACTGGATGTGCTGGAGAGAGTGTGCAGTAAAGCTGGCAGGGCAGTGGATGACCCAGACAGTGGGAGTGTGGGGGAGACACATAAGACACACCAGTTAACCTCCTGCCATTAAACCAGCTTGATTTCTGACCAAGGGCCATGGGACAATGGAGTGTACTGCACTAATTACACACCCTGACACAGATAATAGGACATATACTTGCTCTTTATGAGAACAAACAGACGTCTGTAGATCTCTTTAACAACTTGCAGTTTTAGCAGAAATAAAAGGTCTTAAATATGGCTTTGCAGTGTGCCGTCTTTGCAGAAGCAAGAGACTTGATTAAAACATGTCTCTTGATGACTGAATCAACAGACAGTTGTCTTGAAATGTCAGACTACTGGTTGATGCCAATCCACCCAGAATGTGCAGTGCTAGGTGGATTGTGACTAAATATGTCTGTGTTTATATTAACCTTTCTTAGGTGTCAAATTTTAACTCCCTCAGCATTTACCGTACACAGTACAGTCACAAGGAAATGCAGGGTGTGTCTATGTGCTAGGTAAGACAAATTATATGGGACCACCAACCCAAGACCACCATAATATTCCGAGACCAATAAGTAAAACGTCACAAAGACTTTCCATCGCAAGTCTGCATATACATGGAAAAATAAGCTGTAATTTGTTCATACAAAAAGGGTTTCGGTGATTTCATCTGTAAGTTTTCAGAATTATCCATGTTTTACTTAAACAAAAACAAAAGAAATGAGGTTAATTACAAAGAAACCTGCAATAAAAAGAGTTCAATTTGTAAAAAATAAAATAAAATAAAAATAATAATAATAATCTATATATAACACTTTAAAGCCACCCTATTTTATTATTTTTTTAACAATTTATTTACTTTTATAAAGTAACATAGATAAAATTAAATAAAACTCTACAAACTGATAAAAACAAGAAACAAATACAGGCCTGCTACAAAATATTATGAGTCAGGTGTAACTTAGATTTTTTTGTCTCAAATTCAGCAATATATTCTTTATCATTATTAGTAAACCAGAGCTATTACTGAGTGCATACACCTTTCTTACCCTATATAAAAAGACAAGTATTTAATTTCAAGCAGTTTGAGTGTTGAAGGAAAATATCACTTCTCCACATAGTATCATCTATTTTAAAGTCATAGAAACTTTGAAAAGTTTAGCCTGATGAAATTCATCATATATTATGATTTATTTTTACTTTCGCGTGGTTCTAAACGACTAAATGAAAAGCTTCCATGTGTGCAAAAAACTTTAAGCAAATAAAAAAAGGCATAAATAAAAGTAACAGTAAAAGTTAGCAGATGAGTATTTGGGCTGGTTCACAACAAAATCATCGTAATAAGAGAGACTGAGGTCTGGACGCGCTGCTCTGATCGCTGCCTGTCCCGCCACTGACAGTAAAGCGGGTAACCAAATATTCAAAAACAATACGTCATCCCACAATGCAGCGCGCTTACGTTCTCCTTTACAGCATTACCTCATCCCACAATCCACCGCGAGATTAAGAATCTTCTGGGTGGTGGTCGTCTAGGCAACGCGCCTTATCGGAGGACTCAGCCCCGCCTCAGAGACACGCCCCTCAGCCAATGGGAGAGCCCCGTCATGACATCATGGTTATTTTTAGAGAGGCAGCGGCAGCAGATAAGGTTTGCCTCCACGCTGGACCGCTCAGAGTATACACACACGCAAGCGGTGAGCACACCGGAGACGCTCGGTGGCTGACAGGAAAAGTTAGAGCCGCGAGGCGCTTTTCATTCACGGACTCAATATAAGTCTGGATACTTTGACAAAAGCTTTGTGAACAATTTCCACTCAACATAGAACAACCGACCATCGCTTGGTGAAAGAAGTAAGTTCTGATTCCTGTGTCGAGAAAAGTGCGCTCTCAAAGTTTGGAAGTTTTTACGCACAGAGAGGACGTTTGGAAACCAGTGTTTTCCTCCTCGGTAACCAGGAAGAAGAGAAGGGGGGACGGAAAGCTGTTTTTGTAGAAGACTGTGTAGCTACATTCGGTTTTTGTTTTATTTTTTCTTCTATGTATACCAAGATGGAAACTACTTTCTATGACGACTCACTCAACGCTTTCTCCCAGCACGACAACGCCGGCTACGGATACAGCAACCCCAAAGCGCTGAAACACAACATGACACTGAACCTCACCGACCCGCCGAGCGCTCTGAAACCTCACCTCCGCGCCAAAGCTGGCGACATCCTCACCTCCCCCGACGTGGGTTTGCTGAAGCTGGCCTCTCCGGAGCTGGAGAGGCTGATCATCCAGTCCAGCAACGGACTCATCACCACCACGCCGACCCCGACCCAGTTCCTGTGCCCCAAGAATGTCACTGACGAGCAGGAGGGCTTCGCGGAGGGGTTTGTGCGCGCCCTGGCTGAGCTCCACCACCAGAACATGCCGGGCACAACAAACGTGAGTGTCACCTCGACTCCACCGGCAACTGTCAACACTGCGCTGCCGCCTGTTTCATCTGTTGCCGGTGCCACCGTATACAACAACAATGCTGCCATGCGCTCTGAGTCGCCGGTTTATGAGGACTTGAACACTTTCAACCCGGCCATCAGTACCGTGTCGGCACCAAACTACACCACCTCAGCCCCCACTATGTCCTTCTCTGCTGCCCCGCCTCAGCTTCCCATCTACGGCCAGCCTTCCCCTGCCCAGCTCCCCCGGCTCACTGCGCTCAAAGAGGAGCCCCAAACCGTGCCCGAGATGCCAGGGGAGACCCCTCCTCTTTCTCCAATCGATATGGAGAGTCAGGAGCGCATCAAGGCTGAGAGAAAGCGGATGAGAAACCGCATCGCTGCCTCCAAATGCCGGAAGAGGAAGCTGGAGCGGATCTCAAGGCTGGAGGAGAAAGTGAAGACCCTAAAGTCACAGAACTCCGAGCTCGCATCCACCGCCAACATGTTGCGCGAGCAGGTGGCCCAGCTGAAGCAGAAGGTGATGAACCACGTAAACAGCGGGTGCCAGCTTATGTTAACGCAGCAGCTCCAGACCTTCTGAGGTGGTGTCAGCGACAGAGGAGAGAGAGAAAAGACTGTAGTTGAAAGAATAGGACGCTTCCTGTGGTAGTGAGTGTCTGCGACTCCCGAAATCGTTCCGGTATTTGGGATGATGTGGCGCGACACTGGCGGGACCGGGGACGGTACCAAACTGAGTGCCACGCGCTCCCCAGTGGCGCGTCCTAGAGATGGGCTCAGGACTGTGACAATAGCCATGAACCAGAAGGGACATGGCAACAGGCAGAAACCCCTTCTGTTTCTGTGTCGTGCTGTTTTTCTTTACAGAACTGGACAGGACTGACGTTTTCTTGATTTACACCGAGCCCTGCATGGACTTCATCATGACCATCAATGGAAAAACTCAGTATTAGAGGATTTTTTTTTTTTAAATCACACGCAATACAGACTTTTCTTGCTGTAGCCATAATTAATGGCCTCACTTTTTAGGCGTGTTGGTCAACTCTAAACGGCTGAAAAGTTGCAACAAATGCTGCCTGACTCATGAGTTAAAGTACAATGTACATTTTTTTCTTAATTGTAAGAAATTAAGTTAGAAAAGCTTCAAGATTTACTTGTTTTTTTCTAAAGCTGTTAATGGGGTTTCACTCATTGTTATATGTATATAAGATCAACTTGGAGTACTTATGTTTACCATTTGTAATAAGAATACTGTATAATTTTTTATGTTTGTTTTCTGAGCACTTAAGAAATTAATCAATATTTAAGAAAATAAACCAGATAAAATGAAGCAACATCGCCTCTGTGTACTTGTAAGAGTGTGACATAAAAAGTGGGTGTGCCACGAAGAAGTCAAACAATAAAACATGTTGCAACATGTTGTAAGAGCTGCTAGTGCTGAGTACCTCAAGCTAAATTCCATTAGTACTGGTATTGATTGAAGCTGAGTGATTGTGTTTCAGCTGGCAGGCCGGGCTCACTTACTCCTGATGGAGGCAGTTCTGCAAATTGGGGTTGTAGAGTTTGCGATCTCCACTTTTGTGTCTCAGCTCACACAGGCTCAGAAGAAGAAAAGTGTAACTGCCCTATAAAGTCTCCCATTGCTTTGAGCAATAAGTAACATTTTCACATCATGTAACACTCAGTCACAATAGGCTAAGGTGTGCAACCCTTAATTAAGAAATCTGGAACTGATTTGATTAATACGACATCTCCCTTGCTATTTCATCATTCAGTTATTCACCATTGCTCTGTCCTTTTGTAAGTATTCAAAAAGGTTTCAGCATGTCAAAGAAAAAAAAGAAGTGTTAGGTTCTGAAGTGCAAATCTCTGTATGGGATAAATTAATACAATAAACTGTGGCTTGGTGGGATTATGTATATATATGGTGAGTCTTTTTTTTTAATCACATAGTCATCTTTCAGTCAGTACCAGCTAAAAGAACAAACAATAACCCAAACAAAGGCTTTGTGGTGATGGCTTTAACCACAAGAAAAAAGAAAATACAAGCCTGGAGCTCAGTATCTCAAAGTGCTGAATATTCTTTAACTTATTTACGGTACAGCAATGTGGGCCTATAAATATGTTATGAGCACTTTTGAAATAAATTGGGATTTTTTTTTGGGGGGGGGGGGGGGGGGGTGTCAAATTTTTCACTTATAAAAAAACAGGCGTAAATTTTTTTTCTTGATGTCTTCACTAAACCCAGCAATTAAAGTGAGTCTCGTTCATGCTTACACAGCAGGTGCAGCTCAGGCGTGGCCTACAGCAGATAAAAGGAGTGGGCTTTCAAATACTGCTGGACATCAGCACGTGTGCTGCTCTTAATGAAACACTGGAGGGCGACATACATTGGGGTGGATTACCGGTGAAATTGCCTGAAGTGCTCGAAATCTCCACAGATCTGTTGCAATTTATATCGGGTTATCAGATATTAATTTTTGTGGAAATTAATAGAGACTGTCATATAGAGTGTAAATAAAACAGAACGGGTTGTTGACTGAAAACCTAACGAAGTCTCTGACACACTGTGATGCTAAGGCTGACAGAATATTAAATGTTCTCTTTCTTTTCAATTTTTATATTTTCCGATTTTATTTTTTGTTTGCTTTTTAATTCTTTTATATACAAACAAACATCAAATATCTTTATAACACAACCTGTTTGAACACGTCAAATAAGGGAATTCAGGTGTTGTCTTTGTTTTAATTGTTTGTATTATTTTTCCTTAATAGAGACAATCTCTGTGGGAGACATATCCAAATAGACACTTTTCTCCCTTTCCCTTTAATTATTCCTTCGGGAATCCCGATTTCTCTACAAATCTGCTCTGATTTCTCAAACTTGGGGCATTGTGACATCATTCCGGAAAGCAGTGCCCTCCCCTGCCATATAAGGAGAGGGAACGCTCGGAAGACCCACGTCAGGACCGAGGAGGCGTTTATTACGGGAAGTGAATCGACTGACTACATAATCTCCTCTTTGCATAATACGATGTGTCCTGAGACGTAATCTAAAGAATAGACCGGACTTAATTAAACAGGCAAATCCATCAAATGACTCCAAGGGCGACTAAAAGCAGACGTCTAGATGTTAAATATCAGGAGATCATAATAAAAACAAACGTTCTTTAACAAAATCCGCATTCTGTAGAATAGTTCACTAACAGCTCACATAAATGATAATAGGAACAATAGAACAGAAATGATATGTTGATCGATCTAGTTGCTTGGTATCCAGGCTATTTTATACCTAAATTTCCCCACATTCAAAGGGGGCATATGTATATTTTTACTAAAGAAGTTTACATGTATTTGAAAGTTAAAGTTACTTCGCAAATGTTTGCATTATAGTACAGGCTTCAGCCACTCCCTTAGTCACACTATAGAGTCTTTAATTTACGCATCTAATCTATAAAATAAAATGGATTGTTATACAAAAACATGCTGCTTCATGCTAATAAATACTGTTAGACTGTCTCCATGAGACTTTATGCAGCAGCATTCTGCTGCATAAAGTCTAACTGTACTTGTATTGGGGGAGTTTCTTTCAGGGTATAAAACTTCTGCTAATTTTACTCATAAATATTATTAATAGCTCTATATCTCTTCATCAAATGATAAAAGGAAATCAAAAGTTGTCATTATTATATATCAAACCGATTTTGACATTTAGGCCAAGAGTGATTCAGACATAAGGGAGAATCTTTCTTCTCCCCCACACACCATTATCTATTTTATCGCTTTCACAAACATGCAAAACAATGTTATTTTTATACAGCTATTATTCTTGTCACCTCTTACTAATACAATACTAATACAATAATTTCACAGTGATTGAGGATTGAAGTGCTATTACTAGATAAAACAATTAACTGCATCTAATGGAAACTTGACCGCGTAATTGCACAAAGGTCAGGTTGAGCCGGCTGAATCTGTACAGTGAAAGGCTTCTGTCTGTTGTAGTTGCTATGGGCGGGGTATTTTACTAAGCAATATGGTACAAAATACACAAACAGAAATCAGAACAACAAATTCTAACAACTGTGGCGCATGAAGGCTGAAGGAACATTTTTTTATTTTCCTGCAAATTTAAAATGTGGAATAATGTCAAAGGTTTTGAAAGCCATGCAGCATCAAATTCTAAGAACCCTTATGCCGTGGATGTGATCCGGACAAAGAGAAGGGATTTGGTTTATGGTATCTCACATACTGAGGATCTCCTGAATCTTTTGGTTGCAGAGGGGGTTATGACAACAGCAAGGAGATCTATTGTTTTGTCCATCAGGACCCATAAAGATCAGAACTCCAGGGTCCTGGACATCCTGGAGGCCAGAGGTGAACGAGCATGTCGGAAATTCTTCCATCCGTGTCTTATGCTGGCAGAACCTGAACTATACCAGCGAATCAAGACCTATGTAAGGAGTATGAACGAGCAAGTTCAAGATAACAGGAGACAGCTGATTGGGTATTTGCTGGAGAGAGATTGTGAATGGGGGGGAAAATTAACAGATCAAACTGGAACCCAGAGAACTTATACTAAAAGGATTAAAAAAGGATCTAGTGTTACAAAGAAAGGAAGTGGTACCATAGTATTTGCAACATCAGAGCATACACCAGCTCAAAGTAAACCAGAAAGCCTCATTTACATGGCTGCTAGAAAAGGGGATCTCTTATTACTTGAGGAGCTGTTAAAAGACAGTGATATCAACACTGTCAATTCTTCCAAAGAAACTCTATTACATGTAGCTGCAGAAAATGGGCATTTATCCATCGCTGAGCTCTTGATTCAAAAAGGGGCTAGATTGGACCTCCAGAATGACGCTGGCCACACAGCTCTTCACAGAGCAGCCAGCAGAGGGCACACAGAGCTCATGAAGACCCTAGTGAAGGCTGGGGCCCCTATACATACTCTGGATTTGAAAGGCAAAACTCCCATTCACCTGGCAGCAGAAAATAGGCATCTGAAATCTGTAAAACTCCTGGTGGAGGAGGAAGCCAGGCAGTCTGAAAGTCACAGACAGAATATGTTTCTGCACATGGCTGCCATGGAAGATGATTGGAGGTTGGCTGAGTTGCTGTTGCAGAGCGGGGCCACTGTTGATGCCTTAAACAGCCATAACAAAGCAGCTCTGTTTTATGCAGTCAAGGAGAGCAATGAGAAAACAATGACTGTCCTTCTCAATGCAGGGGCTAAAGCTGACTATGATGTCATATATGAAGCCATTAATCTTCATCAAGAATCAATTCTCCAGCTGTTGCTTGGTGAGTTTGGTCCAGTTCTATTTCAATTCATTGCTTTGTTTTTGAGATGTTACACAAATACAGAATAAACCTGCAAAACATCCAAGCTCACGGTCAGTTTTGTTCAAACCACAGCTAATGCCAGAGGAGTCCTGAACAAAGATGCCCTGGGCTCTGCTCTCTTTTCAGCTGTTCGAATGAACTTTGATGGTGCGGTGAGTGCACTGATAGACAGTGGAGCAGATGTGAACATGCGCGACGGTCGCAGATATACGCCTCTCCTACTGTCAGCTGAGCTGGGACACTCAGAAGTCTTCAGGTGACCTCTTTCAAAATAAATTCAGTGGCAATAAAGTAGCCCCCGTAGGCCTTCACACTCACACTCAAGAGCATTTCAACAAAATCAATCATATCATTGTGGGAAACACGTAATTATGTAGTTTACTTAAAGAACATACTAGAATAAGAAGAACACTGTCTAACTACCTTTATAAAATCCACCCTGCCTCATAAATGTTTATATTCACAAATATAATTTATGTATATGTTAAAAAAAATAGCAGTGAGATATTTGTGGCACCAGATGCTGGTCCAAGTCAAATAGCAGAATAAAATCACGACTGTACAGGCGCAATGACACAAATGGGTTTAGAAAAGGCAAAATGCTCATCATTGTCCTTCTATAACAAATATGTATTTTCCATGTTTGTTTCTAATTTTATATATATCATCATTTATGTTGTGTTGTACATATTTGGTGCAGAGCATATGCATCTATTTTAACTGTCCCTTTTCTGTATTTTTTTTAGCAGCTAAGCCAAATATATAATATCTTACATTTTGGCTTTTTTTTATTCTAGTGTTCTCGTAGCAAAAAATGCAAAACTGGATGCTACTTTATCTGACCTCTCTTCAGCATTGCACTTGGCTGCTCGCAGTGGTAGCAAGCCCATAGTGCACACACTGCTAGAAAAAGGACTGGACCCAAACATTAAGGGAGCTAAAGGCCACACCCCTCTCCACCTGGCAGCTCAATGTGATGGGCCTGACATAACTGGTCTGCTGTTAAAAGGTGGAGCACAGGTAATTGTCAAAGCATTAACGGTTGCTATCAGTTCAGTAGATTTTCAGTATATTAATGCAAAGTTGTGTGTCATTGCTATAGGTAAATGTAGTAGGCCAGGATGGTCTGACCCCTCTGCATATAGCCAGCATGCAGGGTCACACAGACACAGTGATCCAACTTCTTCATAACAAGGCAGAACCTGGAGTCAAAGACCGGCTGGGGAGGACAGCCCTGCACTGGGCAGCCTTTTCCCAGGTAGATAGTTGTGTGGTGGACTTGCTGCTGTCAGCCAAAGCTGACCCAGATGCCACTGATAATGAGAAAAAAACTCCCCTCCACCTGGCTGCTATGGAGGGAAAAGTAGACGTGGCGATTTCACTGCTTTCCCACAGGGCAAAGAGGCGAGCTAGAGACATGGATGGCTCCACTCCTCTTCATTACGCAGCAGCTGGTGGGCACAGTGTGGTTACAGCCCTTCTTCAGCCGCTCAACAATAAGGGGACTGAAGACAGGAATGCATGGAGGAAAACACCACTTCATGCTGCAGCTGAGAAGGGACATGATAGTGTAGCTCTGCGGCTCCTGGAAGCTGGGGCCAAGATAAATGCTACAGATCACAATAAAGACACACCTCTGCACTGTGCTGCACGTGGTGGACACCACAAAGTAATGAAAATACTTGTAAACTGGGGACAAGCTGGAAATGTAGGATGGAGGAATAAAGCCAATCTGCAGGCTAAAAATAATATAGGGAAGACACCATTGCAAGTTGCAGAAACTAAACACACACCAGAGCATGAGAACACTGCAATTTTACTCAAGAGGAAGATGTTTCTTATGAAGTAAGCATCATAATTTGTGAACGATGTTGATCCAAGCACTTTGCAACTTGTTCTCTAGTGTGTGTCTTTCTCTTATTTTTGGTTATATTTTTCTCGTTTTGCATATATCGCTCTTGATTCATTGTATTTCTTCCTGTTTGCTATGTATTCTTGCAGTCAACTGTTCATATTTTATTCTTAGGCATGCACCTAAAGGTCGATTATTTTTTGCTCTTCTACTTTCATCCAGATTAAAATGAAACTCAGACTTTTCCTAGCACCTTCTACCGAATACACCTTCGGCTAAGCTGACTGATACCTTTTTGTGGTGAAGCATTAAAAAAAATCTAACCATTGCTTCTTTTTGCCCACCTGTGGTTTTAGAGTTAGTCACTTCAACGACCATACAGGAAAGTATGATGATAGCATCTAGCCCAGCTTACACCTTTGCAGATCCTCTTTAAAGGTTATGCAAATTGTATGCAAGCCTGGGTTTGCAAGCGTTGGGTCAAACTCCAAGCACAGAAAGACAGCAGTGCTTGGTGACAGCTATTTTGAACCACATCCTTCATAAGAATAGAGCACATGGCAAGCTGAATAACGATTTTATTCCTCCATTTATTTATTTTTATTTCAGTTTGTTGTTGTTTTTTTTGGACAAGTAAAGGTCTAATGTCTGTATATGGAGGTGGCCTACTTGAACAATACTCTATAAAAATATCATTTGACGTAATAGGAAAACCCAAGCTTTTGGCCTCAGAAGCTATGATTGTCCCCTTTAGCAAGAATGAGTTCTGGTACATGGTTCCATCAATTAGGGCAAGTCTTTCAGGTCCTGAAGCAGTAAAGCAGCCTCAGACCATCACATTACTACTGTTAAAGTTTAGTTCAAGCCAGCTTTAATGGGACTCAAACTCAAAAAAAATATTAATTTTATTTTGCAATAGCTTTTTGCAGTAAGAGAAGAAAAGAAAAATTAGTGATGAAAAAGTTGGTACACCCATGCACTTGGGCTAAATGAAATATGAATCAAAGGTCCTCATAAGGTGCCAGTGATTTGGGCCTCCTTAGGAAGAGGCTGGTGAAGCTGCTGAGAGTCTGGGGTAGTGTGATGCCAAGACCTACAGAGCTCTCCGAGGCCTTTAGAAAAGGACTGCAGAATATCTAAGATAATAAAAAAAGATTAACTTAAGTCACAATAGTCTATCTATTGCCTTTCAAATAATTTGTATTGGTTGATGGAGTCAAAGCAAACCAATTTTAGAGAATATTATTTGCAAATGACACAATTTAGCTTTGGTTCTCGTCCCTTGCACAGTTTGTGCATTTTCTAATCTGGTAATGTTTGCTGTTTCTCCATAGATATTTTGTTTAGCTTCTGCTCCCCCCATCCACCCAGGGAAGAGAATAGAGGGTATTCCTCTGTATACCATGTTTAGCTTGGAGCATAAAGTTCCCTGAAGACTGCCGAATTGGTCCACTATAAGTAATGTTGAACTAAACTTAATAGTTGACAGTAATGCAAACCCCTGGAAGTTATTTCTGCTTGGAAATATTAGTTTCTGATGCCAAGATATTTTTGTTATATCAAAATATATAAGCTATGTAGGTATAACTTAAGCATACCTAACTCTTTTTCTACTGACACTAAATTAATCCATCTCTAAATCTAAAAAAAAAAAAAAAAAAAAGCAGGAAGGAAGTGTTATGATATCTGCAACTTTAGGTTGTTGTTGAAAACAAGTGGTTTGTTGTTGACACAAGAAGTGACACGGGCGTTCTTCACTTCAGTAAAAATACAGATACTTGTGTTAAGAAAAGAGGCAGGGTACACCCTGGACAGGTCACCAGTCTGTCACAGGGCTAACACACAGAGACAGACAACCATTCGCACTCACACTCCCACCTTCATACCTATAGACAATTTGGATTAATCAATTAACCTATCCCCACAAACTGCATGTCTTTGGACGGTGGGAGGAAGCCAGAGTACCCGGAGGGAGCCAGAAAAATGATTACAGCCAGGGATGAAGGTGGGGAACAGGTGGGGAGAGAGCAGTTTTAGTGGCTCAGCATGGGGAAGGATCACAACTCACAATCATTTCTAATGCGAGCTCCAGTAGGTTTTTTTGCAGTTATGCTGCTGCTTTTTGTGGATTTGCACAGCTGAATTCAGCTAGATGTAAGCACGTTTCCCATGCTATGTTGCCGGAGCTCCATCCCGAACACTGGCAGCATTCTGTTTATACTGTCTTTACAAGACAGCATACAGCTGGTATAAGGGTTAACTTCAGTGAAGGAATCTAATCATCAGCTTACATTCAAATACATTTCTGCTACTCTTGATGTATCCTAACTCCCACCTTGAACAGCTCAGTGCTATAGATTCACCACAATATGGCAAACTAACCTGTTTACCCTGCACTAAACTGCTGAGAATTTGAATAATCCAAAGGTGATATAGCTTAGTTTGTTTTTAAGGATGTTTCACAATAGAAAAAAAATAACTTCACATCATATACAGATCCAATATTTGATTTAAAAATGAAGACATTACAAAACACACTGAGCAATCCTTGCTTTTATATATAAACGCTCTTCTTCTGCTCCTTCTTGTTTTATCTGTCTTTATCTCTGAATTAAGTTATCTTTCATTCTTTTCTCTTTCTGGGAAATGCAGCAGCTCGACCTTTAGTTAGAAGACACATTATGTGGAAAAATTGCACACAAACAGCTTCTGTATTTGCTGATATTATGGAAATAAATCATCATCCACTTTGGTTGGTTTTCTTCTGTGGTCTTTCAGCCCCTTTAGTGTTGCTGAGCTGGTCAGTGCAGTCATTCATTCATTTTAACAATGCACCAGATTGTTTATTCGTCCACTTCCAGCGCTGTTGCTCTCTCTCTGTTTATTTGGAGTTTTCAGCCTAATGATGGCCACAGCATGGCTTGCATTAACAACTCTTTTGGGTCTCACATTTAAAATGACAATGACATAATTACAGTGAAAATCCATAAAATACAAATTCAACACCTCAACTTCAGATAGTAAGTCGCTACTTATTTGCAATATGTTTCTTGGGAAATATTACTTTTTTAGGGCCAGGTCGTTTTTTGGTTCTTTTGTTATTTCTACCCACCCCTGGACTTTATCATGTGAAAGTAAAGTTTTGCATGTCTTAAATATATTAACATAATTTTGCAATACCATTTTTGCATTAGGAAAAGGAAAGAATAGAAAAATTAGTCATGGAAAAAATTACACATGCACTTGAGTTGAATAAAATAAAAATCAAGGGTCCTTATAAAGTGACAGTGATTTGGGCCTCCTTGGGAAGAGGAGAGCCTGTGAAAATGAGAAACTGTGTATAAATATGGCTGCAATTCTAAAATAGTTAATGCATTTTTCCCTTGAATTGCAGCAGAAAGTCTGCACTTCAATCACAATATGGTTGTTTACATATATTTGACCTCTGATCCATGTGGTGGTGGTGTACAGAGGCAAAACTGCAAAAAAACAACAAAAAAACCTAATTTTGTCCCAAACATTACAGTAGTCACTGTATATTGATCATTTTTCACAAAATCAGTTATCATGCTGAGTTATCTTGTCAGGCTTTATGAAAAAGTATGTAAACGACACATTAAAAAAGTTGAGCATTTTAGTTTTGAGGATGTAATGTGTTACCTCGATTGGGACGGCTTCACCACCACCCTTCAGTGTAAGTATTTTTGTTTAGTTAGTGGTTAGTGGTTATTTTTCACATAAATATTGAAATGAGATGGCACAATGTTGCCTTATTTAGCCTCCTAAGACCCAAATTATTTCATGGCATGCATTTTTAATTTCTCTTTGCTGTTGTGACTTTATAGTGTTCGAACACTATAAAGTCACAATTGAGTAATCATGTGCAAAACTCCTTATTTGGTGTTTGAACACAGCAGCATTTTTCCTGAGTGCAAAAACAAAAGGAAAAACAACAATTGTGCCCCTTTGAGCAATATGGCTCATTTAAAAGCCATTTGAAAGAGCAAAATTTAGTATTGTCGTCTAGACAACCCAAAATGTGATGTCCCTATATATGGACACCAGGTCCTAGGAGGTTAAGGCAGGGTTAGGGTTAGGATGGAATTACCGTATGTTATAGGGTTTCTAGATTTATGTGGTATTTGTGTAACCATCAGCCCCCTTTTTGTGTCTGGTAGGCTAGCCAATGTTGCCTTGTGCACTAACTGGTAAGCAAGTCAGCTATGTTATATTAACCTTGGTAGGGTAGGGTTTTCATTTAGTTGACCTCATTTTGAGTTTTCTCCTATTTAGCATTTACTTTTATCTACTTTCTCTATACAGATTTGGATTTTAGTGATACAGTTAATAATTTTTCATTTAATTAAAGTTACAAAAAGTACTTTTTATACCTTTGTCCTTGTCTTTATGTCTTATTGCTTGGTTCCTGGCACTTGTGTTGCCAGTTGCTGTTATTGTGTTGGACTAGGTTAAGCAACTCATCCAACACATTGGACTTGTTAATCTTGGCAAACATCATTGGATGGAATAGTGAGGATCGGTAGGAATTTAACTTAGTACATGTACTTGAGTATCTTACTGAAGTAAAGGTTTAATTTACTTAAGTGTTTCTATGTTACTCTACTTTCTGCCTCCTTAGATTCTTTTAGCTGCTCCCCCTTAAGGGATCACAACAACAGATAGCTCGTATATTTGATTTGACAAATGAATTCTTGGCACAAACCCAAAAAGATCTGTAATAGAGTTACTTTCTGTATTTTGCTGATTTTTGTTGAAGTTTTAGAAACTTTGCATTTTAAAATTACCTGCCACTTAAAAACATTACTTCTTACACTCGCTCCACTTCTAAAACTGCTATAAATGATGCATAAACGATATGATTTTATCTCTTTCTGTCTGATAAGCTCCAGTGATGGAGAATACACGCTCAGATCACTTTGATGTTTGAAGGCCTGCAATGATGATAAATATAAACTTGCCTCAAATGTCTTTAACCTAAAGCAATGAGTTTATTTTGCAAATGGTAGGAGTAGAAATTTGTGTGAAAACTTGGGGGGAAAGTTCTGAGAAAATAAAAACTATGAAAATACAATGCTGAGTAAAATACAAATACCTGAAAATTCTAAGAACAGTAATTTCACACACTAGATTATCTTTCACTCACACAGATTTTGATGCATTTAAATGCTTTACAAAAGCTTGGTATAGCTGCAAAATGTTGTAGATGATTGTGCAGCGGTGATTATTATCTGCATTTACCATCATTTAGATCTTCCTGTGTGATTGTGGTCCTGGCAGCAAAACCCCTGAAGACCTATTAGCACTAGGGTGGGATTTTTTTTTTTTTTTGAGGTTTAATGACAACAGGAAAAATGTGCGCTTCCTTCTCATCAGGCTAACTGTTACTTTTCCAACGCTGTTATATGAATAAGAAATGTCAACGAAACTTCGCACTAACAACTGTTAAAGTGTGTAAAATGTACTTTTTTCCATCAAGGGTCAAAAATATCGTAGGACAATGCTAAAATATTCATCATAAAAATGTATTGTATTATTTGGTGTTAAGTAATAGAATTATAACAAATTATATAAGGATTCAATTTGACAGTATTTTTTGCCAGTGATTTTTAGCTCATTCTGTGTTTAATTTTGCACACCTGAGCTTTTGTCCCTGTTTCTCTTCTTCAAGAATGTTTTTTGACAGCTGCTCTTCCACTAAGCGCATGATGAGGTCTGATTAGGCTTGGCAAAGTGTAGATGGTTCAACTGAAGCGCCAGATGCAGCTTTTTTCCCCTGCTGTATGGTTATGTTTTACCGTATGAAACAGCCAGATGCCGCTCTCGGGACTCATGTCAGATCTTTGCTGGATTTTTATCTCTGCTGAGTGGTTATGTTTTTGATAGCGTTTATTGCATCCATGTGTGCTCGTATGCTTGCAGGCATGTGAGCACAAATGCGTGTCATCATTCCATCTATAAACAAGATAGATTTGAGTGAACTGTGATTAAACTTTTTGGGTGTTTATAGTGGGGTTGTGTTAACAATCCATTAAAACTTGGCTTACATCCACCGGAGTCTGCAAGGTCAACTTAATGATTTGTTGGTTGAAATTTTACAAAAAGCCTTTTAAGTCACAAGATGTCTGTGAAGTTTCTCAGTTCTCACATTCACAAGTGTGATGCGTATTGTTAATGTTGCACCCTCAGACAGACATGGCTCCGTTCTCCTTTTGGCAACTTTATTTTCCTCAGTTCAGGTTTGGAGTTTACAGGCAGCATAGCATATCATCAGCAACCCATGCTGTCACGTTCCACACGCTGTTTACTTTTTTCCTTCTTGCACTTACTGATGACATCACAAGTCTGAACTTTGACCTCCTGGAACTAGTGAACTAAAATAATTCACTGAAAATGTGTCCAAAAAAAAAACAAAAACACAATTAAATCAGTATACTCTTTAGAGATTTTTTCAGAGATTCAGAAAATGTCAATTTTATAGCCACTCTCACATCACAATATTAACATATAGAAAGTACAACATCAAATGTAAAAGCTTGTGTTCCATTTAACCTTTGACCTCTCCTTCAAGGTCAAAAGACTGATCTGACGATCAACAATAATTCCATATAGTCTTTTTTTTTTTTTTTTTTTTGCCTGTCCCATTTGGTTCTTTAGCCATCAGAATTGAAGACCAACAAGGATACCCAATGGATTTATTTTGCCAAATGGATCATCGTGGCATTGCCGTATTGGTCCATTTGATCGACCTTTGTTTTTATTATTTATTATATTTTATTTTCAGATGTTACAGACGGGACAGACATGAGTGAGAGATAGGAAAGGGAGAAAGAAAGAGGAAGGAAAAGAAAAACAGAAGGGGAGAGGGACAGTGAGAAAGGGGGGGGAGAAAAAAAATCTCCTGGATCACCTGTTGAGAGAAGAAGAATAGAGAACAAGTAAAAAAAAAACAAAGCAATATACTAAACACAACACCATCGCATTAATCTAGCTAAGTGTAAACAGCAGTAAATACTAAATATTCAATGTTGTTGTGCAGCACGCAGGACAGACAGCGCACAATGTGCTTTGAAGTAGCAGCCAAGAAAGGTGTAATTTAAGTCTACGAGCAGTGAACACCCGTGTGCATACCTGTGCGCTTGTATTCAAATGGTTTCCACATGTAATGGTCTGCAAGAGGATGTAGCGAGCCATAGCCCCGTCCCCTAGGGCATGAAGCAGGCATGGAGGAGATCCAGGCCCCAGACATCCAGAGGCCTCAGAGTGCGAGAGCCCAAGAAGGACCACCGGAGGGGCATCCGTGCCACCCTCATGGGAAGGGCTGAGGATCCCCAGACGAGGTGTAACCCAGTAGCCACCGAGCAGAAGCTAGAGGGGGCTGCACTGGCGTGCCCGCCGGCTCTGCCGGCAGCCAGCTGTGCCAGAGTGAACCGAGCCGCAGGCCCAGAGGCCGGAGGCCCGAGGGCCCCCCGCACCCCGGAGGAGGCCTGACCGAGCAACAGGCGCCAGGCCCCGCCAGGTAGCCACCGGGAGTGAGCTGGTACATACCTGAGTGCCCAGCCCCGGACACCAAGAACCACCAACACACCGACCCCTGAGGGCATCAGTCACCAGCAGGGAGTGTGGTGAGGGGAGATAGGCCTTGGAGGGCCTGGGAGTTCCCAGAGAGGTGGAGTCTAAGACCCGACCTGACATATAGACACAGACAAACAGGCACACACAGACACAAACATGCATTCCCACCCTCATGCACACATATACAAACACTCAGCACTCACCCAACGTAAGGATTCCATATAGAGTCTAATTGCTAAAAAAAAAAAAAAGAGTGGCAAATCATACAATTGAAAATTGATTCTTTACTAGGTTTTCTATTATGTGTAGACACAACACTGGTTCATCCCTTGAGTTATGTGCATTGTTCATGATGAATGACCCAAAGGTCAATGTAAAGTGGTTCCAAAAAAATCATCTGAAAATGGGCCAAAAATGAGGGAAAAGTAGACATAAAAAGAGCACTTGAAAATTTTACAAGAAAAACTGAATCATTGGAAACAATTTTTTTTAATTAAAAGAGAGAGAGAGAGAGAGAGAGAGAGAGAGAGAGAGAGAGATGTGACTCAAGACTTATGCACAGGACTTTACTTTATGGTTACTTGGTCTCAAGGAATAGGAAGAGTCCTTCCTGGACTATTTAGGCAAGAACTTCAACTCCTCTTGAGCGTCATTAGTAGTCATCAAAATAAACTAATAAACTGGGCCTGAACGATTTTCCTAGTTGCTGTATTTAGTTTTGGCCTTTTATCTTTAGGCCCTTTCATCTGTGCTTCCACTGCTCAGCTATCCCTCACACCATCTGCTACACTGGGTAAAACTAAATGACATCGCTCCTGTTTTACAAGTTTACTAACACAAAATATAGATCAATGCAAATTAGATAGAGGTCAACTGCTCTGTCCTCAAAGAACTAGACTAAATTTTCCTAACATTTAGGTAATATCAGGTCTCATCAAGTGGGTATATTGGAAATGTAAAAGCTTAAATGCATTTTTACTGCCTGGACTAGTTCTATAATCTGATTCACTGAAAGAATTCACAGATTCTTCTTTTTATTTCTATATTTCTTCACCCCAGCTGCGCGATGAAAGTGTCGGTGTGGCGGGTCGTGGTCGGCGGTGTCGCTACAGGGTAGGCGAACGCATCTGCAACGGCATCCGCAATCACGCCTCGCCGGGTTAAAAGACTGACTGGGGTCCTATGTCGTTGTTGTTGTGGAGTTGTGTGGCTGGCAGCGGGAGAGCGGCATCTAACTGTGTGTACAGCAACTGTGAGGAAAGTGTAAATAAAATATGTTGAAAAGCTTTATAAAGTCATCGAGTCTGATACGGCTCCTTTTTTAAACAAATTTATAATTAAACTATAGGTTCAGTGGCCGCACACTGCCATTTTTCAGTCAATGTAGGTTCCAAAAAACTCCCAAATGAGTGTCATCCATAAAGTTTGGATACAACTTTTAAATCAAATTCAATTCAAATCAAACAATCAATATTTGATTCAAGTGCAGATGTTCAACTTTAATTCGAGGTGTTAAATTTTTTTGTATGAACCATTTAAGATTTACAGTCATTTTTATACACAGTGCCCCATTTATAGAGGCTCAAAATTAATAGGACAAACTAAAATAAATGTAAAAACTATAGACTCTTTTTAATACTTGGATAAAAAAAACCCTTTGCAGTCAATGACTACTTGAAGTCCACAATGTTTGAAAGATAATGCAATTTGGTTCATGAGCATATTTGTCTCCTCCCATTCTGGCACAAGTTCAACTTGGTTTCAACTTTCCAAAGAATTTTTTTAAACAGAACTAAGCAGGCGTCTTTAGATGTTTTTTGGAAAACTCAAATGTGACCTTTATGTTCCTGAGTGTAATCAGTGGTTTGCACTCTCAGTATTTCCTTTCATGGTTTATGTCTCTTGACAGTTCTGGACTTGGTTAGATATTGCAAAGCTGTTATTCTTAACTATGGAAATAATTTATAATACAAAATTATTCACTTCTCTGTTTTCTGTGATCTTTCTGGCCTTTTGGTGTTGCTGAGATGTATGTCTGCTTTGTTTGTCATGAAATAACAGTGAAACAGGTTTCACTTGACCATGAAACCTCTTGGTCAGTCAATTTTCCTATTCATTTTGAGCCTCTGAAAATGGGGGACTGTTTATAAAAATGGCTGTAATTCTGGTTCATGCACGATTTATGTAAAAACCCTTGAATTACATTTGAAAATCTGCACTTCAGAGGCAAAACTATAGAAATGTGACTTTATCCTAAACATTATGGAGGCCACCATATATGGAGCAGATTGCACACCCATAGGCTAGACTGTTATCATGTCAAGGCTTGTGAAGAAATATGTAAATAACAAATTTAAAGAATATGTTTGAGGATGTATTTTGTTACCCAAATATCGCCAGTAGTTGTTGTGCTTGACTAGGCTGGACTAGAGTGCTGTTAATCTTACAGTGGTAAACGTCACTGGATATCAATGACAGCGATTAGGAATGTAACTTAACGTACATTTACTCAAATACCTTACTGAAGTACAGGTTTAATGTAATTTATATTAGTATTTCAATGTTGCGCTACTGTCTTTTTTTAAAGGGGCTTTTTGTTACTTTCCCTGTTCTATATTTTGGATGAAAATGTTGTTCTTTCTACTCCATATAATTCATTTGAACGTCTTAGTTGCTTGAAATAAAATAAACAGTATAAATGATTGTTTACATTTTGTTGCAGATATGTCAACTTAATTGTTATAGATACATTTACTCATCAGTACATGAGTAAGTAAACTAATCAGCGGCTGCATTAAATTGATATGCACATATATGAATGAATAATTTCCATTTAAGAATATGTATAACGTCTGTGATTATGAAAAGTGCAATTCTACATTTAAGTAGCTTAATTATATTTTAAATCGCCCGAACTTTTTAAAGCTACTTAAGTATTATTAGATATTTTTAAGTAATGTCTGTTTTTTTAAATAATTATCCAGCACAAAACATATCTAATCATGTCTAACAACTTTGCATGTAATAAATCTGTAACAGGGGCGATTGTTATGTACACTATTTTCTACACAGATTCTGCTTGAATATTCGGATTTCCTGCTCCTTTGCAGGTAATAGATTAAAAAAATATAATGATAATAATATTTAAAAAATAATAATAATATAATAATAATAAAAAGAAAAAGAAATGCACTTGGTTTGCACGCTTTAACCCATATATTACATTTCATTTCGTTCGCTTACCAACGAACCACAAGACAAACATTTTGGGTTTGGTTTTACGAGGGATTGCATGTATTTTGCGATTTTAACTGCTGCTCTCGCGTTATGTTGGTTGAGATCACGTGAGGGCTGTTGTGTGTCACGTGATATTGTTTTTCCTTATTCGCAGCGGTTTTTGTGGACGAAGTGGAAATGGCGAGAAATGAGGAAAAACAGCAGGGCAGACTGAACAGACTGTGGCTCCAGAAAGAGAGAGAGGGTAAGCGGGTAATACGTTTAGTGCGATATGCATTCAGTTGATAAAAACAAGCCGCTTTGGGGGCAGCTAGCTCTGCCTGTTAACTACAGTAGTGCTAACCCTCAGCTGCTAGTCCAATTAAAAACATACATTGAAATCTTGTAGTTTACACACTCACCAAAGCTCAAAAAGTAGGAGTTTTGCTGGACTACATAGCATTATTTGTCCACTGTCTCTCATTCTCACATATTCACTTGGTTTAATACACAGGCTTTAGCCCACGTGAAAACGCATATCCGACCATAAGCGATCCCTTCTGAAACCCAGAGATAACCAGAGACAAAAGCAACTAAAATATAAGTTTGCATTTATACCTGTTGTTATGTTAGAAAATAGAAAAAAGAAGAGTAAGATGACTGTTACATAAAAGCTTTAAGGTGATTGTGGATGATTTCCCAGTAGGGACAAGTAAGTACTTCTTAATCAGAAACTTCCCCAGATATAAAACAAGAGGGGAGTAACTTTTATCTATATCTATCTATAAAGTTAGGTGGATGATACTAGAAGCATTTTCATCAAGTGAATCTGTAAATAAATATTTCATGCCCAGATGGCTAATGAAATTTAAGGTCATTTTCATAAGGCTGCAGAATAACTGCCCAAATAACTGCCTTTAGGTCGACCAAGATGGCTGAGTGGTTAGACATGTTTCTAGATTACAGACACATAAAATATGGCCTGCGGGCTATTCTGCAGGAAAACAAAATAATTAATAAGAGGCAACATTATGCTAAGAATCTCAAGGCAAGTAACTGTTGTGCTACTGAAAAGAATATTTAGCAGGATTTTTTTGTTCGTTAGTTAATTTATCTATGTTATTAGTAATATCTTCCTTGTGACCTTTGACCATGTTTTGATGAAGATATTCACTGGCACTTTGTGCACTTTATCTAAGATGGTATTGCACCTCGCTGGGGGGCTCACTTATGTTCTAGATGGACTTTGGCTACACTGGTTTCTTTTCCTTTACAGAGGGACGCCTCAGAGATATTCACGAGCGTCGACCAAAGCTGGTAATGAAGAAGCAAACAAAACACACAAAAGTCATGAAATTGTCACCATAATTCACTTAACTGGCTAATTTCATCAAGCCATTTCCTTTCACAGTCTACTCTTAATTCAGCTGCTGCTGTGAAAAAGTGGATCCCCAGCATCAAGAATGAAATTGAGTATTATCTACAGGTGAGTGTTTGTAACAAAGCAAGATTGGGTTTATTTTATTATTTATTTATTTATACTTTACCAAGTTCTTGTTGTTTTTCCAGCAATCACAACTTTCTCATTACCCGGAGAGGAAGATAGGAGAGTTTCAGCTGCACATTGAGGCCTTAGAGAAAGAGTACAAACGCTTCATTGCCAAACTACGAGTTCTTGATCCATCTTGTAAACACAAGCCATGGACTCCTCGAGCTTATTGCAAACGAAGAGCAGATATGCAAGATTCTCCAGCAATTGGTAAGTAGTTAATCTTCTGCTTTGAGTGAAACTAATAGTTTTTCTTTTTGACTTATGAGAATATTTCATCTTAGAATGTCACAAAAAATACAGTCTGAATGTGTAATGTGGAAATAAGATAAACCATATACATAATTTCCAAGTCTGAAAAGTGAAGCTAAAGCTTAAGTGACTCCTAAGTAACAACTTTGCTACTTTTAGTTCATACTGAATAAAATATTTGTAAATGATGGCCATTATTAGTTTCAGAAAGCAGGATAGACCAGGGCAAGCTGAGCTGGTGAGTGTGTTCTTTGAGTTTCGCATTCAGATCCATCACCAGCTCGTGGCATCAGGTTTCAAAACTCCAAGATGTTGACGGTGAAAACACTTAGTTGTTTGTATACACTCAACATGGGCATGAATAAGAGGAATGAATGGTACCATCAATACCATGAATGGCAATTTTTCATGATTTCTTTGAACAGTTCTTTTTCCAGGATGAGTTTATTTTGAATTTTCTTTTCAGAGGGTCAAAAGTATATGCACCTTCAGGTAAATCTGGTAATGGTGGTAGCATGAAGCTGTGGGGCCATTTTGCTGTCAGTGGTACAGGTACATTACACAAAGTAGACGATATAATGAAAGGGGACTACATTCAACTTCTACAACTTCCCTTCAGTTTAACAGCCAAATGGTTGAAACATGGACACGAGTGTCCACATGTTTTTTGATGTGTTTAGATCCTGGAATGGCTTTGCCAAAGCCACAGCCTCAATCCTATTGAATAACCAGGTCTGTGACATGAAAATAACCAATTTAAATGAACTCTAGTAATTTTGCCAAGAACCGTGGTAAAACATCCAGCGAGAGTTATCAAATTATATATTTCATCCTAAATTTTGATCTTGTGTGAATTAGAGAAATTCAATAATAATAATTAGAATAAGTGATAATTTAAACTTCTGCGCCGTTTTTTAAAGTCATTTAATTTTAATGTTACATAATTAATCTTCTCTGGAAAAAAAAAACAATTCAAGGAAATCATGAAGAGCCTACAACTATCCTTACATTCATGCTCATGATGACTGGATGGAAACTGCAGACCACAACTGTAACGCAAGGCCTTGTAACAAGACTTTACTAAACAATATAGAATCTGTGAGTTAGCATATACATCTTTTTTTTATTTTGAGCTGACATTACATTTGACTAATGTAAGGTGTTTACCTTGTAAATATTAACCTCCTAGGACCTGGTGTCCACATATGTGGACATCACATTTTGGGTTGTCTAGACCAGCGGTCTCCAACCTTTTTTGCACCACGGACCGGTTTATGCCCGACAATATTTTCACGGACCGGTCTTTAATGTGTCGCGGATAAATACAACAAAATAAAACTAGTACCGGTACCGAAAAAAATAAGATTTATTCATAACACATGTGAAAAGACCCAGGAAAACCGAGTTAACGATCAAAACGATAACAAAATAACGCTGAAAACCGATAAAAACCCTGAAAACCGCACATTTCACACCTGAGCCTCAACTCTCACGGCCCGGTACCGGTCCGAGGCCCGGGGGTTGGGGACTGCTGGTCTAGACCACAGTACTAAATTTGGCTCTACAAGGACATTATGCTGCCACTGTTCTATCAAATTTTAAAACAAATGTCCTCATGTGGATATCAGGCCCTTGTAGAGCAAAGTCAGGTAAAAAGTCAGTTCTTTGTTTTTTTTTTTTGTTTTTTTATCAGGTCCCAATCAGCCCAAATAGCAAAGAGAAATTAAAAATGCACGCCATGAAAGAGAAGGTTAATGCATCATTACGTACATGCTACTTAATGCATTTCAATCTCTCATATTGATACTCAGTAAAATATTCTATAATATTTTTGAGACCACCTGGAAAAAAAATAATAATATAAAAATTAGAACAAACAGTTATATCAGTAACAACACAATTTTTAAATTGCCAGATGTAGCGTAAAAAAATTATATTAAAACATAATCATCTTTAACACAAATTGTTATCCTGTGAAATTAACATTGTGTGTTTTGTTGTTGCTTTAAGACAGTGGTATTGGTCATACATATATCTCACGTGTGTTCATTTTTATTTACAGTTAAAAACCCTCGGACCTGTGACTCACAAAACGATGGCAGTCAGCAAAATGAAAGTGTCTTTATTAGCAGAATGGCAGGATGTTTTGCACCCACTAAGCTGGTCTCTGAAACCTCAAAGGCCATGTGCGCAGTTCAGGACCAGCCGCTTTCTTTTGATCAAACTCGGCTGGCAGTGGCTGCTGCTTCATTCAGAGGAACACCAGTTCAGCCTAGTTCCTCTCAAACGCAGAGTCTTGCCAGGATCCTGCAGTGTGGCTTGCCAAATCTTAATAATTCCCATTCAAGACAAATATATTCAGAGAAAAGCAAAGATGGGGTATCAGAGACTGTTGGGCAGAAAGCTGCCTTCCAAGAGAATAACTCAAACTGTGGAGCAGCAGGGAGGATACCTGGGAAGTCATCCAACATTGAGACAATGGAGGAAAGGACTGGTCATGTCTTGGGACTAGACTGTTATTCTTCTTCTGATGATGACTCTGACACATAACTTGTTTTTTATATTACATATTTTATAATACAATGGTTTATTGAAAACTCTTTCATCTCCTGTGTTCATTTAGCACATCCATCCAAAGTTTATATTAGCATATAAATGTCTCTTGTCATATAATGTCATAACAATAGCTTCATTTATGAAAACTATGAAGTATTTTAGGACAAAGTTACAAAACCTGCTGTGTAAGGAAATTGCATGTTTCCAAAGAGGATGAGTAATGTCGTTGATTTCAGGTAGAGAAGTTCATTGTCATTTTCAGGCACTTCTGAGCAAAGTCAGTCATCCTGACCACATCAACTTCCATTATGCAACAGAAGAAGAATGTGTGAGAAGACAACTAATTGATAGAGTCACTTGCTGATTCAGTGATTCATTTTAGTCTTCTCTTTCAGGTTATATTAACTGGAGCAGCCGCGTAGACGGCCTGGTTAGACCCCAAAACCCCACCCTCCCACCTAACCCATTCTTTGCTGCTAAAGCTGTTGCTACTGTTGCTGCGAGGACCGCTTTCAGCATGACACTTCTGGGAAACAGATACATCAGCTTGTAGACTAAATGCAGTCTGTGCAATTTATGGTTAAGTGTGACGTAGTTGCCATTTTACTTCGAACCTATTGCACACTTTATGGTGGAGTTCCCACTGTCTCTGCATGAACTTGGAAAAATGAAACAGTTGTGGACAGGACTGAGGACTTGCACCGAACTGATTAAAATATACCAATACCAAAAAAAGATAAAGACTACAGAATCTAGACAATGGGCGTTATTAGTTAAATTCACAGCTGATGTAAATCGTTTGCTTCGATGCAGTTCTAAATGTCTTGCAGCTCTCACAGCTGCAAGGTCGAAACTCGAAAGACACTTTTTTTTGTCCCAAGAGCCCACTAATAGGGGTTACTTGTGCTTGTAAGCAGAATTTTGTGATTGAAAGATAATAGGTAATGGAAACTGCTGCACCCACAACTATGAGATGGCAGGCGCATTTGCTCCATATCCTAGGAAACCAACCCAAAATGTCAGTAAGACCACAACGCTATTAACAATGCACTGAGCAGGGAGGGAAGCGGTGTGTGCTCAGCTTTCCTGGAAGCCCATCTCTGAGGTATTGGTTGGGGTTGAGTCTCACCTCTGAAGTATCGTTGCTGTCAAGTCTTCACAAGCAGACGGCAGGAAAGCCAGTGCAGAGATGTGCGTTCTTTTATGTGGCAGCACAATCATCCCACCAAGAATACTCTGTGTGCTATTGAAACTGCTGTATCACTGTTTACTAACAGACTGTGTCTCATTAAGAGTAAATCAAAGGAAAAATACCATTTGATAATGACGTGTTTATTCTCTAAAACGATTCAGATTTGTGCGACATCTCTCTCTGGTTCAAATTTCAAGTTTCAGTTTGTCAAACCAGAAAGGCCAGTAAAGAAGCTCAGAACTATGTCAACTGGGCAGCTAGACTTTTTACACTTTTCTAACATCCAGTGCAGGTGATTGTAGTTGCTCAATCTTTCCTTTTGTGGAATTTGTGAAAAAGTTTCATGTCTCAAGTGACTTGTAAGGTGGTTAGTGAGGTGAGGGTCAATTGAAACCTCTAACTTCCTTTCTTCTCAGACTTAGTTGCACAGTACACTCATATAGGTGACCTATGAAGCATAGAAAAACCAAATTATTTGATAACGTTTAAATAAAAAGTTACATGGCAATATTTTGAAAAACACAAACGAACCCAAAACAACAAAACAGCCCAGAGGAAATAAGCAGTGGTTAAAATTTTCATGTAAAATGACATGCTCTCTTCAATGCGTGGGAGGGTTGTGGGTGGTGAATGCCTTGATAGCTTCTTTTAAGTCAGAGGTGCTCAGACAAAAGCACACACCTCCTTTTTGCAGAGGACATAGATGCACATATCTGTCACACATCACAGATCAGTGGTATGGCCTGCACCGTGAACTTTGAGCAGAACTATCCATTTCCACAAATGTTTCTTGTGGATGGAGGAGGAGGAGGAAGACAGCAGGATTCTGCTCAGCCTCCAAGTCTTATACCCTGCTGGTCCTTCCCGCCTGCCCAGGAGAGAATGAAGAGCCGTGGGAAGAGTAAGGGCTGCATGGGAATCAGCCCCGGGCTTGCATTGGTCGTGCTCTTTCTGTTTCTGCTCGTGTTTGCAGCCCTGGGATTTGAAGCCTTTAAGATTTCCAGGATAGAGGACCAACTGAGGAACAGTGATGGAGAGGTAAGGACTAACATGGAAAATTCATAAGAATGAACAAATCCAACGATCTTACAGTGAGTTAATAAGCTAATGATTAGTGCAATCAAGAAAGAGATACAGTAATGATGTGATGACTCTTAACAAAGCAGGGGAGTAAGTAACATTTGCAAAGACATAATTTTAATAACATTCCTTTATGTTCGGTTTTGGTTTTTCAGATGTGTTAATTGGTGACACGCACCAAAAGTGAAAAAGGTGACTACTGTCACCCATGCATAGAGGGGGAGTGATGGGTAGGTGTAAGGTGGGAGAATGGAAGAGTAGTTGGAAAGTTTAGCAGACCAGCAAAGTTTACTAATTAATTAACTTCGGTTTGGCACTGTTTACAGATGTGTTATTCTTTAGCTGTGCCTTGACATTTAAAAGGCATACCAAGGGCTTCATTGTTCCATCTGTGGTCACCAGTCCAGTGAGACAGGATATCCTCTCTCTGCGAGTTTTAGAAATAAGCACTGAGACACAGCGTCTATGATGTGGTATTGAGACTTCTATGTCACTTTTGTTTTACTGAAGGTGAACCAACCTGCGGCTGAGTTTAGTGTACCCCAGAAGCAAATCGGTAGGCCTCTCTCATCACACAGCTTTTTTTTTTCCCATTAAAGAATAAGAAAAGATGATGTGACTCTAATCTGTGTGTTGTTTCAGGTCTTGATGAATCTGGCCTTAATGGTCAGGACAAAAGCAAAAGATCTGCAGCACATGTGATAGGTAAGTCTTTTTTTAAATTTAAGCCATGCTCTTTGATTGTTACAAACTGCACATTTGTTAACATCAGATCTTTCATTTGGCAGGGCGAATTGAGAAAACAGAACACCCTATGACTTTAAGATGGGATTCAAGGGCGAGTCGGGCATTCATCTCCGGAGCAGTGGCTTATCTCACTGCAGATGGTGCTCTGCAGGTCAATGAGACCGGATTCTACCACATTTACTCACGGGTTGAGTTGATCTTTAAGCAATGCTCACGTATATCCTCATTTGATCACACTGTGTTTGTGAGGAGAGCAACAGATACCCGACCTCGGACTTTGATGACAGCCCACAGGGGGGGCTTCTGCCCTCAGCAGACGAGCTACTCGTGGACCACAGAGAGTTACCTCGGCTCGGTCGAGCACTTGGAAAAATATGACAGAGTTTATGTGAATGTATCCCACCCAAGATATCTTAGTCACTCGCATTATGGCAACTTCTTTGGTCTATACAAAATCTAAAGAATCCGGGGTGTTGGGCATTGTGTCCTATATTGAAATTGTACGCAACTGAATGTAAACAACTCAGGCAGAAGTGAAACTTACTCATTACTTTATTTGACTGATATATCGAATGTTATTTCTATCATACACAATAACTGCACTCTGCATAATATGATCTTTGAAGGTAAAAACAGGGAAATAGTGCACATTCTCGTGAATGGCACCTTAAAAAAGGCAGTGACATTAAATTAACCACATGCAGAAAGAAGTATTGTGTGTTTTGTTGATAATGGGGGAGTCACTTGACACTAAAGTTCTGATTTAATTTCAGCATTTTCTAAGTATTTATTTTGGTTTTGATCTAAATATTTGTCTATAAAACTAATGTTGTTATGCTTAAGTTTAAAAGTATATACAGATAAAGTATATACTCCTATTTTCTTTCAACAGGAGACGAAAGAGCAAACATTTGTTAATAAATAAAGTATTTCCATTTGACATCTGGTGTGTGAGGAGTCTGTCTTATGAGGAACACCTACATGAGTTTTGAGTATGACCACTGGAAAGTATTCACATGAAGACACCAACCTGAATTTACTACTGATAATGACCCTCATTTCCATATGTTCCACTCAGATTCAGCATCAGTTTAACACTTCAGGAGATTTTCTTTAAAGCTTTCAGTTAAATCTGAAAAGGAGCCTGAAAACCAGCCAGTCATTAAAAGCTCCTTTTCCTGCTAATCGTTTCATAGATGATTTAGAGACCACGCTGCATCTGTACTTGCATTTTTGCAACTTTTTTTTTTTTTTTTTTTCAGTTTAGCACCCTCATTGCTCTGTTCTTTTTCTGTACACCACAAACACACATGTTAGTAGATGTGAGAAAATGCAGCTTGGGCACAAATGAAGGGACAAAACTGAAACAGGGTTGACGTGTTTCCTTCCTGTGAGACTATCACGAGGGTCGTGCATGCGTGCATCCTGATTTATGTGAAAGACTTTGTGCTTAAAAGACACTTGTACAACTGTGAATGAGACCTGACTAATCCTTTAAAACATCATAATTTGGATTAAACTATCTCAGCAGTTACTGTTTTCACAGTCTTTAATGATCAGTAAGAGCAAAAATGAAACATATTTTTCATGCACTGTGCAGTCCTTAAAGGAAGTCTACAGTTGAGCAAGTGAAGTGCATTTAATTGTGTTTCTTTTGCTGTGCTAAACAAATTCAGCGTCATTTAGTGAACCACGTCTGTTCTACTTTGCTGAGGCCTCTCCTCCAGATGCAGCTGTACAGAGTTATCTAGAAAGCGTTATTCAAACCACTGCTGTGAAGGTGTTCAGCGTTAACTCATCGGTATAAATCCGTCTGGTGAAGCCTTGGTCTAGGCTTGTGGTTTCATCTTGTTCCAATATTCACTGTTTATAATCATCTCGATACTGGCTGTTGAAAGCAATACTCTATACTAAGTCTCGCTTTTGCCTCCAAAGCCCTCTAAACCTCTGAAGACAGGAATATAATTGCTGCACTTTATAAAACAAATCCAAATTATTGCATTACTGCATAATCTTTATTGTACACACATTTCACTGTGGTGGCCCTGCAACTGAAATCCTTACGTTTAAGCTTTTGTAACTTTGCGTAAAAAGTTGCCAAACAAAAACACACATTAAAATGAGTTCCTCGGTAAGACTTAATCGCAACCTTATACGTCTGACAACTAGATTAGATAGTATGTGGCAAAAGAGTGTTGTATATATATATATATAGATATATGTATAACTCAATCACACGATCAAGCTAAGCGATAAGCGGTTACTCTCTGCCTGAGCAAAACATCCCCTGTGGCTTTTAGATCCACCAAAGAGGCTGACACAAACATGTTGAAAATTAAAGTCAAGTAGATGACTAGAAAGATTAAAAATTTATTTGCCACCCATACAGAGTCTCTGGTTTATTTTTTGCTATTATGAATTCTCGCGCACTGTCGCTCTGTTCTACTTTTCTTATGCATACTAGTAGTGACGGTGGTAGTGTTTTCCAAATAAGTGCAAGAGATCAAAGGATCGAAGTTACACTCTCTGTGCCAAAGGTTTTACCAAAGCTGATGTGAAGTAAGGAAAGAATTCTGGTCAATATAGAAATATTTTAGGAGCCAACTCACAGAACAGCTTCATAGTAATTGAACTTGTACGTTGAGATGTAAATATGCAAGTAACAAGGACTCTAAATACTGAGGTTTGTTTTAATGATTAAATAGGAAAATACCCATTGTCATCACCTTTTTCCAACCAAGCTCTGCCCACTTGACAACACTGAGTATCCGACTGAGTTTCAGATGGAATGCAAAGCATCACACCGACCTTCTCACGTTATCACCATCAACCTCACTGTTCTCTGCAGTTCCAGAGTCTTGAGATGAGTGGAGTTTTTATTGTAGTGGGCATGGTTTTGGAGTGGTACGTTTAACAAATACGCAAAGGTGTGATTTTGAGTTTCTTTTTTTAATGTATAAGTCTCATACGTTAGGGTGATGCTCTAAAACCCATGATCATAGTGATAAAAACAAATTTAAAAAAACCGAGATCTTATTCATCAAGTGAATTTAAATGTGTGAGTAATTGCTGCCTGATGCATCACTTCATTAAAGCTTCAATTCGCCGCCTTACCATTTGTGTTGCCAACTGCCCCTGTTTCCAAAGCCTAAGAACCTTTTTCAAATTGCACACTTCATCATATTTTTAGTGCCACATGCAAGAACCCAAAAAGGAGGGAGGCGGGGGTCTGCAGCACCCCCTGTCGCAAAAGGCAGACATCACAAGACCCGTGCAAAAGTGAAAACAATAGTACTGTAGATAAAGATGCTGAAACACGTCCTATGGTGTACAACATCTGATTCAAATGACGTTACATGCTAAAGACCAACTACAAGGTTAGAAAAGCATCAGATTAATGACCTTCATCCCCCTGGAAATTCTTGGAATTTTCCCCTCATCTGAGTATCATTCTCTAATTTGGGATTAAAAACATGGTTATCGACCACCATGACACAAAAGAGATTCACACACCGTCCCTGATGAATGTCCTTACAGACATTTTGAACAAGCTGGTGCCTCTCTGGATATTTCAGGATATTTATCTCCTAAACTTCTGAGGGCCAGGTCGCACCTGTGTTAGAATAATGTGTGTAAGCCGGGCAAAAAGTGATTTCAATTGTTTTAATGTGTTTTTTTAATATGTGTTTTGTCTACTTATATTAGTAAATAGACTATAGTGAACAGGATTTATAAATAAATTTCTATATAAAATAAAGAAATTATGAAAGAGGTATCTTTATGACTGCATTATTGTACCTTCACTATAATCAATCCAGTCCCTTTTGGTCACTTAAAATATCTTTATAGAATTATGATGTTATATTAGCTGCAATCTCTGTTAATGTCTTGGACATTTCAAAACTACATTTTTGATGTCAACAAGACTTTATTTAACTGGGTAAATAAAGGATACAGTCACGCTCATAATTATTCAAATTTTAACTTAAAGTTACTTTTATGCAACCGGCATTTTTTTTTTTTTTTTGTTGACTGGAAATGACACAGGTGTCGCCCAAAAGATAATAAGATGATGTACAAGAGGCATTATTATGGGGGAAAAAAATTTCCTAGCTTTTATTTACATTTGAGCAAAAAGTGTCATGTCCAGAATTATTCATATGCTTCACAAACTGTCACAGTCTCTGGGAAAATTCAAAGTTCTATATCATTCCAAATAGTCCAAGCTGTTCTAAAGCATCCTAAGTACCCTGGTTAATTGAGAATCACTGTTTTAATCAACTCAACAGGTGAAAAACAGCAGCTCTCTGCAGTTGGTTTGTGGACAGACATGGCTAAGACAAAGGAACTCAGTGAGGACCTGCGGCTGCACAATGTGGCTGCTCACAAGTCAGGAAAGGGCTACAAGGCCATATCTAAATGTTTTCAAGTTCCAGTGGCTACAGTGCAAAGTATTATTAAAAAATGCAAAATGTTCTGCACTGTGGAAAATCTCAGAGGACGTGGTCAGAAGCCAAAAGTGACACCTGTGCTGGCCAGGACGATAGTGAAAGAGGTGAAAAAGAATCCAAGGATCACCACCAAGGCCATCCTGGTGAATCTGGGCTCTGCTGGTGGCAATGTCTCAAGGCAGACAGTCCAACGGACACTGCACACTGCTGTGTTCCACAGAGGGCGCCACTTCTCCAGATAAGGCACACAAAAGCTTGCTTGGCCTTTGCAAATGCTCATCTGGACAAAGAAGAAGACTTGTGGTCTTCTGTGTTATGGTCAATTCAATTCAATTCAATTTTATTTATATAGCGCCAAATCACAACAAAAGTCGCCTCAAGGCGCTTCATCGATACAGAGAAAAACCCAACAATCATATGACCCCCTATGAGCAAGCACTTTGGCGACAGTGGGAAGGAAAAGGAAGGAAGAAACCTCCGGCAGAACCAGGCTCAGGGAGGGGCGGCCATCTGCCGCGACCGGTTGGGGTGAGAGAAGGAAGACAGGATAAAAGACATGCTGTGGAAGAGAGACAGAGGTTAATAACAGATATGATTCAATGCGGCGAGGTCTATTAACACATAGTGAGTGAGAAAGGTGACTGGAAAGGAAAAACTCAATGCATGGGAATCCCCGGCAGCCTACGTCAGATGAAACAAAAATTGAATTGGTTGGTCACAATGATGTTTCCTTCATTTGGCGTAAAAAAGGAGAAGCCTTCAACCCTAAGAACACCATCCCCACTGTTAAACACGGTGGTGGTAACCTAATGCGTTTGGGGTGTTTTTCAGCCAATGGACCATGGAACCTAATCACAGTAAACGGCACCATGCAAAAAGAGCAATACATGAAGATTCGCAACAACAAAATCAGGCAGTCTGCGGAGAAACTTGGCCTTGGGCACCAGTGGACATTTCAGCGTGACATCAACCCAAAACACACAGCAAAAGTGGTGAAGAAATGGTTAGCAGACAAAAACATTCATGTTTTGCAGTGACCCAGCCAGAGTCCTGACTTGAATCCAATTGAGATTCTGTGAAGGGAGCCAAAGATCAGGGTGATGGCAAGAAGACCCTTCAACCTGAAAGATTTGCAGCTCATCGCTAAAGATGAATGGGCAAAAATACCTGTGGAGACACGCAAAAAGCTGGTCTCCAATTATAGGAAGCGTTTGATTGCTGTAATGCCAATAAAGGCTTTTCAACTGATTATTGAGAATGGTATGAATAATTCTGGACATGACACTTTTTGCTAAAATATAAATAAAAGCTGAGAAATATTTTTTCCACAATGATGCTTTTTGTACATTGTCTTATTATTTTTTGGGGAGACGCCTGTGTAATTTCCAGTAAAAACAAAAACCCCAAAACAAAACTTGCTGGTTGAATAAAAGTAACTTTAAGTCAAAATTTGCCAGGGGTATGAATAATTATGCGCTTGACTGTATATAAGTTTGATTGTGGCTTCTACCCTGTGACAGGAATGCTGTTTGTGGCTCAAGATGAATTGATATTATGAATTATTATAGGGATACATTTGGCATATGCTTCACATATTATAGGCCAACAATTCATTTATAGCATTCTAAATACAGGCAATCAGTTTTTGGCAAATACCGGAAATCACTTTTTGGCAGTGGATCACCTTTTTGGCACAGTAATGATATACGTTTCTCGAGTGTGTGGGGCAGGTAATTTAAGTTTTGCCTGTTTTACACACCAGACAAGAACAAATACAGAGACACTTATTTCAGTTCCCCTAACTTCAAGGGGTTAACCCACGGCTCTGGCCACAGGCTTGATATTCAGTAAACTGCAGGGGGTTTTGTTTTTAATAGAGTAAGGAAGGCAATCAAATAAAGTTTGATCTCATAGTTACACAGCAGCGTCCAGATTGGTTAAAAGAAATAACACACACCCCTGTAGCAATCAGACTCAAACAAGAGCATTTCCCCAAATCATAATGAGGTTATTTATGTGCTTATGTCTTAATTTACCCTTCAGTACTTGTAAGACAGATCACTTCAGCAATGGACTCATCTAAAAAAAAAAATCAGACTGAGGAAGATCAAAGGAGTCTTCATAAGGTTTCACATCTATCAGGCTGAAAGACAAAGCAAAACCACGTAGCTGTGACTTCAAAGCGGCTGCAGGAAGGTTTAGCTTACACGTGAGACGTGTTCCAGCTTTGATGCACAAACAGTTTGTCACCGTAAGAGTCATCAACAGACAAAGTCATCACAAAGGTCCTCGTCCGAAGCCTCAAGCAGCAGTTTGGATAAACCAGTTATTTTGGCAGCACGTGGCCTTGACAGAGCTGCAGTCATCAAAGGTAGGCCTGCAGGAATAAACCTTTCCCGATGTCTGTTCGGCGGTGTAGCAGCCAGTAATTGGACTAAACACTCATCAGATTTAAGAAAAAAGACTTCTACGTTAGCTGGTAAGGAAACTGAAACTGAAAGGCGCAGCCTACGGTGAATGTGATTCACCATTAAATAGCTGTAGGAACTGACGCGTTTGGAGACATAGATTAAACACGCTGTGTGAAAAGGAGAGCTTGAGTGTGTGTCTGAAGCTAAAGTGGTTTAAAAGCAAAAAATAAACATCCATTAGAAAAAGACTGACTACTACATATACACACACAGGTTGATAAAGTTCGACAGGCTCGGTTAGATGGTGTGGAAATGTGAAAAGGAGAGATGGTGGATACACAGGTAAGAGGAAAACACAACAGGGGAGGTTTAGTGAAGGGAGGCATGGCTTGTCTCCCTTCGGTTTGGTGTTGCAGAGGAGGATCTCAGCTAGAGCTCCACTTTAGCGACCCCTAAAGGGAGCAGCCGGAATAAGAAGATTTTGGGTTTGCAAAGCAAAATGAATAAATAATAGCGGATTAATACTAAAAGAAAAAAAGGCTAGATCTTGAGAACAGATATTCAGTTGTTCTAAACTTTTGCTATTCTGTTGTGTTACTGTAAATAAGTCACACAGCCACTGAGTCATGTGCCTGGCACCATCATTTGGCTGAAGCTGTGACAAGAAGTGAAAGGCTACGGCTCACTTTATTTTTTCTCACTACACTGTTTCGGCGAACTAAATCATTTTCTTCGGGGTTAAGGCGAATATTAATATCGGTGCTTGTAATGATGTTACTCCTGAACATAGAGGTTGATTCACATTAAATCCAAACAGTAGTACTTTGGCGCCCTTTACTGGCTCTATCAAAAAGCACATCATGGCACTGATTGTAATTCATCTTCAGCCACAGGTGGGCAGATGTTTGCACGAAACTATGAAGTCACCAAACTTCAAACCGACCGTGCAACCAAGTGAAAATCATGTTTAAACTACGTATAATTTTGCGGCGAAAAGAACACAACAATACATTGAAGTACAACTTGAGTTGGAAGATAAAATTGTGCTACTTGATAGTTTTTTATGAAAATGATTGGCAGGTAATATTGCACTTAAAGTAACTGTAAACTTATTCACATATAGAACTGTTGTCTTGTTGACAGTTTGTAGTGGGGTTAAACAGCAACATTGTTTAAAAGAGAGCCTAAATCGGGAATTTCATGTAGTGCGGTTATTGACACATCTAGAGTTTCAGTTGCTCGGGACCACCTTCATGATACAAAGCTATGTCAAAATTCCCCATATCAAGTCATTATCACACATGAACTGCCCTTTTTTTTCCTAGTATTTGAGTTTTCTTCATTTTTCAGTCATGCGATACTGATTTTATGAGCGATAAGCACTGGAACTTTCCATGCCTTGTTTTTGACATCATTAGTGTGGGTGTTTATACAGACGTGTGCATCCAGAAAAATTCTTACATACTGAGCTACTTTCACATCACACTACGGTAGACTAAAACTATACTGTGAAAATGAAAAGCCTCTTCCTGAAAAGAAAAGAAAAGAAAAGAGAAGAAAAGAAAAGAAAAGAGAAAACAAAACAGGGCGTTTAATCCGCCTGCCAGTGCATGTTCTCCACCTGCTTTCATGGGTTCATTCCAGATGCACCAGCAACCAGCAGTCCAAAGATATGCATGGACTCCAGTTCTAAATTGGCAATCGGTGTGAATGTGAGAATAGACTGGTGACCTGGCATACCCCACCTTTCACCCTATGATAACAGCGATAGGCACCAGCCCGCTGGAAACCCTAAATATATAAAAATAAATGGATGGATTGGTGGAATAACAATATAATTATTAATGCCAGTGAAATAAATGCTCAAATCTGAAGATATAAATGTATAGATGTTTTATCTTGGAATCTTTCCCATTGATGTGAGGAAGAGCGTAGTCCATGCATTCTGTTTTTACACAACTTGTAAAGGTTATTTTAAAGAGGTTGCTACATTTAACCATGGTGTTGTAATAAGGTGTCATCATTGCAACATGTCAGTCTATTAAATCTTCCCTCCTAGACATTTCGCAACCAGCCATAAGATGTAATATTGCAAAGTGGAAGCGTTTAGAAACCACAGCACTTCAGCCACAGACAATATTGGAACGTGATTATTTATCATATACAAGCGCATGTGCAATTTTAAACTGAATTTAATTTTCTTTCTGTGCATTAATAATAATATTTAGCCACTATATTATCTATATGTGGACACAGCCTACAGGTGCTGCTCAGCCATAGAAACCCTTGCCCTGAAGCTCCTTTTTGTGCTGATGTTATTTTGTCAGCGGCAGTTAGCAGAGGACCTTTTATAACTATGCTCCATAAATTTCCAGTATGGAGGGCCAGAAATGAAAAATTGAATTAAATAAATACATCATTAAATAATGTATTAAATGTGTCAATAATTAATTAAAATTTGAAAAAAAAAACCACAATTAAATGTGCCAATAATTAATTACATATATAATTAATTAATGAAATGTGTCATAAATTACTTAAAAATTGAAATAAATAAATAAATAAATAATTGAATGTGTAATATTCCAGAACCTTGCTCTTTATAATGCAGGCTGGGGGAACTCCAGGCCTCAAGGACAGATGTCCTGCAGGTTTTAGATGTGTCCTGATTTATATGGCTAAATTACATCCTCAACGTGTCTTGAAGTTCTCTGGAGGCCTGGTAATTTATTTGTTTCAGGTGTGTTGACCCAGGGTTAGATCTAAAACCTGCAGGACACCAGCCCTTGAGGCCTGGGGTTCCCCACCGCTGGATTCACTTTATGTCAACATGCAAGTTCAGGTTCTATCACTAGAGGGCGCCAAATTATCATTTTATAACACTCCTTGGTACTGCCAGCCAGTATTTAGGAAGCACAAGTAACTCTTTTGCATATGTAAAATTACTTCATAAATATTGTATTAATTCCGATAATTCCAATTCTAATGTTCAATTTCAACTTTAAATTTAATGTAAATTGTATGTGACATGTTGAGTTTGACTAAATGTGATGATACTATATGTTTACTGTACACACACTCAGATATAAAACTGCTGTCTTGATGACAGTTTGTAGTGCAGTGTGTGGGGTTAAACATCAATGGAATAACTCATCACCTTTTAGATTGCCTAACCATGCTTAGAAACTCATAAAAGTTCACATCAGGTCTGGTGAAATTTTACCTCTTTCATTGGTTTTGGAAATGGGCTTTGTGCAATGACTCTAGAACAATGGTCCCAAACCTTTTTTGTGCCACGGACCGGCTTATGTCTGACAATATTTTCATGGACCGGCCTTTAAAATGTCGCGGATAAATGCAACAACAAAAAAAGAGAAGATTTATTCATAACACAAGGGGAAAGAACCAGGGAAACAGAGTTAACGATAAAAAAGATTTTTTATTTTTAAAAATGACGCTAAAAACTGATAAAAACCCTGAAAAACATTCATTTTACACCTGAGCCTCAACTCTCGCTGTGCAGTACCAAACGACCGGTGCCGGTCTGTGGTGCAGGGGCTGGGGAGCACTGCTCTAGAATATAACCTACACATAGTTCGAGCTACATGAAATTTGGTAAACAAATGCCAATGTACAAAATAATCCCAAGGCCCCGTGATTTTATCAGCTTAAGTTAATCAATCTAAATTGGGAAAGTTTTCTGTTTTTATTGAAGAGTGTGTCCAATGCACAATGTTAAATTTTGATCATTCAGCCATGAAATTTTAAGTTGCTATCATTCACATGTACATTATCCAATCAGGCCCAAATCTCATAGTAGTGTGATAACCTGTCCAGTCCAGAACAAATGACTATGATAATAGTTAACTATAGTTGCAGCGCTTCAGTGTGAAAGTTCTGAATTTTTATTTAACAGCAGACCCTGGTGGTATGGCGATTTGCCATGAAAAAAGAAGTTGTTGTGGAGAGGATTGGAAAGCTTAAAAAGTCATGAAACTTAGCACACACCCTCCGGGAGTGTATGGCTTTAAAAATTTATGGTGGCTTTTTCTGGGTTTTGCAAACTGGTTCCATAGTGCCACCTACAATATAAAAAAATATATATTAGTTTAATCAAGGTCTCTGAGATTCAGCAGCCTTATGTAATGTCTTAAGGTTGGAAAAAAAAGTCTCTTGGAGCTATACTCTAAACCCGACAGGAAGTTAGCCATTTTGATTTAAATTTTGTAATGCTGCCAACATTTTTGCCATTCTCAGGCCTTGTACTATAACAAAATCCTCCCGGAGATTTAATTTAATCAACATGATCTTTGGGGAGTTCAATTTAAAGATCTCAGTGTTGTTAAATTTTGAATGAAAGGATGTGGTAATGGCGGTAGTTGGGTCATTTGTGGCAGTATCCGAAATTTTATGTCTCAAGTATAGGTTTTCCAGATTCCAAATGTGAAGGTGTGTAGGTGTCAATATTTTGTCAGAGTCATAGTGCCACCTAGTAGCAACAAGAAATATACTGTAGGTGATAATTAGGGATGCAACGCAGATTCACTGAGCACAGGGCAAGCTAGCGAGACAGAAGTTAAGCTCTCCTTGCAACATGGCAAATTGAACCTCCCCCACCCTCATTCAGATCTGGCGTTTGGAACTATTTTGGTTTTCATGTGAATTATGACCCTGAAGGTAAGCGCGTCATGGACAAAAGTAAAACAGCATGTCGGATGTGCCACGCAATGCTCAATTACATTGGTGGGAACTAGTGCGTTAGCACAGTTAGCTTGTTAAGGTGTTGGCCGTCCAGCCCCACGCACGGGGCGATCCGCGGTAGTTCTTTAACAGAGATTTGCCGTGTTGTGGCGTTAACGTCATTTCAGATTAACGCTGACAGCACTAGTGGGAACACAACGAATATGACGGCACATTTACGCCGACATCATCCTAGTGCAAAGACAAGTGGAAGCAGACAAAAACAACAAGCACGCATGCTACAAACTTTACCCGAAACATTTAGACAGCCGTTAGCACATGATTCTCCTTATGGGGACCTGATATGTTTAATATGCTGCTGAGAATATAGCCCAGAAGAAGCATATAGTATAGCTTTTATTTTGGAAAGAGCCATTTCTCTGTAATAAACTCTCTTTTCCAAAGATGAGTGATTTCTCCATCAGATAGATTTTTTTTTTATTACTTTGTTGTTTCAGCAACATTAAATTTAAAAACGGTACTTTTGAGTTAAAATATATATTTGTAATTTTAATAAATGACAAATTAAAAAGGCATGAACATTCTTTTGTATCAAAAAAATATCGAACCGTGAATTTTGTGTATCGGTGCACCCCAAGTGTGCATGACACCTGAGCCATAGCTCTGCTCGACCATTGCTATGGCTTGCAGCTCCAGTTTTTGTTTTGTCTTTTAGTATTTGAGTTGCTTCATTTTTCAGTCATGCAATACGGATTTTTAAGATAAAGATGCTTTTTAAGATAAAGATGGTTATTTTTAAGATAAGCATCTGGCATTTGAATTGGAACTTTCCGAGCTTTGATCTTGACATCATTAGCGTGGGTTGACATGTGTGCATCCAGAAAAATATTGTTCAAAATATAGCTCAGTTCAATTTGAAGTTTCACAACAAATAACAATAGACTAAAAGTAGGTTGCAAAAAGTAAACAGCCTCTGCCAGCTGTCATGGGTCAAGAGGTGGGATACATCCTGGATAGGTAGGCAGTCCATTACAAGCTAACAGAGAGAGAGAGAGTCAACCACACACAATTACATCCATGCCAGTGGTCATTTGGTCATTGGTGTGATGTCACTTGTGTTGCTGGTCGGTGGTCACTGGTGAATTTTCCCCATTGGTGTGGTTCGCTTGCGTATGTGTGAACACAGTAATCGCACTCAGGTGCCAACAAAAACAACCGCACCAAGACCCTTTGGAGGAGGTGGTCTCCTCCAAATGAAGTTCAGTGCGGTTTGTTTGTTTACTTTGATCCAACCCAACTACCAAGTGTACATTGCAAGTATGAGCTAAAAAAAAAGACTTCCTGTAGACACATATGCTTTTAATTCTGAATACGACAAGGTACTATAGATGTGCAAAGGTCTGTTCGGGCAGCTAGCCATGAAATAAATGTAAATTCTCCATCTTCTCCAGTTGTCTGGAACCCAGCACCTTCTTCCTGTATTACCTTTTGTTGCTCCTGTCCTACACACCTGGCCAATAAGCAAGCCGAACATTCTCTAGTGGCTTGTAGTGGTGCATTTTGGTTCACTTGGAGTTCACTTGGATTTATCTCCATGTGAAAAGAAAAGAGACCAAATCACAAGGAAAAGTTTAAAGTTTACAAACTTATCAACTGATTAGTCATGACTGACTAATCAAACATTTATTCCTCTGGTATTTGTAGATTTCCTGGAATATTCACAGAAAATCTACAGAGACACAGAAAGATGCATACTCCACATAGAAAGGCCCCAGACCACCAGGATGGTGAAACCAGGAACTGAGTAACCCACAAAAACAACAGTAACATATTTTACTGGCATACCTGACATGCCAGTGCTCTCACTTTCTGTTGTGGCATCAAGAACAAGAACAAGTTTGTACAAGATTAGAAGTTCTCCAAATGTATTTATTGTTTGCCATGTGAAATGACATTACACACAACAATTCAGTGCTTTACAAAATAACAGAGATAACTAAATTTTGTAAGTCATTAAACAAAAATTCATGTTTACATTTAAAATCCCAAAATGAAACTTTAAAGAAAAAAAATCATAAGGTATTTCATAACAGCAGGTAAGAATTAGCCTTACGTATTAGCCCTGTGCGTGGGTGTATGTGTGGGGGGCTTGTGTGTGTGTGTGACACATAGATAGAGGTGGGATATTGAGATTTCTCATGTCAATTTGCACTTTGCTCAAGAGTTGGCCCTCATGACACAACCACTTGTTGCCGGGAAAAATGTGCTTTCCCGACTATCTGCCAGTGCTTTATGGAGCTTGCTGACTCTTGGATGAAACAGGGGATGCTGTTTTTTTTGTTTGTTTGGTTTTTTTTTTGGGGGGGGGGGGGGGGGGGGGGGTTTACAATTTTTACATTTACAATTTTCATTGTAAATGTTCAACAGCTGTAACTGTTGAACATTTACAATGAAAATAATAGGCTATTCTATTAAACTTGAAATAGTGCAACACAAAATAAATAACGAGAAGGTGTTTCAAAAGGCATACTTTTTGCTTTTTTTACCTGTTTGTGCTGCACTTTTCAGCTTGGAGTGTAGCTGGACAGAGTTTCCAGAAAAATCCATCACTTTCATTTAAACTACGACCACAGCAATATGATAGCATGACCAAGGCAATGTAAGGTTTTTCCACCCAGTTGGGCAATGCATGTTTTTCCAGCAAGGGGTGGTTGCCAGGGGACCGCTGACCAAAGCCTGCAGGCCTGCATGACACTTTACCATTAACTGTCAGCCTGACTATCACCTGTTCAAAATTTAAGTTAATGTCTCTTGGTTAGTGGTCATGTGTCTGCAAAATGTTAATACCCTGCAGGGGTTGCAAGTCTAAAGAGAAATAGAGACACACCACACACTCTCACATCCACATCTGCAGTAAATTCCTCGAGTCAGTGAATAACCAAACATCGATTTCTATAGATTCCCAGAGGAAGCAGGATTGCCCAGAAAAAACAAAAACAGAAATATCAAAGTTATGTTAGAATATGCACGCTACTTGTTGCTACACTTTGGTTTTCATACAAATGTAACTCAGATACAACATTTTAATTAGTGGGCTTTCTGTTATTGCAGGGTTTCTTTTATTTACTCAAGCAAAGATAACAGTTTTCCTTCATTTAACACTCATCCAAATCAGGGTCATGGGGAGATTTGAGTCTCTTTCAGCTGTCACAGGGTGAGAGAAGGGCTACAGCCTGAAAAGGCTGCCAAGCTATACAGAAGTCTATACATCTGTACATCTACAGTCAAGTCACCTCAAGTCACTGATGAACCAAACATTATTGTCTTTGGACTGAAGGTTGAATACCAAAAGGAACTCCAGAGAAGGAGAAGAAGGCCTTAGACAGCCAGGAAAGTGATAGCCTGCTTCGCACGATAACCGCTGCACCACCATGCCACCCACATCCGTAGTATCTTTTTCTGGAATACCTGCAACAAAAATAGTCTCCGTTTCTATTCTGACTTCTAGAACTGGATTGTAAGCTATATCCAAAGCAGGAGTCTAATTGTCAGCCCTGGAAAATGGCATTAAAGGAATTAACAAAGATAACAAAAAGACTTCAGCTTTTAAGAGAAAACAACAGACTATCAAAGCCAAAATTAAACTTTAAAGATTTTTGGCTAAAAGAAAAAATGGAAAAAGAAGAAGCTGCTGCTTTCACCTGCTAGTTTAATCACTGATTTTATTTGTGTTTTTTTTTACTCAAGATTTCAAAGGGTGGGTCAGAAATAGCCTGACTCTAACTACGGGTTAAGGTTTATGCAGCCATGTTGCTCTTGATTGAACTTTGGTTTTCATATAGATGTAACAAATTAGATATAAAATATTAATTTGGGGGCTTTGGGGTTTTGGTTACAGGGCAGCAATTTCACATAATGACAGTTTTTAAATTCCAACTAAGCTAACAATGTCTCTCTTCATATTCGATGTACAGATTTTATCTTTCTCCTAGCCAAAAAAAGAATAAACTGAAAGGAGGTCAAAACAGACCTGAGATCCCCACTGTTGCTGTAAATCATTTCTAAATGATGCGTAATGTTTCTAAGATATGTGAAGGTGTGTGTGAGCACGTGTATGGATTTTTTTCACCTCGTCAGTGTGTGTCTGCGTTAGCATGAAAAATGAGTAACGTCAAAGCTGGGACTACCTTCTTAGTTGAACAGTGAGTTTATTTGCCCTTTAGGTTTCACTTGGGGCCCACCACTAATTACATTTAAAACAGTTAAACGGTTCATTTACTCAGCAGTAAACAAAAACTTGGTTATATCACCCTCCCACAGCATAAAGGTTGGTTTCTGTGATATCAAAAAAGTAAAAGCAATATGACTGGCAGATTTGAATGCAATCATTCCATTGTTGTGGTCTTTTCTTGACTGACGGTTGATTTATGTAGCTGTGATCTGAAAAACCCATCCCACTTTTAGCTACAATTTATCAGTATTGTTAACCTCTGAGTTATTGCAGAAATAGTGTAGGACAGACTTATTTACTTACAGTCATGTCAACATCCCTCATCTCAAAATCTCAACGGACGCCTTTAGACAATAATTCTGATGGCAAAATAGCCAAACGGGGCGGGCAAAAAAAAAAAAATTCTCAACAGACAGGTTGCACTGACAAATTTGACTAATAATAATAATAATAAACATTAATAAGGCATTTCCTTCACCTTTTCATACTACTTAATATTCAAGTTAATTAGTTCAAGTTTTGAATAACTAAACACTAGTCCTAAATTACTTAATCTTACAAACTTTAAAACGATAGGGACTTTTGTCACTGGCTTTAATTGTGCCATTGTTGAGCCATGCAGGAGTTAAATTGTTCTAAATGCTGTGCCATATATGAAAGGATTTATAAGACACCAAACTGCACAGGTGCAGCAGTCTTACATTTGGTAAAAGCAATCAAAATGTTTCCCGTAACATTGCAAATTGTCTCTTTTCTCATTTATTATCAATAAAATCATCACACTTAAAGTTGCCTTCCTGAAATACAGCTCAAGTTTCTAATTATTCATTTATGACTGAGTGGTATGAGCATATGATTAAAGGCTGCGTGGGGAAAATGCCTGCACTTTTAGTATTTTATATTGGTGCTCATGTGTTGTTAGGGGGTTTTTTAACCACTAGTTGAGATGGCTGGTCGAATTCTTGATACTATCTCTATTTTATGAAGTTTAATAAGGTAGATCTGTAATCACTCATCTGCCTGCTTTCCTGGGTGTTTGGCTGCTTTTCTGTTCCTTACATGACTACATCTTTCCCACGCTGTCAATCACAATACTGACATCAGTACTGTAGTCAAATCTTCTCACCCATCATCTTGGAGCTTGTGCTTCACATGGTTTAAATCTCCCTTTCAGACCCCCCCCCCCCTCCCCCACCTCCCCTCAGACACCTAAACCAGAGGTCCATTCAAACCTCAGTCTTCATCTTCACCACCACCACCATTTAGACTCTGGGGGAGGGTGGTCCTGTCCTAAATCCTATCACCACTGAGATTGTGTTACATACATCTTTGGTCTGCAGGCTACACTTTGAAAAGCCACATCATTATATGAGATAGCGAATGAAATCATTTCTACTTATAGGTACATTAAGCACTCCCGTTTCTATTGTTGATGTAATGCACTTGACCTTAACCATGCACACACAGATCTCTGACTCTGTGAAATTTGCAGAACATGGTCTCTTGCAGAAAGGTCTCAAGAGATCATTAAGCATCTAACCCATATGTGTCTGTGCAAGATAGGGTAAAAAGACAAAGAAGCCAACACTGTGAATGATGTACAAATATGCAAGTCAAGCCTGTGCTTATACTTATGTGTAATTTGCATGATTAGTGTTCAGCATTTTCCACATACATTCTTGTAGTATCTTTATCATTCTGTGCATCTGCCACTGACTAACACGGCAGTCACAGAAACTCGATTTCTAATGTAATCTCAACTGATTCTTTCAAACTTCACTTATTATGAAGATAGCACTCATAGACAGAACTCAACTGCCTGTCTGAAACTGAGACTACAACGTTCTCCCAAAAAAAGAAAAGAAAAAAAAAAAGCTAGAGTGGCATCCAATGTCTACAGGGACTGTACCTTTTCTTTTGACAGTGCATTAACAACAGCTCTAAGGGGGTCCACCAGTTTTTATTATTTTAGTCAGCAGAAGGCTTCCTGGAATTGTACAGTATGCCTTTAATGTCTATAAATTGCTCACAAATGCCTTTAACATGTCTATGAAGCTTTTTGCAGGCTGGAGAACTTGACAGATACGGGCAGAAAGCTACAGGGGGGAATCCCCATACCATCTTAAAGCTCTATGAGTCTGTTTAGGAAAGGTGACATTAAATAGCCAGACATAAACACTTTTGACAAAAGCCCACTCGAGATACAAGATAAAGCCTCTAGCCCAATGTGGAGGTGGGACAAATAAGCCTCACCATAGCAGGGCCTTGGGGACTCCCCTGTCCATATGTAGGGACACCTATCTCTCTTTTTGTCTCTGATTCTCTCTTTCTCTCGCTGTCAGTTTTTTCCCTCTCCTCTCCCTTTCTTTTTTCTTTGTATCTCAATTTCAATCTCCTATCTATCCACTGTAGTTTGATCTTGCCCTGCCACGTGTGCACTTTTGATTTTCTATAGAAAAGTGTCAAATGTTTATCTAGGCTTCTCTCCCCTTCATTGTCCCTCTGGTTCTGTCCTTTCTGATGCATAAATAGGTTCATAATGACTCAGCCAGCTGCAGAAAACTTTTCCACAGTGCTCCCCACTCCCCACAACCATCACACTTTGCTGTTTTGGGAGCAGAGTACCAAAAAGTGTGGGTGTATTGTCCAAGAAATGTGCCCATCTTCTCCCTGTGTGAATGAAATGGAAAGTATGAATTTACCAGAAATGTGGGCTGCAGATCATTTGATTAAACAAACAATCATTTCTGCAAATAACTAAGCGGTTTTTACTTTCTGGACAAGCTCACTGGAAAGCAAGAATACAAAAAATTTATCTTTTTTTACTTATTTAAATCAGTACATCCAAGATTGCAAGCCTGAAAGTGCGATAAAGATAAAGACACACAAATTACACAAAATGTAAATTTCTGGAAAAAGTGAAAATGGAAAGAAAGTGTTTTTCTATAAATGCAAATCAAGTGCATGGGAAAGAGTGGTAATGTTGCAAAGAAGGGTAATAAGGATAATTATGCTGCCTTTGCAACCTCTCACAAAACGATTTATGAACAGCATGGTTCAATGTTTTAGCTTTGACACTAGTAGCAGATCTTTTGACCGATTCCTTTAGAAGTGAGCACAGCTGACCATCAGCCTGTATCTCACCCTATCCTAGCATCCTCCTCTGTCACATCAGCCCTTTTAATGTCCTTCACTACATCCACAAACCTCGACTGGTCCTCCTGACTGGCAGCCCCATCTTCAACATACTTTGTCCAGTATAAACATTATACCTCCTGCGCACATATCCAGACCATCTCGTCTTTACAACTCATACTTTGTCTCCAAACTGCTCAACCTCAGCTGTCCCTCAGATGTGCTCATTTCTAATCTTGTCCATCCTGGTCACTCCCAATGAAAATCATGACATCTTCAGCTGCCACCACAAACTCCACCTCCTTTTTGTTTGTCTCCAAACCAAACGGCATATCTCACTACTGTCGCACGAACTTCCCTTTCACTCTTGCTCTATCCTTCTATCACATATCACTCCTAACACTCCACCCACTCCTCCCTGCCCGCACTCTCTTCTCCACTTCCCTTGTGCACTATCCATTGCTTTGGATGACTGAACCCAGTTATTTAAACTCATCCACTTTCATGACCTCTACTACTAGCATTTTTACCTTTCTACCTGCCTATTTCTGTTTTACACACATCTTCTACTTACTTTCATTTCTCTTGTTATCAGTGCTTACCTCCACCTCCATCCAGTGTATTCCTAGTGCCACTCACAAGCATCAGGAAGAGGCTTTAGAAATAAAGTGGCAAATCTGAAATATTGAAATCTGCAGTAACTGATTAAATGTTTGTTTGGCCTCCCCTGCTGGGAACAACAGGCACAAGTTGTGAACTCAGTATTGATATAGCTGTATATCAAAGCAATGGTGGGCCAATGCTGTGATCATTATAATAAAATTAATGGTAGCTGGGATGAGACTCTGTTAATATTAAATTAAATTCAGTTCATATAGAACCAAATCTCAACAAGGCACTCACCTCAAGACACTTTATGTTTTAAGGTCAGTCCCCTACAATAATAGAAAGAAAACTAGAAACAAGCACTTGGTGAGAGTGGGAATGAAAAAACTCCCTTTTAACAGGAAGAAACATCTGGCAGAACCAGCCATCTAATGCGACTGGTTGTGGGTGAGCGGAAGGAGATAGGACAAAGGTCAAACTGTGGAAAAGAGTCAGAGATTAATAATAACAACCAATGATTAAATGTAAAGTGGTGTATAAACACAGGGCGAGTAAAAAAAGAAACACTAATAGCAGAGTCTGTGTTTTGCCATCACAACAAGGTCCACTGGGTAAAAGCATTTAAAAGCAATATGTAATATATTAGGCCATTAAAGAAAGACTTCTGGGACTCTTTTAATCTTAATGTGGTTGAGTCCAAAGTGTGGAATGTGAGAAAATTGTGATTAACAGGTGGCGCGACGGATAACTGCTGAATGCCTAAACAACATTAATGAATATTTCCTGACATAAAGGCACAATTTCAGGCAGTGGATGAACTAAGTTGCTGCTCCAAGGTCAAGTTTAAGACACATTATTATATAGAACTGGGAACTTCTCTGAATTGCAAAAGAGCCTAATAGGTCCCCTCTGAAGGCCCTTAAAATAAATGTTCTCATTTGGTATCTGAGCATATGATGTAGGACACAAACTTTTCTCACTGGGTTGAAGTGGGCGACAACGGTGATGTCATGTACAACTTCTGCCCACTCTAATCGAGTTCTGACTTTCATTTGTTTTTGTAGGTGTAGCCAAGTTTTAAATGCTTAACCACTGATGAATAGCAACCGAGGAAGCTCACTGTATACATATGTGTAAATCAAAGTCTAAACATACTTGGTGATAGAAACAGACACATTATTTCACTTTTATGTCAGAATATGCCTTTTTTTTAATTTAAATTGTCTAATTACTTTACATACAATTTTTTTTACCAGATAGTTAGGACATGGGTGCTTTAACCTCCTAAGACCCGAACTCATTCATGGCATGCATTTTTAATTTCTCTTTGATATTTGGGCATATTGGGACCTGATGAATGTAAAAACAAAGAATTACCAGATTTTTTTTTTTACCTAATTTTTGTTTCTAGGAAAATGAGAGCCACATATGAGGATATTTGTTTAAAATTTTGATAGAACAGTAATGGTATAATATCCTCGTAAGTGGATATCAGGCCCTTGTAGAGCAAAATTGAGTATTTTGGTCTAAATAGCCCAAAATGTGGTGTCCACATATGTGGATGCCAGGTCCTAGGAGGTTAAAGGAGCCTCCACTGTGAAGACTTTTCAGGGATAGTTTTTAGAACCAGATAATAATCGAGCCCAGTTTTCTCAGCATGACTATGAGACAGCTTAGAGATATTTTATGGCATTATTTAAATTTTTACGTTTGAAAATATTGGGCGAATGCACAATATAAATACATATTTGTTTAATATGCATACTGAAGGACATACCCTGGTCAAGATGGGCATTTTGATTGTGGCATTATCAGTATCTGGTTAGACACCATGTTTCTCAGATTTTTAATTCATTTAATTCATAAATTCAGTTTTGTCTGAATTTATGAATTCAAGACGTGCCTGTAATTCAACTAGTGGATTTGTATCATCGGCTTCATTGATAAATAGTTGCTTAATATGTTTGCAGTGTTCCTAAAAATGTTAAAGACTAAATCCAAAGGCATTACTGTAAATATAAAAATATAATTATAAAAACTAAAGAGCTTACTGAACCTGCTTTCCTGGCTCTCTCCTCTGAATCTCAGTCTTAATCATCCCTAGCCTTCTCTTCCACCCACTTCCTCTGACAACACATCACTGACACACGTAGGGTCTCGGTGGGTGAACATGAGCTGCATAGACCACAGTTGGTCGGACCATTCAAGTGGCTTTGCTGGGTATGCTGTTGCCAATGGGCTCATGTGAATTTTAACAGCATTCAAGTTTTCATACAGTCATACTCGCTTTCTACATCTCATTCACTCACGTATACCAACACACGAATCAAACAGGCCATTTTTAACATCGACAAGCAGGGAGGGGGAGTAGGCGGGTCTTCTACATCCCCACTTCCTACACGATTCTGGCGTTGGGGTTGGCTGGGTCTAGGGACAGGTTAACTGCATCCCAGGATCACTGCTGGCTATGGGGTGGCACCTGTCAGTCCACACTTCAGAGGCTGGGGTGGAAGCAGCAGTTGGAGACCCAGCATCTGGCCTTTATCCGCTGTCTGCTCCAGCAAAACATCCACTAGGGAAAAACATTACCAAGAGATGCCAACAGAGAGTCTACGGTGCTCCTCTTGGGAAAGAAAATACGTCTACCACAACAAAGCATTCAGCCCATAATTCTGCTTGCTACAACTGCTGAACAGGACAGGTTTAAAAAAAAAATTGCAGGTTCATAAACCGATTAGTGAAACCACAGTATCTCCACGATCTGTTTACTTTCAATGGTTTCTTCCACTTAGATAGAGACACAGATAAAAGGAAAGATGAAGACTCGGATGTGACAGCTTTATTACCATTAATGCCGTGACACACTGAAGGAAATCCCCTTTATCTGCACCTGAATCACTGACCTTTTCTTCATTACAGCCTTAGCATTGCATCTCCATTTGGACCACTGTTTTCTCACCCTTGAAAGCACTATGCATGTATTTTTTATCAAACATTTGAAGTGGATTGTGACTATAATGTAACTTCAAACCATTATTATTCTTTCAGATCAGCATTGTTCTGTCTTTTTTGCTTTTCAGAGAATAGTCATTTTATTACATGACGACAAGCTCCTTGTCGTCTAAGGAGTTTGGAAAGAAAAGCATCTGGACTTCCTTAAGTTGCTTGAAGACGTTTCGCCTCTCATCCGAGAAGCTTCTTCAGTTATAAGGTCAAATGGTGGAGAGTCCCAGGTTTACGCCCTATGGGAGTGACCCCCCAAGAGAGACATGGACCCCCTGTTGATCCTCTACCTAATTGCACAAGCCAAGGTGTGAAAATGTGTGTAGGTCACAATCAGCCAAGGTTTCGGGTGAACCCATTCTGAAACCTAGCCCCACCCTAATCATGTGATTTCTGGAGGCCAAAAGGCCCAGGATGTGAGTAGGCGTTAAGGCATCTGGGAAAGGATCTCAAAACTGGATTATATATGACAGGCACTTAGTATCATTACCACTGCCTCTGTTCAAAGATGGTCATTCACAGTGGACATAGATGGACTCTTTTACTCCTTTTTCAAACCATCTGTCTTCTCTGTCCAAAATGTGAACGTTGGCGTCCTCAAAAGAGTGACCTTTGTCCTTTAAATGCAGATGGACAGCCGTCTTGTCCAGTGGAGGTGGCTCTTCTATGCTGTACCATGGCTTTATGAAGTGGCTGTTTGGTCTCTCCAATGTAGAGGTCTGGGCATTCCTTGCTACACTGTACAGCATACACCACATTGTTAAGTTTTTGTTTAGGAGTTCTGTCTTTGGGATGAACCAGTTTTTGACTGAGTGTGTGGCTGGGCCTGAAACCACAGACCACAATCTTCAAGCAACTTAAAGAAGTCCAGATGCTTTTCTTTCCAAGCTGCTTAGACTACAATCACCTGGATGACTGAGAACCTTTAGAGACTTATTACATTAAGTATATCAGACAGGCAGGTCACAAAGTCTAAGCTCACTTGATGTCAGCACAATAGCCGATAGCTTAGCCAATTGCCAATCGTGCATTCAATTGGCAAATCAATATAGGGCTCACCGTTTACCTGTCCACAGATGATGAGCCTCTTTGCAAACCAACTTCAACTCCAGCCCCTCCTTTTCATACAATGTTTGACATAATCAGTGACATATCAGGTCTCGCTATTTGAGATAGTAAGTAAGTAAATAAATAAAATATTTACATAGCACTTTTAACAGATAAAAATCACAAAGTGCTTCACAATAAAACCAGAAATATAAATAAAATAATATAAAACAATGAAAAATTTATTAAAAAGCTTGTTTGTATAAAAAAAAATGTCTTCAGTTGCTTTTTAAAGGAGTCAGTGGAGTCTAGACAGCATAAAGACAACAGAAGAGATTTCCACAGCCTTGGTGCCAGTGCCTGATAAGCCAATGCCCACGTGTTTTGAAATTAGTACGTAGGACCAATAGTAACCTCTGACCTGAAGACCTAAGTGCTCAGGATGAAGCATAAGGTTTCAACAGGTCAGAGATGTACTGGGGAGCTTTGCTGTGAAGAGCTCTAAAAGTTACGACTAAAATTTTGAAATGAACCCTAAAATTTACTGGCAACCAATGAAGAGAAGCCGAAACTGTCTGACCTGTTGTTTGTGCCAGTTAGGAGTCTTGATCCAAAGCTGATTTGTTGAGACAAGTAAAAAGACCATTAAAATAATCCAAACGAGAAGAAGTACGACATACGAAAGTGACCCAGATAGGATTTGAAAATATCAGATTTATGCTGTTCACACTGTCATACCATGATCGGATATGGGTCACATAGGGTGAAAAAAGTGGGATTTGATGTGCTTTCGCCTGCAGTGTGAACGTAGCTTAAAACACCTGTAGTCTGAGTTTAGAAATGTTTCTTAAATGATAAAAACAGTTATGAAACAGTTGTTTGAAGTGTTTTTCAAGAGACATTGAACTGTCAAATATAACACCTACATTTCTGAGAATCAACTGAAATGCAGGGTCTAAAAAACTGATATGCTGCTTAATTTCTGAGAACATGTGATCAGGTTTAATAATCAAAGTTTCTGTTTTATATGTATTTAACTGGAGGAAGTTGTCATTTAACCATTGTTTGATTTCTGACAGACAATTATTTAAACAAGACCATTTATAAAACTCAGAAGCTTTAAAAGAACAGATGATAAGAAATATTATTGTAACGTCTGATAATTTGGTCTATAGGGAGTATGTAAAGCAAAAAGAGATCCGGACCTAAAACTGATCCTTGAGATACCCCGGAAGGCAGAACTGATGTTTCAGACAACACTAGATGCATACAGACAGCAAAAGATCTCTCAGATAGATACAACCAAAAACAATTGTAAAACAACACCAGTAATCCCAAAAAAGTCCTTAAGCTGTGGCTTTTACTGCTGCACACCCAACCTTAAGCTTTCCATATATGTGCATTAAAGCACAATGATCCCACAGCGGCACCATAACGCCAAATATCAATTACTGCAGACAAAAAAAAGCAACGAAACAAACAAAACACAAATTAACTCTATCATTCACAGTAGAATATAATCATATGAATGCTATGACTGTGAGTTTGAATAAACAATCAATTTATCAACTATACCTAAATTTGAGAGTATATGTGAGAGTATCTGAATGGACAGTTTGTTTACCTGCCCTGAGCACCAGGCAGTTACAGAGGAACTCAGCTGGCCTGTGTGGGGCGATCTATGGTGACAGAAAGAGGATGTTTATGTGTCACAACGGAAATTAAGACCACTGATAATGCTAGACATAGTGTGTTCCAGCTTCACCTCCCCCGGCTGAGGAAAAAAATAGAGGAAATGGATGATGGTGGAGAGACTGTGGGCGTGCGCTACATGTACAAGACATACACACAGAAACACAGATAGACACAGCGGGGGGAGTATAAAGTTGATCTCGGGGCAACCTGATGGACTGTGGTATAGATGGAAAAATAAATGGTTTTATGACGTACAGCAGCACACCACAGACTTTCCCGAATACATAAGAAGGGAAAAATATTTATATATATACTAACCCCAGTTTATGCTTTGATTGAACTTCCTAAAATGCACATTCAGCACAAGCTAAATGTCATCTTCACTATCATGTAACTCACTGGGCCGTCTTTTACTCTGAGTCCACTGGGAAGCATGCTAAACAATTTAAAACATGTGGTCAAGTTTCAGTGAGTTTTTGTTTGCTTATGTTACACATTATCCTAAGAACTGTGATGACCTTCTTATGAAATAATTCATTAGTTTGACTGATATTTAGGGCACATGCACACAAGCAGTTCACTACCTGTGTCATCTCTATGCATTTTTGTTTGTTTTGGGGGGTTTTTATGACCAAAAACCAAGGACACAAGACATGCTCTAATCTCTTTTAAGTTTTGATTCTCAGAAAAACGGAAGTTTTGATCAATGCTTACCAAAAAAAAAAATCCCCAACCATCACCCTTATTTCCTCTTCTGCCACGTTTAAACCAAAAATGTGAGAAAGTTACGGTGAAAGAACTAGCAGGTTTCCTGAATACGAGACCTGAACAACCAACTCAGGGGTCAACGTTGCATCTGTGGTGGAAAGAGTAATGTCATCTGAATGGGGGAAATAATTGTTACCGCAGATGTGGTGGTGATAAGAGATCAAGAGAAAAAGTACAAACCACAGACTGTAAATAAAAGATGCCTCTAGCCACCATGAAGTCATCAACTGGTTAACCCCCTGGGGTCAAATCCTAATCTTACAGGACAGTGCATGAATAAAAACCATGACCCCTTTCATATTGGTGAAAAAATGTACCATATTGACCAATCAAAAAAATTATTTGCTTAGGCTGCTGCCCCCGCGACCCGGCCCCGGACAAAGCGGATGAGGATGGATGGATGGACAAAAAAATTATATGGCAACATGTGGTTGTTTAGAAATAGGGGGATGTTTTGGGAGTGACGGCGGCACGACAGAGTGAGCAAGCGAGTTTTCACATGTGAGAGATTTGTAACATTTAGCATGTTTGGAGTGTGTAGTTAGTGTGCGGTGTGGTCATTTGTTTTGTTTTGTGTGTCACAACAATGAGGGCACTAGTGAATGTCACAGTTGCTGCTAAAAAGTCACCAAATGTAAACTGCAATACAAATGCTGTGTCCAGGTGGAAAACAGGGGGAGTGATACGTCTCCTGCTGTCAGGCCTGCAGGTTTTAGGCCTGCGGTGTGCTCCTCCTTTTGTGGTTGACAGAAAATATTTTCTGGACTTCCACAAATAATTTGTGTGGCATCTTATTGTGACACGTTTTTGTTCTCTAATTTTAGTTTTAGTAGTTGGTTTAAATGGTTGTATCATGTTTTTCTACTCAGAGATGCTTTTTGTGTGATTTTAGATCAGTTGTGTTGATACAGTATGTCAAAATGAAAAAATAAGTAAATTCAGACATGTGAGGTTGTGCTGAAAAGAATGATGCCAAATAGAGCAGGGCGATATGACCAAAAATATTTATCACGATATACATTTGAAAATTTCACAACTTCCTTTCAACTCATTCATGTCACCTAAAAGGTAAACCTGTTTCTCCATCACCTGTTCAGTTCTGATGATTCAGTAAGAACATCTCCTGGTTTCATCTGTATGTTTCCCTCTCACATATCCAAAACAACATAATGACCAGCAGCTTTACAGCTGTGGCTCCAGCAAACATCAGCTGATACTAGAAATTAATATTAAATAAATTCTAACAACAGCTGATCATTGATCAGTTTGATGATTGAAGTAGCAACAGGAGGGAGAGGGGGAGAGAATAAGAAAAGAAGAGGCAGCTGCAGTGTAAAGACACAGAATAACTCCAGCTTTCTGTCTTTTTCCATTCTAGCTGAAGTCCGGGACAAACTGCGTTCCTTTTCAGCTCAATACGAAATGCCTAATATTTTCTCTGAATGTGGGGCAATTCAGTCTTTTTACGGGATGGTTGGCAACTCTACTAATTAACCTTATGAATAAAATAAAGTTCACTATCAGTAACATCATAGCACCCACCCAGCTGTATAGAAACTCCGTCATGCTAGCTAGCATGCAGTACGAGTTATTGTAACTGACTGTAAAAAGTCAGCAAAACAAAAATAAACTCCACCTAAACTTGGTTTATATCTGACCCAGATAGACTGCAGGTCATAACTTCTTACCTGAAGGTCTCTCCTCTTGCCTCCCCTTTCCCTCATGTACCTGCTGGCCTTCACCACTTGCTAATGTTACTTTCATTGTTTATGCCGTTACAAAAAAATAAATAAATCATTGGCCCATAAAAACGAAAAATCACCATCGGCCCACCGAGCAAATGTGCAAATATGCCCGATGGCCAGTCCAGCTATGGTCATGCCATCAGTTAACCCTTCGCGTGCCAGCTGTGGCACGCGTGCCCAGGGTTGCCAACCCCTGTTGTATAGTAAGGACTAGGGCTAGGTATCGTCACTGATTTCTAGAATCAATTAAATTCCGATTCACAAGGTCCCGAATCGATTCGATCCACGATTCGATTTAATTCGATTCGATTCGATTTAAATCTGGGAAATTTTGACAGTCAGAAATATTATAATTCAGATCAGTACATTTACATATTTTTGTATCAATAAAAAGGAAGCTGACACACGCAAGACTTTATCAAAGGTGTGAGCATCACAGCAGATGCCTTTGTGTCAAAGTAGCTGAAGATAAAACACAGAAAAACATGAAGGTGATTTTCCTGGCCTGGGATTTTATAAAAATATTCTGCAGTACATCAAAAACGAAAGAAAACCATTAATCAACATATGAACATTACCTCTGAAGTTACAGCGGTTTTATTAGAGACACGGTTAAGCGTTTTGCATTTTGAATAATTTTAAAAAGTTTAAATTTGTTCAGTATTGAACAGCAGAAATGAGGTTTTCTTTTCGGAAGAATGTAAAAGGGAAAAAAACAGCGGCTGACAGCGCTGTAAACAACAGTAGACTGGTGCGTAACAAGCAAGCGAATAATGAAGAAAGGGAAACTGTTCTTGAAGTACAGAGAGAGAGAGAGGGAGGGAGAGAGAGAGAGAGAGCTGTGCATCACGGTGGAAGCAAAACAGTAAAAGTCAGAGTGAAGTCATGACGATGTTTATGTGAAGCATTTGGGTCTTCTTTTGCTGCTGGTTCGGTCAATATTGTTTGGAGAGAGATCAAACTAACAGCTTTAGAATCGGCTCATAAAGGGCGTGAACACAAAGCACGGACCCGCCGACAGATCAGAATCAGCGAGCTGTCGGCTTTCAGCCCCGACCGTGAGAAAGGCGACATCTAACTGATTCTGATCCGCGGGTCGCGCTGTGTGTTTAAGTCTATGTGCAGAATCCATGTACCTTTTTTTTTCTTTTCTTTTTAGAATCTGTGTACCTGCTGTCATTTACTGTCTTAACTGTTTGGTGGTTCTTGAAATTTTGTGAGATGTCACCAGAGATTCTGGCATTTCGGGCAAAATAAATTTATATTAAAAAAATCGATTCAGGATTTTAATGAATCGATTTTACTTTATCCAAGCCAGAATCTATTTTAATCGATGAATCGATTATAAAAACCCACCCCTAGTAAGGACCCAACAATAATACAAAAAAAGCAAAATGTGTGTACACATATATGCAGTATATATATATATATATAAGGATGAAAGTGGTTTAAGGGGATTCACTGTTAACTCTTCAAATTATGTCCATCTCTCATATACACTGTATGGGCCAAATAAACATAAGTCACACTAATGAACAATAGTCTTTTTACCCTGATTTTCAAGATTTACTCTTACAAGGCTACAACTTTTTTTTTCTCTTTATTAGAAACTGAAATGTGTATGTAGAAGTGCTGTCAGCGTTGATCTCATTAAAATGACGTTAACGCAACACGGCGTTAATGAGCTAACCACCCTAATGCGTGCAGCCCCACGCATGGGGCGATCCACGCTAACTCGCTAATGGCGTTAACATCATTTTAACGAGATTAACGCTAGCAGCACTACACTATGTAATTATTTTTTGCAATTAAAACTGCATTCCTTCATATCCAAGTACAAATGCAAGTGTTACATTGCTGCATGAATGTCATGTTTAAATAATTTAATATTATAAGTTGAATAAGCGACTCGTTCATTTTTTTCTGTTATTAATTACATGCATATGTGTGGTCACGGGAAGTGGTTGGGCTTCTTTCCATAATGATGTGTAAGTATGTGACGTGATCGGATATGAGCACTACACATAATCTTGACAGAAAGTTAAATTTGTAGTGACAGCTAAACAATGAGATGAAATTCATTGACACTTTTATAAAAAGGAGCTCCACACAGATGCCATACTCTGTCAAGACCTTTCTAAAAATGTTGCATTACAGCCACTTTAAAACAAGAAACGTAAAATCAAATGAATTTGTAGAACAGAAAAGAGAAAACAATAAACTACAAAAAGGATCAAATGAAAGATAAATTGAAAGTGAAGATTCTGATGATTCTCCCTCTCTCTCTCTCTCTCTCTCTCTCTCTCTCTCTCTCTCTCTCCAATGAGCCCTAAGTTTGGAGCCAGATGACATTGATCACCTACAAACCAAGACCATGATCAAAATTACCAGAAATGTCAGCTAACATAGGTAGGTGTAGACGTGGTAAGGTTTCACACGATTATATTCTCACACTTAATGAAAATGTAAAGGGTATCTTGCTGGAAAATAAACCTACACTGTTGACCAGTATTTTAAGTCTTTATAATACCATGACCTCATTCACATAGAAGCTTAAAACCTCCTTCAGAGATGGAAAAGTAAAAAAGATATCATGCAAGCGATATTAGGTTAAAAGTAATAAGGTTAAAAGTTTGACTTATTTGACATCTTCTACTGTTCTACAGTTTGTGAAATGATCAACTGAAATGAGGAGAGACATCTTGTTCTATGACTATTCAAAATCTTCCCCACTGAGAATACAAAGTTCTCCGAGATTTGCATGCTGTTCCTAAGAAAAGAGTTTTAAATGGTGATACGTGTGTGAAAAAGATCCTTTTAAACGTTTACAGATAAACCCATCAGTGTCTTCACCTTGGCTGCTCTCTATCACTCTGTGACACCTGCGTATACCTGCAAGCTACAACATACAGTTCCATGACCTTACAGCAAGGTCAGAGGTATTCAGATTATTCACCACCTACACAAGTACATACATGATCATACGTTATTATAAAGAGAGATTCTTCACTTTTTCCAAATACTTAATGAATAGTTTGATACTTAGTGTATGTGATATATTTATGCTGTTTTTACTTTTTACTGCTCTCAGTTTCACTAGTTTCCTATTTGGGAAAGTATCGATTACCATATGCAATACGGTTGTGGTAAAAAATTTCCATCTTTTCATCGTGGTTGTCGTAATTTGGAATTTTTCATGATTTCTTTGAACTGTTCATTTTCGAAAGTGGAATGATTTTGGAGTGTACTACTTCAAAGACTTTAAAAAAAGAGAAAAAAGTTAGGTACACAGGTTTGAATTTAATTTGGATTTCCTCTCATGCACAGAGGATCAAAATTGTACATACTGGCTCAAATATATACATTAAAAGTAGGCTCATATTTACTTTACTGTCCCTTAGCAAGATACAGTGGGGCAAAAAAGTATTTAGTCAGCCACCGATTGTGCAAGTTCCCCCACTTAAAATGATGACAGAGGTCAGTAATTTGCACCAGAGGTACACTTCAACTGTGAGAGACAGAATGTGAAAAAAAAAATCCATGAATTCACATGGTAGGATTTGTAAAGAATTTATTCGTAAATCAGGGTGGAAAATAAGTATTTGGTCACCTCAAACAAGGAAAATCTCTGGCTCTCACAGACCTGTAACGTCTTCTGTGAGAAGCTTTTCTGTCCCCCACTCGTTACCTGTATGAATGGCACCTGTTTGAACTCATCATCTGTATAAAAGACACCTGTCCACAGCCTCAAACAGTCAGACTCCAAACTCCTCCATGGCCAAGACCAAAGAGCTTTCGAAGGACACCAGGAAAAGTATTGTAGACCTGCACCAGACTGGGAAGAGTGAATCTACAATAGGCAAGCAGCTTGGTGTGAAAAAATCAACTGTGGGAGCAATCATCAGAAAATGGAAGACATACAAGACCACTGATAATCTCCCTCGATCTGGGGCTCCACGCAAGATCTCATCCCGTGGGGTCAAAATGATCATGAGAACGGTGAGCAAAGATCCCAGAACCACACGGGGGGACCTGGTGAATGACCTGCAGAGAGCTGGGACCAAAGTAACAAAGGTCACCATCAGTAACACACTACAACGGCAGGGAATCAAATCCCGCAGTGCCAGACGTGTTCCGCTGCTGAAGCCAGTGCATGTCCAGGCCCGTCTGAAGTTTGCCAGAGAGCACATGGATGATACAGCAGAGGATTGGGAGAATGTCATGTGGTCAGATGAAACCAAAGTAGAACTTTTTGGTATAAACTCAACTCGTCGTGTTTGGAGGAAGAAGAATACTGAGTTGCATCCCAAGAACACCATACCTACTGTGAAACATGGGGGTGGAAACATCATGCTATGGGGCTGTTTTTCTGCCAAGGGGACAGGACGACTGATCCGTGTTAAGGACAGAATGAATGGGGCCATGTATCGTGAGATTTTGAGCCAAAACCTCCTTCCATCAGTGAGAACTTTGAAGATGAAACGAGGCTGGGTCTTCCAACATGACAATGATCCAAAACACACCGCCCGGGCAACAAAGGAGTAAGAAGCATTTGAAAGTCCTGGAGTGGCCTAGCCAGACCTCAACCCCATAGAAAATCTGTGGCGGGAGTTGAAAGTCCGTGTTGCTCGGCGACAGCCCCAAAACATCACTGCTCTCGAGAAGATCTGCATGGAGGAATGGGCCAAAATACCAGCTACTGTGTGTGCAAACCTGGTAAAGACCTATAGTAAACGTTTGACCTCTGTTATTGCCAACAAAGGTTATGTTACAAAGTATTGAGTTGTATTTTTGTTATTGACCAAATACTTATTTTCCACCCTGATTTACGAATAAATTCTTTACAAATCCTACCATGTGGATTCATGGATTTTTGTTTCACATTCTGTCTCTCACAGTTGAAGTGTACCTCTGGTGCAAATTACTGACCTCTGTCATCATTTTAGGTGGGGGAACTTGCACAATTGGTGGCTGACTAAATACTTTTTTGCCCCACTGTATATCGCAATCTGATACTTTTGGCACTCACCAGCAGATCTCTGACATAATTCTGGTTGGATATTTGACTTTTATGACAGAAATGTTAGAATTCATAAAACTAGGCTGTTTTTTGTTTTGTTTTTTGCAGAAGCACAGCTTTTAAGCACAATCCACAAATTTTAATAGGGTTAAGATTGAAGTTTTGGGAATATTTAACCAAATATTAGTGGGTCTGTATGTATACTTTGACCCTCAAACTTGTTTATGCTGTATGATGTATGCAGTACAATCATTCCACCATGGACAAGAACAGTTCAAAAAAACATTAAAAGCACACAATTAGCATACCATTCATGTATCCATGAAGAGGGTACTTAAACCTTTGATCACAACTGTATATGCCAGTTTAAATGTAATTTGTATTTCTTTTTTGTACATTAATCTTTAAACACTGAATTATCTATATAAAACTCAGTTGCGCAAAAGTCGTGATGCTCTGAAAAATGCATAAGCAGAATTCAATGATTTGTAAATATCATAACCAAATATTTTATTTGCAACAGAAAAAATATCAAGTGTCAAAATTGTAAAAAATTACAAGCTAATTTTGAATTTGATGGCAGGAACATGTCTCAAAAAAGTTGGGATAGGGACAACAAAGTCTATAGAATTAAATGGTAATTAAAATAACAGAGAAAGATTTTCAACTAATTACGTTAACTGGCAACAGATCAGTGACATGATTGGTAAAACAAAACAAAGCATCTTACGGAGGCAGAATTTCTTTGAAAACATAGACACTTCATCCCCCCACCCGACCCTGTGGCTTGTCACGTGTCCCATAATGTTGTGCTGTGGACATTTATGTGCTTTTTTGTGCAGAGGAGTTTTTTTTTCCTGTTCTCACGCTGTCCTCCCAGGAGCCCAGCATGAGTAGAGGTCTCTTTTTTTCCTCTTGTACTTTCCCATTGTAGTGTATATTTCAGTGGGTTTTTTTTTCTGTAACACCACTGATCTCTGACCTGTATCCCCATGTGATGTCTGTGTTGTGTGTGTAAGGTCGGGGAGGGGGGGGGGTTCCTATTTCACTGCAGGGCAACCTGCACGTGGCGAATAAAGCCTTGATTGATTGATTGATTGATTGATTGATTGATTGATTGATTGATTGATTGATAAGAGGACAGGGACCATATGTCTTGGGAGGTGCATTAAGCTGGGCATACACTGTGCGATTTTTTTCCAGTCACGTTATTCAGCTTCTGCTCAAACTGCACGATTGACTTGCAGGAGTTAGAAGTTTGGAGTTCATGATGCAGGGTCTCACAATATACGGCCCGATGCTCTGATGCGACCTGAGTGCTCACACTGTGCATCCATAACATGAAGGTTACAATAGAAAATCTGTCACTTGCTCTCCCTCTCTCTCCCTCTCTGTCTTTCACACACACAGACACGCACACCACCATTATCAACTTAGCTAAATTGTTTTTGAAAAACATTGATCAATCAGCTGTGATTGAGTAGTAATGTCCATCCAATTATTTTCACGGTTGTTGTGGTCATGATAATTTTGTGCGGCCACATCAAAAAGGCTCAGATGAGCTTGCCAAAGCTTTACAAGTTGTGCCTCAATCGCTTGTGTCCAGATCACACGCTGCACTGCTGTGCTGCTCTGTCTTTTCACTTTCATTTCTGTGTTTGCGCGTGCACAGTGTGAGAGGCTGCGTTGACACCCTCACGATGGTCGCCAGGATTTCAAACAGGTTTGATTTTCTTACAACCAAGCGATTGATGATCGGGAGCTAGTCGTGGGGTGTTAATCGCTTATCGTTACTCCACGTACCTCCACGATGCACGACACACGATGAAGGCAAAACTCGGGCCGATCACCAAAACGGTCGAACGACTGAAAAATCTTCTCAAAATTAGCCAAAAATTGCACACTGTATACCCAGCAATAGTTCCTACTGAATTGGCAGTCTGCACACTTGAAGGCACCATAGAAGCTGAAAGGTTTTAGAGTAACATATGCTCCCATCCAGTTGATGTATTTTTCAAGGAAGGCAATGCAAATTTCAGCAATACAATGCTAAACTGCATAGTATATCTATTAGAACAGCATGGCATCCTAGTAGAAGACCCCAGCTGCTGAACCAGCCTGCGCAAAGCCCAGATTTTTCACCTGAAACAAAAGCTAGAATCCTATCAGACAACAATGGGAAGTCCAGAAACTCGTCTCCTCAGTTCCCGCCCTGTCCCAACTTTTTTGGAGACACGTTGCTGCCATCAAAATTAAAACAAGCCATTATTTCTATTAAAATAGTAATATTTTCTCATTTTAAATGTTTGATATTGTTAATAGAGTTTGGGATTATGACATTTGCAAATCTTTTAATTCTGCTTTTATTTGCATTTTACAACAGCTTCCCAACTTTTGTTGAACTGGCTGTTCTGGGCCACCTACACATTACCCTGCCGTGAAGTTCTCAGCACACAGTTTTACGTGGTCTGCCACTTTGTGTCTGAGTTGCTTTAGTTGCTTAATGGTTCCATTTTGCAATAATACCACAGATGGCTGATTGTGGAATATTTAAGAGGGGATATACTTCAGGAACTGACTATTACAGCACCATGCTCAGTGAGCTCAGAGTGAAAAGGAGCCATTTGAAGTGGTTCAGGCATCTGACAAGGATGCCTCCTGATATATCTCCCAGACAAGCTGGAGGAGTTGGCTGGAGAGAGGGAGGTCTGGGCTTCTCCGCTTAGGCTCCTGCCCCCGCGACTTGGCCCCGAATAAGCAGAAGAAGCTGGATGGATGTCCCTACACAGCACTGTTCATTCTTTTTAGACAATGGACCATTTGTGCTTTCTGTGTTTAATCTCTGTTTGTCTCCTTTCTTCATTAAATTTTAGTAAATTCTCTCCTGATTGTGACCTGAATCCATCAGCCTATTAAGGTTCAACGCAGGGGACTCAAACGCGGGACTCCTGAATCAGCTGAACACAAGTATTTATTTACAGAGTTCACCAGGTGTATATACAGAGAGTGCCGGGCAGTGCTATATACAACAATGTGAGGGACGGGGCTCCAGGGAAATCCAAGGGGGGAATCACTCGCTCTCCAACTCTCCACATACACGACTGCAGTTCCTTTCTTCACACTTGACACACAGATTCACACGGGAAAGGTAATCCAGGGGGTCTGTAGATGAGGAAACAGGAATGAGTGCGATATTCACAAAAGACACTTGACTTATCTTGAGCTGTAGCTTGACTCTCACTGTCGCGTGGTAGACAACGATCCAGCGAAGACCCACAATGAGTTCCGCCCCGGCGACAGAGAGGAGGAGAGAGCGAGCGCGAGAGAGAGAAAAGAAAGAAAAAGGCCGATCAGCGTCTCGCCGATCCCCCAGGCCGTTACACAGCCATATAATTATGGGGCTCCTCTGTCCCCCTAATAAATGTTTCTGACCAGCTACAGTTAGCCACTGGCCCCCTTTCCTGTAGTAGCCACAGTTGGGCTTTTATAGCTGTTATTGATAACCTGAGTTACTCACTGTGTTTTGCCCAAATTTTGGATGAAAGCCTGTCATGTGTGGATTGCTCATTAAAGGTTGGGTGAGAGATCAAATAAGGATGCTTTATTACAACGTTTAATGAACACAATTCTAAATAAAGATTTTTGTTTTTCAAGTATTTGTGTCATTGGTACTTTTTGTTTCTTGACACCAGACCAGTTTAAGAAAAGTGTGGACAATTTTATTTAGATTTTTCTGAGACAAATAAGGAATCAAAGCTTTATTATAATATTCTCAGTGGGTTTGGAGGACATTTCTTTTAAATGGAGCCCAGATAGGTTTAAACATCTTTGTTACATCCATTAATATATAAAGTTATCATTTAAAAACTGCTTTTTTAATTTACTCTGGCTATTTTTTTAAACATGTAAGTGTGACAAATATGCAAAAAACCAACCAAATTTTAAAAAAAAAACCAAGAAAGGAAGTGGGTAAATACTTTTTCACAGCTCTTTAGCGGAGGTGCAGCCTGCCAGACAGCTATGAGATTTTTTTAAGAACCTTACACTGTACAGTTGTTTTGAATCTATCCAAAGATAGTGAAACCATTTTTGTGCCAGTCTGTAAAGATAGTTTTAAAAACGACTTGATTATGCATTGTAGGATGGCAGCTTTCTTTTGGAGCTGTTGTAGAAAATGAATGCACAGATGAGACAGAAACACGACCTTGAACCACTGTCTGCAGATTAGTCTAAGCATCAACCGAATGTTATTTCTGCTACCGCATTTTTATCACAGTAACCAACAAGAATGCCACAGGAATGACATTTATATTCTCCGAACTTCGGGATTTCCGAGAAAGTGATCTCAGCTGTACTGTTCATGTGCTGGAGGGGGAAAATAAGGGTGTTGTCCACAGCATGGAAATTACTTTTACTTTTATTGCTGAAAAGGACAAGGGCGCAATGGAAAAGTGCAAAACTACATCCAGGACAGAAACAACTGCATTGTGCTACTAATATAACTTTGGCTTTTTGCAAGCACCCGCACAGACAGCATGCTAACGCTAATCCTGCCAAGAGCCCAGAATGATGTTAAAACTGAATGGCGACCCCAGCCCAGCAGCCAGATGCTAAAGTTTAACAGGTAACAAAAGCAATGATGAGCATTCAGACTATAGCCTCCGTTTCTACCTGCTCATGTTTCTAGAGTAGAATCACTGCGGCAATCACTTTTAAGAAAAGTGTTCTGTGTAATAAATTACTGTTTTGAGTAACAATAAGTGATTAGTGATATTGAGAATGGAATCGGAATCATTCGATTCTTATCTATTCCTATCGCCACACAGCGCTGTTCATTCTTTCTGGCCAGATAGACTGTTTGTAATTTTTATGTTTAATCTCTTTGTCTCCTTTGTTCATTTATTTTTTAGTCAAGTCAGCTTTATTTATATAGCACATTTAAAAAAACATCAAGAGTCGGCCAAAAAAGACATTATAAGACATCCATACACACACACACACACACACACACACACACACACACACACACACACACACACACACACACACACACAGGCAGACTCTTATTTAGTAAATTCTCTCCTGGTAGTGAACTGACTCCATCAGCCATATAACTAGCAATTCTGGCCCGATTACAGGGCTCCTCCGTCCCCCTAACAAATGGTAGTTTATAGGGATTACCTTTATTTTGGACCTGTTTTAGAAAATGAGTTTTTCTGTCACAGACGAGACAGAAACATGGCCTTGAACCACTGTCTGCAGATTAGACATCACCCAAATGTTATTTCTTTTATCTCTCCTCACAGTAACCAAAACAAGAATGCCACAGGAATGATATTGGTATTCCCCAAACTTCAAGGTTTTGGAAAAACTGATCTCGCCAGTACATTTTAACAGCCTGGAATGTGTCTGGGTTTGGTTAAGTTTTTCAGGCCTGAAGATAGCTTTGTAGGAAAACCATATTGATACAGGGTGGTGGTGAGGGTTTTGTTGTTTTGCACAAATTAGAGAGAATTAAATTGTAGTTCTGAAAATCTAAGGAGATTAGCTCTCCTTTAGAAACACTTAGACAATCCTGAGAAAAAAAACATATCACATTTAAGGCTTTCCTAATCCCAAAGCTTACAACCTGTATCTGAATTTTATATACTGCATTGTCGTTACATGACTGGCTCATTGGATAAGTGCATTAAAGGTGTTCTTAATAAAGCGCTTTGTGATATCATTGCATCATGTGTAAGTTCTGTTTCAGCAGTAACAGCCTCAGTACACCTGCAGATTTGGTGGGCCCTGCTTCCAAATTTCTTGTGAATCAAACACTCCACACATCTGTATGTAGATGATGATGATGATGATGAGATAGCCTTTATTTGTCAGTTTCAATTGCCCACAACAGAGATGACAGACCTTGCTGACCATACATACAATACACAAAGCCAGCTCCAATCAGCCAGAACGTGGTTCCGAATTGGTAGATGTTGTTCAATGTCCTCCATCGAGAGTGTCGCCAGACACATGATGCAACCGACCATTGACGACAGCAAACGTCTCAGCAGGACAATTAGGCTCTCCCAAGCCCAGGAGGGTGTCAATTTCGTTACGGAATCAGTTGATCAAATCCATAATCCTTTCAGTTTTAGAGAACAAGATTGAGAGACTCTTTGAGGGTTAGAGTTAGACGAGTATTCAATTCAATTTTATTTATATAGCGCCAAATCACAACAAAAGTTGCCTCAAGGCGCTTCATAGATACAGAGAAAAACCCAACAATCATATGACCCCCTATGAGCAAGCACTTTGGCGACAGTGGGAAGGAAAAACTCCCTTTTAACAGGAAGAAACCTCGGGCAGAACCAGGCTCAGGGAGGGGCGGGGCCATCTGCTGCGACCGGTTGGGGTGAGAGAAGGAAGACAGGATAAAAGACATGTTGTGGTAGAGAGACAGAGGTTAATAACAGATATGATTCAATGCAGAGTGGTCTATTAACACATAGTGAGTGAGAAAGGTGACTGGAAAGGAAAAACTCAATGCATCATGGGAATCCCCAGCAGCCTACATCTATTGCAGCATAACTAAGGGAGGATTCAGGGTCACCTGATCCAGCCCTAACTATATGCTTTAGCAAAAAGTAAAGTTTTAAGCCTAATCTTGACAGTAGAGATAGTGTCTGTCTCCCGAATCCAAACTGGAAGCTGGTTCCACAGAAGAGGGGCCTGAAAACTGAAGGCTGTCCCTCCCATTCTACTTTTAAATACTCTAGGAACAACAAGTAGGCCTGCAGTGCGAGAGCGAAGTGCTCTAATAGGGTGAGTACACAAAGACATAGAAGCAGCAGCAGGGGAGATAAGGGAAGGAGAGGGTGAAAGATGCGCCCGCCTCCTCTGAGAGCCAAAGTAATTCAGATGCTGTTTAAATCATTTATTTATATTTGAAAATGTCAATATACAGTTACATATCAATATAAAACTAGTTTTTGTGTGTTGTGTGTGTGTGTATATGTTGCATTTTGTCTGAACCCAGCTATGTGGGAATCACAAGCCCCAATCGTCAGAGGGCTGCGTCAGGAAGGACATCCGGTATAAATCTTTGCAAATTTAAACATCTGGATCACGAAGAACATACATTTGTTTTCTATGTAGAATTTCTTGAAACTGCCTCACCTTGTCATAGTGCCTCTCTAAATGAGTAAGATCTGTCCCTGAGCAACTTTCTTTGGTTGTGTAAATGGGGTCGTGTTTATTTTTGTAACAGCCAGTCTATATATCTATATTTAAAGATCAGTTTATTTGGCACTCTGTTTGAGACAGTTTGCTATATTCAAGACGCATGCATGATAAAATGATCAGAACAAGTTCTGGAAAGACTTATAAGACCATTTCTAAACAATTTGAAGTCCATTATTATACACCAAGAAAGTTTATTCACAAGTGGAAAATATTCAAGACACTTGTCTTCCCAGAAGTGAATGTCCCAGCAAATTTACCCTAAAACCAGACGATGTGCAGAGAAACTGCAAAAAAAACCAAGAGATGCATCTCAGACTTTATAGGCCTCAGCATGTTCAATATTAAACTTTATGACAGTACATGTAAGTGAAAAGAAACCCCCAGAAACCTCAATATGGAAAAATAAAGTTAAGACAGATTGAATCTACTATCTATTATCAACAGACTTGCGTGCACTATCTGTAGCTGCCCATTTGGAATTACCACTCGTGACGCAGAGAGCTTCGACAGATTCAACTTTATTCTCTCCTCTTTTAGCCCTTTAAAACCGATCGGAGCGGGCACGCTCCGTTTAGCATAGCTATTTTTAAATCTCTGTAGAACTGGAACCACGTAAGGTAGCACAATAATTATTTTGCATATGAAACCGGAGGATGTTGGAATCGACGTCAGCGCAAACTATCCTATGTCCGCCATTACCTGGCCGAAACCGGAAGTGGCGTCATTTTCTTTTTTTTTGACACTGTAATTTTTATTGATAGTTTTGTCACAGTTTAAACATAGACATGTATTGCATTACAGGAGAAATATGACGTCATTTTCACTGAATTTCTTTTTTTTTTACCTTCAGGGCCTTATAAGCCTATACTTGTGTTTTTAAAAGTCGTATTTGGCTTTAATCTTTTCTGTATGGTTTCTGGGATGCTTAGAACTCAAGTTGCACTGCTGGAAATAGTTTATTTTGATGCACATGCTGTTTTTTTGCAAATTCGCATTATAATATTTATTTTCATTTTTCTTGCAGTATATAAAAATTGGTGTATCTCAAAAATAAAACTATGAAGACACTCAAAATAAATTTCCTGTGATTGGAAACTATTTTGTGCAACTTTTTATATTTACAGTTTTGAGCAATCAACCTCTTAAATTTCTCTAACTAGAAATATATGTAAAAAAAAAAAAAAAAAAAAAGATTTTCAAACGATTTTTTTAGTTTAGTGCACTTTTTTTGCAATTTATGTAGTTTCTTTTGATTTAATGCATAGATATTATTAAAATTTGGGCTATAACGATTATATTGATGTATAGCAACTTGAAATGCTCCCAAAAATGGCTCTACAGCATGTAAAAATATCAAGATAAGCTCTGGCGGACTTGATTCTATGGTAGGTCTTAAAGCAGGGGTCGCAAACTCAAATAAGCCGCGGGCCACTTCTGGCACCGTCATCTCATTGGAGGGCCACTTTAGTGTCCAAGTAGTACAAAAAAACAAAACACGAAAACACCCACTAAAATGTAGTGTTTTGTTTGTTTTGTTGTGTAACAAGACAAAATTGCAAACATGAACGCAATTTTTTTTCTCACTATTAACTATCTGAAGCCTTTCAGTTTCATTTGTCATATGTAAGTCAGCACAGGGTCAACATTGCAATGAAATGTATTTGACGAGCAGAAGAAAGTCACTCAGCAGTATAGTACAGTCGTTTCATTGAACTACCAAATAAACAGCTCTTTCTGGCCAGACACATGGCAGCACTTTTTGCTACAATTTTGTTTGTATTTAACAAAATAAAAATGCAGGCATAAGCGTACGCATTAGTTTTTGACTGCAAGTGAAAATTGTTTTCTTTCCAAATAAATCTCTCACTGAACTAACACAGCCAATCCCTCAACATGTTTGCACTCTCTTGTTACCTCGGCCAGGTCCGCGGCTCCGAACCGTGGTAAGGTGACCTCTGGCTAATACTTTGGGTTCTATGTCGGGCTCGTAGCCAGGAACTAGCTTTACTGTCTGGGTCAACTTTGCTAGCGAGAGAGAGGCGTTGAAAGGCTGCTCCAGCAGAACTTTATTGTTTGGGAGGAAAATACAAACACAGTGTACAGTCGAGTCTTAATAGCTTACTGGGCTCGTCAGGCACTCTTTTTGGCTGCAGTGGTTATTTTTATATTTACATGCTTCCATCTCCCATTTCTGCTTGGTAGCACCTCGTACTTTTCACTTTCCTTTTTCTCCCTCCCTCATGCTCACACATACACAGCGGGAGGGGCGGTCCCACAAATTCTTCCTGCAGCAAGGACTACACCGCCCATGAGGCTACAGTCTTAAAGGGCCATGCCTGTAACACTCTGCCATCATATTAAACCATTTTTCGTATAATAATTAAAAAAAAACATTTCTTCACATCAGTATGCCTGTCTTAAAGGGTTAAACCACGGACAATGTGGCACTGTGAAAACTATAAAGATGCAAAAACAAATGCCATTATAACATTTTAGTAGAAATTGCAGAAATGTTCACATTTTACTATATAGAAAATTATTTTGATGAACTCAATTCATGACACTGACATAAATCAATAGCGTTTAAAAAATTTATGTTACAGCATTTAATAAAATGAATTAAAGACAACCTTTCTGTCTCTTAAATGCATAAACAATCGTTTGCAATCATTAAACCAAAGTCTTTCTGCTTCCAAGTGTGCCAATCATGCTGAACCTGCTAACAACCTCCTCCATGAGCATCTCTTAGCCAGTCTTTCCACACCACAAACAAATGACATGCATATAGAAAAACACAGAATTCAACCACATTGTATAAACGTTCCCAAGTTATAGCATGTGACAGGCAAATAAAGTACAAGGTTTTACATGAATATTTCCAAAAGTAAAGTTTTTTTTTACTCTGAAGCAACGTGTTTGTGTCGTTTTACTGAGAACAGAACAGGTAGTGTGACACAATAAAAGAGGAAGTGCTAAGGTACTCTTGTAAATAAAAGCACAAAGTAAAGTGGCTTTGCCATTTTGGCATTTACACTATCTTTGATCTGCTATAGCTCAAGGACAAGACCTCAGAAAAGGTTATAGAATACAGGACATATACCACCGAAATGACAAGTCGAATGATTTCATTTTGCTAATAATTATCAGTGTCCTTTGATAAGAACAAAGTGGAGAAGTTCACCTAATGGCATTTTTGGTAAAAACCAAGAAACTAAATACTATACCAACTGGACTTGTTTTCCAGCCACAGGTCAAACACAAGTATTCTAGAGCAAAATGTGAGACTATCTGCTCAGCTGCTTAAACTTGGCCAAAAGTGGATCACAAAACATGAAAATGAACCTAGGCACAGCATCAAATCTACAACAGAATGGCTGAAAAAGAAAAGAATCGAGGCATCGCAATGGCTCGGTCAAAGACTGTGCTGTGCACCCATTTTTCTGGGTTTTAGGGAAACTTTCATAGATTTGAAAATTCATGCGGAAGAGACTTGGATGTGACCAGTTAACAGTTTAAAAGAGATCTTGGCACAAACAGAGAGTATTACGCTTCCGTTACGAATTTGTGTGGGAGCATTAAAGGCTAAACTAACTGAAAAGAAACCCCCCAGAAACCTCAATATCAACAAATAAAGCTCAGGCAGACTGAAACTTCATTATCAAAAGGTTTGCGTATTATATCTTCGATCTGATATAGCTCAAGGACAACACCGAAGAAGAGGTTGCAGGATATAGAAAACTTTTAATCATTTTAATGATGTCTGACCAGCATGTAGCCCCCGAGCTGGAGACAACTTGGGTTAAATTTGTGATTTATTAAATTTTGGATTATTTTAAACATCCTACCTTAAACTCAAACCTTTGTTATTCGAGTGTGGTGCTTCCACTAAACCTGAGAGAAACTGTAATGTGTTGGTTCCTACATAACTACAGACCACTACAGGCAGTTATTATTTTTGTAGAGGTTGTCATTCACTGACAAGCTGAACTAAATTCACCGTGATGTCGTCTCACATTGCATTTTGTTTCTTTGCTATAATTGTTTTAAGAACGGCTCTAAACTAAGAACCTTATTTCATCTCAGTCACTTTCATCAGTTCCAGTTTAGAGTTGAAACTTTTATGACATTCAAGTGCATTATTCATTGAGATTTGTCAGTCATACTTGGTATTTAAAAAAGGCTCATAACGTGTGCTTGTGAGCTGCTCTTTTTTGCAACTTTGTTAGTCACATTCTAATTCAAAGTCCCAAGCCTCATCTATATTTCCCACATTTCCCAAAAATATGGCAATATTTGAGTCACTGAAAGTCCCCTGAGTGTAATAGGAACGTGGCATTAGGTATCTGGTTTTGGCTGGGTGAAGCACAGATACTTGAATGTGTATAGGTGGATACTTGGGGCAGGAGAGCCAGAGGTGTTACTTCAGATATTGCATCATGATGATGAAACACTGCCTTGTAGCCTAGACTAAGCCGCCGCATTAAAACTTTCACTTCCGCTTGAACAAGAGAGATTTACAAAAGCAGGAGAACGGAAGTTTACCAACTGTGTGGGGATATGACACATGCCGTAATGTAAAAATGTCGCAATGAAACCTTTTGTTATCCAGATACCGGACAATAAATAGTTAGCCTTTTTTGAATAAATGTTACTATTGTTTCTAAGATGATAAGATGAAAGCCTAATCATCAAACAAAATATCTTTATTTATAGATATTTTAATTTCAGCATGTAAGACCAAACATGTATTTCTGCCCTACATAAGATTATAATGGGAAAAACAACACTAAAAACACTCTGTCAACATGTTTCCAACTTAGGATGGCATTGTGTGTGAAAGTATACTACTTAAAGCACATGTAGTTCCTGTCTATTCATTTTAAGCTTTAGCCTGTAGAAAAAAGACAGTTAGGGTCAGATGAGGATTGGAGCACTGTTCATGGTATGAAATTACACGTTACTGTCTTTCTTGATCACTTCTGCCTCAATTCTCATAGCAGAAAAGTCATTCTCACTACTTTTAGTGCACTTCTCAAATCAGTAAAACATTTCCTCACCCACTTTAGACTTTTTTTTTATTGCTATTACACACACTGGTTCCTACACGTACTTCACTACGAAAGATATTTATTAGTGTGTTCATGCACTTCTCACTTGAATATGACAACTCATCAAAACAGACTTTTTGTACTTTTTTTAGTCTCAACTCTAGATTTCTGACTTTCCTCACTACTGTCCAGCAATCTAGTAGTGTTTTCAATTAAATTACTTCAAGCTTTTCTCAAATATGTGTGAAAGAGCAAATCCCGTAACACATTTTCAGAGAATTTCTTGCAACAAATACAAATAAAAACCTACAGTCTTGTATCACAGCTGCTCAACAAAACCACATCCCAAGGATGCTCTACTCGACTGGTGAGAGTGGGAGGGTACGCTTTTTAGTCTTTTATCCTCTGTGCAAAATGTAGCCTCGGTTTCCTGTTCTTACCTGACAGGTGAGGCCCCCAGTGCGGCCTACTGTTGTTATAGCCCATCTGCTTCAAGGCCAGATGTGCTGTACCTTCAGAGATGCTTTTGTGCATAACTTGTTTTTAATGAGTGGTTATTTGAGTAACTGTTGCCTTCCAATCAGCTCAAACTAGTCTTACGATTTTCCTCTGACATCAGCAAGGTATTTGCAGTGAACTGACGCTCCCTGTCCTCATTCCAGATGCCTTGAGGCGACTTTTGTTGTGATTTGGCGCTATATAAATAAAATTGAATTGAATTGAATTGATTGTGTTGGAAAATCCCAGGAATTCAGCAATGTCTGAAATACGGTTTGAACTTCAGCAGGCTGTTTTGGTTATGACTGCATTCATAAATGCTTTGAGTTGCTGCTGACTAGATATGTGGATTACTGTGACGAGCAGTGAAACAGGCGGACTTAATAAACTGGTTCCTGAATGTGTGTAGCATGACTTTACTGGACTGTACAGTAGTTGGTGCTATATTCTTAGATCATATATATATATATATATATATATATATATATATATATATATATATATTATATATATATATATATATATATATATATATATTCTCGATTCCATCAGTTTTGTAAAGTTTTGAAAAAATCTTTCACATTTTATTTTTGTTTCTGAAAAACTTTTACTCTTCACTAGGCCTGCATTTTTTGTTTTTTGTTTTGTTTAGTTCTTTGCAGAACTCTTCCCAAAGTCAGTAATATTTGATGAGTTGGCCGTTAAAAGGTGATGAAAGGTTTTCATTGATTCATCACAGAGTTCAAGTGACTGACTGATTATTCATGTTTTGATAAATAATATGCAAAATGATGTTGAACTCTCCCAATTCTTTGAATCTTTGGGCTGAAGGAGGGACAATACTCGGTGTATCAATGCTCAATCAACAATCATTTATTTCCATACAATTCAACAGTCAGAGCATTACAACGTCCGGACGGGAGAGATGCTACCAGAGGGTCAGGCACATGTCTCAAAATGGTGACGGGTTGCTCAGCTTTTTATAGTCTCTAGTGGCCCCCAGCTAGTCGTAAAAGCCAAAACATCACATTTTTTCTCTGTTACAGCGCCTAAGTTATGACCTCGGCAGTTGTTTCTCTGCTTTCTGTAAGGTGGGGGTGTGGAATGTGGTCTATCTATCTCCCCTGTCTTTAGACACAGAGTCTCCTGCTTACAACCTTCTCTTCATGATTCAACAATTAAGCATGTCAAGAAAACAGTGTAACACATTCCCAGCAGATCAAGGATACAGAGTGATGCACATTTATCTAATGAACTAATATGTGAATATGTTCTGTTAACTCAAAAGTATAATGAGAACTACACTACATACAGCTCACACACTCTATATTAAAGGGTATAATGTGATCTACAGCAGTATTCTAATTCAACTACTTTGATTACATATATAAGGTAACATATAATAACAGAATAATCTAATAATTCCCCCTTTTGATCTCTGAAAGAGATCACTTACAACATGCACTCCAGGGTCGCAAGGTCCAGGTTTTCTTGATCCTGAGGCCCTCTGTCCCCCTTTAACGGGTGGACCATATGTGGGATGACCTCTGTGTTCACGCAGTTCAGATGCAAGCAAAGTTAGATTTACAACCATAACAGCAGTTACAGATGACTCTCCCATCACTCCCCAATTCTCCCACAGCTTTATTTTGGTGCTCCAGTTTTCCACTCCCATTTTAATGCCACCTTATACCTTTCAAATGTACTTAGACTAGAACCTCTGTCTAAGGAGCTTTTAACCTTTATTTTTATTGCTGCAGCTACCAGTGTCTTCCAGTTGGGTGATTCTCAGCTTCTTTCTTCGACCTCCGGGGTTAGACCACCCTTTAGTCATTGCACAGTTCTGGGGATTATTCTGCCCCGATTTCAAACAAGGATCTGTGTGTTTTGGGATCACCGGCGTGTCCCCCTTTTTGCCAAGAGCCTCTCGAACCTCGTTGGTCTGGTGTTCCTGGTTTTCGCCAACCCCTTCATGGTTATTGCTGTGTTTGTGGGATCCATCTTCTCCAGGAGCCCAAACGTCATGACACTTGACCCCAGTTGCTGTCTCGGCTGTCCCTACATCTGTCTCTGCTGTGAAGGGTCCTCACATCTCCGTGTCCCCGTCTGGTGTCTCTTCCTTTCTCTGCAAGAGACAGAAAACCAAAACACCTCTCTCCCTAGCCTTGATAATCTAATATTGTTATCCATTGTTGTTCTAATGATTCAAATTTGGTTTAAAATATTATGTTCAGGACCTATTCTAATCATAATCTATGTGTGTGTAAAAGAAATCAAAAATTAGTGAACCCTTTCTAAGTCTAACACATTATAAGCTTAAGTTTTACCATAGCTAAATTATTAAACACAGAAATAACGTCATAAGATGTTCATAAAACCATTGTTTGATGTTCGGACTCAACTTCCCCCTTTTTGACACACTCCCATGTGTCAATTCATTGGAGCTAGACAATTAAAAGAGAAGGTTGGTGACATCATATCTCAGAAAGTATCAGAAATTCTTCTCTCGAGTACCGTTGCTCCAGCCTTGTCATCCCTGAGGATCTTCGATCCCGAAAATGTCCCTTCTCCTCATGTAATAAAGTCTGTCATCCTTCCATGCCCTGGTAACTGGTCCATCCAGAGCTGTAACATTTTGAAATGTACATACAACAAGCCAAACCACACCTTGGTCACACCAACCCTCTTCCGCCCTGAAGATGTCCAACACCATCTTAGTCTGGACCAGGGTTGTAATAGTTTTGCAATTTTCATCAGTTTTAATCAGTTTTTACCAATTGTTTGCTAGTTTAGTTTAGTTTTTATTTTCTGAAAATCCTTAGTTTCAATTTAGTTTTATTTGTGTTTTGCAAAAATTAAGTGTAACAAAATCCCAGTTCCATCATATCAGTCATGCTCTTCTGGTTATCCTTGGGTGTTGAGACTATTAACTATTAACTCTTGCCGCACCGTGTGGTCCTAATTTTGGTTGAAGTGAATTGATAACCTTTTGAAGGCGATTGTTTCACACCTTTATTTAGATGTCCCAGTCCTGTTGTCTCGGGATACATCACGCTGCCTTATCTGGGGTTAGCTGTTTTCTAGGGATGCGGGTTGAGTGGGTGAGCTCTTCAAGGAGGGGGAGTGTGCTCCCCCTGATGAGGTCTTCTAGGTAAGCTAGGTTAGCCTTCTTGTGTGAGCTTTTCAAGTGCACTTTAAGGTTAGTGGGACTTTTAGTTTTATAAATGTCCCTCATGTCCCCCTGATGACCCAGTATTTCATTTTTGCACACTGTAGTACACATTTTAGTTTTTGCTTGTAGCTCGCATACTCTACTTGCCACTCCTCTAAGTCCTGATGTTTCTTAGAGAGGGCAACAGTACCTTTAAAATTATATCACACGTGTGGGGGTGTGGCCTTGCCAATTGTTTTGCCCACCTTTTCAAAATGGCTGGCGTGCCCACAAGCACATTTCATGGAAAAAGAAAGGTAAGCTTGATATTTACATTTAAAATGTTTTGTTAAACTCAGATTTTTATTTTATTCTTTTTGCAAGTACCCCTCCTCGGTGGCGAGAAACTGTTGGTGTGGTCAAGTGGGTGCTCTGGAAACAAACGCTCAGGACAGAACAGTTATCAGTCATGTACTTCCTACAAATTTTGCATATGTTTTATTTCATATTGATCCTCTGAGTGTAATGGTACATTTTAATTTGAATTTATCCAAACTAAACACAATATTTTCTTTATTTACTTTGCTCTTGTTCTTTTTCAGTACCACATCCTATCAAATGTCCCTGTCGATTATATTCTACATTTAATAACTTACTATTTCAAGTGAGAACCTAAATCACGTGGACCAATGTTTATTATTGCATATCTCTATTCTGAATGTGGCCAGTCATTCATAGGTATTGTTAAATTTTGGCGATTTTCCTCTATAGAATTTAATTGACTTTTTTTACAGTGGCCTGCTGTGGTTAATAGTAACATATTCCAGTCATGAGTGATATCAATAGTTATCTCCACTGTAGCATTTGGCATTCCCAATAATATAACATGATACCTTAATCAAAACACAGCTAATATAGCACAGTTTTCTTAATGCAAACATCAGTAACTCAAAATCAGCAACCACAGTGTTAAGTCTGCAGTTCATACTTATGTGAAGCTAAAGTCTCCTCCTCCAGTCTCTCTTATCCTCCTGCTCCTGAAAAAACAAAACAAAACAAAGCGAAGCATCCACCCTTCTCTTGTCGGCTGGGTGAATTGTTTATTGGCATTTACTAATCCTAAAGTGGGTGCAGTCATTGTCTCAGTATCAAGTCAGTCAAAGCTTTTAGTCGTCAGCCCATCACAGTCCATTCACATGCATACCTCCATACACATTCATACCAGATGTTGCTGATAATCTAATAATGAGAAGGCATGTTATACATAGACTGCACGTTTCAAATAACACTTGTATTTATTTTGTTTGAATTACACTATCAGTAAGTCAGTATTCTATCCAAATATTGACTTGTGACACCAGTTCCATCAAGAGTGAGAACACATTTATACAAGTACGTGTAGTGAATAATACCAAAAACCCCAAACAAATCATACCTGCTGATATGGAATCAAGGGAATAAATTCCTAAATTATGTAATTATGTAAATAATTTATGTAAATAAAATATATTTTTAACATTTTTTTGTCCAAAAAGTCGTTTTTAGACAAGCATATCCTGAGACAGCGTGTGTGTGCGTGTGCTGAAAATGTTTCAAACTTGAAGCTTTCATGGAAACAACACAAGTAAAAGCTGAGAATCACATTCCCAATATAGTAGTGACATTTAATTACAGGTTTTCAATCCATATAATGCACAGCATACTGTACAGTTACAACCATGATATGAACAAAATACAAAGCTTGACCAATACCAACATAGTTACAATTAACAATACCAAAACTATATACACACAGTTTCGATTTTCAAAGCAACATTAACAGAACAAAGTGTCATTTGACTTTTTACATGATTTTAACACCTTCAAATATTCTGTTTTACAATCTTTTAAATATAGCTTTTTGTGCTAGGTGGATTATCTTCACAGGTAAAGGTAGTCAATCAGAGAAGAAGATGACAAGAAAGGAAACTTTTTCTTGTGAAAGTGAGATTTAAATAATTTTTGTGGTGAAGTGTTTGAATGATGGCTGGTACAGAGGACGATCACACTATGAGTGTGAGGTGCTGTCAAAATATTATATTCCTCCTAGAGCAAAGCTGTGAATGACTCTCTAGTCTTTCGCCTGCTCACCCAGTTCCCGAGAAAAGTCGCATCCGCTCTTTGGAGAGTTCATAAAGCCACACCCACTCTACCCAGAGCAGACATATCAAACACGAAACTGCTTCTCTTGCCATGAAACTACTGCATGAGTACAAATCTTGATGTAGATAAACTGAACATCTGCAGACTCAGTTGAGTACAGTTGAGTGCCACAAAAAAGCTGAGAGTTTTTCAAATTCAAACTGGTATCAGCTTAATTAGAGCTCATAGACATGGAAAGAGTTGTCTGTGTAATTAGACTTGAATCTAACACTCACTGTAGTGTTCTCAGCAAGCATGACTCTACAGAACAGAAACACTTCTTCGGATATAATTTGCTTTGTTTCCATTTCTATGGTGTTCCCCTCTCTCCCCTGCTCCAGCACAATTTCTTCTTCGGTGACCGGTTTTGGGACCTTCACCCATCCGTAGACAAGATAGGTTCCAGTTTTATTAGCTGTGAAGATGTCATATCTTCCCAGCTGATCGGTCACTACAGAAGAAATGGAAATATCTCCCATTAATACAAGGCAACATTTACATCTGATGAGATTTTGGAAGCAGCTGAAATCTAAACGACACTTACTTTTTAGTTTGCAAGTCATGATGACTTTTGATGTGTCACTCAGTGCTGGAGCATCCTGTAGATAGATTAGTTATAAATATAAGTGAACGAACATATCAATGACAATTCATATATGGAAGACTTTCTATTACTGATATGAAGTGTTTCTTACCTGGTTCCATGAGGGTTTGAACAGAAAATAATGAAGGATGAAGCCCGCAGCCAGAGCCACAACTATCCCTGCCATGAAAGTCAGTGCACACTTAATCAAGCCATGTGAACCTCTGGGCTGAAGACTGTCTTCCATACAGTCTGTCTGGATTTTCACCTCCACTAGTTTATCCTGCTGTTCTGCCTGTTGTCTGTCCATATTGAGTGAAGTGTTTACTTGCTGTGTGCTGCTCTTAATATAGCCCATTTCTTCCCACGTACAGACAGTGAAAGTGGGAATCCCGAGCTCAATTCCCTCCCCATGCAATAAAAAGCAAATAGAAAGGGACAAGGGAATCCCTTTACACCCACGCATAAGAGCTGGTTTAATGATTACCCTTTTTCTTTTTCTGTTTTTGTTTACGGCAGTTTATTTTGGCTATCTGCCAAACTCTTTCAGGATCCAAAAAACATGAGGTTGACGTCTCCCTAGTGGAATGGGAAAACGAAAAAGCCAATGTTTTGTACTTGTTTAATTTGGAATTTTCCATTCTGTAAAACCAGAGGATGACATAAAAGATTAATGGGATTTTTAAAAATCTTTTTTTTGTGCACTGTTGGAAGTCAAAGTAAAAAAAAAAGTAATTATACAATTGTGTGTTATTTCTGAATTTAATACAGTTCTGCATTACAGGACCATATAAAGTGATATTGGAGTGCCTCACATCCAACAATACGAATGTACTGCATCTCCACTAGTAGTGTCAGTGTTAATGTGCGCTCAAATAGCATGTGGGAGTACAGACATTTAAGCAAGAAAAGATTAAAGGTGTAGCTACTTTGGCTAATTCATGTTCACAGTAAGCATCTGCTGATGTTACCCCCAATTCCACACCTGCTTGAAGCTGGAAAGGCATGTAGGTCTGACTGTCTACAAATGGAAATAAATTTAGCCTTGTGGCACACGCTCTAGTTTTACTGTGTTGTGCTGTTGTGCGCATGTGATATGCAAGACTGGGAATGTTCTATGCTTTTATTATAGCCTATGCATATCAGTTTGTCTATATTTATAACCAAGATTAAGCTTAGATCGCCTCTTATGATCTGCTAATGAAGAGTTTACATACTTGTTATGAACAGATGTATTGCTATTGAGCTTCTGGGATGCCGTTATGTCCGGTTGTGAAATGATTAAATGGTGAAATGATCATTACTGGATATTTTGAATTTAATTGTGGAAAAACTGACTCACATCCCTACTGCAGCTTTGTAAAGACCTGTGAAGACCTGCAAAGACAGATGCAATTAGTTATTGTCACCTGAAGACTGGGAAAGGAGACGATTGTGAAATGATCTCTGGTGGAGAAAATAAAGGAGATTATTGTGAAATGATAAAAGGGATATTAGTCAGATATTTAGCATTTAATTCTGGAAAACTTGACTTATATCCAGGTTGTATGTGGGAATAATTGTAAAGGCCTGTTTACTGTACATGCTCGATGCCAGTTTGGTATTTTTCTTGCACTTTGAAGCTCCTGTCTCCTCTGGTGTCTCCTATGACACTAGTCTAATATATGCACTGCATGTAGTGTGAATTATGTCACAGAATTAACGATTCAGTGAGATTGCACAATGACACTTGGCAGGAAGCATTTATTTCTTATACATGCACTGTCTTGTCTTTTGGCTTCACCTGTTTCACTCAAGTCCACATTTAAAAAAAAAAAAAAAAAAAAGCTCGACTGAAACAAAGATAAACAAGAACACGAAAATGGTATTTCCATCTCTCTCTCAGTCTCAGTCTGTTTTAGGTTTTCTGTTTCACCTATTTACCAGGAAATTCCTCCAACAGAGAAACTGACTGCATTTACATCACATCGTGTTATTGTTCCACCCACGTGTACAAAGGGGTAGCTCTTGCATCAGCATTGTTTTATACCTTTTGGCCTTATTCCAACTAGTAAGGTTGGGTCACAAGCTTTAAGACTTGACTGAAGCTACAGACACACACACATGCATGCACGTACGCACACAGACAAGAACTCCTTGTTTGTCTGGCTGTTAATGCATCCCAGACTTCTGCACTTCCTTATCACATTTGTGTCTCCTCAGTTTCATTGACGATCAGATGAGAGGTTACGTCAGGTTTCACACAGCCTTTTACAGATTTCCTAAGTAAATCCTCAGGGGAAATTAGGCTGTATTCAAGTTTCAAAACACACAGTATAAAAATACAGCAGGCTGGTTACATATTATATATTACAAATATTCAATTCAATTCAATTTTATTTATATAGCGCCAAATCGCAACAAAAGTCACCTCAAGGCGCTTCATTCCCCTTTATTTTACGTGTGCCACTTTTCCATGAAATCTCATTCGTGTTACAACGTGCAGAATTTCAGTAACCAGAGAAAATGAAACTTGCTCCAGTCTATCAGACAGTGTGGTTAGACAGCTAACCAAACTGACATCATGCATTTCTGGTAACATGTGCCATAACCATGCCCGAAGCGAGCTGTAAGGTCACAGAGAAAAGTGTCACCTAGTTGTGTTTAGAGCTGTCACAGAGTAGCCTCCTGTGTGTAGGAGTTGTGAGAGCACATGGTTTGTGTGTGAAGCAGCATACCATTTGATGAGACAAAGCAATCTCCATTAACTCATTTCCCAAACTGCACATTCTCACTTCCTCTACTCATGTCGTAGTCCCTCCCACCGAAGATGTGAGAAGAGGAGGTGAAGAAGAGACACAAGGAGCAATTGTTGAAATTAAATATCCTTGTCTGGGAGCCATCAGCTTAAGCAGTGTCAGTTATATAATAACTACCTCTCTCCTCTGATTTCACGATGCATTTTAGGAAATGAAACATCTTTCAACATGATGTATTGAAAGTGGGTCATAGACACGAGAACAGAGGACAGGAGGAGTCACAGTTAAATAACAAAGGTGCTTTGTCACCATCCATAGGAAATATACAAAAGAGTAAAGGCGAATGGCTGACAACATGTTAAACATGCATACTGTGGGCTTTATGAAGTCTACTGCTGTGATAACAGGCCTGGGTTAGTTATCACTTTACAGAAATCACTGATTATGCTGCATGTTTTCAATAATTGCAGGCAGAGTAAAGATTTAAAATTTGGGGTAATCAATAGATAATAAGTGTCTTTGTTTTTGTGAAAATGAAAAGTTAGTTTGGAGCCTGCAACAGGGTTGTGGCAGCAGCATGATGCTGGAACCAAACATTCAGGTAAGGCTAGTAAACAGGAAAGTAGTAGCTGTAAGCGAGGCAAACCTGAAGCTGACCTGTGAGCATTTCTCATTGTGTGAGCTCACGGAATAATCTGACAAGGTGTGGTTGCACAATCCGGAGATCATATACTGTGGGCGTTGTAGGCGGTAAATGAGATTACGAAACTGAGGTGTCATATCCAGGGACCAGGAAGAAAACGAGAGGAAATTATACCCTAAAATAGAATGACAGACGATTAAAACAAGACTGGACTCCTCTGGAAGCATGAGACTGATCATGAGCATGATTCAAGTTGTGGTAATTTCAAGGTTTTTTCAGTTAAATGGCCGAGACCAGAACAGAAATGAATCACCATAAATGGAGCACAGGCCTCTTTACTTATTTTCAGTTTCAAACCACAAATATTTAGATCACATCTTAAAAGAAGCGATGTGAACAAGTTTGGGGGCATTTGCAATACATATGCATAATTCAACGATCACAAATAGCAAATGTTCATCTAGGAGTTAAGTTGGGGTGACATTTACACACAGGCTTGTGGAGAATCCTTTACCTTATGTTGCAAGCATACAAAACTACAGAAAGTTGTATGCATTTCCATCTGGGTCAGTCATGCTGCAAGGACAAGAAATTCTTTGCTGTCAAAGCAAAAATGAATGGACTGTTGAAATATTTGAAATGGGCCGGGCTTGCGGGGTTGGAAAAGAGTGTCTGCATAGTCTCATTGTTTGCACTATTGATAACAAGCACAGAAAGTGACAGGCTACAACTATTTACCCACAGTTTCTGCCAAACAAAGTGGTTGAGATTAATTGGCTTTCACTAAAATGAATTGGTTGGCATTCAAAGATAAATTACATTGTATGTTATGCTGAGTTCATAAGTTCTTATGACTATTTCATGACTCCCACCATGGCCGAGTCATAGAGAGTAGGGCAGATCATTTATTTATACAGTTACAGTTCATTTTCACTAAATTTCTGTTAAAGGTAGCTTGCTTACTTTATTTCTCCCCTCCAAAAAAGACCAAATCTGTATTTCACATTCTTACAATTCATAAGAAAATACAACATCGATTGTTAGCTGCTTATTGCATGTGTGTTCTAGAAATTTAAAACCCAGTTTAAAGACAAGAAGTCATTTTTGATGTTTTCAACTAGGCAGGTTTCACCACTGTACAGTACGCAAGGCATTAATGAGGCTATTGTGTGGCAGAAAATTATGAAACTCTTTTTCACAATAAATGTTCCAAGAATACTGTATCATTTGTCATGATCTGCACGCTTCATCAGCTAATTGTGATGAAACTACAAAGCCTTCCTGTTGCATTAACTCTGCAATACTGTTAATTCTGTTTCTGATCCCTGAAACCGCAGTGAGCTCTGCAGCAGAGCTGGCCCTCCTGGCATTCATCATAATGTTTGTTTAGAAACTGCACTTGAGGAATCATTCTTGAAATGTGGCTTGTGTCAACAGAGGCATTCATGGAGAAGCTGAATATGGCTTTTTACTGTACTAGTAAAAACTGAATGTATTAACACTAGAACTGCCAGCGGGGGTCATTTTGACCGCGTCCCACAACAACAGCAGCAGTGATTTCTTAAAGAAGTTGTTAATTTTCATCTATTTTTTTATTATGAATAAAATTTGACAAAAATACATATTTAAGATTAAATGTTAGGGGTTTCATTAGTTTAACAACTTACTTAGACTCATTCTTATACTCCATCTCACCCAATCCCTACCGTCTTAGTCTGTCACATCAATTGTCTGCATGTCCTTCACTGCTTCTATGAATCTTCTCTGTGGTCTTCCTATTTTCATTCCACCTTTCAGCTCCATAAACACCATCTTTTTCCACCTCAGCCTTGTCTGAGGTGGAGGTTGCAGAGGTTGAGGTCAAAGCAGGGTTAGCAAGTGCAATATCTCCAAATCATACATCATAGCAGGTGTCACTACCATCTTGCAAACCTTCCCTTTCACTCTTGCTGTCCTTTTGTGACAAATCACACCTCCGCCCATCTCCCCTCCAGTTCTAGTTTATCTCACACACACCAAAATTTTCTGTGTAACCAATAAACTCATTTTAGGAAAAGTCGTAAAAGATGAGATGATAAAGTTTTATTTTAATAGAGTCGCATAATTTTTTAAATGCTGATGATCTGATGAATGTGGTTAACAGTCCATTTTCAAATGTTTTGGTCTGATATTTAAAATATGTTATGTTTTAAAACATATGATCAAAAACAATTAAACTAGTAAACTGTTAATAAAAAGTTAAATTAAACATAATAACCTTTTAAATATAATCGACCTTATTCCAGCTGAGGCTTTCTTGTGTCAGGCAAGATCTAAGTGCACCACAGTAATCCAGTCACCATGGAATAACCCAATGAATGACACAGATAGAAATGTATTGAGCTTTGATTCACAGTAAAAATAAACATACATATAAAAAAAAATTAAAGAAATCATACAAAAGTATTTTTTGTATGATTTTACAGACAAAATTATTGGTCTGATAAAGATTTAGTTGAAAACTGGGCTTTCTGGAAGAGTTAGCAAACTTAGGTGAGAGGGGGAAACAGCAACAAAATCTAGGTAGGTGTAGGTAGGTTAAAGCAAAGATCTCAAAGTACATCAATGACTCAGAAGCACAGAACCTTTAAAAACATGTTTTTAAATTACATTCAGTAGTATATCAAAACCTGTTAACTACACTGAATTTCCTAATGTCAATGTTCATATTAAGTCATGAAGCACACAGGCACACAGGGATGTTTGTGGCTTCTTGACGTAACTGTTAAAAAAAAAAATCTGAGTAAATGGTTCACAACCAAAACTAACAGCAACTATTCAAAGGTCACTTAACCAAAGTGGCAACTTTTGACAATTTTTCTATTAGCATGCTACCTGTAGGGAAAACCTGTTGTTAACTTGAAACCACCATGGAGTAATTGCTGACCACACAGGGATTTACCCTGTACCCTCTCTGAAGACCCAATTTTAGCCATACAGTCAACAAGGCTTTTTTTTTAAGAGCGCTGTTTTGTAATGAATCTCTGACCTGAAGTGGACAGGGTAAAATGAGTAGTTCTACTGGAAACCTTTGACATTCTCATGTCCCTCTCTAACATTTGACCAAGGTGATATACCTGCCAAACTCATAAGGCTGCGACTTGTGGTTCACACTGCCTGTAAAGATTTGTTTGCTGCACACAGTTGCTGCAAAACAATGCAAGCAGATCTGTGCAACCACACTAAAGTACTTCAGGTTGCATGCTATATTACTAAAAGCTGGCATGTGAACAACAATTCTAGTAACATGCCAAGTGTAACGCTTACTTTTTTTGACATTTTAGATCACTGACACATGCACCAAGACTCCTCAACCAACACAGGCAGGGTTAGTAAGCAAGTACAAAGGATCCAAGTTGAATCATAATGAAATTCAGCCTAAAAGAATCACCAAAATCTTTGTTTTTTTCTCTGCACGAGTCATATGAATTCAAATGAGCCTCTCCTGTGGCCCTGCTCTGATGTACCTGCATGTAATCTGTTTTATTGAGGTTATAGATCACAGATGTCACACGCAAAAGAAGGCTTGCCCTTGGTCTTTGAACTCATCAGTTTTCACAGGCTTCTAACTGACAAAGTCTGGCATGCTACAAGTAAGTATGTAAAGATAAACCACTCAGTAATTGAAAATTAGGTGTTCTTTTGTTGTTTGTTGTTTGTTTTGTTAGAATTACATTTAATAAACAATAAAGTTCCTAAATCAAAGAGTTGCACTGATGGGTTTCATGGATTTACAACGGCAAGCGAAGCGCTTCTTTATAATGAAGGAGAAAGAAGGTGCTGTGTTGGCTGTATGTGACTTACAATGTAAAATGAATATGACACCTCTGGTATCAGGAGTATAATTAGATTGGAAGGTAAGCTGTCTAACCGACAAGTGTGACTTAATTTAGAAATGTAACTTAAATTCATATTTGTATTAATTACAGTGCTTCCATTGACGCCTTTAGCTTTTACTTGATGTCCCTAAAACTTTCTGTGGTCAGAGTTCAGTACCTGCAAATCTGTGGTGGCAGACCACAATGCTACCTGCAAGCCTCATGAAAGCAAACCTGCAGCTCAGTATGAGATTAAGAGCATATGTGCAGAATTTACCGGGGATAAAAATATGAAAAACAATTCTCTGAGTAGTCAAAGTGAAAAACAAAGAAAAAAAACTAACAACAACAAAAACGTTCTTTCTCACCCAAAGCGTCAAAGCTGTATTTTTGTCCCACACACTAATATGACATGCAGTATTTTGGAAAGGTTATAGACTGTGTTTTATCTGTGATCTCGTCTTCAGCAGACAAACAGGGCTTACTTTTTCTTTATACATATATGGTAAAGCTCAACAGCGCTATACGAATTGTTTTTTACCATCTTTGTGAGGATGATGACATTTCATCTGCGCTGCCTTTCGACCACTTTCCAATGCAAAGCGGTGTGTGTAAACCAATAACAGATTGGTTGACACTTTGAAGCATGTGTCAAAGAGCAGGTAGTTCTCGCTCACACAGAAAAAGAGGCAATTTTAGTTCACTTTTAACTCAGATATACTCCAGTTTTGTTTGTTTTTTTGATTACTTAATTACTTACATTTAGAGCACTCTATAAAAACAATGGATTATCTTACTGTACTCTATGTCGTCGGCCATTTTTAATTCATTGTACTGGATACTGGATCACCGGGTTTATGTGGCTGGATGTCTTTCGCAGTCATCACAAACCTACTAAACTTTAATCTCACTGTGAAATGATTTACCTGAATGTTGTTTTATGATGTCAATTTATTGCAGTTGTGTTCAAAGGTTCATGTCAACCTGAAAACTAGAAATTAAGCATCCAGAACATGATGCAATAGTTCGCTACTTTAAAAGAGAGGTGAAAATAATGGAAACATCTTAGACTCCAATAAAGTGCAATTTCTTGAGCTTGTATGAGTTTAGAGTGACTTTAAGTAATGGGGGCTTTTTTTAAAAATTGCTAATAGCAACTGTCTTTAGAGATTTGTCAGAAAGGTGCGAATAACAAAAAAAAAGTCTTTGGTGAGTGGCATTTATGCGGAAAAAACCTTTGTCATAATGAGATGGTCAGGGAGAAGGTCAAACTGCTTGGAGCTAAAAGAAAGGCTGTTGTAGGTGAGATTATGACTGTTTACTACTGCACTGAGAAGAAAGAAAATCTCAGAGTTGTCAAACCTTGAGATGGATGGATTTGCAGGCGACCATTTCACTTTCAATTTTTGTCAGCAAAGAGCATCCGAAGGCATAAATGGCAAAGACTCACCAATGCCAGAGAGCTAAAGCATAGAATTACAGATCCTGAGCCATTGACTTGTCCCATGGGCATTATTTAAGGAGGAGATGTTACACACAAAGAAACCCGTATGAGAGATTTCTGACAGCACAAAAGAGATGTGTTAGTCCTTTTTGAGGCTGTTGTACCATCGATGTTGTTACACTGACAAATGCACACAGTGCTGGAGAGGGGCACAACTGTTTAGCAGTTTAGCTGTGTGGTGAAGCATTCACTTTAGTGTAAACCTAATTTAAGATTCTTGCTTTTTGTATGACTTTTCATTGCATACCATTATTTGGCATTTGACCAGTGCTTTTGGAAATGCCCTTTGTTATTAAAGCTGTAATTATGTCAAACTATATGTTATATACTATATTCTATAATTATATGCAAATATAGTTGGATTTGATCCATGCATTCATGTTGTTTATGTCATATTATGGCCAACACAGCAGACTCATCAGACCGGGTAGTATTTTTTTCAAATCTTCTGTCCAATTTTTGTGAGTCCAAGCAAACTGGAGCCTCAGTTCCCATTCTTAGCTTGCAGGAGTGGTACCCAGTGTGCTCTTCTGCATATCTTGGTTGAGTTACTGTTGCCTTACGGTCCAGTTTGAAGGAGTATGGCCTCTCTTGTCTGACTTCTGTAAACAACAACAAGGCATTTTTGCCGAGATAAATACTGACTGAACTGGATTTTTTTTTCTGCTCTCTGTAATCCTGGAGATGGTTGTGTGGGAAAATCCCAGTAGCCGCAGTTTCTGAAATACTCAGTCCAGCCAGTCTGGCACCAACAACCATGTTATGCTCCATGCCTTCTTGCATTAACAAGAAGCTGAACATAATAAATAGTAGGTGTGTAAAATAACTAGCTGGAGTCATTCCTAAATGACTGCTGAGGTCCTACAATTAACTAAAAGGAATTTCCTTTTTCTGAAGCTTCATGAATCAGCACACATCCATAGAGTCAAACTAGCTAGTATTAACACAGCAGGCTGGTTATAGCATAACACAGTGGGGAATTCCACTTCTTGGTGCTTGTGACGTATGTGTTGCAACCTGTTGCTTGTCACGTGCATCCCTTTATGGACAAACGTTTATTAGCTTCTAACATTTTTTTCTCTAAACCATAAAACTAAAGTGGAATCCCCAGCCTCTAGCTCTGGACGTTTTTGGCCTTCTGCAAGTTGCTGAGTGCGGCTGTATCATTTGAGACAGCCATCCTCTTAAATGTGACGTAGCTCAGTTTGTCTTTCTACAGTAGCGACAAAACATCAAAGCTCTGCAAAACAAATATTATGACAGGTAATTCTCTAAAACTATGGTGAATGTTGTAAACAAGTCACTCACCATTTACAAGGATATGATGTACAGTGACTGTTTTCGTTTAGACATAAAAAAAAATGGGTTTTAAATTAAGAAGTTATCACACTACATATCCAACTTCTATGTACAAACTTTAACAAAAAATAATAATAAGCAGGAGAAGTCCATTAAACACTGATAATGACATAATACATTTCTATTCATGCAAAAAGAATGAGAAAGGGTGGAAAGGTTTCTTTGTTGCAAGCACTTTTCATTTCATTGTGAGGAAATTCCCCAACTGAATGCTATTGGTGGTTGACAATACCTGTCTATCAGGTTTCCTAAGAACCATACAAACAGTGTCAGTTGATTTTAGTCTCTATAGTTTTGTTACTAATCAATTTGTGTGTTTCACTTCTGCATATCACAATGAATTTTGGTACTTTTCCCTGTTATATAATGGCATTGCCTTAACTTAAACAGACACACAAGTTGCTAACCTGCAGTTCAACCCTTCAAATTGTCTTTGCTTTGCTCAGAATCACCAGAATCTAGGTGATCCAGACTGGGCACAGATTCTGTATACTTTTACTCCACCTATGAGCGGTTTAATGTTTTTAAAGATTAAAAAAAAATACATATAATGCTATATTTCCATCTGCTGATTTAATCAGACATGACAAACTGACTGCAAATGGTGTTACATGAAGAATTTCAATTTCTCACACTTAGTTTCAGGCTAAAAATAACCTCAGAGACGCAATCGATGGTCCGACTGTTCATGTTTAAACTTGCTGCGGCTTCTTCTGATTTCCTAACAGCGTGATGAAAGGATTGAGTGATGAAATTTTCCACAAAAACATCTCGGAATGTTTCAAGTCTTTCAACTGCCGTATGTGATGGAAAGCCTATTGTTCTATTAATAGAAGAGACGGGAGCTAGTAATAGGAAAGCCAAGCTGAGAATTTCCGGACATTAAGCTGAGATGGAAAAAAATACTAATAATAATTAAAATCCAATTCAACCGTTAAACTGTAATGTGCATGCACAGGGACTAGGGAGCACGTGTTAGAAAGTTGCTGAATAGACTCTTCTTGCCTGACCAGGTAAGACTTCCATTATGGTAGTTTATGAGAAAGGGCTGTAATCCAGTTTAAGGAAGCGATTCCACTATTATTTCAATTTTATTTCAATGCTATGTGACTCCCTGGTACACATTACAAATGTGCGCTTTAATAAGGAAGTTGCATTAAACTTTTGTCAAAAAAAAAGTGTGCTCTTATATAATAAAAAAAAAGATCATCGCTGATAGAAACAAATGATGTAGCCAGTCTGTCTGAGCTACAGTTTGAGCTTGTATGTGTTTCGCTCTAAGTAGTGACGCCATACTGAACATCTTTACAAATAAAATTGTAATCATAAGAGACAAAAATAACCACAGCCTCACCACAGCTATTGCTATTTGTATCCTCAAGCACAGCAACTGAGTGATGCTAATCTTTATTTAGACAGCTCTTTTGATCTCTCTAACCTAACTTCTATTATTACCTCATCCAGATGTTCTAACTAATAACGAACCAATTTCCAATCTTCCTTTATTGCAGAATTTCATCTGCAGAGGAGTGATTTATTGACAGAGCGTCGGGGGCAATCCAACCGGAAACAAGGCTTATGAAGGTTATTAATCATCTTTTTATGGCCTCTGACACATCTCCGTCTTTGCCCTGTTAGACCTTTTACTACAGAATGCACCATTAGTATTAAAGAAAACGTAATGCATTGTTTTAAATCATATTTATCTGATAGAGTTTAGTTTTTTCTTGTCGAGGAGAAGTCATGGAGTTCCCCAAGGTGCTGTGCACTTTTAACATTATACATGCTTCCCTATTAGGATACATAAGGGACTATTAGAATACATGGCATAAATTCCAATTTGTTTGCAGATGATATCCAGTTGTATTCATCCATGAGCCCACATGACAGGGTGGACTATTTCTTTTTAGCAGGTTGTTATAAATGCTCCTAGAAAAGTCTCCAGTTTTTCCACAACAAGATCAAGAGTACCAAAAGAGGATCACAGAGAGATATCTCTCTCATATAAGCTTCTCTTCGGTGCTTCCTGTTAAATAAGAACTGAATTTAAAAACCCTGCGACCGACTGGCGACCTGTCCAGGGTGTACCCCGCCTCTCGCCCTATGACAGGTGGGATAGGCTCCAGCACCCCCAGCGACCCTGAAAAGGATAAGCGGAAGCGTATGGATGGATGGATGGAATTTAAAAACCACTTTAAAGTCCGAAACGGGATTCCTCTTTGCAACATTTTATGCTGACAGAGCACAAAGGTCTCGGAGTGCAGGCTGGTGGTTCCCAGAGATTGTCAATGTAAAATAGGAGGCTCACTCAAATCTCACTTTCACTCTGATTATGAAATTAATATTTGAATTTTGTCACGGCTGGGGCAGCAGTCGTGTGGAGATGAGAAGGAGGATCCAAGTAGCAGACAGCGGCGGTGATGTGAGTGAGTTTATTTACAGTGCACAAAACATAACAAAAGCAAGGGCTGAACTAAAAATAAACCTAAACTGGGAGAAACTAAAAAAACAAACCTGAAAACAAAAGACACCGGAAGATACACGGAAATGGCACAGAGAGGGGAGGGCAGGGCAGGGCAGACAAACCGATGAAGAACACAGGCAGGCACACACTATAAATACAACCAAAGGAAACGAGACACAGAAGAGGGGAACACAGCTGAACCTAGTTAGAAACAAACCTTCAAAGTAAAACAGGAAACTCAGGGGCACGAACAGAGCACAGGGGGAAGACACAGGTAGGGATAATTAAAACAAGAGAACCAAACCCAAAGAACTAATATAAAATCAGAATAAACTAAAAAATAATAACAATAAACTCATAACGCTGGGTCACCGACCCAGGACCATGACAAATTTTGAAATTCTCCCAAGATTATCTTATTTATAGATGTTGCTCAGTTAGGCCTTGGACTTTAGTTACATTCATGCAACATATATGCTTCTGTTCTCTGTCAAGATGACACTTCTTCAACGATAGCATTCCAGTGTGTGATTTATTTCTGCTTTTACTGCACTGGCAGTGTCATCGAGATCACTGTTATGCTGAAATGCAGCCCAAAACAGCGACAGGCCTTCGTGGTGTCTTACAGATAGCTGTAGATGCTCACTGTTGTACCTCCTCCGTACATACTGATGATGATTGGACTTCTAATCAGACCTGTGTTCATACATCAGCCTTTTCTCGCCGTTTCTCTTCCTGACAAATGGCTTCTCAAAGACCACCCTTCACTGACTCCTTTTCTGATGAGGCTTCAGTAAATAGTAGATGGATCAGCTGAAGGTTCAGATGCATTTCTCAGGTCCTACATCAGGTCTTTGCTGGAATTTGTCCTATTTCTTAAGGACATGACTTTCAGATACTGTTCATTTGCTGTAGGCCATTTTTGTTTTTTAGGCCCACCACTTTTTCTTCTTTCCTCCACTTGTCAAGTTTCCTCAGTATTTTTTTAATGACACACAATATGCTGAAATATGCAAACTTTTCAGCTAATAGCTTTTTAAGGATCACCTTGTTAGTAAAAAAAATGCCATTCTTTTTCTGCCAAATTGTGTTATCATTGTCATTATTTGTAGACTCAGCTAACAAAATAAATGATGTTTATGGATCAAATTATTTTTTGCTTTTGTGACAGGCTGATAGGAACAAAGTCCCGAAAGATACAATTTAAAGCCGAGTCTTAGCTAAGCTGTCTGTTATGTGTAGACAACATTTGTTCATTCCATGAGTTAGGTGCTTTTTATGCTTGAATGATTCATAGGTCAGTTCTAAGTGATTCGACAAACAAACAAAAAAACATTCCTCTAAAAATAGTCAGGTACAAGGACTGGACTGTAAATTAGTGAAAAAGCAAACAATGTCCAGCAACACTATTGTCTCTAAACCCACTTTTAAAAGTCACAGAAAGTCCAGCTGCTTGGAAGCAAAATATAAAGACGAGGTGGGTCAAGACTTTTGCACAGTACCGTAGACCTCTAAGCTTAATGGGTTAAAGTGAGTTTGACACTCAAAGTGTAGAAAGTTCAGAAGTGTACATAAGTTGTGTCACATTAAGTCACTGGGTGACATGGAAAGGCTAGTTGTGCAATTCACTTTCACTTTTGGTTAAGCAAGGCTGAATTATCAGGTAATGATGATGAAACTGCTTACTCTCACAGGAGCCACATGTACACACAGAAAGGGAGGGGCAGAGCGAGAGTCGGAACGATCAAAACAAAGAAGTGAAGCTTATTGCAAAATGAATGGAAACTCTTTTTTTTATTAAAGTTTCATCCCAACATTTGAACTAGGCCAAACCTTACAGGAGGTAGAAACCCTGGATTAAGTATGCATTGTTAAATCATGCAGCAGAAAATCCAGCTAAAACAAGAAGCCTCCTTTAGCTCAGTTTGCAATCATTCAAAGTATCACCAGTACCAGATCATTTGAAAACAAAAATGTAAACACAGTTTTTTTTTTCAGCCTGCATAAAATGTTTTATTTAAAAAAATCAAACCATCCAGTGTAAGAAAAAATGACACGGAATGTGACATTGCTTAAAACATTGTACGAGATGTTTTACAGTGTGCCAAACAATCATGAAATGTGGCTTCTTATTTTAAATATAATAGCTTAACTAATACACCACAATATGATGAACTTCAGTCAACACTTGGTCTGTGCTTTATGCATAATTTAAACACACACACACGTGCACACACGCACACACACAAATCCAAGGACTGTGCACACTGCAAGTGCATATACAATCAAAAAGTCCCATTACATTCATCTCCTCTCTGGTCTTTACTCTGAGAGGTCTGTGTGCCAGTGTAACTGCAGCATCATTTAGCCTGATAAGTAATAATCCATCACCACAAGCACAGAGTAGATTAGACAATGTCTAACAGCATGTAGGCAAAAAAGAGCCGCAAAAAAGGCTCTCCTGCATGTTTCTGCTGTAGTCGTGCTGGTATTATGACAGAAAATCCAACATAGAAATGTGTGAGGAATGTTTTTTTTGGCACACAGAAAGTTCACAGACTCAGATCGGAGCTACACAGGAGACAAATGCACCATAACAAATACATTCATTTGGTACAACAAACATTTATGTAAAAAATAATAATAATAATAACAACAACAACAATCTTCTATATATGAGTAAGCTGAATAACTTTGGTTTTGGATGCTGAAAAAGTCACTTTTTGGCACCAGGAAATGGAGATAAGCACGAGGAGTTTAAAAGGAAAAAGGAAAAACAATCAGTATTCGGTTCGTTTTCTGAATCAAACCATCAATGGTAAAAAATAAAAATTAATAAATAAATGGAGGATAAATCAATAAGAAAAATAACAGTCAGTTACAGCCTCAATCCGAATGGTTTAAGAATGGGAATCAGTGTGGTCTTTGTGCATAAAAAAATATGCTTATTCAAGAAGTCAAATACACTGTCTTTCTTTTTTTTTGTTCTTTTCTTTTCTTTTTTTTTTTAGCTATTTTGTGTTAAAGAAAACAGATTGTGTCACCACCAAAATCCACCAAGTTGCTCGTGCCCAGGGCTGCGCGCACACTGTAGAGATTTCACTGCAACCCTGGCTGAGGTGATTAAAGAAAACAAAAAGAGACTCTGTCAACACAACTTGTGTCATCAGCGTGAATCAGGCTTAGTGTGTCTGCTGTCACTTGGCAGATGAGCACAGCTCAGTGTCGAGTTTTCTTTTCATGCCAGCCAGTTCTGGGTTTGGTCTCCTGAAGGCACGTCTTGGCCCTCATCAGAATTCACACCTTTTTCCCAGCAGATAGCTTAGGCCCACGGTCACATTCAAGACCTTGAAACCATCTATTTGGTTCAAGTCCAGACTAGACTTCGTGTTTGCCCTGAGATAAACTACGCTCTGGTGCCCCCTGCAGACATCTAACACATCTGAAACAGTCAGTGTGACGTTACTGACAACAGTATCATCCATCTTCAGCTGCAGTATCCCTGTGGTCACCATCCCATTTGTCAACGACTTGTAGCACACATCCATATACCAAATGTAGGGCCCCTTGCATGTGATGTCGATCTTATTTTTATCCGTATTTACATCCATTTTGTACTTGCTTGCAATTTCCTTAAACTTCAGTGTCATATTTCCTAGGGGGACTGAAAAATGAAAATACAATGTGAGACAAAGAGAGCAGCATGTTTTTTGGTTTTGGTTTTTGTTTTTTAAGGTGAAAGCACGCTTTTTACTTGATATGACTTTCTGTAGTCTTTTTCAGTATCTCTGTGGGTGGGAAGATCAGAGCAGAAACTAAAGGTTTTATTTTTCTCACCTGTTAAAGGTTCAAACTCTATGTGCACAATCGTGTCAGTTGACGTCTGCTGAGGAAAGAAAAAACGCAAAGATTAGAGGCTTATTGGGTTTCTAGATTTTCTTCGTTGCTCTTATTGCCCTCTGTGTGTTTTGTTTTGTTTTTTTCTTTGTAAAGGTCACACAGCTCTGTTTTGCAATTTCTTGATGTTTCACTCTGGGAAGCACAAACTTGCTTGATACAGCGGTTAAGTGATGCGGTGTGAAAATAGACAGGCTGACAGAAACTAGGGAAAGTCTCACAGCAGCTTGATTAAAAACAGTAGTGAGAGTAGCATCTCAAGAATAAACAAGATGTCCTAAAAGTAGAACAAATGTTAGTCACTAATACAATCATCATTATACAGTAACCGTGCAGCTATTTCTATGCAGATTGTCAGTCATCCGGGTCAAAGAATATGGAGAGCCTCAAAAAGTGCGCCTATTCAGGTTGTCTCTCGGTTTAGCTTCGTCTTTTTTCCTTTTTTTGTGTCACTAATAAAGCTGTTTTCTCAAGCAAATCTCTGAAAGCCTTATGTTACTGTAGAATTTAAAATTAAAACTGAAAATCAAAAGTTAAACGCGGATCTTTAAGACACTACGCTACATCCAGATGAACAGAATCAACTTTTTGGGATTTCCTGGATGACTATTCACGCCTCAAGGCATCGCTGTGATAACAAGCAACAGCACCTACTACTAGTACTACTACTACTGCACCAAATCAATCCACCTCTAATTCAATAATCTGGAATTTTGATAGCCCTGCGATACACTGGCGACCTGTCCAGGGCGTGCCCCGCCTCTCGCCCTATGACAGCTGCGATAGACTCCAGACACCCGAGACGCTGAATTGGACAAGCGGGAAAAAATGGATGGATGGAATAGTAACACGCATCTCTCTCAAAGAGGAGAGCCGCAGACGCTTAAAATATAGCATCCACCTTATCGAGTTGAAACAGCATGACTTGATGCAGAGCCACGTGAAACATTAGGTTACTTACTTTACACGTTTTATCAGCACATTTGAACACAACTTTTCTCTGTTTTAGCTAGTTCGATCAACTTTATGAAAAAAAAAAAACCCAGTCAGAGATAAGAGGTGCCACGACGGCGGTTATCAACTTTCTCTGTTATAAGTCAGGCTTTCTGATTCAGCCTCTGCTGTGCATAAAGGGGGCGTCTGATGCGTCATTTCACTCTTCTTCCGTTCAAAATTGACGGAACGAGTTCCGCCTACTTAAGTAGGAGATTTGGTCAAATGATGTGATCAAAAAGAAAGAAATATTATTAGGCTTTTTTGTTTTTGTTTGTTTGTTTGCTTTAGCGGCAAAATGTGCCGAAAATAAGGGATCGATCATGCAGAAAATCGCTCTGGTGAACTGATGAGCTCATATATCTGCTGTTATCGCCCGCCACCGCTTAGTTTAATGTGACAGCTGCGCATAAGGGTGAGAAGTGTTAGACCCGATGCATTTGAACATCACAGGGCATCTGTGTTCTCAGATGTCACGCTGTAGTGTACTTTAAATAAAGATAAGCGGAAAGCGCTTCAGTTTTGCGGGCAGATCAAAGACAAATTAATATTATCGGGTACAAATAGCCTAAAAAATAGTCTGAGCACTTTTCTAATCTGTGCTGTACCACCTGCATTTCCAGCTGTGATTACCTAATGCAACCAGTTACTTTCGCAAAGTTTCCTTTATCCGCGCAAGTTATCTTAAATAATCTCGCTCCGTATAGTTCACTCAGACACAAAGGGAAACTTAAGATAGCAGCAGGAGCTTTTATAGTAACTTTCCAAACCTGATAGGACATTTTAGTTGTAACTCTTATATTTTAATCGTAATTTGACAGTTTGTTTCTGCAGTCTCCTTTCCCTTCTGAGAACATGCAGTCCCCACACTATTTTAAGAGATATTAATCATATTGAAATAACAATAGTGTAATAATAGTATCAAGCTTTCAAAAAGAGTTCCAGAGCTAGAAAACGTCTGGATGAACAGAGCTGCTTATAATATTAACTTTAAGTTGATAGATAAATGTGCATTAAGGAGTTTTACTCGGTATTGAACTGCAGGTGTTTAAAAAAATCATCCAAAATGTTCTTAAAGACAAACCAAGTGTGCGCATCCTTGCCCACGAGCTCTCCACTTAACCTCTCCACTCACAGCGTACTCACATCCTTCGGGAAGTCCAAGTAAAGGAAAAGAGTGGCTATCAGGCAGGCGGCCACGACCACGTTCTGCACGGCGACCACCACCGCGAGTGTCCCTGTGCGCTTTCTCCGGTGGATCACACGACCTCTCTCAGCATCCATCATCCCCTGTTCCATCAGTGCTCTGAGCTCCCTGCAGGAGCTCAGCGAGGCTTTAAACGCGAGTGGGCAAGTGCAAAGGAGGGGAGTGACTGGAAGGAAATCGCTCACGGTCTTAACTTTATTGTGTCTGAGATCGTGTGGGTGGGGGGGTTGCAGCGCGCTCGTGCCATGTACACGCTGGGGATAGACGCACACGCGCACACGCTCACAAAGTGAGAGAGAAGCAGGAGCGAAACCAGCGCACCGTGAGCTGATTGGCTGTCAGTGTGCCGATTTGCGCCAAGACGCTTGCGATCTTCTAACACAAAACGAGCCGAGTGAATCCTCCCACATTGTGTGCGCTTCAATCAATGTTCCCATAATATTCATCAGGGGGTTCTGAGAGATTTGAGCATGCTGAGGAAGAAAGAAAAAACATTGTTTCTGGGAAACGAGTGATGCAGTAATCTGGTGTCAGTGATAACACACCTGATTAAACTAAATAAAGTAAAAAGATATTTTATTCAGCGTCTGTTTCGGGTCTCCCAGACTTAACTAATGAGCAGAGAAATGATAGAAACGGCTGCTGCCACCTCTCAGTTCACTTTAAATCTAGTTTATTGCTCTACATGTGAGCAGACAATGGATGATGAAGCTAACAAAGTTTTTAACAGTTTTTTTGTTTTTTGTTATTTTGGGCAAAAGTGTGGGTTTTACTTTGAAATTGACGGAGACACGTGTGTGCCTACCCTACCAAATTTGCAAATTTATCTTTGCAAGTCCTACATTTTTACAAATTATTCCACAAATATTAAGATTATTATTATTTTTCTAACTAACCCTGGTCTGCACTGGTCTGCCTTTGCTGTGTCTGACGTGCGTGTAATTTCCAATATCGTCCTGAAAAAGTAAAGATTTGATGATGGCCTTATTAAAAAAATAAAACAATGAACAATGCTATTTTTGGTGTATTTAGTATTGTCCATCTCTCTGAGGCCTATATGATCGAGCACTATTTGAAACACCGAAAGCAGACGAACTGTCTCAATTAGGTTAAATTAGAAGTGGCAACAGTTTGGGGTATTCAGAAAAGTGGTGTGGACGGAGATCCTCAGCATCCTTATTACTGACTTTTGAGATCCACATTAAAGAATTGAATAATAAACGGACTGGTTATTATATAGCGCTTTTCTATTCTCCTCGAGCATTCAAAGTGCTTTATTACAGCATTTAATAAAATTCACACACGCACCTTTTGCAACATCTAAGCGCTTTTTATCTAACATTCAAAAATATGAATGCATCACAGAGCAACTTGGGGTTCAGTATATGGCCCATGGATACTTTGGGATGCAGATTGGAGCAGTCAGGGATCGAACCGCCAACCTGCTAATAAGAAAATAACAAACTATCTCCCATCACCCTCCCCGAATGAGAAGACTGATGAAGAAGCTGCTGAACTTGGCATAAAGATTGAGAGAAATGGGAAACAGCTTGGTGGCGGCGGCGGTTGGCGTGTGTGCGTGCCTTGGCCTCTACAGTGAGGGTATCTTGTAGCTCTTTAGTGCTGTGGGGGACATTTTGCTGAGATGGTTTAGAGTTCAATAGTCTACCAAGAAGTAAAGTTATTCTTAATTAATACAAAATCTTTACCTTAATACTGTCATTAGCGTTTCCTTCTTGATTGGTGTTGGTTTCAGTGAGAATAACAATGGCCTTATTTGTAGAGCACAGCTTTCATGAAAAGGATGTGAATCATATGCCATGGCATTTACTAAACTGATCACTAGCAGTTGTTAGAGCGGTAACTTTCTCGCCATATATTTGGATGAATGATGTTGAATCAGTTTCGCACAGATGCATGAACAGTTTCTGAAACACAATAAATGTGTCAAAGCGGGACAACAGTCTATATTGGTTTGCCCTTTGTCACTCTTCTTTAACTTTTTAAGTCTATAAACACTAGGCTCTGCACTTTTTCTATTTAAAATGGCAGGAAGTTTGAAAGCACGTTGTTTAATTCCACTCCTACAGTGAAAGCAGCCACATCCTCTTCCTCGTTCAGCTGACCCTGTCAGGGGTCGCAAGAAGAGATCATCTGCCTCCACCTCAACCTGTCCGCAGCATCCTCTTCTGTCACTCCAACACTCTACGTGTCCTGCTTCACTACATCCATAAATCTTCTTTTGGAAATCTCATTCATTGTGATCCACATGTTTGATTATTGCCAGGATTTTACACCAGATGGCCTTTTTCTTGATGCAACCCTTCCCATTTATCTGGGATTGGGACTGGCATTAGGGGTAACTGGCTTGTGACCGCTCCGGTTGCTGGGTTAAAGCAGTGTGCAGCAGTTATTTTAAAAGAATGCACCCCTACAAACTGAAACTATTATTGTGGTGTTGAAGTCTTAAAATAGCATATACCCTTTCACTGAGAAGGATTTTTTTTTTTGTTATGTTGAATTGATCTAAATCAATGACAGAAATGCTATTATTCCCATTCTCAGGCTGCTCTGGGGTCATTTTAATCCAGAAAGTCACTAAGCACAGCCAGTGGATTTATCATCTTGGGACAACCACTCAACCTGTTTCTGTGTTTTCAGCCTTAGCACTAAGTTAATCTGACAGCCAGTGATTGTCACACATTTACAAGAGCGGCATTGATCAGCTCAACAAACTCTAAACTTCAAATGGCAAAATATTCTGACGAGAATACAAACTACTTAAAATGTAAAAAGAAAAATCAATGAATTCTTCTTTGCACTAAAAGTACACATCAACTTTTATGTGAAGCTTGAAGATGAGTCAAAATGCAGCGCATTTACTTCAATGTATGTCGATTTACCGCAAACTAGCCAGTGCGCAGTGTGCCTGGAGACCCCAAAGGTTTGGAGCCTACTTGATAGCCCACCACCTCATCATGTTGCTGCTACTGTTGTTTCCCCACAAAGTCATTCGTTTAGTTTGACTTCAAACTGTTGTGGTTTCCTTGCAAAATATCCTATGTCGCTAACCTCGCTGCCTCATTCAAAGAGTAATGTACAGTGTGCTTGTGGTACTTACAGTGACTCAGCTCTCACACTTTGCAGCTTTATCTTCATCTCCTACACATTTGGGTTTTGATATTCCTGTAATAGGTGTTGGGACTTCTGAAATGTTTGTGACATTCAGTGCCAAGTTTGCACTGAGAATCTATAAAATTACTAGATTATCCTAGGGGGACATCTAGTGTCAGCTGTCATGAGTTATAGGACTATTTATTGTACATTTGTTCACATTACCTTCACTGTAGGCACAGGTGACGCAACAAGCAGGAGAATAACTAAGCAGATGAGAGAAGTGAAAATTTAGGCTGCCTCGGGAAACTTGAGCTGCTCCTGTGTTAGAGCACGCTCTGCATCTCTGACATGACATGACCTGGCATGCCCCAACATGATAAACATTGTGGTTTTCATGAAGTTTCAATGTTTTGGTATATGTCCCAAGTAAAACACCTGCTTAGCATAAACGAAACAGGTGTCCTATATCATCTGACTTGTTGCACACACAAACACGGAAGATGCTGGATGTGACAGCAAGATGAGAAGGCAGCTGACGGTGAACACCTGCCTGTGGGAAAGGGGGGGACCTGCCACATGGTTTCACAATGAAGCGTCCGCCCTTGTGGGTACAGAAAGCACAACAAAACCAGACCAATCAAGGGTTTAAGACGACGCACTTGTAGACATTGTACCACCACTGCCAGGACTAACAAAGATGAGGTAAATGTCAAGTGATAACTATAAGTAACAGTGGTGAAAGATGATCTGTAACAGAAGCATATGTGCACATGGGGAAATCCATAACCAAAAGAACTGCGGCGGCACGAATCAGATTCAGAGGGATGAGGGCTTTTTTTCTTTTTTGGACAAGCTGGGTATTTCGAGTTCAGCTCTCAGAAGAATAAGAAAAGCTCATGAAGAGCAGTGCGATCATCAGAAGCCTACACACATCCTTTTACATCCCCCACCCTGGAACATTTCTTCTGAAAGAAAAAGCAAACAGAGATTAAATGCTTTCTTGCGTGTATATAAGGTGAAAAGTTGAAAGCAAAAACACAAGTCAGACATATCACCTGCTCTTGAAGTCTTGACGGCATCGGAGGATCACAGAATAAAGGGGGATGGATGGTACTCACTTCTCACAGATGTGCTAACCACAACTGAAAATACCCCCCCACACACACTTTAATCATTAAAATACCCCCCTCTCTCCCCTCGATGTGTGCAAACTGCACTTGCTCTATAAAACCCAATATCTATTAAAATCTAAGGTCACCATAAGTGAAACCAGCCTTTAATCAAAGCTATGGCACAAAAATCAGACAGCGTGACACAAACTGTTTTTTTTTTTTTGACTAATATGGAACTGCTGCATTAAATTTGAACTACATTTAGGACATGAGAGGTGATTCAAATTTGAACAATTCAAAACAATCGTTTACAGAAAGTGAGACGAGGCAACACGAAAAACAAAACTAGTTATAATAAACTGAATGTTGGTGTGTTCCAGATATGACCTGTGACATATTTCAGGTCAAATCTGACTAAAAAAAAATATCCAAACTAGTAAGACTAAAGTGAAAGTCCCTTCCACACATCTGACCACAGGATTTGAACTTTCAAGTACTGAACACAGAGAAGAAAGTTTGCCTGAGAGAAATCGGAATTAAATAGACAATAGTTTATTGTTAAAGATGAACGAACACACACACACACACACACACACACACACACACCTGACCTCTGCATCATGATCCTTCGAGTCGGGCAAGTCAGTAGCTTTCTTATTTGTGACACAATGTGGCAGTTATTCATCTACACACACGCGTACCCCCGGACACAAACACACAGCTTTAACATCATTTAATTTATAATCCACAAATTTATATTCTTTTGTCTCATAATTCTACATCACTAGTTACTTTAGTTATGTACACAGAATTGAGTCAGTTCTCTATTTCTTCGAGTTATTTTTCAATTCGAGGAAAGGGAGAAAAACAAATCAGCTCAAAAAAATATTTTTTTTAAATTTCCTGTCATTTCTACAGAAAAACATTTTCAGTTTCCTGGACTGTAAACTCCAAGCTGCTTGAACCAACAACAACTCACAACAGGCTCAATTTAACATTCCCTCCTCCTTTCTCGAATATGTTCATCTCCATCCTTTCTTCTTAGCCGACTGTCAAGGAGAAGCGTGACCAGGAGAGAGGATTTGGCACAAGGCATGAGTGTCATCTAAACCAGTAGTAATAGAAGAAGCGGTCCTTACAGCAGATCACATCCTGTAGTGCACAACAGTCCTGAGAGAAAGTTTAAATGGTTAACGGTGACGCAGTTTCAACTCTTTGAATCCCATGATTTTGCACCTTTTAGAGAATCACTCGAGTGCAAGTGTTCAGCATTACAAAGAAGGGAAACGGGGGGAGAAACATTTATTCCACCCTGTCATTTTGCTGTCCCTTCTTTAAACACCAGAGCTGATCTGTTTGGTCACTCGTCTCCCTCCAGGTCCAGGCTGGAAAGTCTTGGCTTTTTTCCCCTCCCTTTCTCCTTTCCTTCCTTTTAAGGATGTGGTAGGTTCATTCGGTCCTCTATTAGGGTGTTATCAGGGCCCTGTGCCTCCATGCACTGCTTTATGGTTTCTATAACTCCAGATAGACGCCTATCCAGGGCTGCAAGGTGTGGTTCAGCTAGGACTGGGTGAATGGGATCAAATGCCAGAGCCTGTCGCATGGCTGAGCTCAGAGCTCCACTTCGCAGCAGGTTTAATCTATTCCACGTGGACACACGAACCCTACCGAGAAAGGGAGAGACACTACAGTAGAAAAAAAACATAACCTGGTAAACAGGAAATTGTATTTGGGAATTCTCCGACTTACATGCAGCACTGGTAGAGTGGTGCAAGAATGCTTCGCTCGTCCAGAGCTGGGTTCCCGAAGCTGCACGAGGACATAAAAGAAAAATTACGAAAGATTAAAAAAAAACCCAGCATAAAGCACTTGAAACACACACACACACACGCACACACCTCGACTGAATTTGCTAGAATAGCAGTTTCCCTGTTTCTGAAGAGCTCCTGAGGAGTTATTAGATTCTCGGACAATCTAAAACCCGTAAAGCTTTCCAAACTAGAGTCTGGATCTGAGTCCAGCCATGTCCAAAACTAGCATGACCTTCAACAAACAGGAGCTGTATATTTTATATCTTTACATACAGTTAAATCATGTATTACAAGATCTAACTGTATCCCATTGTGAAAACTCTCCTGGCAATGTAGCTAAATGCATTCATTCCTATTCACACGACTTTTAAGACTGAGAGTGTCAGGCTCTTAAGCCCTTTTCTAATTAAATTTGATTGTAATACATACAGTAACGCAGTAATGTGAAAATAAATATACACAGTTTTTTCAGTTCCAAGGTTTTATGTACCAGGACATAATAAACAAAATCATCTGGTCTTTAAAAAGTTCTAAAATTAAATAAACTCAGATGAACAACAACACTTGACATATTACACTGTGTCATCATTTATGCAACAAAAACTAGGGCAGAATGCAGAAGAAGTGTGTGTCTTATTGAATTAAGAGAAATTATGAGGGCAAGCAGGTATGGAGCATTTAGGTGTGTGATGCCAAGGAGGAAAGACATCAAGAATGATTTTAGGAGAAATTGTTGCTTCCTGACAATCTGGCAAAGGTTTAAGGCCATCTGCAAACAATTTGAAACCCATCATTCTGCATTGAGAACGATTCATAAGTGGGAAATGTAATTTTTCATTTCAAGTTTATTTATATATCTCCAGTTTGCCACAGCATTTGTCGTGAGGGATTTTACACTGTGAGGTAAAGATGCTACAGTATAAGAGAAAAACCTCAAAAAGGAAAAACTCCACTTTAACAGGAAGAAACCTCCAGCAGAACCAGGCTCAGGGAGAAGCCACCATCTGCTGCAACTGGTTGCGGCCGATCATTGGAAAGAAAAAAAAGATCACAGGGAACTAGGACAAAATACTAAACAAAATATGTGTTTCAGAAACAGGGGTGGGCGTCGCAGCAAACTGCAAACAACACAAGTGTTACATCTCATAATCTACAGGCCTCAATTAGTGTGTTACATGTAAATGTAACTTAATGAGATATTTACCCATAATGCACAAAACCACGTTTGTTGAAAATCAAGCATAGCATATGAGAACAAACACCTCATAGCAACTGACAGCACAGTGTTGGAGGGGTAATGACAGGAAATGGGGAACTAGCAGTAACTGGTATACAAAGGAGTTCATGCTTGACTCAAAGTATTGTAGAGTCAAAGGTGAAGCCATCCGTCCAACAGCTAACGCTTGGCCTAAACTGGGTCATGCAACACAACGAGCAGAACAGCAGCAACTCTACAACACAATGGCCGAAAATTCAAAGAATCAGAGTGTTGCAGTAACCAAAAAATCCAGACCTCTAACTGAAAGGCCAGTTGGGCTTAAATGAATGCATTTAAACCTCAATAAACTCAGTCAATGTGGTAAGCGAGTGGGCTCAAATTCCTGCATGATGAGGTGAGAGGCTGATAAAGTCATACAGAAAACTACTTGCCGCTAGAAGTGGTTCTACCAGCTAATGAATGATGGCATGCACAGAGTTTTTTAAACATGGTTTCTGGACTTTAGCTTAGCTTTTGTGAAATAATTAAATAAATAAATAGATAAATAAATAAATGAATGAATGAATAAATGAAAAAATAAATGGCACGCGGTAATATGCCATGTGTTGTTGAAAGAAGGTGTAGTTTGTTTTGATCATGTTGGTAAGAACTAAAATGAATTCCACAATTAGCCTTACCAATGCTAGTCAGCTATATGACAGAGAGCAAGAATCCATTGCTTCCAGCTTAATCTGAAAGAGTTCTAATAAAAATTCAAGAATTGGGCCATTATTGGCCTGCAAAGAGTACCAGCTGCAGGGTATTTTCACTGCATAGAAAATATAGATTATACTCTTCATTAAAAAAAGGAAAGACAAGAAATTACTCAGCACTTCTATTGGTATACATTATTCCCAGTAAAAGGTTTGTTTCTTACCACACTTAACCTCATCCTGCCAATACTGAAAAATGCTGCTTAGAAATTTTCCACTGCTGGGTTTTGATCAGCAAAAACAAAAATAACTTCAAAGACGGGTTAACATCTCAAAGTCCTCACTTCATGGAAGTGGGTGTTCTTCATGAGTCAGTTATAAAGTAGCTTCAATAGTGATAAGTGAATTCTTGTAATAAAAAAAGAAATAAAATAAAAGACGAGCACCGGAAAATGTAAAAAAAAAACAACAAAAAAAAAACAACAACCTGAAAATGAAAATATAATTATTAGTCTGAAAAATCAGAATCAGAATCAGAATACTTTATTGATCCCTGGGGGAAATTATTTTTTGTTACAGTGCTCCATTTTAAACCAACAAATATTCAGACTATTGTTATGAACAGAGTGCAGAATTTTCCAGTAAGTCCGTGACACTGATTTATTTCAAAAGTTATTGTTTCTGACAGAATTAGCTGCAATTTTACACAAGATTTCTGGTTAAACTTGCAGTTTTTCTTTACTGGATGGACAGTATTCCCACTTAAGTTTGGAAATGGTTAAGTAATTAAAGCCAGTAAGAAAAAGTAAACATTCATCTGAGGAGGGAAAGTCCCATTTTGGATTCCCGTTTTCATGAAGAGCACCCCCCCTCCCCCCACCTAACTATCAAAAACAAAAAAAACCACGAAACCCACAGCTCACCTCTTGGCGTTGTCAAGAAGGATAAGCATGCTGGCACCTCCATCGTCCTGGAAACTTTCGTAGTGATGACGATCAGCATTTCCAATAAGGTAATCAAAAATCGCCGTGTCAATAACATCTAGCAGCCTTGGCCCTGCATCATATGGGGGCATCTTCTTCACTGCCTCACAGTAGCTCTCGTCATACTCCCACCTGAAAAATAAACACACGTTCAAATCGTCTGAAGTAAGATTTTCGCACATCACCATATTGTCAAACAGGGAGCGTGCATAACCATGCCCCTCACACAGGAAAAGAAAAGAAAAACCACTTCAGGTCATTTCAGGGTTTTAGAAAGCCAGAATTATTAAAAAGTAAAAAGATCCTAAAAATAAGACCAGGTTGCTTCTCTTACTGCTGTTAATTTGCTCACTAATACAGCATCGCAGCGCCAGACGTTCTCTGGTAAAGTGAAACATTTAACAACACTTACACTTAAGAAAATGCACGTGTCAAAGTGTAGAGTTAATTTGCTGAAATGCAATCAAACTTCTGGTATTGATGGCAACACAATCCCTTATTTTCAGTGGCCTTCACACAATATTTTGAGACCAGTGAGAATAGAATAGAATAGAATAATCCTTTAATTGTCCCACAAGGGGAAATTTGGTTGTAACAGCAGCCAAAAAGACACATATACAAACAAAGTACACAGGACACGGAACAGAAACATACACAACTTTTCTTACATATTTACATTAAGGACAATGGTTACAAGTGACCTATCATAATGAAAGCCAACTCCCTTGTTTTGGTTCCCTTTGGTCAATGACTCTCAAAATGTGGGGATGCCCCCATGAGTGGAGCAAAAACGACTCATGGGGGCACAGATGACCATGGTGGGAAAAAAGGAGAGTGAAACCAAACTTTATAATTTCCTTCAATATACGAGTCATGTGTTGTTACTGGCATGTGGAACTTTATTTCACTAAAAGTTCCACATGCCAAAAGTTCCACATCCAAGTTGGATCCTCTTTTATTGTTAATAATTGACAAAAAAGGACAGTGCAATCTATTTTGTTTCATGGTAAGATACAGTAGTTGAAGTGGAGAGATTTCTAGCAAGTCTGTAGCACTGATTTAATTTTCAGGTTAATGTTTCCATCAGAATTTGTTGCAAATTTCATACAACTGCAAGTTAAACTGAAAAACTGAAAACGGTTCCCCACTTCAATCTGGAAAACCCCACTGGTGTGGAATAAAGCTGCTGCAGGTGGGACATGAGTGACCACTGGGTGGAAAAACTGACAACTGACAACAAACTGACAAACTAAGTCAAATGAATATGATTTTTCTTTTGAAAGTGCAACTAAACAGTTTTCAAATGTAATCATTCTGAACTTTACATCACTAGAACTCAACTAGCATTTTTTATTTTTGGGGGATAATGATAAAATGTGGTTGGGATCCAATGGATGGCATGCCAGAAGAAGTTTGAGGACCATTCTTCCCATTTGACATCGCATTGTCAATATTACAGTAATAGAATAAACTGAGATAAACTGAAACAGGAGGAATAATGGGTCTAACTTGAATTTAGTAATAAAACACAGACACAGTGCAGTGTAAAATTCTTGAGTGAACCCTCATTTCTTTTTACTTGAATTTGAAAAGGCTACAAACTACAAGCTGAACGACTGTTGTGTCCACGCTGCACAGAAGACAACTTAGAATATCAAACTGGTTCTTTGCTATTTTTAGGCACTTTGTTGCTAGCAGCCTGTCATGTCTTTCCGAGCAGACATATACAATCATATTTTAATCCACCACGCAATACTCTCTGGAATGTGTCTGTCTGGCAAAAGCTATGCAAAAATAATCATCTTGAAAGAGAACAGAGCAAATAGCATCAAACGTCCAAAGAATAGCTTTCAATGTCCTTCAAGAAGCCTGGAGAACTATTCATGAAGACTGCTTAAAGAAACTGACTTTCAAGGTCATTAGAACTGTACAAATTGTGTGTGTGTGTGTTTGTGCGCACGCACAAAAGCTCAAGACTTTTGCACATGAGTATAAGGCTGCTAAGTGTGAAGAACAGATCACATAGCTACTCTTCTGATCCAGCTGTATGGTGATCTAACGGCAGGATGACACTGATCAGTTGTGTTTAGCATCATAATTAGCTTGCTGATGTAATCTTCTCTGACTGTAGAAATCCTGTGTGCTGTATTTAGAGTTAATAAACATTTATGAGCAATAAGAATACTTACTTATCAACTAGTCTAATTTTCCCCTACAGTTCTCCATACAGAGGTTCAAAAATACCAAGTGCTTTCATTGCCAGTTGAAGCTTGTTCACTCATTTTTTCACACCAGATTAAGTACACCAAAGCTCTGGAGTTGAGCTTGTTTTTGGTATCATTTTGCTGGGTGAAGGGCCAAAAAGAGATAAGCAAAATGTGAAGGAGGCCATCATTAGGTTGAAAAGGTAAAATAAATTTCTGTCTATTCTAGAGCAAAAATGTGCAAGTTTACAAACAATGATCATAAACAAGTGATTAATGAAAGCACTGCTCACCAACACCAAAAAGCCTTAGAAAACACAGAAAACAACTAAAATGTACAACTGCAGAATTTTTTCCTTTTGTTAAGAAAACCCCCCAGTCAAGAACACTCTCGAGGAGGCAGGCGTATCATTGTTAAAATCTTCACTCAAGAGATGCTTTCATGAATGGAAACACCGAGGGTTTACGAGAAAGTGTAAACAACTCTACATTTTGCCAGCACAGCTCTGAAAAAAAAATAAAATAAAATAAATATATATATATATATATATATATATATATATATATATATATAACATTTTAAAAACAATCTTTGGATAGATGAAACCAAGTTTAACTTGTAACAGAAAAATTGGAAGATAAAAGTATGGAGAAGGAAAAGAACAGCTCATGATACAAAACTATCACATCATCTGTCGAACATGGTGGAGGCATGTGATAGTATGGGCATGCGTGACCCCTAGTGTTAATTGATGATGTGACTGCTGAGAGCAATAGCAGGATGCATTTGGAAGTGTGCAAAGCTATACTCTCTGCCCAGAGTCAGCTAATTGTTCCAAAACTAGTTAAATAACACGTCCCAGGACAAACAAATAATGACGCAAACATACTGGAAAAGCAGAATCAAAGAAATTTGATATTCCTCAATGGCCAAATCTGTCACCTGATTTCATGCAACACATCATGCTTTTTAGTAACTGAAGACATAATTTAAGGCAGATAGACTCACAAACAAGCAGCAACTGAACATTTTACTATTTAATATGTTGGCAGCAACAACAACATCAAAACACAAGAATGAATTCAAGTCAGAGGATTTCCCCTAACTGTAAAAACCGCTGCTTTTTGGGACTCACGCTTGACACCCACCTTGCCAGTTTCCCCTCTCTGTATGTGCGTCCCCAAGGGTGTCTGTGTTTCTGCAGTGGCCAGACATCTGGCAGCCAAAGGGTTAATGACCCCTCCATGATTTCCCCCTCTGCACATGCTGGCTCACTCTCCCGACAGTAGTAACACTTCCCATAGAAACATGTATTATTGCCTGGGGACACAGGGAAAAAAATTAAACTGATAAAAACAAATCAGCTTGGCATCAGTGACACAAGAGATGCAAACAAAGAGGTAAAAACTAGCACAATGGTGGAAGGAGGGTGGGTGGGGGACAAAATGCTTAGGTTAATTGGGTTAGTTCTTATGAAGTGTGAGCACGCACACACACAGATTAATCAAACAACCTTATCCTGTGCTTTCAGATACAAAGACCTCAGTGACATTTGACAAAGCAGTTTTGCTTAGGGCCAAACCATCAAAACATCCCTGAAACTGCAGCGCTAGCACCTTCAGGCACTAAAATAAACCATGAACAAGTGAAACAGGGTTTCGCTGCTAAGATCTCATACAGATCATGACCCTAAAGTTCCAAATACAACGATGAGACCAAACACTTTCTGTTTTTACTGGAAAAAGATGCGCTGAAGTGCAGTCTCACCTTGAATTCAGCAGTTATAACAAAAGTATTGCTTTAGAATTTTTAAAATTAACTGGATAGACAAACATTTTTATATAAAGATTGTTTTTATTATTTGGAGAAAAAAATCCATTGCAGTCAGTGTCTATCTTAAGTCTAAAACCCATGGACATCAACAAATGCTGTTTCTCATGCCTTGAGATGCTCAGTGAAGTTTTTACTGCAGCTTCCTTCAGATGCTGCTGGTTGTTGGTCTCTCTGGATTTGTCTTCATCAACTGAAAAGCATGCACTATTGGGGTGGTATCAAGTGACTAATCTGACCATTGCACATGATCCCGTTTCTTTTTCATAAACTGTTGGGTTGCTCTGTTTAGTTTTGTAGCATTTGTCTGGATCTGAGCAGAGAGTATAAACCTGTATACTTCAAATGTCATCTTACTGCTTCTATCACCATCCTCATGAAGAAAGATTTGTTGTCTGGATCCATACATGCAAACATGCGTGCTCTTTCTGTAACATTGCTATGTTTGACGATACTTTCAATTATTTGAAGATTTACCTGAAGGCAGAGAGATCCACAAACAAGCAGATAGATCTTTTCAGATGTTTTCTGGCCAAGTTTAATCTGATCTGTCCTTCTTTTTATTGAGTATCAAAGGAGATTTTTCTTAACCAAGGAAATCATGTCCTTATCCGCTTCAATTGTCTTCTGTGGTTTTCGAGCCTTTCGGTAGTTGCTAGCTGGCTAGTACATTCATTCTTTTTAAGAACATAGGAATGGCCAAATCAACAATCAGTTAACATTTTTTGATATCTTCATGATAGCAGAAATTTCGTTGGGCTGCAGACAATCCCAGAAAGAAAGATACCAAATGCCAATTCAACAACAACTACTAGAATCAACTCCAGACCTTTTATCAGTCACATTTGTAGTAAATCTCACATGGCCATGAAACGTTTTTTCAGTCAACGGTCCAATTACTTTTAAGCCTCTGAAAATGGGGACCTGAGCAGTTAATGCAGTACTTTGTTAACTGCTTGAATTAAAGTAAAAAAAAAAAATAAAAAAAAAATCACATCTTGTTATCTCTTTCTGATCCTGGTCCTGCCGGAGGTTTCTTCCTGTTAAAAAGGAGGGTTTTTTCCCCTACTGTCGAACCTCTGTTTTCTTTGTATTATTGGTGGGTCTTTACCTTACAAAATACAGGCAACAGTTGTTGTGACTTGGCACTATATAAATAAAAATGAAAATTGAATATATCATGAATGTAAACATAGGAAGCCTGCAAGCCAGAAAAGGCTTACTACCTCAACCCACTGGATGGCTCTGCATAATGAAAAAAACTAACAGAAGAAACATAATGTTACCACCAAGGAGGTGTACTGATGTCTTTCTTTGTGATGACAGTATACTGAATGAATGTAGAAAGAAAATTACAGGCATGTTCTGTAAAATCTCTTAACCTGTTCTTACCCATTTTATAAACAGACAATTCAATAAATGTATATGATTTCATAATATAGCTGTGCTTTTTTCAGTACCAAAAAAAACAAACAAAATGTGTTGTTCTTTTTCTAACTTCGCTCGGTATTTCACTATGGGAATCGCCTCGGCGTGACCAACTACGGAAGCTCCAATGACACCACGTCTGTCTATGACAGACCTGTCGAGCCGTGCTCAGGGCTCCGCCCCCTCATCCCCTCCTCCTAACTCATTCTCGCTTTCTTCCCATGAGAAACTACTTTGAGCTCCCTCATCGCATCCAGGCTAACTTGATTAGCTGCTTAACAGTTCTCAGGCGTCCCGTGTAGGAGTACGTTGCCGAACGCAGTTTTTCCGGTTCCAGTTTGGATCGTGCTGAGTAAGTCCTTCGAAAGAAGTGTACTTAGAGTTGCACTGTGGAACAGCAACCGCGTCAGGCGAGCTGTCCCAACGGTTCCTGGTTTCAGGTAGCGAGGTAGCCGACGTTGTGTGACTCGGGCTAACGCGTTACGGCGAGCTGTTCGTTCAGTGTCCGGCTAGCATTAACTTGTTAGCAGGCCACAAACCACATTAGCGTCTCACTAGCATTAGCTTGTTGGTCGACCTAGGGTTCGGTTAGCATTAAGTTACTAACGGAAAAAAGTTGCATTTGAAGTTGCACCCCCGGTGGACAGCAATTTGTACGAGGTCTGCAAATGGGCTGCTGCCAAGCTAGGCATCCCATGGCCAGCCGCCCAGGATTCCGAAGGGGCAGAACGCGACATGTATGACGGCAAAAGGCTCCCACCAGCCTTGCCACCACCGAAGCAGCTTCTGCCAGCAGTCCCGGCCTGCATGAAAGAAATGAGTCGCTATTGGTCAAGCCCTTTTAAAAACAAGCTTCCGACCAAGGGCTGCTCTAAGCTTGAGATCCAGGGGATGGGTGAACTGGGGCTGACCGAACCCCCAGCAGTGGAGCCTTCAGTGGCGTATCACCTTCACCCTAACCGCAGGGCAATCTCAGCTTCTTCTAGCATTTCATTGCCCAATAAGATAGATCGCCTCAGGGCATCTATTTATCAAAGGATGTACAAATATGCTGCCAGTCAGTATGCTCGCTTAATGCAGTCACACTGCTATCAGCATATCAGGCAGAAATTCTGGAAGACATGGGCCGTCAGCTTGACTCGGGTTCCCCGAACCCAGCCCCCTGGGATGAAATCTGCGTGGTTAATGATCTCATTCGCAGTCCAAGGGTGTGGCCGTGTTATGGGCCTTGCAGTCTCGGGTGAGAGAGCCTTGTGGCTAAACCTGTCAGGCCTAGGTGATGCTCAGAAGGCTGAGGTCATGGATGCAGCTTATGACCCAACCAAGGGTCTCTTTGGCCCAGCCCTGGAGAGAATGAGAGAAACAAGCACTCGCAGAAAGCAGGAGGGAGAAGCATTCAACCTCTGCTTACCCAGAAAACCTAACTCTCAGCCCCAGCAGGTGCCAAGAGCTGGCTTTGCAGCAACAGCTGTGAGAGGGAGACAGAGTGGGGTCAGAATGCAGAGAGGAGCAGGAGACCAGCAGGGTGCCCACCAGGCCAAGGTAGAGAACCAAAGACTTTGGGGCAAGCATTCCTTTGCAGCAGCTGCTGCAAAGAACAAGCCGTCACACCCCGGAGAGGGGAAAAAGAAGCGGTCAGCCTAGCACATCTGCAACATTCTGTGTCACCCCTCTCTTCTCCCCCAAAGAGAAGGAAGGTGTTAGAAGGGGTAACCAAATCACTCCAAGGTTCAGGGTCTCCGGAAGTTTCCAGTTCACCAGGAGCACCCTCTCAGTCTCCTCCTCCAGTTCAGGAAGGACAGACTTGTGGACAAATGGCGCAGCGTCACCAAGCACTCCTAAGCACTCTGTCTGTGTTACCAAGCACTGCCCAGAGTCACCAGACACTTCACTGTGGTTTGGGGGTAACAAAAGAAATAAAACGCGCATTTCTGCAGCCAGGCAGTTTGCCAAGGGCAGAATGTTCCCCCAGTTTCAAAATAAAAACAAAAGGAAATCACTGCCATTTGTCTTTGTTCCCAGTGGGGGGAGCTCACGCTCTTCCCGAGGGGGAGAGCCCCAACTCCTTCCGGGAAACAGGGGTGACGTCACGCTTCCGCATCTTCAGAGGCCCGCTCGCGGCGCGGCTGGAGCGGTGGCACGCATGCGTGGTTCATCCCTGGGTCTTGTCAACCATTTCCCATGTAACAGACTGCAGTTTGCGGTAAAACCACCGAGATTCAGCGGAGTGTTAGCTTCTGTGGCCAGTGGCGATTCAGCAAATGTGCTGGAGGAGGAAACAGGCGATCAGAGCGGTTCCGAGTGAAGAAGCTCAGCAGGGCTTTTACTTACACTATTTCCTCATCCCGAAAAAGGACGGAACGTCGCTCCGTCCTATTCTGGATCTGCGTGTGTTAAACAAGCATTTGAGAAAGTACATGTTGGGTTTAGATTTTATTATTGTCATTTGTATTAGGAAACATTTAACCATATATGCTTAGAGGTGTATAATCAATTGTGTAGTGATAAGTTGTGTGATCTTTAACAGGCTACAGAGGCTTGGTGTGTATTCCACACTGGAATGCACCCCTGCATCTTGGGGGCATGGGAAAAGTTTGCATCTTGTCTTATTGTTTTATGGTAGGATTAACGTAGCTACGTCTGTTCTAGTCTAAGTGCTTTTCTGTTTAGATGAACTGCTGGACTTCCTCACCGGGGGGGTCTAGTCTACCCTCTTCCTGACCAAGGATGTTATATGACCCTTTGATCAGCAGTAACACACACACACACACACACACACACACACACACACACACACACACACACAGTATTCTTTGTTCACATGTATACCTATGTAAGATGTTATATGTTAATGACCCTATGCATAGTCATGTAACCACAATAAAAGGAGTGCTGTGGGGAAACCTGGCTGAGAGTCTGACAGAGGTCAAGTGGTGGAACGACGCTTGGCTCCAGCCAGGTCTCCCTCATGCATGAGTAACCAGAGAACTTTGGTGCCTTGAGTCTTGCTTTTTGCTGTGTAGCAGATTGTCCTTAACGTTCCATAATAGGTTTATGCTACAAACCTATCATTAATTGGTCCTTAGGTCGCTGGTTCGACTCCGGCTCGAAGGACCAATTAATGATAGGTTTGTAGCATAAACCTATTATGGAACGTTAAGGACAATCTGCTACACAGCAAAAAGCAAGACTCAAGGCACCAAAGTTCTCTGGTTACTCATGCATGAGGGAGACCTGGCTGGAGCCAAGCGTCGTTCCACCACTTGACCTCTGTCAGACTCTCAGCCAGGTTTCCCCACAGCACTCCTTTTATTGTGGTTACATGACTATGCATAGGGTCATTAACATATAACATCTTACATAGGTATACATGTGAACAAAGAATACTGTGTGTGTGTGTGTGTGTGTGTGTGTGTTACTGCTGATCAAAGGGTCATATAACATCCTTGGTCAGGAAGAGGGTAGACTAGACCCCCCCCGGTGAGGAAGTCCAGCAGTTCATCTAAACAGAAAAGCACTTAGACTAGAACAGACGTAGCTACGTTAATCCTACCATAAAACAATAAGACAAGATGCAAACTTTTCCCATGCCCCCAAGATGCAGGGGTGCATTCCAGTGTGGAATACACACCAAGCCTCTGTAGCCTGTTAAAGATCACACAACTTATCACTACACAATTGATTATACACCTCTAAGCATATATGGTTAAATGTTTCCTAATACAAATGACAATAATAAAATCTAAACCCAACAGTACACATTCAGAATGCTCACACACAAGACGCATAGCCGCTCAACTCACACAGGCGATTGGTTTGTTACAATCGACCTATCAGACGCATATTTCCACATCGCCATTTATCCTCCACACAGGAAATATCTCAGGTTCACTTATCAGAGCGTAGCGTACGAGTTTTAAACTATCCCATTCGGGCTATCCTTAGCCCCAAGGGTGTTCAGCAAATGTGTGGAGGCAGCGCTGTCTCCGTTAAGGAACAGCGGCATCAGAATATTCTCTTACACAGACGATTATCTAATATGCTCACGATCGCGCGATCAAAGACTCCGAGGTGGTAGTGAATCACCTCACGGAGCTTGGGTTCACAATCAACCTGGAAAAGAGCCACTTGGAACCCGCACAGTTTACAGAGTATCTGGGGCTCAGAATAGACTCCATCTCTTATCGTATCGCACTTTCAGAGCAGAGGATCGCATCCTTCACTCACTGTCTTTCCCGTTTTCAGCTGGGGAAAGTCGTGCAGTTCCGACTCTGTCTCCGCCTCCTTGGCCTCATGGCCTTGGTGATATCGGTGGTACATTTGGGGCTTCTTATGATGAGAGATTTTCAGCGATGGGTCGCTTCTCTGCAGCTGCGCCCTCGAGAACATCTCAGTCGTGGTGTAAAAATAACGCAGCCGTGTATCGCGGCTCTCCGGCCTTGGAGGAGCCCGACAGCTCTCGCTGCGGGGGTACCTCTCGGGGCAGTATCATCCAGGGTGACGCTGACCACAGATGCACCCCTGTCAGGTTGGGGTGCAACTATGACGGGCAGAGCAGTGAATGGCGTTTGGTCACAGAGACTCGCTCTGAATCACATAAATGTGCTGGAGCTCCGTGCGGTGCTCCTAGCCTTACGGCATTTTCTGCCGTATCTCCGGGGACAACATATTTTAGTGAAAACAGACAACTCCACTGTAGTTGCTTATATCAACCGCCAGGGAGGCACCCATTCCCAGCAGCTACACAGGTTAGCCAGGGAAATAATTGTGTGGAGCAGCACTCGGCTGCCAGGAATTCTGAACAGGGGGGCGGACCTCCTGTCCAGAGGAAATCCACTGTTCGGAGAATGGAGGCTTCACGCACAGGTGGTGGAGCAGATTTGGCAGAGATACGGCCGGGCTGCCGTAGATCTCTTCGCCTCGCGAGAAAACACACAGTGCCCTCTGTTTTTCTCCCTGTCAGACGCAGATGCGCCACTGGGCGTGGATGCACTGGCCCATCCATGGCCAAAAACTCTGCTGTATGCTTTCCCTCCCCTCAGCCCGATCTCCCCAACACTGATCAGAGTGAGGGATCAGGGGCTGGAGATATACCATCCACATCCAGACCAGGTTGCTCTCTGGGCCTGGCCTGTGAAAGGTGGAATTTGAAGGCAGCAGGCATGCCTCTGAAGGTTATTGAAACCATTCAGAATGCCAGAGCCTCCTCCACTCGTTCCATTTACAGCAGTAAATGGCGTGTTTTTGAAGAGTGGTACCATGAAAAGCAGATTATCCCTTTTCAGTGTTCAGTGGTGGAGCTGTTGTGATTTCTTCAAGACTTGCTGGACAAAAGGAGCGCTTTTTCCACCATAAAGGTCTATTTAGCAGCCATTTCAGCCTGCCACGTGGGGTTTGGTGATAAACCTGCCGGTCAGCACCCCCTTGTATGTCGCTTCATGAGAGGGGCGCGTCAAACGCTTCCAGTTTCTAGACTACTGGTGCCTTTATGGGATCTGTCAGTCGTTTTAGATGCCCTCTCCCACCACCCCTTTGAGCCTATTGGGGCAGTGGGGTTGAAGTTTCTCTCTCTTAAAACCACTCTGCTGTTGGCTCTAACCACAGCCAAGCGAGTTAGTGAATTACAGGCTCTGTCTATTCACCCCTCTTGTCTACAGCTGGCCCCGGGACTCACTAAAGCACGTCTGAGGCCTAACCCAGCCTTTGTCCCTAAAGTGCTGGAAACGTCATACAGGTGCTCTACAGTAGAGCTCCTAGCTTTTCACCCCCCTCCATTCTCTTCAGAGAGGGAGCAGAGGCTGAACACTTTGTGCCTTGGGGACTTATGTCAACTTATGTTGACAGAACAGCTGGATTCAGGAAGTCGGATCAGCTGTTTGTTTCCTGGGCCTCCCCTCACAAGGGCAGGCCCGTATCATGCCAGCTCATTGGATCGTAGAGGCCATAGCTCTGGCTTATAGCTGTAAGGGCTCGCAGGCCCCCCCGGGACTCCGAGCTCACTCCACTAGGGGTGTGGCCACATCCTGGGCTTTGTTCAGAGGTGTATCAGTCCAGGATATTTGTGCGGCAGCAAGCTGGGCTATGCCGCACACGTTTGTCCGGTTTTATCGGCTGGATGTTTCACAATCATCCATGGCTCCGGTAGTGCTGGATTCTGGGGCCTCAGGTTCAACCTGAGATCCTGGAGTAGTACTGGAGAGTAGCTTTGGGAGCTGGCCATATCTCCCATAGTGAAACACCGAGCGGAGTTAGAAAAAGAACGTTGGGTTACTTAACGTAATCCCTGGTTCTTTGATAACGGAGTGAGGAGTTTCACCAACACTTCCCTCCTTGCTTAGGCACGGAAAGAAATCTGCTTGGAATGAGTTAGGAGGAGCTGGTCGGCCGTGTTAGAATGTGGGGGTAGAGCCCTGAGCACGGCTCGACAGGTCTATCATAGACAGACGTGGTGTCGTTGGAGCTTCCGTAGTTGGTCACACCGAGGCGATTCCCATAGTGAAACACCTCACTCTGTTATCAAAGAACCAGGGATGGGGGTCCGCTAGGGGGCGCGTTATGGAGTAGACGCGCAAACCACGAGGTCCCGTTTATCTGTTAAATTACTTTATGGTTCACCTATTGTGGCCCAATTCAGAGATTTCTTAAGCTCTATTAAGAAAGTCAGCATTGTTTTAGCTGTTGTTCTTTCCGTCTTTTTGCCTTATCTCGAAGTGAAATGCCTCCTAAGCAGTCTGCTAAAGGAGCGCAGGCTAGCTGCTCAGAGACCGCTAGCAAAACTACCGTTGACCCAGCGACACTGCTAGCTTTCCGCGACATTGTCAAAGAAGTGATTCAAGAGGAAAATGACAACCTACGGGACGAAATTAAACGAGCCATTTCGTCCATCCAAACCACTCTTGACGAATGTACTGAGAAGTTGGGCGAACACGAAGAAGGCTCGAATAATCTGGACAAGCGGCTAGAAGTTATGGAGACATGTTTCACAGATCTGAGTAACCAATACAAGAAGTTGCTGCTGAAAACGGACGACTTGGAGAATCGGGGAAGACGATGCAACTTGCGTACTTAGGAGTGCCGGAGGGAGCCGAATAAGGAAATCCCACTAAGTTTGTTGCTGATCTGTTGCACGTTGTACTGGGTGGTCCCGGCGGTTTGGAGCAGGCTCCGATCCTGGACAGAGCTCACCGGGCGGCGGTTGCGCTGCCCACGGAGGGAGGGCGACCGCGGCCGTTCATTGTTCGCATTCATTACTACCAGGAGAAGGAGCGGATACAGCGCTTAGCCAGACAGAAAGGCCGGCTGGAGTTTCAAGGGAAGCAGATCTTCATCTTTCCTGACTACAGCGCCGACCTGGCCAGACGCCGGGCTGCTTTCAGCGAGGTGAAGGGACTACTACGGAAAAAAGACGGAGTTCGCTACGGTCTTCTTTATCCTGCCCGGCTTCGGATCTCGTTTAATGGAGAAACACAGGTATTTGACTCTCCTAAAGCAGTGAAAGATTTCATTGACTCCAAGTTTGAGTCATCTCCCGAATGACATTTCATAAGAACCACCGGGACTTTCATACCATCGTGACTATATTTTTGTCAATCAATAAACGGACGATCTCTGGTTTAGCTTAGTTTCATGTTCAATGTTCATTTAGAAATCTCAGATGTTGGTGAGTTTGCCCTTGTTTCCTGGGAGGTTAACTATATTCCAGTACTTGTCACTTAAAAGGGACTCCGGGGTCAGCTTTGATGAGAAGTGAAACAGGTCCGTTTTTTGGTTACGGGTAAATGTGACGTGGGAGTTTTTCTCTTTCCTTCTCTTAATTATTTTACTCTATTATGTTGGACTTTGTGACTTTCTAATTTGAATATATTTTGGACTACATGTGTGATTCATAGTTCAGATGCTTCTGCTCATGTGGGGCTGTGGTTATGAATAAGGTGAATGGGACCTCTTAATAGAAGCAGGGGAGCTTTGGGAAATTGGTGTGTGTCGTTTGGGGACAACACTGAACACGGGGAGGTGGGTGGGAGGGATTTACCTACTTTTTCTTTTTTTTCTTTTGTTTTTTTTTTTCTTTTTTGTTGTATATTATTTGCTCAGATTATTGTTAACAACGACGTTTCAGTGTGCACCCATGATAGGATTGGTATTTGTGTTTGGAACCGCCTTTTTCATCATGTACTTATATGGTGATGACTTCTGTTGATGACACTTCAACTGCTGTGAGTAATGGCTGCCATGTTAACTTTATTAGTTGGAATGTGAAGGGATTGAACCACCCAGTGAAACGAAATAAGGTACTCTCTCATCTTCTTTATCTTAAAGTACATGTAGCGTTTCTTCAAGAAACACACCTTAAGAATACAGATCATGCCAGATTAAGACAAAATTGGGTTGGACAAATTTTTCATTCCAAATTCAATGGTAAAGCCAGAGGTGCAGCAATTTTGATTAATAAGAATACTCCGTTTATAGTCTCTCACACAATAGCTGACCCAAATGGTCGCTATGTAGTTGTGACAGGGTCCCTGTTTAATACTTCACTTATTTTGGCAAACGTATATGCTCCGAATTGGAATGACTCAACTTTTTTCAATGACTTTCTTAATTCCCTTCCACAGATCAATACACACCAATTGATCCTTGGAGGGGACATGAATACTGTTATGGATCCAGTACTAGATCGCTCCTCAGATAAAAGACTTCAACTCCCTAAATCCTCATTAGTGTTACAGTCATATTTACAAACCTATGGGGCTGTTGATGCGTGGCGATTTCTCTACCCCTCCACTAAACAATATTCCTTTTTTTCTGCAGTGCATCAAATGTATTCTCGTATAGTCTACTTTTTTGTTGACAAAAAATTGCTTCCCAATATCAAGACTTGTAAATACAATAGCATAGTAATATCTGATCACAGTCCACTTGTTTTGGAACTCGGCTTCCCGGATGAACCCTTTGTGTACTCCTGGAGACACAATCCTCTTTCTTTGTCAGATAAGGAGTTTGTGGAATATCTTTCCAAACAAACTGATATCTTTATAAGAACAAACATTACGCCTGGCATGGCCTATAGTACGGTTTGGGAAAACTTAAAAGCATTCTTACGGGGCCATATTATATCATACTGTTCATATACTAGAAAACAGAAACAGAAACGTCTTTCTGAATTGATACACCTTATTTCGCAATTGGATGAGCAACACTCTACAACCCCCTCTCCAGATTTGTATAAACAAAGACTAACGTTACAAACTGAATTTAATTTAATCTCAACCCAGCAGTCAGAGTCTATGATTCTTAAATCTAGAGGAAGATGGTATGAGCACGGAGAAAAAGCATCTAAAATTTTAGCACATCAGCTTCGTAAATCAGAAGCAACTCGTATAATCCCTGAAATTAGGACTGAATCTGGACATGTCACCACTACACCACAAAAAATAAATGAGAGTTTCAAAATATTCTATTCCAGTCTCTATGATTCTGAATCTTTAAACACGCCTGGACTGTTTGAGGCTTTTTTTGATGGAATGACAGTTCCGACTTTAACCTCGGCATTCAGAGACCAATTGGAGGAGCAAATTACAGTGGAAGAAATTAAATTGGCAATTAGCTCAATGCAGAATGGCAAATCCCCGGGTCCGGATGGGTATCCGGTTGAATTTTTCAAGACCTTTAAAGACAGTTTATCACCTTTATTACGAGACATGCTCATTGAGTCATTGGTTTCAAAATGTCTTCCCCTAACGCTTCGACAAGCGACCATCTCACTCCTATTGAAGCCAAATAAGGATCCATTAGAGTGTTCATCATATCGTCCTATATCACTCTTAAATGTAGATTTAAAAATACTGTCAAAAACACTTGCTCTCAGGCTAGAGCAATATCTACCATTGTTAATTTCTCCAGATCAGACAGGTTTCGTGAAGGGTAGGCATGGTTTTTTCAACCTGCGCAGGTTTTTAAACATATTACACACCAAGTCAACTACAACCCCTGAAATTGCCTTATTACTTGATGCTGAGAAGGCATTTGACCGGGTGGAGTGGGATTATCTGTTTTATACTCTACATAAATTTGGATTTGGCCCTAATTTCATTTCATGGATTCAGTTACTTTACTCCTCACCTATGGCACGTGTTAGAACAAATTCGTTATTCTCTTCTTATTTCCCACTTCTCCGTGGTACGAGACAAGGTTGTCCCTTATCCCCTCTTCTTTTTGCATTATCAATTGAACCACTGGCGATTAAACTGCGAGCTGACAGTTGCATTAAGGGCATCTTCAGAGGTGACCAGGAGCACAAAATATCCTTATATGCTGACGACCTCCTGCTGTATATATGTCAGAGCCTTTATGCTCTCTTCCCCGTGCTCTCGCCATTTTTGAATGTTTTGGTAATATTTCAGGTTACAAGTTGAACCTGCATAAAAGTGAACTTCTCTGTGTCAACTCTATAGCCAGAAAGATTTCATTTTCAGACTTTCAATTTAACGTTAAATCAGGGTATGTGACCTATCTGGGGGTTAAGGTTACCCACTCATACAAAGATCTTTATGAAAGAAACTTTGTCCTGCTGCTTAAAAATACTGAGACAGATCTTCAGAGATGGAACAATTTACCACTGTCATTAATTGGCCGCATCAATTCTATCAAAATGAACATACTACCCAAGTTCCTTTATTTATTTCAATGTATCCCATGCTACTTACCCAATAAGTATTTTATAACACTGCATAAGCATATCTCTGCATTTATTTGGAATGGCAAAAGTCCACGAATTCGTAAAGATTTCATGCAGAGGACTAGGCCAATGGGTGGATTAGCCTTGCCAAACTTTCAGTCTTATTATTGGGCAGCAAATATTCGTAATATGCTGTACTGGATGAGTAATGTTACTACAGAGACTCCAGCTTGGCTCCAAATTGAGTCATCCAATTGTGGCAAAATTTGCCTATCAGCTTTGTTGAGTTCAGCTCTCCCATTAGAACTATACACCTATAAACGTAACCCTTTGTTGTATGACTCGCTCAGAATCTGGGTGCAATGTAGGAAAAGGTTGGGGTTACACTTAATGTCAATTAAAGCACCTATCTGCTCAAATCATATGTTCCCACCTTCCATGATGGATTCTGCCTTTAAAATATGGAAAGTAATGGCCTTAGAAATATCAAAGACCTTTTTGTAGATGGGATTTTTGCCTCATTCACGCAGCTCCTGAAGCAGTTTAATGTTCCTCGGCAACATTTTTTCCGCTATTTACAAGTTCGTCACTTTGTAAAGAGTCGATTTCCTTCATTTCCGGAACTACCTGAGGAAACTTCTTTGGATAAAATTATTAATATAAACGTTCATGAGAGAGGGGCGACTAAAGAAATCTATGCTATACTATTAGATCTTCAATCTCCTTCTCTCTTCATCCTTAAAGCACAGTGGAAGAAAGACCTTGGGATGACTATAACAGATGAGCTCTGGCAATCTGTGCCAGGCATGGGCTCCTTCAATTCAAGGTCCTACACCGATTACATATCTCCAAGGAAAAGTTAGCCAAGTTCTATCCAGGAGCTGACCCTCTGTGTAACAGATGTAAAGCAGAAACAGGTTTGCTCCTTCATACCTTTTGGACATGCCCCAATCTTCATAACTATTGGGTGTCTATATTTAACACTTTGTCAGAGATGTATAACGTTAAATATGATCCTTCTGCTCTAACGGCTATCTTTGGGGTGATACCTCAAGACATCACTTTGCCAAAATGCTATTCAAATTCTATTGCCTTTGCTTCACTTATCGCAAAACGCCTTATATTTTTAAGATGGAAGCAGGAAGCTCCTCCCACACATGAACAGTGGCTTGCGGAGCTCATGAGGTTTTTACATTTAGAAAAGATGAGATATACACTGGCAGGTTCAACCACCAAATTTCTTAAGGCATGGCAGCCATTCCTGATGTACATGGAAACATTTAAAATGACCACCTTATCGTGACCGGATGCCATATCTCTATATCACTATCATAGTTAACTGTACACTGAATGTCCCTTATACATTTTATTTTTATATTTGTTTGTTGTTGTTTGTTTGTTGTTTGTTGTTTTGTGGGGGTTTCTTTGGTTTGTTTGTTTTTTCCTTCTCTATTTCTGTTATCTTATGGGGTATTGTAAATACTGAACAGCAAACTACTGTATGTTCAATGTTTTGTTGTTAACATGCTGCTGTGACTGAAAATAAAATTTATTAAAAAAATAATAATAATAAAATAAAAAAAAAAGAACCAGGGATTACGTTAAGTAACCCAACATTTTTCCAGTTACTTTGTAATGATTTTACTAGTCCAGTCCACTTGATCTAGAGCAGTGGTCCCCAACCCCCAGGCCACAGACCAGTACCAGGCCGCAAGCGTTGAGGCTCTGCCGTGGGTACTGGTACTGTTTTTATTTTGTTGCATTTATCCGCGACACCTTAAAGGCCGGTCCGTGAAAATATTGTTGGGGCATGTTTATAATTGTGGGACTCTGCAGAAAATGCTAGACACAGGCTGTCAGTAGTCTACAAACCACTGTTAGGTAGTTCTTAGGAAAAGTGAAAGAAATGACAGTGAACTGCATAGAACATGCATTCCCACAGCACGCACAGACAGATTCATAAATAGATAACCACTTGAACTTTATTCTGTGGTTAGTGGCATACTTTTCTTAATCATTTCAAAACCCTAATTTACACTCAAATGAAATACAGGGAATCCATTTTCACTTTTAAAAAACATACTGATTAATTTCTGCTGGGTATCTAACAGGCAAATCATAAAATAAATTTCTGCAGAAATTCAAAGAGATACCAATAAGACTGCAGAGCACTTTAAAATAGTCATTTCAGTCTACCAAAGCGGTAAAGCTGTTGGTCTTAGAGTCTGGTATTAGTAAGTTCTGAATATTTAAAATATTATTTAAACTACCATTGAAAGTAGATTAAGGGGGCTTACAAGCAACCTATAAGCTAGTGTCTTATCCTCCTGACCCAAAGCTGATCTTGCGTTACAGCACAGAAAATCTACAGTTTACACAGGTTTACCAAAACTGGACAGAAGATTGCCCGAAGATTAAGATTGCCATGTTGCCTGATCTGATTTGTGCTGCAATTTTGGATGGTGGAGGTGTTAAAAAAGATGAAATTTAAAACAAAACAAAACATAGACAAACTTACATGCTACCCAAGTATGCTACCATAAGATAACGAGGCATGTCACAAAACTCAAATAATCTTAAACTGGCTGCTTCAACATGATATTGAGTTCACTGTACTTGGCTTCCACAGGCATCAGATCTCAATCCAATAGTGCACCTTTGGGATGTGGCAGAACGAGAGATTTGCACCGGTAAAAGTCAGCAGAAACTGTGTGATACTGAGGAATGTTTTGAACACCTGGTTGAATCTATCTCATAAAGATTTGAGGCAGTCCTAAAGGCAAACAGGGAGTCCAACCTAGTGCTAGCTAATTGCTGGTGAGTTTATATGTGACTCTAGATTCTGAGTGAAAGCAATTTACACAATTTACATGTTCTAATGTCACTTTTACATGGCAAGTTACAAAACTCACAAGGAAAAAAAATCCCTTATTTTTCTTGCTTTAAAATAGATTAAGATAAATTAATAAAGCTGTATTCTTCATGCTGGATGTGTGAATCAGTATCAAAGAGAATTACACTTATCTGCAAGGTCACATTAAGCTTTTCTTTTTCTACTATTGTAAAACTAAATGGAACAAATTAAAACTCCCAAAAGCAAAAACTTATAAATGCATATAATTTTTTTTAAAAAAAATCTAAATTTATTTATAAATGCCCACCTGTGTAGCAGTAATGCCATGACTGTTTCATCAACTTGATACAAAGTTCACACTATCCATACGGTATTTCATTCCACAAGCACAACATAAAAACTGAGTTAATATGTTCAAAGGTCCAATTTTATCTCCATTTATGTCAAGGTCTGAGCTAACAGCTGCTGTATGACGTGGTTCATTTACTGCTGCTGCTAAGTGGGGCAAAAAAGTATTTAGTCAGCCACCGATTGTGCAAGTTCCCCCACTTAAAATGATGACAGAGGTCAGTAATTTGCACCAGAGGTACACTTCAACTGTGAGAGACAGAATGTGAAAAAAAAAAAAAAAAAATCCATGAATCCACATGGTAGGATTTGTAAAGAATTTATTCGTAAATCAGGGTGGAAAATAAGTATTTGGTCACCTCAAACAAGGAAAATCTCTGGCTCTCACAGACCTGTAACGTCTTCTGTAAGAAGCTTTTCTGTCCCCCACTCGTTACCTGTATGAAAGGCACCTGTTTGAACTCATCTGTATAAAAGACACCTGTCCACAGCCTCAAACAGTCAGACTCCAAACTCCGCCATGGCCAAGACCAAAGAGCTTTCGAAGGACACCAGGAAAAGTATTGTAGACCTGCACCAGACTGGGAAGAGTGAATCTACAATAGGCAAGCAGCTTGGTGTGAAAAAATCAACTGTGGGAGCAATCATCAGAAAATGGAAGACATACAAGACCACTGATAATCTCCCTCGATCTGGGGCTCCACGCAAGATCTCATCCCGTGGGGTCAAAATGATCATGAGAACGGTGAGCAAAGATCCCAGAACCACACGGGGGGACCTGGTGAATGACCTGCAGAGAGCTGGGACCAAAGTAACAAAGGTCACCATCAGTAACATACTACAACGGCAGGGAATCAAATCCCGCAGTGCCAGACGTGTTCCGCTGCTGAAGCCAGTGCATGTCCAGGCCCGTCTGAAGTTTGCCAGAGAGCACATGGATGATACAGCAGAGGATTGGGAGAATGTCATGTGGTCAGATGAAACCAAAGTAGAACTTTTTGGTATAAACTCAACTCGTCGTGTTTGGAGGAAGAATACTGAGTTGCATCCCAAGAACACCATACCTACTGTGAAGCATGGGGGTGGAAACATCATGCTATGGGGCTGTTTTTCTGCCAAGGGGACAGGACGACTGATCCGTGTTAAGGACAGAATGAATGGGGCCATGTATCGTGAGATTTTGAGCCAAAACCTCCTTCCATCAGTGGGAACTTTGAAGATGAAACGAGGCTGGGTCTTCCAACATGACAATGATCCAAAACACACCGCCCGGGCAACAAAGGAGTGGCTCCGTAAGAAGCATTTGAAAGTCCTGGAGTGGCCTAGCCAGTCTCCAGACCTCAACCCCATAGAAAATCTGTGGCGGGAGTTGAAAGTCCGTGTTGCTCGGCGACAGCCCCAAAACATCACTGCTCTCGAGAAGATCTGCATGGAGGAATGGGCCAAAATACCAGCTACTGTGTGTGCAAACCTGGTAAAGACCTATAGTAAACGTTTGACCTCTGTTATTGCCAACAAAGGTTATGTTACAAAGTATTGAGTTGTATTTTTGTTATTGACCAAATACTTATTTTCCACCCTGATTTACGAATAAATTCTTTACAAATCCTACCATGTGGATTCATGGATTTTTTTTTTTCACATTCTGTCTCTCACAGTTGAAGTGTACCTCTGGTGCAAATTACTGACCTCTGTCATCATTTTAGGTGGGGGAACTTGCACAATCGGTGGCTGACTAAATACTTTTTTGCCCCACTGTAAGTGGGTGTGAACATTTTAGTTATAGCACATTTATGTTTAATTCACTGTGAACTGATGGTGTGTGATTAAATAACATTGTCTCCACTTCTTTCTGCTCAAAGTTGGCTTTGTGAAGAAAAAAAAAAAATCTAACACTTGGTGATGTTTGTGTACTCAGCTCATTTAAGACAGGCTTTTGACAATGAATTCTTAGGACAAATTATCTAAATTACGAGATCAAACTTGTACACGGAAGTGGTTTCAACTCTAAAAGATATTCAGATAATGACTTCTTCTAACATCTATGTTTGCTGATGCAGCTGTAAATGTTTCGCTCACTCACATCAAAGGCTAATATTTTCTCACAGCGGCTCTTGGTAATCGAGACATCGTTTTGCAAATTTCTAGCGGGTTTTTTCTACAGAACGAAATTCCATTGAAACATATCAGAAAATGTGTAATGTTTGTACAAATCTGGACAATAAAACCAAAACTTCATGCTTGACTAAATGAAGGTGGGGGCCTCTTTAGCGTCAAACACCTCTTTGAAGTTCTCCTTTATTAAACACCACCAGTAAGAAGTAAATGACACATCTGTGTAGCTGCCGTTGCCCCGGGTATGCAGCTTTTATGCTGTACCTTTTAGAGACGACTCATGAGTTCATTGAAAGAAAGAATTGGCTTTACATTACAAAGCCAACTATATGAATGGCCTGAAAAGCTGGTAATGAAATATGGGGAAAAACAAAACAAAACTAAAAAACAAAACACTTTTACACCGTGTTAATGACAAAACCAAACAAGACAAATTTTGATTTTCAGGCAAGAAAATAAATAAATAAATGAATGAATAAATAACTACAAACAGAAACAAAGTGTCATTTATCACACAAACTACAGATGGTTAGGATTTAGTTATTAATTTAGAATTGATTACCCATAAAAAAAGAAGTTGTATACTGCCAACATACATGACTTCCAAGCTGTTTAAACACTATAAGTGGCTTAAAAAATGCAAAGAAATGTTGGGACATTGGTAATAAAACCGCTGGTTATGACTGGATATACAGAAAAAAAGAATCCCAGAAAGATTTATTCTTTCACAAATAAAGACATTCGGCTAGTGCCTTGTTGGCACTGGGCTGCATGCCGTTTTGCCTTCAAAACTACTTTAATTCTATGTGGAACAGATTCAACAATCCTAAAGGTGCTGTGCTTGATAGAGAACTGATGTAGTGCAGTCATGTTAAAGTAGTAAACTTGTACAGTATAGTATATCTCTATGCCGTAGACATCCCGAGGAATGTAACACATCTGGTCGATGCAGCCCACAACATCTCTGATTGGCGTGGAATGTTATGGCGTACATTAAGAGAGGTCGCTAGCAGTGTTGGTCAAGTTACTTGAAAAAAGTAATCAGTAACTAATTACTGATTCCTCCCCAAAAAAGTAATCCCGTTACTTTACTGATTACTTATTTTCAAAAGTAATTAATTACTTAGTTACTTAGTTACTTTTAAAAAACACGATTTACAACCTGAAGAGGTGATAAAGCGATAGATCTTTCAGCCCAATTCTACTTTTTCTACATAATCCATCATACAAAATGTAATCAAATGGAAGTCTCTTTTTTTTTTTACTTGTTTTATCAGTTTTAATCTTTTAACTTTATGCATCAAGCAAAAATTTAATTATATGCAACATTCTCTGACTTGAATAAAGTAGTTTAACATTTAAACCTATTTTCTACACATTCCAGCACATAAAATAAAATATTTTTTGTGTTTACACTCACTCTTTCAAATAGATGCAAGTAAAACACAGCAGAAAATAAATAAAGTCAAAGACTCAGCGGTCCTGTTGCTCTATTTTCACCTGTAAAGCAGGACTGCGGTAGGCGGAGGTTTACCCAGGTGCAGGTGTGCCGCGGTCAGTTGAAGAATCCGCGAGTTTCTCTGTGAATTTCCCATTACGTCGTTGCGCACTCGGTCCTTGCTTGGAAGTTTAGGGGTTTTTTTCGCTGTAAAAAGAAGTTTTCTTCCCACGCACGATGGACGCTAATGTTTTTGTCACTTTTTATGGAATCAAACTCAAAGTAAGGTCAGTACTTCCACGCTTTAAACGCTGTACGCTCTCCCACAATCGATATGTGATCCATTGTTGATCTGCACACAGCTGTTGTCACTAACGGCGCACTCGCTTACGTCACTATCGTGAGACATTCTCGCAAAAAATCACGGTTTTAGTAACGCAGTGTTCCTACGGGAAAGTAACGGTAATCTAATTACTGTTTTTGCAATAGTAATCCCTTACTTTACTCGTTACTTGAAAAAAGTAATCAGATTACAGTAACGCGTTACTGCCCATCTCTGGTCGCTAGCAACGTTGTAAGTTTTCATGTAGATTTCCAACTGCAGCCTAATTCAGGCATAAGGCACCCAAACGCTGCCAAGAATGTATCTCTACACCATTACACCTTCACCGTTCATATAAGTCAGGATGCATCCATGCTTCTCTGTTGTTTATGCCACTTTCTGACCCTACAATCCAAATGTGCCCCTCTTCAGAATACCTTGGTTATGGTATTCTGGTTAGTAACTGCTACCTTCCTTCCTTCAAAGCAGTCTTCTCATTCGCCTCTGACCTCAACAAGACAAATCCAGTGAGAATAGTTAATCACTGGATATTTTCTCTAGAGGTTGCTCTGCAAAATTCCCAGTAGATGAGCAGTTTTTTAAACTTTAAAGGTGCTCTCTCCTCCCCATTCATGCTTATTTTGAACTTACATTTACATTTCATTTGCAAGCTTACATGCTTAATTTGAACTTCAGCAGGTGACAATATCTACATGCCCAAATGCAATGAACTGCAGCCATTTATTTATTGTGTGGATGCTTTAAGGCATCCACACTATTGAGTTCCTGTTTCTCTTTATTCTTTAAACTTTATTGTGTGGATGCTTTAAGCATCCACACTATTGAGTTCCTTCTTGGTGTTTCCGTACACTTTTCACCGTGGATCTACTTCCACAATTTTTGTGCTATTTTCACCGTTCAAATTTTAAACTATTCAGCTATTTCTGCTAATGACGGCTATGTCTTTTGGTATTTTTCACTATTATACTTTTTAAAATATTAAGCTTTTTTCCTTTAATTTGAAATGAATGGGAAACTTCTGCAATTCTGCTAAAATTTGCTTGTTTTTGAAACTTAACTACTTCCTCATATTTTCACATAGAGCAACCATTCAAACTTTAAAATGTTCTCAAATTATTGGGCTATTCAGGTATAAATCAGCTTTTTCAAATCTTTTACCGTTTTACTTTTATGCCTCTTAAAGTTTTGAGTTGCAAAATTGTGATTTTTCACAAAATACATGCGTCGTTATGGTTGCTATGCACTTGGCTTCCAGTGTGCCACTGAAGGTTTTGCAGTCTTCTCTTAATGTCCAAACAACTTCTTGCTACTTGCTCAATTTTCACTCAACTTCCACAAATTATACATCAAAACGTAGGTATTTTTGCTGGCTTTCAGAAAATGTCACTATCATTGTTGTGGGATTCATAGAATTTTGGCAAATCTCCTCAGACCAACAGAAAGTCAGAAAACTCTCCATATAAAGTCAATGGAGAGTTTGTTCAAAATCACCGCTTGATTTCTGTAATGAGAGGCATATTCGAATCGTCATATCTCCTTAACGAAGCAAAGTTAAGACATATCTTCAGACACTCCTGACGCTCACAATTCAAGAATTTCTTTCTCACCTATTACCGTTCTGAAATGAGTTGGACTTGTTTGAGGGTAGGAAATTCGTCCGTCGCTCAGATTTCTTCAGATTTCAAACTCTGGAAATGAACCACTTTTTTCTCTCGTCATAACTTTTTGTTGGATTTCCACAGAGACCTGAAAATTTCCATGACTGTTCACCAAAGCCTGCTGTCTCTTACGGTGAAAGAATGATATCGATACTCCAAATAGATTTAGAGTTACAAAGCGTTGTTTGAGGGCAAGTCAAGGCAGTTTTTGCTTCGCTCTACTCAGTTATGGTGCATTAGAAGTCAAATATCTTTAATAATTCATATTTTAATGATAGATTGTCAACACTGGAAGATTCCCCCATCTTTTCTGAACAAAACGGTGTAAGAATGACCGCTCTAGCCCCTACGGTTAGGAAATTATAGTCATTTGTTTGAGGGCAGTCCTCACTATGAGAAATAGACTGCAAAAATCCTGTGTCTCTCTGTGCTGCATGCACCTGTTTTGGCGGGAAAAAGTACACAGCCTCTCTGATTGGTGGATTCAAATTCAGCAGCTCCCAGGCTGACCTAGAAACTTACTTCTCTCTCCCTGTGTGTGTGTGTGTGTGTGTGTGTGTGTGTGTGTGTGTGTGAGAGACACAGAGAGAGAGAGAGAGAGAGAGCGCCTTTTAATGGGATGATCTCATTGTAAGATTCAAATTCAATATATTTAGACTGGTTGACTGAATTGGATCTTGTGTGTGTGTCTCTCTGTGCATGTGTGTTTCCTTATGTGTACATATTTGTGATTGTGTGGCTGTTATAGATTTTTTTTCCTGATTTTTTTCATTTAACAAGTATATTTGAGGGACCCTCAGCATGTTCAGCATTTTTTCAGCTGTCCATTTTGCTTTTCCAATTTTTCTGTTTAAGTTATTACTATTGTGCTAAATCATACTATTTCTGCTGTTTCATAAGATTTGTGCTTAATATACTATTTCTGCTTTTTATAAGATTTGTGCTTAATATAGTATTTCTGCTTTTTATAGGATTTGTGCTTAATGTAGTATTTCTGCTTTTTATAGGATTTGTGCTTAATATAGTATTTCTGCTAAATATAGTATTTATGCTTAATCATACTATTTCTATATATTACTGCCAGGTACCCAGGCAGCCAATCCTCTGTGAGGATTGAGACATTCAAATATACATATCAGGGCCTGCACGGGTTCACAGCCAGCCAATCATATCTGAGGTCTTCCGTTTCCTCTCTCGTCATATCTCAGCGACGGTTGTACAAAGAGCAATGAAAATCGCGGTCAAAGTACACCAAAGTCCGCTGATTCAGCCAGTACAAGAATTATGCTTCTATCCCACCTAGTTTTTGAGTTAGACAACGTTTTGTAACTCCAAAAAACTGCGTTTTTCGCTTCTCACCGCGATCTAATTCTGACTGCTCATCACCCTGTTTTCCAGGCGCTCGCTCTCTTTCCCAGTCATATACTTGTTATACTCGTATAACTATGCATGTGACAAATAAAGAACCTTGAACCAGTGGCGCAGTTGGTAATGACACGGGTCTGCAACACAAAGGTCGTGGGTTCAATTCTACCTTGGTCAACATGTTTTTTCCCTACAAATGAATACACTATCACAGACCAGTAATTCATATTGATCATTTATTACAATTCTGCAAACTTTTATGATTTTACCAGCTTTTCTAATATGGACCTCAGATTCTTGTTAACACTCCATGGCACAAATACTGTTCCCTTTAGGCTCTGTGTATGTGTGTGGGTATCAATATTTCTCCCATTTTAAAGTATTACTCCTCCATAATTGTATTTCTGTTAAATCAAAGTACTTTTACTACATCTTAGTACTTCTGCTCAATCATAGTATTTCTGCTAAATCATAGTATTTTTGCCAAATCATGGTTTTTGTGCCAAATCATAACATTTGTGTTATGTTATAGTATTACTACTAAGTGGAGGAATTTCTGTCATGTTACAGTATATGTGCTGATTACAGTATTTCTGCTAAATCATACTATTTCTACTATATTATATTTTTCTTTCTAAATATAGCATTTCTGGTATATAATTGTATTTCTGCTATGTTATAATATTTGTACTAAACCAGAGTATTTGTGCTGGAACATAGTATTTCTGCAAAATGATAGTATTTCTGCCAAGTGATAGTATTTGTGCTAAAACATAGTATTAATTTAAAAATTACAATATTCATAGTTCATCACAGTGTCACTGGTAAATCACAGTATTTCTGCTATGTTGTACTATTTTTCTAAATCATAGTGTTTCTGTATTTTTGGCTAAATATATTCTTTCTGTTATCTTATACTATTTCTCCTCAATTCTTGTATTTTTGAGAAGTTATCATGTTTCTGGTAAGTTACAATATTTCTGCTATGTTCTGCTATGCTATTGTATTTCTGCCAAGTATTATGTTTCCTCTAAGATATTGCAGTTCTGCTAAGTTATTACATTTTAGCAAAGTTCCTCTGCTTATGCAAAGTTTTTACAATTTCTGCAACTTTTCAGCTTTTTCAGCTAGTTTTTGAAGACAGCTTCAGCTTTAAAGCATCCACACAGCATTTTCGCAGGAAATGCAAATTTTTCTAGTTTACTTTTAAATTGCTAAATGAGGGAGTAAAACAAAAGCCAAACTTGAACCTCAGTGGTAAACCATTATAATCACTTCACCAAGTAGAGGAAATCAGTGCATGGCCTGATGGTCCGTCTGTAAACACATTTTGTTACTGCATCCACAAAATCCAAGTTTAAAGTTATGCCAAACGTGGCGAAAACATACCGTGCCTCCAGAAAGTATTTACAGTAGTTGACTTGTTCCTCATTTTGTCAGTAAGTATTTACAGCCTTTGCCATGACAGTTAAAACTGAGCATAGGTGCAGCCGGTTTCCACTGATCACCTTGTAGATTTTTCCATAACTTAATTCGTCCAAGCCCACCTGTGGTAATAGGTCCGCCTGTGGTAAATTCAGTTGAGTGAAGATCATTTGGAAAGTCACACACCTGTCTAGATAAGGTCTTATAGGTGACAGCGCATGTCAGAGCAAGGAATTGTCTGTAGACCTCCGTGACAGGATAATATCGAGGCGCAGATCTGGGGGACGGTAAAGAAAAAACTCTGCAGCACCAAAGGTCCCAGTGAGCACAATGGCCTCCATCATCCATAAAAGGAAGAAATCCAAAAAACACCACAACTCTCACTTGAGCTGGCCACCAAATAATTTTGAGTAATCAAGGCAGAAGGTTTTAATCAGAGAGGTGACCAAGAACCAGATGCTCATTCATTCATTCATTCATTCATCAGAACTCCAAGATGGCTTTGAGGAAAAAGGAGAACCTTCCAAAAGGACTATAATTTCTGAAACATTCGACCAATCCGGCCTATATGATGGACTGGCCAGACAGAAACCATTCCTCAGTAAAAGGCACATAACCGTCAACTTGAAGTTTACCTTTAGGCACCTGCAGATCTCATAGACCATGTGAAACAAAGTTCTGTAGTCTAATGAAAAAGACTTAGCTCACTGGTTAAGCATCATGTCTGGAAGAAACCAGGCGCCGCTCCTTACCTGGTCAATACCATCTCTACAGTGAAGCATGGTGGTGGTGGCAGCGGATGGCAGGGGTGTTTTTTGGCAGCAGAAATTTAAAAGACCGGTCAGGGTCGAGGGAAAGATTAATGCAGCAATGTATAGAGACATGTTTGATCAAAAACCTGCTCCAGAGCTCTCTGGACCTTGGAGTGGGGAAAAGCTTTATCTTCAAAACAGGACAAAGGCCCAAAGCAGTCAATATAACAAAGGAGTGCTATGAGATCACTCTGTGAACATCCTTGAGTACACAGCCAGAGGAGCAAAAGCTCTGAATACTTTATGTAGAAGTTTGATTTTTGTTTTTTTATTTAATTGATTTTTTTTTAATTAATTTGTAGAATTTCATTATTGAAATACCATTAACATGCCTGGACAACAAAATGTACCTTCAAAATGAAAATAGCAGCAGATAATTTATTAGTAACATCCGTACATCTGCTTTCACAGGTAGGTAAACTGATTTTTGTGGCTTAAATGTGTTGAGTTCCCAGTTTACTAAACATTTTTAAGGCGTGTCTGGCTTTGCGTCTAATTTATCGATCATCGCTGCTGGTTCTCATCTTCCAATTAGAAAAGGACAGTAACAAATTTGATCTGATTTCATGTGACTATGTGGCATGCATATATATATATATATATATATATATATATATATATATATATATATATATATATATATATATATATATATATACACACATACACACACACACGCAAGGTGAGTGAGAATGAGAGCAAAAGTGATTTACAGAGTAAAAACTGAAATCAGAATGAAAAAGAAAGTGGACAAATGAGTCAAATAAAGGAAAGTTATTCATTCAATAACACCACATTTAGCAGTGGACAATCTGGCCAAAAGATTATATTAAAATCTTTTGCGGTACAATTGCAGCTGACAGATTTAGCCCACTACATGATTAAGTCGTGCAAAAAGCTGTATGTGTGTGAAGCCTAACATGTCATCTTAAAGCTAAATGTCAAATTAGTACATTTCTGCATTGTGTTGTGATTTTATCTGAACAAATTCCGCCCAGAAGTGATCATTCGTATCTTCACCACATTTACAGCAGCAAAGTCACTTTATCAAACTGCTGGTTTAAAATCGACCCCCCACACACACACACACACATACACACACACACACACACACACACACACACACACACACACACACACACACACACACACAAACAAACAAAAAAACCCAAACCAAAACATTCATGACATATCACTCAGCTATGTCAAAAAAGGATCATGGTTACACATCGTCATCATTTTTTCCTATCCTCCCTGCCTGTGGCTAATGTGGGTAACACTATTAGCAAGGGTGGGCTGGATCTATTTCAGTCTCTCACTAGTTTACAAGAATATGGCAAATTTTTATAAATACAGATGCGATACAGAGAGCTTTCATTTTTGCTTTTTCACGACAACATTTATCTGACAAGTGTGCTCTGTTTGTGTAGAACGTGATAAGATCACATTTCCACATGCTGAAATCTGCTGACAGGGGGTTTGATAAAAAGCTATAACTTTTTCCTTCCAAAGATACGCCTGACTCTTCACCCGTGTTCACTCATTTAGTTTCAGATCACCCACTTATATACCTATATGCTGTTTTAAGTGCATGTGTTCCCACTGAAAAGCATTGGTATATACAATATCGTCCAAAAAGTCTTGATCCAACATCACTTCTTTACATTTTCTTAGGAAAATTGAAAATATGCCCCATTTTATATTGAAATATGTGCAGACAAATGGAAATAGAGTACACAAGGCAAAAACAGAATTTGTATAGTTTCTAATGAGATTCAAAGTCAACACTCGGTATGACCAAGTACACAGCAAAGCCTGAAGCAAACGCCCCATTAGACAAGAAAAAGACTACTTAAAGACTGGTTTTAAGTAGAAGTACTGTTTTACCTCTCTTCTGACCACCTCCAAATTGAATTAAAAAAAAAAAAAAAAAGTCATTACAGTAATGTACTGGACGTGTAGTTTGCCCCCCTCCCCACCTCATAAGAATGACTTCCTGACAGCCACCCTTCCACTGAGACCATTTCTAATGTGGTTTCACTAGATGAATCAAGTTTCTTGACGTTTACATCCTGTTCATCTACTTTATATAGGTTTTTAGGCCTGTCGCTCCCCCCCCCCTCCACTTGTCCAGTTTCCTTAGTTTTATTTTAAGAACACACTGCATACCATGCTGAGATATACCAAGCTAATAGGTCTTCAGAAATTCAAGGAAAAAAAACAACAACAAAGAGTTTAGATCACTTTAAAAACATTACAAGAAAGCCTAGTACTGTATAGCGCATGACAAGTACCCGGATTTTGTACTTGTAACAGCCAATAAAGATAAACAGGCTGTTCACTGACCTTGAATGATCACCACTGTGTGTACATAGCAGTAAGACCATGAAAATATTTAAAGTAGGAGTGGAAGTCATTGTCAGTACTAACAGAGTCAGTGGATGACTCTTTTGTAGACCGATCTGGAAGTTTGTATCAGTATGATTACCTTGACAAAAAGCCAAAGGGGGGTTTCCATAAGTCGTTGGAATGGAACACAAATTAAGCTTAACAGAAAATTAAAATGGCATTGTACTGACACATTCTGTTCAGCAACAGTATTTTCACTGACACCACTTTTATGATATTTAAACAGTAAATGCAAATTGCCAAAAAAGTAAAAGCCTAGCATTAGGAGCTGAGAATCAAATATAAACTTAATAATAAACATTAACATTCCACTAAGTGTCTTCAACTCAGATGGCTGATCATTCTATTTTGAATGATCAGTGGAAAATTCATATAAATAAGTTTGCTACATGGAGGGAAGATTTAGAATTGGTAAGATTGGAAAATAGCTTACGTTATAAAAAAAAAAAAAAAAAAAATAGTGCTGTCAGTGTTAATCTCGTTAAAATTACGTTAATGCCATAACCGCACTAAAGCGGGAAATCTCCGTTAGCGAGTTATCGCGGATTGCTCCGTGTGTGGGGCTGCACGGCGTCGACACGTTAGCGTGGTTAGCTCGTTAACGCGTTGGCGCCGTCGAGCCCCGCACATGCAGCGATCCGCAATAACTCGCTAACGGTAAATGTAATTGTGTCCAGGTGCACAAAATCTGCACATCCTTCCAAAAATGTTGGGAAGGTTGTAATGAGGAAGAAACATTTCTAAACGTTTGCTGGATCTAAAATCTTAGCTGTTTGGTTTATACTCAGAAAAAAAAAAATATATAGTAAGAGTGAAAAGTTACTGGTGGCCTGCTAAATGCAAAAAGAATTACAGCAATGCTACAAAAGAAAACAAATAGACCAAGAAGTATTCAAAGGGCAAAACAAAATACAATCAAACCTGCCACGAGAAAAAAATGTATGTATGTTCTTAAGGTAAGCTAGAAATCTCTGGGCATGTATCGGTGACATTTATGGATTTTAGCAAAAATACCGACTTATCTGAAGAGGATACTGAAAACTGTCTGTGAACGCAAGACTGATGTATGAGTAAGGGCAGAAGAGGGAAGAGTTTATTTTTTTAATCGGTTGTTTATGCAAGTCTTGTTCTTCTGTTTGTGGTTGTAGAAAATGAACATTCGATAAAGACATCCATCCATCTGCTTCTGCTTATCCTTTTCAGGGTCGCGGGGGGCACTGGAGCCTATCCCAGCTGTCATAGGGCGAGAGGCGGGGTACACCCTGGACAGGTCGCCTGTCTGTCGCAGGGCTAACACACAGACCGACAACCAGTCGCACTCACATTCACTCCCGCATTCACACCTATGCACAATTTAGATTCATCAATTAACCTATCCCCACTAACTGCATGTCTTTGGACTGTGGGAGGAAGATGGAGTACCCAGGGAGAACCCACGCAAACACGGGGAGAACATGTAAAAACTCCACACAGAAAGACCCCAGCCTGATGATGGAATGATGGGCGGCAACAGTGCTGCCCTCAAAGTCATTGTTAGGAAAAAAGACGAACATCAGGCTAAATACATTCTACGAAAGTCAACATTCATGAGTGGGGTATTTATTTACTGCATTTTATGAATAGAGTGAAATCAGAGCCGTCCATATTATTATTACTGTGCTGCTGGAGCCTTCTGTAACATTTTTAATGCAGTAATTTGAGATAAAAATAAATAAAATCCTTTGTATATTGTGCCAAATTAGAACACTTCACGCTAGTTTATATTGTAAGACCTTGAAATAAAACAGAGAAAACCCCAACATTCAGATGACCCTCTTTAAGCAAGCACTGGGTGACAGTGGGAAAGAATTCCCTTTTAACAGGAAGAAACCTCCAGCAGAACCAGGCTCATGGTTAGTAATAACTAATAATTAAATGCAAAAAAGGTGCATAAACACATAGAGTTAAAAGAGGTTGAGTGAAGAAGAAATACTCAGTGCATCATGGGAAGCCCCCCTGCAGCCAAGCCTATTGCAGTGTAACTAGGAGAGTATTCAGGGTCACCTGATCCAGCCCTAACTCTATGCTTTAGCAAAAGGAAAAGTCTTAAGATAAGATTAATCTTACGCAGAGAGGATGTCTCGTTTCCCAAATCTAAAATGGGACCTGCTTCTACAGAAGAATAGCCCAAAAACTCAAGGCTCTGCCTCCCATTCTAGTTTTAAATACCCTAGGAACGACATGTAAACCAGCAGCCAGAGAGTGAAGTGTTCTATTGGCGTGGGGCGGTCTTTACTTTAAGATGGGGCCTGATCATCTCCGTTTACATCAAGACCTTATATGTCCAATGTGTCACTTCTTGTACACTGTATACGTGTCAAACGGAGAGGAGGTGGCAGCTTGATGACATCAAAACACAATGGAGAAATAGAGCAAACAGTGTTCCAGTTTTTCTGGTTCTGGTCTTGTTTAAAGAAGATGAAGACACACACACACACACACGCACGCACGCACGCACACACATGTTACAGGTTTTATTGGTAGGGAAAATTCCGAAGTAGAAAAGTTAGTGCACCACTCTTTATTTAATGTCACTGCTTTTATAATTTATCAGAAAAGTAGACCATCTGTGATATGAAACTTTCAGCTGTCCACCCTTCAACCACATTTCCTGTCTGCTATGTCAATGATTCGGTTTTCTGAAAGAAGACACAGTAGGTCACAGATACTCACCCTGCATGAGAAAAGTGCTGAGAAGTTGGTCTGTGGCCACAGGTTTGATCTCAGTTCGCAGATTGACGTATCGGCCAACCACCAAAGGTGCTCTCCTGAAACCAAGGATCCTGCATAGAGGACGAAGATTACAAAACAGGACTGAAGATTATGACACTCTCGACAGACCACAGAATGTTTAAAAAAAAAAAAATGACAAAGAACTCAAATAACCATGATTACAAACCTGTCCAGGTGAAAAGCAGCTACCTCCGCATTGTGTCTGTCATAGCCTGCGTATGGCTCTCCTTCGACCACATAGTCTCTGTTGTACCTGAGCGAGGGTGGAAATAAAAATAAAATAAATAATAAAACAAAAGTAAGAAGAATAAATCAATCTGTGACAGAATTTTTTTTTAATTAAGCCTGACCTCTTGGGTTTGAAGACCACTTTCTGTCCTCCGTCTAGCACCAGCAAGGCTTTGAGCTGTGTGCCCTTATAGCCCACATCTGCCCGCTCTATCCTGGCAGAGCTCAGGGAAGTAAGCACAGCAGCCAGCTCTGGAGTCTCTTCGGGGTACACCTCTCTGGGGCCCACCCATTGGCTTGCTATCTCCCATGAAGACTGGAGGGTGTTGGTAAGGCGAGCGCCCCGAGACAGTGAAAGACCAGCTTCCATCTTTGAGGGATGAGTAATAATAACACATTGCATGAGATAACATAAGATAAGATTTTAAATAATGAAACTTAGTTTATTAATACTTAAACAAGACCAGCATATTTTAAATGCTTTATAACACTGTTGGCTATGACTGTGCATCCAGTTAGTGATCCCAATGAAAGCACATTTTTTAATGTAAAAGTCAAAAGTTCCCATCCACTCATCATGGGCATGAGTGACACAATTATTTAAGTCTTTTAATGATTTCTTTGAGCTGTTCTTTTTCCAGAATTGTTTATTTCGGAATTTCTCTAATCCAAATAGGATTAAAAGTATACAGACAGACATATATATACTCAAATATATACATACACCTTGGCTAATATTTCGTTAAATGTCCCTTAGAAACTTGCACGTCAACCAGAGGCTTTTAGTAACCATCAAAAAGTTTTAAGCTAACTCTTCTTGGTAGAGTTTTCATTTTATCAGGTTGGACCCGTCCACAAATTTTCAACAGGGATGAGGTAGGGATTTTGTGAAGGCCATTCCAGAAGTGTGTTCCGGAAGTTTCCAGTTCATGGCAGGCTTCCTGGGTTGTTGTTGAACATCCTCACCGATTTCCTTTCGTGCGAAGGTGACAGTTCGGGTCTTCTTTCAGATGATGGCAAAGTGGTAATACACCTGAATAACCTCTAGTTGCACATCCACCTGCAGTTGATGATCATGGAATCTCCAGAAGACCTTCCCAACTTCACAAATCCTCAATTCTTCTTCTGAGTTCCTCAGACTTTTCCAGTGTTCTGACTAGGGATGGGTATCGTTTAGGTTTTATCCGATACCGGTGCCAAACCGGTACTTTTGAAACGGTGCCGGTGCTTAAACGGTGCTCAAACCGGTGCTTAAAGAATGGAGAACACAAAATTGGTCCAAAACCCTCCCATGCTCAGCTGTTTTTTTGTAAAAAGATAACAATGTTAGCCTTTTCTGCAGCTATGGGGCATATATGGTATCACTCTTGGCTGGAAGCAGTGCTTAAACAATGGAAAAAACACAAACTTTGTCCAAAAACCTCTCATGTTTAACTGTTTTCCAACTTTTTCTTTGGTCATTTTAGCCTTTTTGGCCAGGGTGAAGGGAGTATCTGCCATCAAACAAGAGGACAGCTGCATGTAGCTATGATGATGTTTGCTAGTTCACCTTACGTGCATTAATGTAATAACGTGGTTAGCCTACTCAACGTAAATTACACACGAACAACATTAAGCTACTCACGCAGAGAAGAACGGCTGCTGCTGCCATCATCCGTCATCATTTCTGCTACACTAGCAGGGCTAGGGGCCAGGACTCTATTCTTCGGGTTTTTGGGAGATGTTGCTCCAGGTCCGATAACAGGCAACCCACCCGCAGTAGATGTGCACGGTGTGAGGTCTCGCAGCAAGCTATCAAATACGGCGCATTTCTCGGCTTTTAAAAAAAACGCTATGCGTCGCCAGGTGTTTCATCAGATTTGAGGTGTTACCTCCTTTGACAGTATCACAGTATCAGCTTAAAGCACTTGTTGCAGGCTGCTGAGTTTGCATATTTTGCTGTGAAGTACAGCCAGACTTTTGACCGCTTCGCCTTGGGCATTTTTAATCTGTAGCTCTGCTCTAAAAGAACGTACGTACCTGGACCCGCCTACTATCCTCGGAAACGTAAAATGATTGGCTAGAATCTAAAGTGTATCACAGCTCAGGAAAAAAAAAGCACCGAAATAAAGCACCGAAATGTGCGCTGCTTTTCGGTCTGGTTACTACCGTTTATGTCAGAACCGGTGCCATGATGGCACCAGACACCGGTACCCATCCCTAGTTCTGACTATTAGTCAATTCAATGAGTGCTGTCAAAAAAATCCTTTTTATGATGGCAAAGAGAAACTACCAGTCTATAGGCCTTGGCCTTGTCAAGTTAAAAGACACCGTAGAACCAGCTAATTAATTATTTAAGTGAATGTATATACACATTTCAGCATGTACAGTGGGGCAAAAAAGTATTTAGTCAGCCACCGATTGTGCAAGTCCCCCCACTTAAAATGATGACAGAGGTCAGTAATTTGCACCAGAGGTACACTTCAACTGTGAGAGACAGAATGTGAAAAAAAAAATCCATGAATTCACATGGTAGGATTTGTAAAGAATTTATTCGTAAATTAGGGTGGAAAATAAGTATTTGGTCACCTCAAACAAGGAAAATCTCTGGCTCTCACAGACCTGTAACATCTTCTGTAAGAAGCTTTTCTGTCCCCCACTCGTTACCTGTATGAATGGCACCTGTTTGAACTCATCATCTGTATAAAAGACACCTGTCCACAGCCTCAAACAGTCAGACTCCAAACTCCTCCATGGCCAAGACCAAAGAGCTTTCGAAGGACACCAGGAAAAGTATTGTAGACCTGCACCAGACTGGGAAGAGTGAATCTACAATAGGCAAGCAGCTTGGTGTGAAAAAATCAACTGTGGGAGCAATCATCAGAAAATGGAAGACATACAAGACCACTGATAATCTCCCTCGATCTGGGGCTCCACGCAAGATCTCATCCCGTGGGGTCAAAATGATCATGAGAACGGTGAGCAAAGATCCCAGAACCACACGGGGGGACCTGGTGAATGACCTGCAGAGAGCTGGGACCAAAGTAACAAAGGTCACCATCAGTAACACACTACAACGGCAGGGAATCAAATCCCGCAGTGCCAGACGTGTTCCGCTGCTGAAGCCAGTGCATGTCCAGGCCCGTCTGAAGTTTGCCAGAGAGCACATGGATGATACAGCAGAGGATTGGGAGAATGTCATGTGGTCAGATGAAACCAAAGTAGAACTTTTTGGTATAAACTCAACTCGTCGTGTTTGGAGGAAGAAGAATACTGAGTTGCATCCCAAGAACACCATACCTACTGTGAAGCATGGGGGTGGAAACATCATGCTATGGGGCTGTTTTTCTGCCAAGGGGACAGGACGACTGATCCGTGTTAAGGACAGAATGAATGGGGCCATGTATCGTGAGATTTTGAGCCAAAACCTCCTTCCATCAGTGAGAACTTTGAAGATGAAACGAGGCTGGGTCTTCCAACATGACAATGATCCAAAACACACCGCCCGGGCAACAAAGGAGTGGCTCCGTAAGAAGCATTTGAAAGTCCTGGAGTGGCCTAGCCAGTCTCCAGACCTCAACCCCATAGAAAATCTGTGGCGGGAGTTGAAAGTCTGTGTTGCTCGGCGACAGCCCCAAAACATCACTGCTCTCGAGAAGATCTGCATGGAGGAATGGGCCAAAATACCAGCTACTGTGTGTGCAAACCTGGTAAAGACCTATAGTAAACGTTTGACCTCTCTTATTGCCAACAAAGGTTATGTTACAAAGTATTGAGTTGTATTTTTGTTATTGACCAAATACTTATTTTCCACCCTGATTTATGAATAAATTCTTTACAAATCCTACCATGTGGATTCATGGATTTTTTTTTCACATTCTGTCTCTCACAGTTGAAGTGTACCTCTGGTGCAAATTACTGACCTCTGTCATCATTTTAGGTGGGGGAACTTGCACAATCGGTGGCTGACTAAATACTTTTTTGCCCCACTGTATGTATGCTTTCGACCTTGTGTGTGGATTTGAGCATCCAGTTCCTTTTTAAAGTCATTAAAGACGTATGGTAAACAATCACTCCATCCTGTAAAAACAACCGCTCCAAGAAAGTAGTAATATTAAAAAAATGTAAATTACCATAGCATTCATGTCTATGGTGAGTGGAAACTTCTGATCGCAACTTTAACATGAAACAGCCCACTTGCATCCTGACCTTGCGAAACGCTCTGAGGTCCCGCCGGCTAGCTGCAGTTCCTTCACCTCCATCCAGCAGGAAGATCTTGGCCAGGCCCAGCAGGAGGAGCACGGCACACAGCACCACCATGCGCTGTTTGAGCTTCATTTCCACACTGACTGGCCCTGACCTCCTCCTTGCCTGTAGTTGTGCGTCTCCCCCACAGCGAACACCCCTCACCCTTGATGCATGGCCCCTGCAGCTCAGTCACCTTCCTGCCTGCCTGCACTGTAAGACCAACTTGTCTGAAGGACGGGAGCTTTTCTGCCTTTTCCCTGGAGCTGCAGTCTAAGCAAACAGGCAGTCACCAGCAGGGAGACAGCAGGAGAACTAGGAGAGGGAGAGATGAAAGATGTACTGTCAATAATATGTGAAGAGAAAACTGATTGATTCGCTGCCTCTCTGGCTCGGTTCCCCCCAGGGCAGAGGATGACCCAGTACTGCAGCACAGTTGAAACCTGTCCAGAATGTGCAACTACATCACGATGGCAGAGTCTGGTCTGTGGAAATGTGTGCGTACATTCAAAAGTAAGCTTTGTGCCAGCAGCAAAGCTTACTTACTGTAGCTGCTGTTGCCAGCTGGGCTTTATTAAAGGTGAGGGACCAACGTTTACAACAAGGTGGTTCACATCCCTTCCTCTCCTGCACGAGGATGAGGGGATAGGGTGGTGGCGGGGTGTTGTTGTTATTGAACCTGCCTTTTCTCACTTAAGAAATGATGGACATGTCGTCCTGCTGTGGTGCAGAGGGGGTCCACTCCTGCTGCTGCTGGTGGTTGACACATTAAAGTGGCTCTGCCTTTAACGCAGAGAAGAGTTTCCTGAACCACAGTGATGTTCATCTAATCCTAAACCTTTATCTTCAGCTACACACAAACGAGGCGTTACGGATCACAGCAGTTAAATTATCCAGCTGCCACGTTCACCTGCCCGTCACTTACCTGCCTCTGTTGCTCTCGTTGTGGCTGCCGAGCCGAAGTTAATGTTACCAGGCTGTGACATAATGACAACAAACCGGCCACGAACGAGCTACATTAAAAAACACCGGCTAATAAGCTCTATCGACACGGGTTTGGCCACGCAGGCATCGGCGTCTCCCATACAATTGCTCTTTCATGCAGCCACCGAGGAAACGGCTGGCGAGCACTGCCCGCATAAAAAACACCTAAAATACCAGAAAGGCACTTTTCTACCGGAGACTGCCCCCGTTATTCATTTCTGCCAGGTCACCACGGGCTCGTTCACATCCGTGACAACACAGCTAGTCGTTTAGCAAACCGCTGTACACCTTGCTGTGCGTGTTAGCTAAAGCAGCCCGCTAGTAGCACACAGTACGTCGTCTGTTGTGTTTACTGGGCACAGACCGAGCAGACTTACCTTATGCTCATACGCCGTTCACTGTAGATTACGTATCACACAGCTGTCCTTTCAGTCTTTCAAAACGAAAGTTGGTGTTAGTAAATTGGCTAGGTGCTAGAAGTCGCGGTGATTTCTCTCTTTTTTTTTTTAACCCCCCTCGGAAGCTCCCTTTCCTCCGCCCTTTTCTTCGATTCCTTCTGTGCCCTGCCGTGTCCACTTCCGAAACACTTCCTCCGTCTGCATGACAGCCAGGTAGCCACCAGGCGGCAGTGTTGCCCTGTAGGGCCCGCCCCCAGAAACTGAAACACCGTGTGTGTGCATGGGTGTTGCATATGCATAAGTAAAATGCAGATTGGCTCCTTGTATATTATTAATAACGGATAAAGATTTGTGTGGGATCAAACCTATGAGTGGAACACGACCTTTTGCTGACTTCTGAAGTGGGAGATCACACAAAAGGTTTGGGAACCACTAAAAGAAAGTCCCCAAACCTTTTTTTTTGGAGATGTGAACTAATGTTATTATAGATTGACACCATTCTTAAAAGCTATAGGGGGCATTTGTCAGGGGACCGAGTTAAGATTTTGAGAACAGTTTGGGGTCCGTATTTCAATTAGAAACTGATGAGGAAAATAGATTTGGCAGGGTACTGACAACAGCCTGCCTTTGCTTTGATGAAAATCTGAAGAAAAATATCTGTTATACAGCCATTAAAAGCTCATAGGTTTAGTGACTCCTGGTCACCTCTCCCCCCCCTTGAGCAGGTGCTTTTGTTTGACTCGCTCTCATTCTCATTTTCCATCTTGGAAAATACCTCCCTCGTGTTACTGACGGCAACATTTCTCTATATCTCTTGCATGTGTGATAAACAGGAAGACGTACGAACAGTCGCAGGTATTCAGATACCTAAAATCACAAGCAATAATGGAAAACAAATATAAAACTTCATGAAAGTAGCTGAGTCAAGCCTTTTGGCACAACTTCAGCCTGCTTGCAAGGTGCAAGGGGGAGAGGCGAAACTCTCAAGGAGCCAAAACTCAACGGCAACATCCTGGATGAAGACCACAGACAAATGTGTTGCACAAGCAATAAAAGTTGCTCTTCGTGCCACAAGTGTTGCAGACTTTTTGACCTTTAAAGACAGCTGACTAACGGACGCATTTAGCCCCCAGTACCAGTAAACGTATGACGCAACACCTCCACATTCTTATTGTTTGAGCAAAAACTTTATTTTTATTATGAAAGTTGTTTTTTTTTTTTCCCTTTTCTTGGAAGACAGACCACATAAAAAAAGAGATTATTTTAAATCATTTTATTGGAATAATTAGGAGGCCTGAGAAGTAAAAAAACAAAACAACCCCCCCTCCCCAAACATTTAAACTGTACCCAACAGACAAAACACCTTTAACTGTTAAAAGTACAAACAAAATAGTTAATACTTTATGTATGACTAACACCTCAGTGCGTTATTAGTAATGCAAAGCCAACATCTATAGTGTAGTGGATCTGACTGTAACCTAACGATGATTAAGAAAGTGTAATAAGAATAAAAAATAACCAACACAGAGTAACTGGAGTGCTCTGATTTTGTTTTTCGATATTTTGTTAGACTTAAAAATCTAGATTGCTTTAAAAAATATATGTTGGCATCACTACTACGAAGAAGCCATACTACTAGACATTGTGCTCATCACCAGTTCCAGATTTTTTTTACTTTATTTTTTTAAAAAGGAGAAGGGAGGAGTGGGTGGAATTGTCAAATAGCACTGTGACATGTAATACGACCAAGACTCACATTCACCTGCACAAATCTGTGCTTCATTTCACAGTCACACACAACCTTCAACAGAACGACGAGCATAAAATTGATGTGAAGTTTAAAAAAAACAAACCAAAAAGTGTTTATTGTTACTCAGTCACTAGGCAGCACATCACTCAGAGAGGTCATAGCACTGGCCACAGACACGATGCAGGCAGAGACGAGACACACACAGAGCTAGGTAAAGGGTGAAGGTAATTTATACATCACCCCCATCAGCTTTGACGACTTAAAATGCAGGCTGCCGTCGTTTCCATCCTCGGTAAATGCTGAATGAATGCCTGGCTGGTGCACGTGAGGCACCGGTTCACATTGAATACACTTCTCCAGCCAACCGAAAGAATAAACATCCTCCCATCGAACCCTCCATCTCGACAACGAGACCATTAAAAAGACAGATCTAGAATGAGCTTTGCCCGGAACAGTTAATGCAGGGCAAGTTGTGCATGTGCAGACAGTATGGTCAGTTTTAAGGAAACAACACAAGCTCGTAATGCAGACACAAAAATGTTCAAGCGTGGCATCAAATTTCTTCATAAAAACCAAAAAAAGATTATCTTAAAGGGAGCGTGGCTATATTACACTCTCCAAAAACAGAAGTAGTAGTGGTTGATCTTGAAATCCAACTCTAAATTAAACACCTGTTTCCATTACTTTGACCATATGCTGAAAAGAGGGGAAAAAAAAAAAAAAAAAAACAACAACCAAAAAAACATGTAAACTCAGATTACAGTGAGGAAAACCACACATAAGAAAAAAAAAATGCCTGACATAATTTGGGTTGCTCTCAAAGAGATTATTGTACCCAGATTAATTAACAAAACAAAACAAAACAAAAAAAAAAAAAACATTCTCTATTCCGATGTCCACAGTAACATTTGTCTTTTTCTTCCACCGTTCTCATCTAACATCAGATAAAGCTAATACAAAGAAAGGAAACATTTGATGGGGTCGCTGACCATCAAGACGAGCTTTGTTTAACATCTATGCATTTTCTCCTTTTGCACAGACCACAGCTTTAATTCTTCCATAGTTGCACAAACTTATTTGACGCACTGCAAATGACATACTGTCTGAATATGTCAGTTAAGACAGAGTAACCAGCATCTTTAGACAAACACAGGTAAATCGTCTCTCAGCCACCCATCCTGTGTCTCACATTTCATCCATTTCATTCACAGACCTCTTTTTGTCCCTTTGGCCAACCAGCAGTACTCAAACATCAGTTAGCCTCCACAGTAAGTCACTCTGGGATTTTGTTGCTTCACAAAGTCTCTCCTCAGCGCGTAGCTCCAGCAACAGCGGACACAGATGAGTTCCACTTCCTCTCTCCTTGTGAGTCACCTTTTCTTCAGAATTTCGGCACAGCACAACTCAGTATGGAGCCATTGCATGAACTGGAAGTTAGCCACACACGATTAGGTAGCTGGTTAACCCCACTGCTCAGCAGTGATGGCAGCCTCAAGGGATTGCCTAATCTGGCTTGAATTACAATGTTATTATAAAAATAGAGACGTATGCACAGGCACACATATGCGCACACATACTTTAAGTCACCGTCACATTACACAGGCCTGTTTTTGGCTCCCTCATTCATTCTTCCACAGGTTTATCCGCTACAACGTCTCCTTTAACAAAAACAACTGAAACTCAATGAACCTGACACAAGCCTGGAGAAGAAGAAAAACCCATTAGAAAGCCGTTAGTATGGAACGTGTCCACCCCATTATCCTTTATCAACAGCCCGAAACCTTCTCTGAGTTTAACACGCCCCACTAATAGATGGGACAACGGTAGGCTTCCTATTAAATAGAGTATGTGCAGTGAAGGGATTGTGAAACTGGGCATAGGATTGTGTAAACATACAGTGTAAACAGCTATTAAAAAGGAAAAATTTGATGTTTGACTATTACTGAGCAAAAAAAGCACCTCACTGTTGTGTACACCACCATCACTCATGTTTTTGCAAAAACCGCAAAAGTCAGCCTGTGGCATACTGACATATACGGGATGTACAGCGGAAAATGTAAATCCCCGGTTTTTCCCAACTGAAACATACCAGTAGCTGCACGTAATTGCACTGCAGCTCTGTCTTTCATTTTATAAAGCAGTAGAAAAACGTGGTTGCAATGTCGCTTTGTACTACTTATAACCTCGGTGCTTATGCCATTTCCAAAAATTCTGAAGCTGGGCTTGGATACGAAGATGAGGGTCAAAAATAGAAAAACTAAAATTCACATGTACTTAAAAAATATTCAAAATAAATGCAAAAAAAAGACATTCAAATGTAACAGAAACAAAATGTTGCTGTGCAATCATCTACTACATGGTAATACTGTGAACTGCACTGTCCAGCCCAAAAGAAGGAAAAAAACAAAAAAAACAAAAAAACAAAAAAAAAAAACACAGAAAAGAACAAAACATAATAAACAAAGATTTAAAATAGACTCTGTATGGCTCCAGGTAGCTTTGAGTGTCTACTCTAAACCAGAGGAGATAAAATCATGTATCACAAGTTTCTGTTGCTCTCTTTCTTTGACTCTTTCACAGTTTCGAGTCTTTAGTGTTTTTGTGTATGCTTGTGTCTGGTGGACAAACCATCGCCTTTCTGGGCGGATGTCAGGTGGCAGCGAGCAGACAGCACTGGAGGAAAAAGAGCAACTCTCATCTACCCGACCGTGAACGCGTCTTAGCTTAGATTCTGGGATTATCGTACCTCTGTGGAAAACAGACAAGACTCCTCTGATTAAAGTGAACCTCCCACTCAGCGCAGTTATACCACCGCATACTGAACAGTAATAAAAACTAGACACATTCAGGAAGTGTAGGAATTGTTTCTGCTGGAATTGATTGCGAATAAGAGCCCTTACGTTTGCAACGATGCAATCAAATATGTTTGTTTGTGTGTGTATGTGTGCACATGGTAAATATAAATAACCATGTGACTTCGAGCCAATGCAAGTGATTGAAGTGACCAACAATTTAAAGTGTGAAACAAGTAAGTAAAAATAAGTCTAAAGTCCGGTGAGTTAGTCTGACAAAGTGTGTTTGTTTGTGTGATCGCGTATCCACCTGAATAAAAAGATGGAAAACTTGCTTTCAAGCATGGGGGGTGGATAGTTCACCCAGTGAAAAGGAGGTGGGGGGGGGGGGGGGGAGGGTCTGTCCTCCCCCCAAAAGACAACAACAACAACAACAAAAAAAAACCAAAACAAAACCTGTCAGTCTGTCAGCAAGGAGAAGTCAAATGGCTCCAGTGAAGGTGCTGAACAGAAGACACCAAAAGCAAACGGGAGACATGAGCAGTGGTGCAGGTCCTTGTTCAGTAGTTAATAAATCCAAAACAGTCATTTTCATCCACACGGATTCGCATTCACTGTCAAATACAAACACACACACACAGGGTACTCTGGTTAAGGCAGTGGTGGCAGGTGAGGCTGCAGTGAGGCCAGGGCAAAGAATCGGAGAATCGGTGGTCAGGGTTGATGGCAGTGAAAGCTCCCATTACTGAGTCAGCACTCCTTCCCCATCATCCTCGTCTGTCTCCTCATCCCCCTCTCCTTTGCTCAGCCGCACTTCTAAAAGTCACTCAAATGACATCAGATTGGCTGGCACCTGTGAAAAAAGTCAGATTTTACAAAATGCACCTGTTAATCAGCCTCATGAATGTCTGTGTGTGCATATTCGTGTCTTCATACCTGTTGCCTATTGCTCTGACAGGCAGCACTCAGATGTTTGTACCAGAGCAAAGCATTCATTCTGTTCCCTGCCTGGTACTTGTAGGTGTTACCTAGGAAATGGAAACAAACAGAGTGAGGTGCCAGGTCTTGTAACCACCTGCTCTCTCAACAAGCTGGAAAGATGACTAAAAGCCTCACTTGACTTTGGTCTGCCCGATAAATTCAAAGCAAAGTCATGTGAAAAAATCTATGACAAAGTCAGATGATTTGTGTGTGTAAATGCACATAATTAACACCTGTGTATGAACATTAAGGATGTCAAGTATGACTAATCTGCAGGGCTTAAAGTGACAGGTTATAGCAAAAACAAATAATAAACATTTTTCCTCCACCCTTTAGAGATATGTACCAATCTGGATAATTTGGATGTCAACTGCTCGATTTTGCATAATGGCTTTGGAAAATTACTTCCTTCTCTTGAATATAATGAAGCTGGATGGCACTTGACTTACATGCACAAAAGATACATCTAAAAAACTCTGCAGGTAAGTGCACTCTCAGAAATGTACAAACCTTTCTGTAAGCACTTTCAAGTGTTTAGTGCATGCAACTTTTCATGTGGGACTATTTTCTTCCAAACTACAAAACACGCTGAAAGCTTAACAGATGCAGCTCAGTCAACAAGCTGGACGGATGTAGTTTGGAAGAAAGAAAATGAGGACTGCGAGGTGAATGCCTGTGTAAATGAATTGTCCCCTTTAGCTCACAGAGAGCCTCGCTGTTCAGCAACATTGTGGATACCACCCACATGTTTGCGTGCATTGGTGCAAAATTTTGATCAAAATGACTGAAGAAAAGAAAAATTGTTACCACCTAAATTTCACAATGAGATTATGACATTTCTTATCTTAGCTTTGGATATGTTGGCAGGACATCTTGTATTCAATATGGTTAAGCAACTGTCATTACTGTATGAGTGTTATCTGATTATTTAGATTCCTTCAAGTTAAATTTATAGTCATTCACTGCATGAAAGTGAGCAAGAATAACAGATAAAGACTCAGAAAGAAGAACTAGGCCCCTCATGAAAACGACAATAAAATTGACAAAAACAAACAGCTTAACAAATTTTGGTCTGGTTTTTCGCCTTCTGTATGGTGAGCATGAAGAGATGCCAAAAATAATAACTGACAAGCTTCAGCTTCAATTTAAACCTCCTGACCCACTTTACAATTTTAATGCCTCCTTTTCACACACGGACTGTTCCTTGTATTAATCATTTCCTCTTTGCTTTCTCCCTCTCACGTGTTCAAGTCTCACCATGCTCAGAGTCGGTCAGCAAGAAGACGTCAGGGTGCTCAGGATCGTCAGCCATCATAGCCATCAGACCGACCACACACACGATCTTGCTGGACGTGGACTTGAACTGGTAAGAAGCAAAGTCAAAACATAATCAACCTTCTCTGTTTACACGCGGAAGAATTATTAACGCAAGCATTGTGTGTATGTGTGTGAACTCCCAGCATTGCATTTGCACTCCACAAGGTTCTCATTAGCCTGAGTGACACACAGGACTGCGAGTGATGTCACTGGCCTCATTATTCAATGAGTGCTACCATCTGTCCGTCTGTACCCCCGCTGCACCACGGTCCAAAAAAAAACTTCCTTGCACACTCAAACTCACACTCCCTGCATTTCCTTCTGCTTCTCTGCCTCTTTTGAACTTCTATAAAGTTTCAGTAAATGCTCTCAACCAACTGATGCTATACACCAAAACAAACACACACTCACACACCCCAAGCCTACTTGTTTTTGAATAATGTCGTGTCGACATGACATGAAAAATTTACAGCTCTTTGTTTTCGTTTCCCTTTTCCCCTCCCTGTGCATACCAAGTACAAAGCACATGAAAAAGAATCATTAAGTGTTTTTTTCAGACTTTCAGACTAAAGTTTTTAAGACTGAGTAAGTAATGGCTATCATATGTCGTCTCCTTATAAAACAGAGTGTTTTGGGGTCGTTTGCTACGCCGACTCACTTCTATCAACACCTGCAGTTCGTACAGTGGACATCTAAGACGTTTGGACGTCTCAGTGTCGTTACATTACGTTCCATCTGTTGTCCTCACCTGCTCGAAGAAAACACCACCTCTATAGCACCTGTTGCAAAAACGCTGCCCATGCATGCATCACCAGAGTGTTAAAGAGTGTGTATGTGTGTGCGCTTGTGTGTCTTACATGTTTTCTCTCAGTGGCCTTCAAGGATTTGGCAGGGTAGTAGTAGAGTTGGGTTCCACACAGAGCAACCCAGTATTTGGTCCAAGATGCCACCTAGAGGCACAAATTGAAATCTGATCACACACTCTGATTCAACCGCATTAAGTCAATGAAAAACTACATAGAGTGACACTAACATGGTAACAGACTCTATATTAAAGCCACAGGCACGAAAGCAAATGACACTTATCATCTTTTACAATGTAATCTGATGCTTGCCATTCACACGGACTTAAACTAAGAAGCTAAAAAACTCTTATAAACTAATCACACCTCCAAAATGGCAACAACCTCTGCTAGCTGGACAATACACAGGAATGGCTCAAGAAAAACGATACAGAGCCAAAGGCACTGACCCAACCAAGTCTCCAGATCCCAAATACTGGGAATGGACATTAGACTCGTGGAAATCTGTTTGGCCCAAGAGGTTACGATTTTAGACTTTTGGGTCCAGCTGTTAAGCTTTTTCTGAGATGCGGAGAAGGGGGAATGGATGGCATTTCCATGTGTGGTTCCCACTGTGAAGAACTGATGAGCAGCTTTGATGGTGTTGATAGGTGGGTTGGGGGCTTTTCTGGTGAGTCAAAACATACCTTTGGGCTTTGTAAGGGTTACATTCACCCACGAATGCCAAACTGGGATGAGATGGACTACAAAAGGAAAAGCAGCTGACAAGTGCTCAGCATATGTGGGAACTCCTTGAACAAGCATTTCAGGTGATGACCTCATGACGCTGGTAAAGATGTTGCCAATATTGTGCAACGCTGTTATCAAAGCTAACAGAACCTTAAAATATAAAACATATTTGAATAAAAAAAAAAAAAAATCCTTTCTTGTGCTTGTGAAAGACTCAACATGCAATCTAAGGAGCTTGTTCTGCAAACTACAAAAAGACTTAAAATTAATAGAAACGAAATAAGGAGAAAACGCATGAAAGAAAATGGGATCAAGTGAAGCCATTAATTAACACGGCAGGTGTGGAGCGCCAGACTTTAAACCATCATCACTACGTATGACAGTCTTTAGTTATTTTAAGTTCATATAAAGCTCCACATTTATTTCCAGCAGAAACATAAGGGGGTAATCTTAGTGTCACAGGGTCGGGAGGGTGAGGTTAATGAGAAAACATGTGGAACAGACAGAGAAAGATATTCTGCAGGTTAAGAAGCCTCTGAGGTCCCATCTGTGATTGACAGTATATATGTCCCATGTGCTCCTGCTTAGGAGTACATGAAGGTATGGGCAGCACATGAAGGCACGTGCGCGTCTGCTTATCTAGACAAATGTGTGAGTGTGTATTCTCACAGTTGGTTTCTTGCCCTCCTTGAGCACAGTCTTTCGCCTTAACACTCCTTGCACTGTGACTGCTCCAGGGTACAAGTGAACTGCAAGTTCCTCTGACTCAGCTGAGCTGCAATGGGACAAAGACAAACATTACCCCTTAAATATAAAAACATGCATACAAGAAAAAGAACATGCATATTTCCATGCACACCATATAGATTTAGAGATAAACTAATAGTACAGCCAGATGCAATCTGCAAAGCTACCTTTACCCCTGCTTTCTGCCTAAGTAGCCCCCATTTTGTTTTGACAAAAATGAATTTCAAAGATATAAATCTCAACACTGCTATCACAAAAAAGAAGAGCAAAGACGGGAAAAGCGGTGTGCAGATTGTGTCTGTCTGGAGGATTAGAGTAGGAAGCTCAGTGCAGGAGTGTAGCGAAGCCTGGTTTTGGGGGGGGGGGGGGGGGGGGGGGGGGACAGAGAGAGAGACAGAGAGAGAGAGAATCCCTAACCGCAAGAGATGCCTAATATACAATGTCCATGACAACTGGACGTTAATGCTCCTGAATAGTCTGCTTCTCTTGACTATAGGAATGAGGATTTAACAGTTTCTTTCCAGCGACAGCACTGTGACTTTGGAAATTTGCTTTTACCTCCAAGCTATGAAATACTTTGGAAACTAATCACAAAAAGAAGTCTATTTTGACTATAATCTCAGGATCTGGAAAGATGATATCTGAAGCATATGATAATATAGATTTTTTTAAAGGTTTTAATAAGGTGCAGTAAGATTCATCCTCAGACTTCTTGTCTGTTAAGTCAACGCTTGTAGCTTTAGCTGGCTGACGTGCAGACTCCAATACCTTGACTTCAACCTCAATAAGTCTGAGAATGAGACAGGCATGCAAGAAATTCGAGAAGGCAGCAAAAGATAAAGAACCATAAGAATCCTTTTCCCTTCACCAGATATGTGATTTCACCAGCACATACACTCTTATTTCAAACTACAAGATTACCCCAGCAGTACACACACTAAGCACCAGCACACAGCAGCCCCTGGCAGGGACTCAAGGGTGGAAAGTGAGGGCAAGAGAGGCTTTGGCTCAGATCAAGTTTGTTCCGGTCGAGATGGGTGTACCTGCTGGGCCTCAAGACGCCTTTGTAGGGGATGCGGGCCACACGGGTCACTGGGCCCAGAGAGTGATAGAACCGAGTCCTGTTCAGAATAGCATAAGATAGGATAGGACAAAATAGGGGGCACGGGATACTGTTAAGGCTGTGTGGCTCTCTTTTTCCCCCACTGTTTTTTTTTTTTTTTTTGCCTTATTTAAATAGCATGGATTAGGGAAAGATGAGGAGCAGTTATTTGGTTAGAGGAGTTATCGATGGATGTGTTTTTTGGGTTACTCAAAACTTTAAAAAAAGGAACAGTGCTTTAAAAGAGGTTAAGATGATTTTCAAGCAAGTAGATTCTTCAGCTGAGCATTTTTTCCTCATAGTTTTGCTCCAGACACAGGTTGGCACGGGGGCTGCTAGACTTAAATGTTAAAGCAGTTAATACATTTCAGGCTGCTGGAGAAGCAGAAGCACCTTTACATCTTTGCTAAAGGCAAAGCGCAGCAGTGGACGGATGAGGCATGACTGCCATGGCTGCAAGGCTAAAAGCATGGCGCGTGTGAGAGGGTTTCAATGGCAGATCGTTTTGCATAAATGTGCCTTGAAGCCAGAGCTTTAAAATTTAGATGATCACATCCAGGCTGGGGATTTTTTTTTTCCCTTCAATCTGATTTTTGCATGTGGTTATGATGAAAAAACAGTGAAGACATGGATGCATTAGCTTTACCTCTCAAAAGCTGGCCAAGACATCTCTTCGCTGAGCTCCGAGCCCTCACTGCTCCCTGTATACATATAAAAAACATCATAAAAACATCCACTGAACATAAAAACTCTACTTCATAACTGTAGAGGTGTAAGTCTTACCAAGTGAAATGCCACTGGACAGAGTCGAGCTCTCTGCTTGTCCCCTGGTAGGACTGTGGCTTTCCATCACGCTGTCATCCAACAGATGGCGAGAGCCAGCATTGGGAAATGTAGCACTTTTAAACTCTACTGTATTTGTCTTATGGATAAAGCTGTGGAGACACAACAAAGCAGACAGAGTAGCACCAGTGTGTATGTGTGTGTGTGTGTATATTTTTTAAACTATAGGACATACATATGAAAATTATTTCTTATAAAAGATTAACAATAGAAACTGACTTGTAGCCCAGACTGTGGCACTTCCTGTGTCCGTAGGGCAGAAGGTTCCTGGGGGATGGAGGTGTTGCTGGGACTTTGGTTCCGTCTGGTGCTACCGCACATTTACGTCCACAGAGAGGAGATGCTGACGCTTCCTGACCTGTAAACAGAGTAAAACCACAACAGAAGAATAGAGATGTCATGTTTATGGTGTGTACAGAAAAAAAACAAGTTCATTCTTTATTATTCTTATTATTTTAAAGAACTTTTAAATTCCACTTTAAGTGAAAAATGTAGGACATTGAAATGCACAGTGACATCGAAAACAATCTTTGCGAATAAAGACATTAATGACAGTATAACAGGATCAATCAATTAAAACATGTTACTTTTTAACAACATTGGACAAATGTGTCATTTAATTTGAAAATAAAACAAAAACTATAATTTTTGTTATAACTGATATACTAATGTGCAAATTTGAAACTACTTGGACATTCAGTTCAGATTAAGTGAGACTAAACTCACCGACAAGATCCTCTTTGGAGGCGTTGGCTCGTGGTGTGCTGGTGCCTGGCTCAATCTTCTGTGACAATCTAAAGAAAAAAAATGCAGCATAAATCAATTGAAAAAAATCAATTTCAGTACCCTATAATACTCTTCTGTAAATTCATCATGATGAAAAGAAACAGGCATCATGATGAAAAGAAACAAGCAAGCAGTACAATTAACAGCAAAAACATCTCTCTTTATCACCTTGGCAAGAAATCATAACTATAATGCAAAAGCTTTGTTTGTTTGCTTCTTACTTGTAATTGTCATCCTCCACAAACTTCTGCAACTCCTCAATATACCTGACTGAGTTGAGATACTTCTGTATATGAGGCAACACTGGTATATCTGAGAAAGAGAAGATACAGGCAGACATGAAATTAAAAACACATGTGTACATGTGAGCCTGTGTAACACAAGCTGCCAGCATACTTTACGTTGGCTAGAATAAGGGTCTGGAAAAAGGATAACATTAGTACTTTAAACCAAACACAGCTCCAGAGCAGCAGCCGCCTGAGTGTAGCTAGGAAATAGCTGTGTCTTAGTTTTAAGTACTTAAATGACCAACACCTATTTGAAACATCTGCATATTTTTAAAGAACATGAAAAACAACCGTTTTCCAGTAAACTGTGGTTGTGTGCTGGAGGACTTTTAAACCCACTCTATGTAGAATCTTCCTCGAAGGGTATTAGCCAATTTTAAGCAAATATTTGTACTAATTCAAATGACTCACTTCCTGCTCCACTTTTAGTGAATAACAGTTTGAATAAAGCCTTATGGTGGGATTTTTGGTGCTGCAAATGTGCCGGTCCACATACGAGTTTCTGGTTGGACAGGGTTTTCACCTATCCCAGACACGCTCGGGGATGGGAATTCAGACTGCGTATCGCTTAAAGTTGATGACGTAAGCGTGTGCCGAATGTTAATTGGTTGAAAAGAGGGCTGGAGAGAGGGAACAATCAGTTTCACTTCAGCTCTTCGTACGTTATAACTTTTGTGCTTTCTGCGGCTGGCTGATGGACCAACAACAGCACAAGCAAGAGTGGCATGTACCAGACACTTTGTACACTGCCTCCATCTGACAACGGTGCCCTCTGCAGGCAGACGAACAGTCACCGGATGGGACAAACCCTACCCATGCCGGACAAGTCTTGCTTTATTTATCCAACGCTGGTTTTTGATGCAACCACCCCAAATGTAACCACAGTGAAAAACAATCTGCAAACATACACATAAATATACATACTACACCAGCATAGGCATGTATCTGTTGAAGTCTCACCGTAGGTACAGGATCTCTGCAGGTCCGATATGATTCTGAGAATGTTATTCATCAGGTTTGATCTCTGTTCGTTCTCCAGTATGCTGCCCGTGGAGGGGTAGGCTGAATCTATATATGTCAGATCAGAAAGGTACATTCCTAAAAAGGGAGGAAAAAGCAGATAGAAAGAGATGTCTGTTAAATTAAGAGAATCAGAGCACAACTCCCTCATGCACTCATCCTTCAGCGATCCAAGAGCCCCCTGCAAGCCAAACGAGGACAGCGTCCATCTGTTGGAGGTGTTATTTTAACCCTCAGTGGAGAACACAGGGAGTTTTCCTGACCGAACGCAGAGCTCAGCTCATTAGAAAGCAAACATGTAGACACAAACAAGGCTGGACACTGCAACAGAGCCAGATTTCCTTGGGTGCATGATGCAAGTGTCATGCAGCTGTGGGGTTCTTGGAGTCACATTCAGCTGGTAATTGCACACTGCTTGTTTGATATGGCAAAAACAGACAGGAATAAAAACCCTGCAAAACCTAATTTGCATATACTTTGCTCAAGCTTCAAAAATACTTTTTCCCTCTGATTTTTTTTCCCCAGTGGATCTGAACAAGTGCTCCGAGTAGATCTTCTCTTTAGCCTTTCCAAATCATGGCCATCTCTCTCCCACCAAACTCTCAGTGCCTATTTCTGGCTGAGATTCTTACTCTCATTAAATAAATATTAAAAGACAAACCCAGAAGCAGCTTGCCATCAATCTGAAGAGAGTTATTAACAAGTTGAACTGATGGTGCGCATTTCCTTACAGTCCCCTCTTCTTTTCATTTTTCTTGCAGAATGTTTTTTTTTTTTTGGACACGCCAGGGTCGAGATTGGGTGCAGATGTAAGAAACCTTATCACACAGCAGACTACATGACACCCACAACCCTCCCCTCCATGGAAAATGGTGTAATACACACAGCACTGCTGACAGAGACCCTAAACACACAACGGCAGGAGGAGATCCAACAGATAAAGGAGGTCACACTTTGTTTTTGGGATAACACACACACACAGCTGATTAGAATTAGAGGGAAAGGGTGAGAACAGAAGAAAAAGTTTACAAGTGCTTTTCAACTCAGCAGTGAGTTGGGGAGAAGAGGAGGAAGAGAGAAATCCTAAAGGCTTAACCGCTATAGCTTCTTGTCTGAGAGTATGTCAGGGATAACGGCGGTTAGTCATGCACAAATCCATACTGCCTGGAACACGCAGACAGAAGCATGAGTAGAGAAGCTGTGGTTTGCATACACAGGCACTTTGTATATGTTTACTTGCAGCAAAACTTGTACGAGATGGAAAGAAATAAATAGTCATGGCAAGAAGGCAGAAATTCAATCACAAATCAGGGAGAAAATTCTTCCAAAATGGTCAAGTAAGATCTTTTAAACATTACAGCTTAAACATGTATGAATAACACATTCAAGTAAATCACAATGGTGACAAAAAGCAAGTTAAGTCCAACTTAGAGTAAACCTGGAGTGACCATTTTGCACCAGTAGTGCCACGAATCATTTCTATCTGCCTGCTTTGGTCTCCGACTCTCACATCCAGCTGTTCTCTACAGGAAGAAGCTCCGAAACCCCAGCAGCATTACAATCAGCTTTTCTCGTTGCTACAGGGAAAAGCAAAAGGAGGGGAACTTCAAGCTGTAATTAAGGATGAAGAGGTCAAAGCAGTCCTGGACTCAGCAAAACACCTGAATTCAAACAGGCCTTGTCTCTTTGCTCCCTTATACAAAAACCACACAGGTCATTGTTAAGGATGGGACATTTAATCAGCAGCTCTGCCATTTTCTTTTTCAGTCTTTTCTTTTCTTTATCACTTATGACATCAGAGGTAGGCTGGGCGACTAAAAAATAAATAAATAAATAAAATAAAGGAGGGAGGAAAGAAAAAAAAAAAAAAAAAGCAATCTTCAACACCCACACCCTCATCCCCCTTCTCCTCCCTTCTCTTCCTTCTTCCCCTCCCTCTTCTAGTCTCCCCCATGCTTTGTGAAAAACTCAAGGCATCAGTGGTGAGAGCTCAGTCTGTTGAAGTGGCCGGCTTTTGAACCATACCCCAGTCTGAGCACCAGGAAAGTTCACAGGGAGCTTCGGGAAGTAGGGCCTTGACTAAAGCCTTGCATTGTGATTTATTGCTACAGAACAGGAGGAGTGAGTAGAGGAGAGAACCTCTGAAGACTTGGACAAAGAGAGAGACAGAGACATGAGTCCTGCGCACTGCAGCCCGGTGAAGACAGAATATAATATACACGTGACACCATAACTGCAGGAAAACATCCATCTCACTACTGGTAACAAAAAGGTAAACGCTGCTCGAGTTTTATTCTGTTTTCAATTTTGATTTTGGAATCAGTGAGTGTGTGTGTCTGTCAGCAAGATGGTGTTTTGTGTGTGTCTGGGCAGCTGTGAGAGCTCTGGCTGAGAGGTTGGAGAGGTTAGGACGTTTCGTGACTGGAGGTTACATCTGCAGACAGAAACATTTAGCAACGCTTCTTTGGCTATCCCCTGGAGTCTGACTGAGAAATACTGTGTACAGCATACTGAGAAGTGTATCGTGTATACATTTAACATATGTAATGTATATGAGGCCAACAAAGAAATCTGGAGAATTTATGAATTTATGATCCTAGTTGTATTAAGGAAGGGCAAAAACAACTGAATTCAGAGAGTACAACTTTTTCTGGTGTGCAGGGCCATGATTTACATCAGTTATGTAAAATGATTTTAAAAAATATACAGTCAATGAGTTGTTTCATCTAGATGTGAGAATGGAGAAACATCCAAGATCTTAAAGTTGCTCTGAAAATGACATTAAACCTTACCTGAGGAGAAAGAAAAAGCCAGAGAGAAGACAAAAAAAAGAAAACTGGGACATTCCAGCAAAACACTTGAGGGAGAGTGATCAGCTCAGATGGAGAGATTTGAGCTCTGCTCCTAGGCCTGTTTATTTTTTCTTGGCTTTTGGTTTCCTAATACAGTCTGAACCTGGCTGCTAACAGGGGTACGGGGATGTAGCCGAGTTAACCTGGTGGAAATCGGGATTAGGCCAATAAGTTCCATCTGTACATTCAGACGTGGTGAGATCTCATCTCACCTCACAGCCCCTTTTGGAAGGCTTAAAAGTGAGCAGATTCTATGACAGTTTATAAGCTCCCCGTTCAGGGTCGTGTTAAGGGAAAAGATAAAAATGCAGTGTAAGCCAACCTTAACCACATCCTCTATCAAATACACCCCATGGACATAAGACACTTCAGTCCCAACCTTGTCATGATGGCAAAAGCTTTGAACACTAATAACATCAATATGGTGCTCTTCCATATCAGCAACTCACAATTATCTTCAAATGTTTTTGCTTACGTCCTGGTCTGTTGGTGGTATCTGTGGAAACATTCTGCTCGCTACAAAGCCACATCTGTGAATGCTGTAAAGGTCCGTGAGAGACACGCAGACCTTCAAAAAGCCAGTGTTTGAAGTAAAAAGCAAAATGAGCGATGGCGAAAAGGAAAGAAAACACTGCACGAGCATGCTCATTTTTCCGCTTAGAGTAATAAATCATAATATCGATACCTCTAATAATTCAGGCTGGAAAAATAAGTGGGAGAAAAAAAAAAGATAAAAAAAGATAAAGGGGAGGCAGGAACAGCTGTCTGAGAAATATCCAGAACATTCCGTGCTGAAGCACCAGCATTCGGCTCTACCTGAACCGTGACTGCACGAAGGACAGGCTTTAAAAACGGGTCATTACTTACAATCCACGCATAAACTAACCATACTCATAGCCTTCACCTTAAGAGTTTTAAATCACAGCAGAACATCTGTTTGATGTCTTTTCTATTTAAAGTTTGCAAAAGTCCCATGACAAGCCAGTCAGGCAGTGCGTGGCCCATCAGAGTCAGTTACCTGCAGCCCTCCCCACCAGTCCCTTCATAGACTATGCTGTAACTCAGCACGGGACTCATAACTCACCCAGCCAGCACCAACAAACATCTGCGGTTTTTGGGCAGCAGGCATGCATCCAATCGTATCTTGCATTTTTAACCCGTGTCAATGGTAGTCTCAACTGATTTTATCTGCAAAACGCAGCCAATTAGAGAAGCGGACAAAGATAACATCCTGGATAAAGTCTTATCCAAAAACACTGCTCCTGCACTACTGTGTGCACATGTTAAACCCAACCACAGAACAACAACTCTGACACATTACATATCTCTTAAAACTCAAACCGACATTATGAGCCACACAAACTTTTAGACTTTATAAAGACATACAAAAACTAGTGGAGGATAAAGTCAAGGATAGTCACAGGAAAGTTTGTTTGAACTGTGAAGCTCATTAATGAGAGCTTGGACACAGCTGAACAGACTGGTCACCGTAGGGAGGAAGAGGTCAGCCAGGAGGTCAGGGTAAATAGACGGGTGAAGTGGAGGCATGTAACTAAGTAGAGCCAGTGGACAACAAGCGTGTAATGCAGTGTGCAAATTTATGTGTTCTTTCTTGTTGATTTAGCTAATAGAAAGCATGTGAAGTCTGAGGTTTGAGTTTAAGGCTAGGTGTGACTCAGAAGAGAAATAAAAACCAAGGAAAAGTATGCACGAGTGGCCAAAGAATGTACTAAATCAGAAATTTTAAACCATCCAGCCAAACAAACATTCATATAAATTCTTTTTTTTAAAAATATTTTCCCCCCTCCTTGCTCTCCTGGATCGCCTGACCTTCCTGAAAGTAATTTTTGCTGCACAAAACCTGAAGCAGCAATCCAGATATTCATTTATTTATCAGTTATCAACCAAAGAGCACGCCAAGGTGAAGCTACAGCTAATCTATCAACCTAGCTAGGTTAATTTTAAATTAATTTTCACCAAGAAACTGGGATTGTTGTGGAGGGTTACATCAATAAACATAAAAGACACAAAATTAATACCAACCTATCGGTGGAGCACACACAGAACAGTCCCAGTTTCTCACGTGACCCATTGAGAAGACAAATTAGCCACGTCTGACTGAGAAAAATACACTATACAAAGGAAGATGCAAGTTTATGGTGTCATCAGTTGGTTTTTTCATACACAAAAATGAATAATGCCAAAGATGTGTGTGTGTGTGTCGTCTATTCTATAGGAGGGGAAGCAAGAGGAAGAGTGTCATGTAATAATGACAGTGTTGGAAATCTCAGTCATTACATTAAGCACAGCACAGACAAAAGGATGACCCTGAGTTTCTGTGCATTTAAGTGCATGTTATGAACGCAGAGTAAGACGGGAAACCCGCTTTCCACAAAGACCAATTGATTTCGGGCGGATGAGTGGGTGGGGGCAAAGTAGAGGAAGGGTGGGACTGTACCCTAATCTACAAATAGACCTCTGACCCCAACAACAGTCTCAGCCCACATGTTTATAGAGTTTCCCCTACAGAAGAAGGAAAACAGATGGGGGGGCCCGTAGGGCCTCAGGTAGCATCATCAAGGATGACAGTTTAGTAGCTAGAAAAGCAGGAGGTTGAAATAACTTGTTAGTAAGGGTTGGTTTTATTAAAAATACAGGCCACCATCAACTTAATATTCAAGTTATGTTTAGTGATTGCCTTAAGTTCCAGTAAAAACCTCCAGTATCCGTTTGTGGCTCAGGTTTTCTAATAAAAAGAAAATCCTACTGTAATTCTTTGCATCTGCCCTCATTTCCCTTTTAGTTTTACACCATGAACTGATATAAAACATTCCCATTACTTACTGTACCGCAATGTAATTTGTATTCCATTTTAGAAGCGGCATTTAAAGTTTCTTCAGTTTTGATGAGGCTTTTACGAGTTTTGTGTTTTTAGCACTCCTGTGTGAATGCTGGGGTTTTTTTGGTTTGTTTTTCTTCTCATTAACTGCTTCATAATGTCAGCGCTTTTACTACATCCCCACTCATGCTGAGTTATCCTCCCAAAGCCTTTTATTTACTCACATTTTCATTCTATCCTTCATCAAAAGCAAGTTAGATCGTTTCTTTGTTGGCCGTTCTGCGTACACTTCTGTAACCTATTGTTTCAGCAAGCGCAGGAAAAGTTTGACTTTGAGTTACTCATGTAACTCAGCTGTCTGATGTCATGAACAGAAAAAAAGCTGCTGCTGTTGTTGTTGCTGTTTCCACGTTGTTCCTTGAATGAGAATAAACTTCTTTCCTTCACTCATCCCTATTTTCCCTATTTTGTTTTCACGTTCCCTTCTTTTTGTAACCAGTGATGAGGTGTTTGGAGGTATTTTGGACTTATTGTGGGAAAGTCTGAGGACCAGATGAGGGAGTGGAAGCAGAGGATTTTGGAGGCTGGGAAAAAACATTGACTTTGAAAATATAAATAAATTCTATCCATGTCATTCTCTCCCACTGGCTGGACTGCAATCCATCAAGTGAGAGACTGACACATTAGAAACCCACCGTGGGCGCTGAAACAAACATGCTGCAGACTGATATTATACATATGTACAGGAGGTTACAAACTGAAGAAAAAACAAATATAAAGTTTCTCATTAAGGTATTAAGCTCCCATGTGCCACCAACACAGCTTTAAAGGCACCACAGATTTAATTCTCCAACTCTATGAAACATTAAATGAGGGATAAACATCATTACCTTCATAGTTATCCCCTTGTATAGACTTTTAATACCGCTGCGTAACCCATTGGCCTCTAAGGCCACAGCATGGTTTACATCAATCTTATACTCATACTTGCATACATACTTTGGTGCTCTAAGGAAACAAGTAAACCCAAACATCTCCTCACTGCAAGGTTCAAGCACTTAGGCCTATACTTTTCTCCTGGTTTATGGAACATGTACTTCTCCACTGGCTGTGACTACAGTTAAACTACTTATGTAACCACTTGAGCAGACATCTGGATCAGGTCCACCATCTTCACATGAAATCACAATCAACTGGCTCTTCTCAGAATTTCTGGACTTGTCTTTTTGGCATTCCTTCTAAAGTACACACTATTACAAATATTTATTATAAACTGCCTGCATGGAGATTGTCATACACCTGTAGGTGTCTGGTTACAGGTGTATGACAATCTCCATGCAGGCAGTTTATAATAAATATTTGTAATAGTTTTCTTTAGGTGACAAATGAATATATGTTTTTTGCAATCATGCACGGTGAAACCCAAGGTTATAAGAGTGCCTGCCATATGGCCATCTCTGTGAAGTCAGCCTCAACAATCATTATGCTGTCTATCCGAATATTACAAGCTAATTTTTCCCTGCCAGGAGTAAAGTAAACAGATGTCTTACTTAATGACTTCTCTGATCATTTCCTCTCTTACAACGATGATAATATAATTATAACATCAGCCTCTACACGAACAATCTAAAGGTAGACGAAAGCCAGTTTCTCTCCAGAGGAAACTGGCTGTCATTGTGCTGTCAATGTAAATGTAGTAAGCCAAGACCAATTTGAAATGCAGTTAATTCAGCATGGCGCCAATTCTCATTTTGTAATTCGTAATTTTGTTTTTGTATAGTTTTTGTTTTTTTCATATATGGGCAAGTGCGGTGAACCCCTTTGTTTTTTTTATCATTTACAAAATGACTAAAAAACATAAAACAAAATATAGTGCCACTACAGCTGAAGTGCAGAATTTGCATTTATAATAGTGTAATGGTTCATACAGTGGAATGACTGTGGATTGAAAATAAATTAACCCACAGCACAGACAGGGGCATACAAAAAGAGACATGCCGACAGGGGAGTGAGATACTGTAAGATAGATAAGGAAGTGCATACCCTGCATGACAGAGGTGCATGAGATCATACTACTGCCAAAAAGATGGAGGAAAAAAGAAAAGGCATGCAGAGGTGACCGTTTGTCAGTCCTTCACTGGTTTCAAATGGACTACACAATTTTTTGCTAGTAAAGCAGCACCAACAAAAAAATAAATCCTATTCATATTAAAGTAGAAAATTGGTTTAAATGTTTCTTATTTGGTATACTACTTACAGTCTAATTCTCCCATGTGCTTTTAGTTAACTGTAACTGAAAAGGGTGGAAGGAGCACTAAACAGAGGGAGCAAAGAGGAAGAAAAGCAATGAAAAAAGGGGGGGAAAGTCGAGAGGATGGGGCTTTCACATTGAAAGAAAGTGCCAGAGAATTCTGTTAAGAATAAAAAGGAATGAGAGTAGTTTATGTATGAGAGGATTTGCCTCAGGTTACGTTCACGATGACTGACCTGAAAGGCAAAGAGGGGCCATGACCCATTTTCTACCACCATTACTTTCTTCCATCTTTAACTTCCTACTGTTTCTCAACCACCTGACAGTACATTCTAAGTGAAATAATACTTGCAGCCTACAACTTGCACATCAAGTTTGTGACCTTAAGCTAACTTGGTACTACACATTCTTGCTTCCTGACTCCAAAAACACAATGTTAATGTCCTGATGGCTGCATCCATCTTTTATACACAATGCAGAGCCTGAGGAGAAATCAAGGAGTGTGAACTCATGCATATATGGACAGATGTGTACTACTGCACAAGTATAAAAAGATACGTTACCAGATGTTCTTTAAACACAGGTGAGCTTTGTGTTTTTCTTTTAACAACCCTTACAGGCCTGAACCAATTTAGATGTTTTTTTTCTCCTTCTTACTCAAAAGGGCACTCTGCTTGTTCTGGTGAAACACTGTCAATGTTGTACCTTTACAACACACTACTGACCTCTCAGCATCTCCTGGAATGTCTTTGATATGCTACGTTTCCATGAAAAGAGACTAGGCCCCTCATACTCAGAACCACCACACAGAAGGAAATAAAATGAAGGTAGGAGCTGAGAGAGCAAAGGGATAGAAGAAAGGGACTGTAGGTAGGTGCTAAGGCAGGCAATAACTGATAGATGAGCTGTGATGTTACAGTTCTGTTCATGCCTCGTACGCTTTATGAATATGAAGACTTTCTGGAACTGATAAGTTTAAAAAGTCAGCCACAGTTTAGAAGAGAAGACACTTGAAGACTGATAGTGCTGATGCTGCTGGTAAAGACATTAGCAGCTCTCACCAAGGTCAGCAAGGATACAGTACCTGGTTACGCTGTCAGACACACAAGCTGCTGGAAAAACATACAACCATGAAAATGAATAACATCTCTGAGTAGTCATGCACACAGAGTATTCAATCATACAGACAGACACACAAACTTAAACATACCATTAAAAAGGTACACACGCACACATACACCCTGCAGATCTAGAGTACTAACTGTAATTCTGCCCCCTTTCAACATTGTTCCAAGTGACATAATTGCCAGAATTCCTGAAGAACCACAATGGCGTCATATGGGAGACACACAGCGCCTGAGTTTCAGGGTGGAGGGTAGGCCATAATGATGTGGCATAGAGAAAAGACTGACTGTGAAGAGTGATGGAGGGGATTAGGAGGGATAGAAAGTCTTGGCCTTGCATAGGACCAGGTCGGGTGTTAAATTGAGCAGTACATGAGACTGTGAGAGCGCTTTTTGTGTTTGTATGCTGATGAGAAACAGAACAAAAAAAAAAAATCACAAGGGGAAACAGCTTTGCACATATTTTTGATTGATTTCTGACTTAATCTCACATCCATTAGTGACTGTCCTGCATGCATGTTTGGAAAATATAATTTAAATAAAATATAAATAGTACCTCTTACCCAACACCTGTGCTGGCATGTTTAACTGTGTCAAGGAAACTGCATTAGGGTCAATTTGTGGTTGGTGTGTTTCAGGTGAGGCCAGTGCAAGTAGCCAACCTAGTTACAAAGGACAGTAACATTATATCTAAGCTGTGGAAGTAGCAAGTCAGTAGCCAGGTATTTATATTTTAATGTCATGGTGGAACAACGTGGACTAGACTTTATATCTAAAAAAATAAATAAATAAATAAAAATAAAAATAAAAATAAAAAAACTATACAGCCAAGTGGCACTGAATTTCCTACTGAGGTGCATGGCCACAACATTTTACACCCTCTTAAGGCTGGAGTACTCCCTCAATTGTATGCAAAAGGTTTTTACGCTATGCTAAAAAATGCCAGAAGCTTAGTGAGGTGCTTTTTAGCAGCCTGTGCTGCATGCTAACCACCGTTTCCTGTTGCTAAGAACTGAAAAATGCTCAGCTACGGATAAAATCTGTCTCATTACTGTCACTTGAAAATCACACTGGAGGACAGGTGAGACAAATACGGTAACGATACGATAACAATGGAGCAGATTATACTGCTCTGTTCTCAAACGACCCATGTCTGTAGCAGATGACATCTCCAGCATGGCACATTATTGTTAAAAAGCTTGTTGATACATTTAGCTTGATGTGGGTCTGCCATGTAAGCATCGATCAGCAAGAATCAGGTAACTGTAACACATTAGGTTGCCATTTTGTGTCATATCAATAAAAGTGTATCTGTTGTGGGGGAAAAGAAGCTAAGAAGAGACTGTGCTTTGCAAGTCCCAACTTAAAAATAAATGAAGTTGCCATCCATTTTCTGCTGCTTCCAGTATCTACAGTACAATCCAGAAACTGGAAGTTGATTCCTGTGGTCAACTTGCTGAGAAGTACCATAATTTCTAAAAAGGGTTCCTGATTCCTACAGTTGGGGGAAAATAACAAAACAAAACAAAACAAAACAAAAAAACATCTTTAAGTAGGATCTTATAGAAGCCGGGAGGATGGGAGTTTGCCAAGTCTCTGTCCTAGACTAAAGAAGATAAACTAAATTCAAGGGCAGGATGAAGATAAAGATAAATCAGCAACAGTTAGATATCATAGCTCCTTAATAGGGGGAAACCAAGAGAACCTCTGAATAATGGGGTCTGTCAGCAGGGGAACTAACTAAGACAGAAAGCAGACGTAAGCCAGTTGGCTGGACAGAAAATGTGTTCTCTCTTTGACTATTTCCACACAAATAACAGTCTGTGGGAGCAGTACGTGACAAATTCTCAACTGGATACTTTCCTAAACAATTAGATTGTCTGCTGATATCTTTTTTTAAGAAAGAAAAAAAAAAAAAAAGCTTCAAATACCATTTCATCAAAATACTATATCCCTCTGCTCTGGAAAAGCAAACAATTAACAGTCCTGGTGTTTTATTCATTGTACACAAAGAAAAAGCTGTTTCCTTAACTCCTAAGGTCGTGTGTTCTTTCAGGGAGGCCTGGAGGGAGTACCAGCAGCTGCCCATCTATCCATTCAGTCAGCCAGCAGCAATGCAAGGGCTGATGTGGCGTCTGTGCGCCTTGCTCTGCCTCTCCCTCTGGCAGGAAAGTTACTGCAGGAGCTCCAGGGAAGCCCGGAGGACCAAAGAGCCTTCTCTCCACAGGAGTAAAAGAGCTCCTCTGGATCCTGATGCCAAAAAATGCTCTTATACCTTCCTTGTACCTGAGCAGAGAATCACAGGTAGAAAATATGCTATTTTTCGAAAAGTACCCTTAGTACAATATGGTTGAACTAGTCTCTCTTTTGCTTCCCATTACATCAAAACAGCTTCTTATTAATCTCTTAAATCATATCTGTCATCAGGTCCAATCTGTGCCAGCACCACAGGCCCAGAGCCAGACAAGGAAAGAGTGACCCGTATGGAGATTGCAGATGTGCGGGATGTGCTCAACAAACAGCACCGTGAGATTGAGACGCTGCAGCTGGTGGTAGATGTGGATGGTAACTTGGTGAATGAGATGAAGCTGCTGCGGAAAGAGAGCAGGAACATGAACTCCAGGGTGACCCAACTATATATGCAGCTGCTACATGAGATCATCAGGAAGAGAGACAACTCCTTGGAGCTCGCCCAGCTGGAGAACCGTGTCCTCAATGTGACCTCAGAGATGATGCGACTGGCTTCAAGGTATAGGGAGCTAGAGGCCCGTTTTGCCACAATGGCCGGAGTGGTCAACAACCAGTCCATTCTCATATCTGTACTGGAGGAGCAGTGTATGAGGACGCTGGGACGCAGTGAGCTGCCTGCAGTTCCCCCTCTGGTGCAGGTGGTACCGCAGAATATACCAGTCAACAACCGTTTCACCAATGAGATACAGAGGGACAATAACAACAGGGAGTTCTCCCGTGGACCACGCATCAACCCACCTACAATAAGCCCTTTTGGGATTGACCCTCCACCACCGCAAGGAACGCTTACCTCTGATGGCAAGTACAAATTTAAAATAGCAGGCAAAGACTGAGGAATAACTGAGGACTGTAAAACAGTCAGGAATCTAATGACTTTTAGTAGGCTGACGCTGAGCAAAAGTAAGATGTCTTAAGTAACTGTCAGAAACTGTGCTAATTGTACACACAACTACTAAAGTATAATTAGCTAGGGATCGCAATTCAAAACCTAATTTCTCGCAACAGTTGGTACTGTTGAGGCACAGTTGGCTCATGCTTGGCATGCTACAGAGGCAGTGAAATCATACATTCCTATGATCCCACTTGGCTGCTTGTATTGGCAGCATGATACAGAGCATATGCACTAAATTAGTGGGATGGGGATTAGGCCTCTTTTAACAGCATTAAGAAGACTTGGTAAAATGGGAAAAGATATATCTTCAATTGGATAAGTAAAGGGGCAGGGTATAGTTAAAGTACCCATCTACTGGATTTGCCCAACAAGTCTGAGAACCCTGCACTAAAATAACTAATCAGATAAAATCCTCTAAATAGACAATGCTCCTTTGTTCTTTTCTTCCAAAAAAAAAGTTGACCATCCTGACATCTGAGAAAGATAATCGCCAATGTGAAACTAATTTGCAAGGTAGACTGCTACTTGGAAACGGCTCCTAAAACTTGGTCCGGGCGCTTGTATTTTGACTGGCGATTAAAGTATGGGGAAGAATGTTGAAAGGGGTTATACAAGCCCTTAAACGGTGAAACAGACAAAGGGGAAAGCAAAACAAAGCCTGTCTGAAAAAATGATGGGTCAGAACCAGACAAATTTAAGGGCCAAAATAAATGTATTTTTGACAGGGTCACAGTTTAACTACATTATCGTCATCATCATATCATCAAGTTTAAACCAATACATTTCACATCTTATTTGTAAATTACCCTTTACTTTCAGTCATTTGGTATGCATGTCTATGGCGAATTATAAGGTAGGTATGTGTGTGTGTATATATATATATATATATATATCCTGAACATCCTCGGCTGGGCAAACTATATGAAAGCACCCAAAATTCACCTTAAAAAAAAGGTATCAGAATGAGAAAAAAACCCCCAAAACAAACAAACAAAAAAACAAAAAACACCACATTTTTATATCAGGAAATATTTGAGAAAACATGCACCAATGCCATAAAACTGCATCTATGATATGGCAAAGCATCACCTATTCTGGGCTTTACATATGGCAGAGTTAAATAATGACATAAAATTCAGATGTACACTATTTTGGAAATAATTAAGTCAGTTTTTCTGTTTATGATCATTCGGGCGGCATAGTTAGACCTTAGCATTATGATATTTTTGCTTTGTTTAAAAGGCATCAGCTTACAGTCACTGTCCTGTCATTGCAAAAAAGGGGGAAAAAAAGAAGAAAAAATTTAAGTCTATACAAGAGTTAATGCCTATACAGTCATTTTAAATGTGCGTTAATCACAAGTGTCTGGTTTCTCATGAAAGCCCACATCAATCAGTGAAACACTGTTCTTCTTAAATCACAGACCTGTCGCCACCTCCACTGACATTCAAATAATGACATGCTTCTTTTAAGCTCAAAGAGCAGAGGAGCATATTTTAAAAGCCTCCACGCAGAAAAAAAATCTCCAAAGAAACACAAAGGTAGAAGACGGTGAGGAAGTGCCCGTGGGAGGTAAAATTGCAGAGACTGAACTTGTAAATGACAAGAAGACCGCGTATCCTTTTAACTACCTCTAGCTATGTGGAGTTCCTCATCTGCCTTACCAAGCTGTAACTGTCTGATTAGTTATCAGCCGATTAAAGTGTATTTGAACTGACATACATACTACAAACAGCATTCTGACCATATCCTTACTGACCTTATCCATCAGCTGCTGTTTTCACTCGATTAGTGGTGCTCCTTCATGATCGAGATAAAAAGTTATAATAGGAAGATTTAATTTTGTTTTTTTCTATGGAGTTTTTATGGATGAGTTTTTGCAGCAGACAGGATAGATCCGAAACAAGGAGGGAAAAGTGTAAAACAGAAAGCCACCACAGGTCCTAGCAGCCCCTCTTCCATGTAGGTTCCATACAAGTATAAATACGCACCGCTTCACCACAGTTTGGTCTAGATGAACCAACTACTATGTATTATACTGGGTACCTATGTGCTTTCAGAGAGTCTACCACAGGCCTCTAGACTAGACAGACAGACCCAGCTTGTGTTGATACTGGTTTAATAAATATTCACAGAGAGAAAGAAGAAATGTGGCCGGTTTAGATTCAGCTGCTTCAGCTCAGCTCTGGTGCAGCGCCACCTCATAGCTTTGACTGAAGGTGGAATCTAGGTGAATATTAAATAACAGCTTTGGTGTGCAGATGAAAGCTTATGTAACTTCAGACTGTGGGATGTTTGGGTGGTCTGAGCAAAGATATTAATTCCCAGCTTTGTCTTCCCTTTTAATCTAGTTTATAATGACTTCTGTATGTTAACTACAAAGAGTGACATTTAAATCAGGACATAGTCAAGTCTTATTATTCAGAAGTTTCCAACTGTGTGCAAGTCAGATAATATGTGTTGTTTAATAATTAAATAAAGAAAAATGAAGATTCTGTAAGTTAGTCAAAGATATGGTAATACATGGCTTTTTAGTGCAAGTTACGGCTCATCTTAGTATCATGCGTACCCTTGTCCTCAAAATTATCACCTATTAAAATCACCACTTGGGTTTCTCAATATTAACAATATAATTTATATGCAGATTAAAATATCACAAATGAGTGTTCATCAATATTAATGTTCAAATAAGAACCGCTCATTTATCTTCCTCTTCTACATCATTTACAACACCAGGTCCCTTCAATGACTGCTACCAGGTGCGAAAGGCAGGCTACACCACCAGTGGTATGTACCTTCTTAAGGCAAACGGCAGTGACCGACTGATCCAAGCCTGGTGCGAGCATGGCCTCGACAATGGAGGATGGACAGTTATGCAAAGGAGGAAAGATGGCTCTGTTAACTTTTTCCGCAACTGGGAGAACTACAAGGTAAGTTTACGGAAAAGGAGATTAATGAAGTAACAGCAGGTCTAACAGGACATGTGATAAGAATTTGGCATTTCAAGGACACAAATGTACAATAACAGTAGGTTTAGGGCCACTAGCCAAGAATATGTAGCTTACCCTGCAGATGATCATAAAATCTATACTGAACCTATGATTGGCTAGTTGCTTATGCCAATGGCCCAAAAATAAAGTGACAGATAAAGAGACTCCGTATCACTCTTTTCACAAGTCCCACCTTCAAGAGAGCAATGCCAACAAAATTAGTAAGTTTGTGCAGCCCACCCCTTTCCTTAGCAGCCCAGTCTCTGAGGTTCATTTTAAGGTCACTAAGCAAGCACTTGTTCAAACAGTGTAAATAGCTTAGTGGTGGATTTCCTCACACTGAAACTGCAGCCAAGAACTGAATCCAGGGACAAATGTATGCAATAAGAGAGCCCCAAGGGCTGAGAGTGAAACGCAGCTCCCCTCTCAACCCCACTGGAAATGACCCCTGTTTCTCTACTTCCCATGTCTCAGCCTTATGAGATAAGATGACCTTTTTTCCTGTGTCATTTCTATCAAAATGCCTGACCTCCGTTTTCTCTGTATGTGATGAAGGCAAATTGCAGGAGTTCTCCTTGAGTCATAAAATTTGGATTCATGTATTAATACGGTCATGGTGATTGGATTAGAGACAGAAAACACTTGTGCAGTTCTCCACTTGCTGCATTCAACTCTCCATCAAAAACACTGCCAAATCATCGCTGGCTTTGCTGTTCAACAAATTTGTAGAGTGAGAAACCGCAGATCACAACCTTAACACATTATCATTTCAATGGGAAACAGATTTGATTTCAATTCACTTGATTGCAAGGAGAAAACTCATATAAACACAGCTCCCTGGCAAGAATTCATAATAACCTCACTCCATTTTAATGTTTGTGTTCTTTGGAAACGATTTGCCTTCACTGACCACAGAAGCAAAAGATCTATTCATTCACCATTTAGCTAAACCGCAGTATCCAGCTTACGTAAATTAGTGCTACACGTACAAAAGTAGTGACATTGAAATCACAAGTGAAACTGTCGTACTGTCATAATGTGGTGCCTGTCCCCTGCAGAAAGGCTTCGGTAACATAGATGGCGAACACTGGCTCGGCCTGGAAAACATCTACAATCTTACGAAACAGGGTGATTACAAGCTGATGATAGAGCTGGAAGACTGGACAGGAAAGAAGGTGTATGCCGAGTACAGCAGCTTTCATCTGGAGTCTGAGAAGGAGGGCTACCGGCTGAGGCTAGGCACCTACCAGGGCAATGCTGGTGACTCCTTTAGCAGTCACAACGGCAAACAGTTCACTACGCTCGATCGTGACAAGGACTCCTTCTCTGGTAGGGGGACATATTGGTTACATTAGTTTGAAATAATTCATGCATTACTCTGATCTTATTTTCTGAGCCTGGGTTCTTCTCTTCATTAGGTAACTGCGCCCACTTCCACAAGGGCGGCTGGTGGTACAATGCCTGCGGACAGACCAATCTGAATGGGGTGTGGTACAGCGGGGGAGTTTACCGCAGCAAGTTTCAGGATGGAATCTTCTGGGCAGACTACGGGGGTGGTTTCTACTCCCTAAAATCAGTCCGCCTCATGATGCGGCCAATTGACTAGGACAATGAACTGTGGTTCTTTCAGATGCATCTCAGTCTCCATCCTTATCGTTCTCTACCCATAAATAAATAAATCCCGTAAAGGCAGAAGCAGGAATCTCTGCCACATCTGAGGAAGAGGTAGCGACATGTTTATGGCCAACAGTCCACTCTGTGGCTAGTTAACATGAAGACTGATACCACCGCCTTCCCCAAGTAACTACTCTCCATCTATCAGTGTGGACAGTCTATGAAGTTCCCTGAGGCCTTTTAGTATGACTGTGTCCTATTTTACTCACTCTTCTTGAGATTAAGTATGTTATAAAGGGAAATTATTATTTACTACAGTGATGAGATTTCTTCTGAGCAGCTAATGGCGACTTATTGAAAGTGTTCCCCATAGGATGGGGCATTGAATAAACTGCGATGTTTAATCGTGGTAGCATGAAAATTAATGCAATCTAAAGTAGTGCTGAGAAGACCTGCCAAACAGTGAGAGGAAATAAATAGTTCACCTACTGTCTACGTTTCTACTGGATTTCCTGGACTTCTGGGGCAACAACCGACCCCCAGCACCAAACCCACAAACCCACCGACTGAACAAGAACCTGTGCAACAATGTGCTTGTTCAATGTGCATATGGCTGAGACGGCTTTAGTATGTAAATATCTTTGGCTTTATTTGTGAAAGTTAATTTAAAAAGGTTGTGATTCTACTCAGGCCAAATGTTCACAATGTCATCACTCTGCCATTCTTTGTTATTTAACAGTGTATTTATATTTAATATAGTCATGGCATTGTTATATCTAGCCCTGTAACAATACAATTCTTTACACTTTTCTTATCCAGTGTAGAAATACATCAGTAGCACTTCAAAACACACACACACACACACACACACACACACACACACACACACGACAAAACTACCTGGAGTGGATATCTAGTTGACTTTAGGATGGACAAGTTGTGACATGAGCTACCAGCCATCAGAGAGGAATTAAATTCTTTCATAAACAATAAAATGTCTCACTTTTCACTACGCTTCTTGTTTTAATAAATAGCAAGACTTTCATAAAATCATTTCCCACACGAATACACTTGCAAATGTCACTGTGTAAAATATTAGCACAGCAATTTTATTTATAAAGGATGACAGCATCGCCTAAAATAAGCCACTATATTGGATCTGATTTAGTTGCAATCCAAGCTGTCATAGCAATGAATAAGATCAGGGAGACTTCCAAATTAAAGGAAGTGAACAGAAATTAGCTCTGACCACACACGGGGACTGCATTTACAAATTTACAGTAGGTCAGATGTGAGATAAGAATTGTCATTTATGTCCCCCTGTTTAGCCGGAGTTTTTCAGAGAACTTAATAAAGCAACATAAACTGCCATAACTAAACATCTTCTAATTTGGAGACAAGTCAACAAACTAGTATTGACCAGTCATCTTAAATTATGCCTCCACTAGACTCTTCTTTTAGAAGAACTGTAAGTCAGAGCAGACCGAAGCTTTGCGCTCTAAAGGTCCGGGGCAGATGAGAACTAGCCGTACTAGAGCCTGACACAGAGGACTGTAGGTTACAGGAATTGGTTATGAAAACCTCCCGGCCCCAACCCCGCTGGCAGGATTTTTGATGTGAGATATTTGACACTTTTAACTTGCTGTTTTCCATTACATTAGTTATTCCAAACGCTGATGCTCGTGTCCCACAGCTACCACTACTCAGCAACAGCAAGCTGGAGTTGGAGCACCACTGAGCTCAATTCTGGCATTCTGTAAAAATCTCTCTCCCCTAACAAGAGGCCAAAAACTGAAAATACACGCTACAGCATCGCATTAATAAAATTACACTGGGACTATCATAAATATTAACGAGCTCTTTATCAGTGACATCCTGTTCAGAGAAGTGTAGCACCAAGCTACACGAACACAAAGGATATTTTTAATCCGTTTGTGCAACCAAGCAGATCGCGGCCAACAGCTGTTGGTTCAATTGTGTAATTGAAATCGAAAACTTTATTATTTTTAGCGTTTAAAATCAGATGCAAATCAAATAGGTTTTATTTTCTTCCATGTGTACAGTACCTATGATCCTGTATTAGATATTAGATCACTTGTCGAGCAGTGTTTAGCAACACCAAAGACACTGGTGGCAAAGTTTTGCTACTGATATACTGCTTTTGCTAGACAAGGTGAAGGTGAAAGGACAGGAACTATTTTAAACTGCATGAATGGCTTTATTCCTAGAGTTAACCCATATGTTTCTATGGGCTCTTTGTCCCTACACGATTTGCTAGAGATCAAGGATGTGAGCTTAGACAGGAGGCAGCAATGTCTGCCAAACCTAATAGTAGGTCAGAGATCAGACTGTTGCGCATATACACAGTTCAGCACAAATGTGTCACTGTAGAGCCAACACATGGCTCTTTCTCCAGACCGTTTATTGCCAGTGATAGGCATCACACCCAAAAATAATGGAAATTGAGCACAGTCACAAACATGTCAAGAAGCCATTCAAATAAAGTTTAGGAAACAAAACCTTTTGGTAAGAAAAACAAACAAACAACAACAACATGGTAATTTCAGCCCTCTGTTCTAAGTTGGGACTTTAATTTACGGCAACACTCAAATTCAGCAGGTTCTGTGTTTAGACACCAGAGAGGTCAATATGCGAACATCAAGAGAAACCAAACACAAATTTATTCCTTAAGCACACCCAACACTTAGCTGGGAGTGATGCTCTGGAACAAGCACTGCGACTTTCAGTCTCCTGCTCATTCATTCCCGTTTTCTCCACCCTGGAGGAATCGGGAGAATTTACGATTAAGGGAAATGTGCAGGAGCAAGAAAGTGGCAATTTCTCTTTCTCTTGAGCGCCAGGTTGGCTCGATCCAGTCCTGAGGCAGCCAGTTAGTTGGTCACACATCCACAAGCATCATAGACAAGTTTATACTGTAAGGAAAGACCATGCAACTCCCACATATATGCCCTAGAAATCCCCACCCCAAGACAGAGCAACAAATGACGAATGACAAAAGCTTACCGAAAAGTAAGTTTCCTTTTGATTAACATATACACAATGACGACACAGTTTAGATGTGCATTTGTCTTATTGTTTTACAGACATCCATGATGGAGCAGTGTGGGAAAATGGGTCACCTAAACTTTCTTTAATGGCAAACAGACTCTTGCGCGCTGCGTATTTCCTTGTGTCTGTTTGTTTGTGCATACTTGAGTGTCCAAGTCTGAATCACACAGAGGTAGCTATGATACAAGGCTGATTGAAAGGGGGGGGACTGTGGTAGGTTTTAAAAAAGTTATTTAGCCAACCTGAAGTCAAAACAAGAACAAACAGTTCAGCTATAAAACCACACACATGGCATGAACGTTTTCCTTGCAACTCGTAAGGGATTCCTGTGTGATGTCATACCGTGGAGCCAGAGGGAAAAAGGAATATGAATGTTCAAGGGAAGGAAAAAAACAAAACCTTTTTAACATGTCCTAGTGATTCATGTGTTTGTTCCTGCTAAAGGGAACTTTGATTTTTCATAAGAGAGCAGAAAATTTATGCTCAACATTCACCATTAAGCCAAAGGGAGGGGGGGGGGGGGAATCAATGATGTGTTACAAAGATGCGAAAGCTTCTGAGGAAACAGACAGCTTACTGCTTACTGACTGACAAATGATTGTCGTAGTGACGTAAAGACAAACGCAGGAGGGAAGTTTGGCTTTTCAAACCCAGACGCTTGTCATTAAAGTAACCTTTAGCCCATAAAGATAAGAAGCTGAGTGCAAGGCATCTTAATGGATACTAAAAGTAAACTAGGGATTATTTATTTTTGTTTATTTTAGTGTTTTCCATTGAAATTTTTATAGACGATGATAAAAATCCCAAATATGTGAGTCACTAGAACCATTACGGCTACTTCTGCAGAGAAGGGCTAAATTATTGAGCAAGTTCAAAGTTATTTAGAAATGCATCTTCAATCCTTTTGGTTATATGGTACACACTGTGTCAAACAGAGGTGATTAAAAAAATACTATTGCTAAATAAAAAGTTTTTAAAATGCACAACATCTAGTCTCCCATGGTGTAACAAACTATTGAGATACATAAGGTTTGATGTTACTCAAGAACATTACTCACACTCAAATGTTGGAATAAACCACCTTGCACCTGTTGTACAAGCAAATACAATAACTCTCTAGTCACCCATTTATTCCTCGCTTTATATCTACATGAATCAATTTTTAATTTACAGCATATGAGCAATTTGGATAAAACATGTGGTGTTGTGTTGAGTCAGCAAAAATGCTAAAATGGAAATCTGGACTTCCAACTGCCTTTTTTTTTTAATCCAAAGTTTATGGTTGGAAATAAAAGTGCTTTCAAAGCAAAAATCCTACATCGCATCAGCTTCTCTAGCTTAAACCAGACCAACATTAACTTTTATTTCATCTTTTGCCATTGTTGATTTCTAGAAATCAAAATCAGGCAAAAGTGCTAAGCCTCATCATTTCTTTAGATTTTGAAAGGAAAATTGGAAATGGGTGTAGTGATTTTTTTTTTAAATGAGCAAACATAAGTGGAAATACAGTATAAAAAGACAAAAGGGGTTTTGTCTTCAAAAATCCGTATTTGGTATGACCAGTTTTATTCTTAAACACAGTCTGAACTCTTTTAGCTCAGCTTTCTGGTAATTTAAGTAGTCTTCAGGGATAGTTCTCCAGGCTTCCTAAAGGACTGTTGTACCTCTTGCGCGACCCCGTCGTACATACCGCAGATGATCTGAATGAAAGCTTTCAAGTTTGGATTCATCACTCCATCAGACCTGTTGCCACTGATTTTCAGTCCAGTTCATGTGTAATTTGGCATGCATCAGGCGTTTCTCCCCGTTTCTCTTTCTTAAGAATGGCTTCTTGACAGCCACCCATCCACTGAGACCATTACTAATGAGGCTTTGGCAAACAGTAAATGGATCGACTGAAGGGCCAGATGTACTCCACAGGTCCTGTGTCAGGTCTTTGCTGGATTTGTATTTCCTCATTTCATGATTTTCAAATACTGTTCATCTGCTGTTCATCTGAGATATACGTTTGACTAATAGCTCTTTGGATATCAGCTTTGGTGAATAAGATACTGTCAAATTGTTATCTTTAAGCACTTTTCTACAGGCAGAGTGTCACAGCAACACAAAATGTGTCCCCATCTCTTTATATATGTCCATCCCTTGGGTTGGATGCCTTTTTGTGCTTACAGGGTTCATAGCTCATTGGTTGTACCGGGGGGGAAAAAAAATCCATCTGAACATAGTCTGATAGCAATTTAACAAATTTTTCCTCCAACTACCATTTCTTCCTCAACACAAGAGAAAAAAGCTTTATTTCTTGGAAGTAAAATATAAAGAAATGAGGGGGGGTGCAAGCTTTTTTGCACAGACCTATATTAGACTAAAACTTCACCTTTCGTAAGAAGGGGGAGGGGGGGGGGGGGGTGCAGTAGTTACCCGCTATGCATGCATGTAGATTTGTGTCTGTTACCTAGGTATGGTATGCAAGAAACCATGCTCTGGCTGCTGATGTAGTCTCTCAGGCGTTTATAGTTGTCTTCTTTGGACATCAGGTAATCAAGCCGGTCAAACGTTGCCTTGTCCTTACGATTAAGTAACTACACACGAAGACAGGGATAAGGAGGGAACAAATTAGGGCTAAGATGTACAAGTGGAAAGATTTTACCATAAAAATATTTTTAAAAGAACCTCCTGTGGTTTTGCAGACCAGAGTTCAAGAAATTTCCAGCATTACATCACAACATCATTATGTTATTATGTAACTTCTACATCTTCGCTGAGAACACTGACAGACATGTTTGTAAAACAGACACTGATTTAAAATTGAATAATGAATTCAAAATGTTCACCATCCATAAAGATCGTGTCAAGTTCGTGTACAGATACTTGGCATTTCACTGAGACGCTGACATCTTTCTAAAAGTAATCAGAGTTCAAGGGAAGTGTATTTGTTAACGTCTCATTTTCCTTGTGAAATTAAAGTTTCTGAAAGTTTTAACTCTTTTATTCATTACGCCATGTCACTTGTGCTACTTTTATTATTCTCCATTTATGTGTCCAGTGTTTTGGTGCAGGCTTTGGGGAAATTCCTGCTTATTGACAGCACTCTACTAATAAACTTGTGACATCAAAGCACAGCAAATATTACTCACCGCCCAAGTTTTGGTTAGCCTGAAGATGGGAGCACTTTGTAACGCTGACACCACTGCCATTACCGCATGGAGGTTGTTCATGTCACACAGTTTCTGTGAGTAGTAGTAGAGTACATCAAACATACATGAAGTTGAATTGGTACAGCAAACATTCGTGTGGATAAAACAAAGTCATGTCCTGGGTGGACTTGTGTACCTTGGCAGTGCGAATATACAGACTCAGCACCTCGGCTCTGATCTTCAACGTCTGTGCATGGAGGATCTCTCGTACCACCCAGAAACTTGTCTAGAAAAGAAAAGAAAACAAACAAAAAAAAATACTCACAAACAAGGACTACAAATGACCAAGTATTACAGAAAATCCCTTTCAAGTAGGGACAAAGGGTAGTTCTGCTTCACAAAATCTCCTGATTTTGAATCGAGAGCCAAGACTTGAAGACCTGTGTGACAACTCTTAATTAAAACGGTTATAAAGCAGAGCAGCAGAGCGCATGGCAAACTGCAGAAACGCTACATTAGTCAATTGGAAATTAGCTCTAGAGTAAAAGAAAGACCTTCAGAGAAAAATCCAGCTGATGCACAAGGGATACGCACGACAACTCCTGATACTTCAGCTAAGAAAGCAGGAGGAAACAGGGAATACGTGTCTTTAGAGTAGTTGGCTAGACCGAGAATGATGTCGGAAACCTGTCTCTTTAGGGAGAGCGCTGGCAAACCAGAGCTCTGATTACACATGCACGCAGACAGACAAGTCAGTGAATCAATCAGTGTTTAAGCTCCTGGGAGAAGAAGAGAATGGAAAGAGGAAAAGGGAGAAGAGTAAAAGAAGAAGAGGGGTAATGGGAGGGGAAGTTAGCTTCAACGCCACAGGGCTCTAAGGGCTTCAAAGCCAACAGCTGTCTGCACATTGTGTTCTGATAAGAGACGAAGACTGACCATCCCTACTGTTTCGTCGAACACAAAACTCTTTATCTCTTTCAGTTTCTGAATTACTTTCTGACTTTTCCACTTGCACATTAACTGGCTTTGCCTATGTGGTCAACGTTCCTTTTTGTGTGTCTCCATCTACAAATTCAGTGTGTGTGTGTGCGGCAGCTTCACTGTGCTTTTAAACAGTCAGGCTGTGCATAAATCCTAACCTATAGCTGTCTCTGCAGACTTTTTCCTGGAAACAGCACTGAGACTTGTTTCAGAGGTGAGGTGAGGAGCTCAGGAGTGAACAGATAAATTCATTCTCCCTCACCATGTCCTGTCTTATAAACACATATTACTATGAGGTAGCATTGACAGGAAACAGAGCCGTGTGCTTTTAATTTTCACCGTTTCACATTAAGCTTTATGGGAAAGGATGATGAAAATGGACAGAAGACACACAGCACAGATGGTGGACCCCGACTCCACTGGCGTCCACTTTAATATTCATCTGCTGCTTTGAGGAAATGACCTCCCATAAAGAAGCAGCTCCCACTTTCAAAATGAAAAACTGAAATCCTGTTACATTTAACTTTCGCCTCATCTATGCAGTAGAAAAGACTTTCCAGTAAATGACTAAATTTGATTCCAATCTGGGAGCAAAGCATGCTGTAGCTTCACATTTAGGTTCCTCAGCGGTCTAACTTGATATCTGAGGTCAATCTGGACGGAGCATGGCTCCAAAAATCACGATCCCTTTGGGGTTCGTTACAGAGCATGTGCCTGTGTCTGCTTTGGCCTCAAAAACTGTGCAATGATGAGATCACTCATGACAACAGCGCTCTAGATAGTTGCATTCACAAAGTGCTCAAGTGTGCCTGAGAGAGGGCTTCCCAGACAGGGCCGTGTCTGTAAGGGTATGCCTTGAAACAACGATGATGTTTTCGGGACTGTGTTTATGACCGTATCAATGCCTCCAGATGGAGCTACAAGGCCCCAAGATCTCAATAATCATAAATAAGAGGAAGCAGACAGATCCAAACATGAGCTGATATGTGGAGTGACCAACTAATGACCTGAGGAGAGAAAAATAAAGGATCGAGACCAAGATTTGGCTAACGATGGGAACCGCAGCTGATGATGGTATGATCCAGATGTGCTGCTAACGTATGTTCCATAGTAAAGATGAGTACGGGAGGGGAAAAAAAAAAAAAAAAAAAAAAAAAAATCACAACAATTCTAATTTGTTTAGGTTCATGACCATTACATCTTTATTAACCATCTGATTCCTTGTTTATTCAATAAAAAGGTCCCAATTTGTCTCTACAGAAAACTAAAGAACGATTAAAGTGCACTCATCATATTGTATCAAATGAGCTAGCCAATTCTTTTCTGCTTCACTGGCTCCGAAAGCAGTGTGCCAACAAAACAAAGACCGGAGGACAGAGAATATGGCTTTAACTCAATTACGGGGCTTTCTGGGACTCTCTGTCCTCCCAGTCCAGGTTCCATTATCCAAAAAGCTCATTTTCCTTGGCTGCCGGCAGCTGTGTGTGTTCAGCTAACATCTTGAATCCCTGTTTGGGGTGTGCTATACATGGAGAAGTTTCCACAGCAACGCATTCCAGTTAGATAATCTCATATTAGTACTGGAGGGCAGTAAAGAGGGTCCCAGAGGAATTTGGCAGAAACACTGGAAGTGGATTAAAGGGCACCGCTACCCCTTGAAGCATTACCAACAACTTCCTGTTTGATGATGTCACGGGGCACTGAGGGATCAAGCCAGACGCACTCCTACAAGCACACATGCAAAACCCCATGAATGCCAGAAAGAAGGAAAAACCAAGGACAAGAAAAAAATGAAGGGGGAAAAAAAAACAAAAGCTACTTTTCCTCAAAGCAGCATCACCTGGGGACCATTTATGATATATATAACTCTGTCAATAGCAGGGAGGTGACATAAGGGACTATAAAGAGCTGCCATGACAAACAGTTTAAAACAACCACCTCTGGGAAAGCAAAGTTGATGATTTGGTACATGGAAGAATGAAAGCAGGGGATGCGGTGGAAAGAAGAACTTTATTCCCTCCATTCCTGGATAGCCAAGACACATAAATCTATAAACTTAGAGCAGGACTGTTTCTCATCCTTTTTTCCTTCTTTCTCTGTTGAGGCTTTAGAATGATTTGAAATAAAAGGGCAATAAGTGTAAATGGTGATCCCCGTCTCACCTGGTTGAACCTGCAGGTAAAGGCCACAACATTTGGAGCAGAGCTGTGCTTCTCCTTCTTGTTCCAGCCACAACTTGACAGCTCCTGAAATCACAGAATCGGGGAAATAAAGATTATGTAGCGAGTCACAGATCTTTTTTTGCATACGCCAGCATTTTATTTGATGTATTTAACAGTCTAGTCAGGGTCACACTGTGGGGAGAGTACCAGAGGTAGGGAGCACAACGTAAGAGGAGAAAAACACAGATGAGAACGGGAAAACCGCTGAAGACAAGATCGAGGCAAAGGTTCGGACAGATTAATGAACTGCTGCCCAAAACAACATGTTCTTCATCAGTAAAGTCTGCGCTTTCCACTGATACACGTTTTCATCTAGACGAGGATCTTCAAAAATAATTAGTCTCCTGAACAATAAATTGATGGATACAAATTACCTGCTGGTAAGCTTATCCATGTTCTAAACTCACCGCTTTCGATAACAGACAACACCTCAAGGAAGGTATTAGCAACAAGCATTCAAGGATTCAGTGAAGAACGAGGACAGCATGTTGTAAACAATTGCCTTTGACAACAAATGAGTGTAAAATGAATAACGTCAACTTTTCTTTAAACTGATGCAAAATGTGTGCCTCTCAATCCAGATGAATATTATCAAAGACTTAAAAGGATTCTTCGTAAAGGGGTGCAAAGACAGTCAGGACCAGACAAAAAAAACAAAGTAGCAAAACAGAAAAAACTTAAGTGTTAGCTTCTAATCATTGTTTTTCTAGTTGTCGCGCTGACCTAGTAGGTGTGGCTGTTATTCCTCTTTTCCTCCTCCTGCCCTCTACCTGTTTGGTGCTGCTGCTTACCCATGGCCGCTGATTAGACCTTGGGTGCAATCAACAACTAAGCACGGCCTGGTGTGCGCCGCCCTGCCAGGTGAGCCACATTAGAGCAATCAAGGGTGGGCGTGCCGAGTAAACCTTTAAATGCATGCAGCAGTCATTTGACCCGGGTGCAACATACTGAGAGGACGGCAAACAAAGCACTTTTCCACTGTGAGGAAGACTTTGAACAAGACAGGCTATCGGTAAGCTCTTGAGTTCACATTTTGCTTTTGCAGATGTATCTGGGACTATGGAAGCTCAGTTGTGCAAATGTTTTACGCTTAGGGAAATAGTTGCTGCATTTAAGTTTAATTATATTGACAAAAATGAATGTTTAAGTTTGAATAAATTGTTTGTGCAGTTAGTGTTCCCACATATTTATGTTAATTAATATTAAAAATAGTTACCCCAAATCCTTGGGTGGATTGTAAAACTAGTGAATAAATGTTTGGTTTTGATTTAAAGAAAATAATTCTTTGTAAAGAAAATCCTTAGTTAAAGTCTATTAAAATGTTTGAACTCTAAAATGTATACTTTAAAATACAATTGTTTATAAAAAAAGTGTTAATGCAAAGAAGACACATTTTGTATATTTAAGAACCACAGTTAAATTAACACAGTTAACCACATGGTAAATGGCTTTACTGAAGTGTATTTTGTTATTTCATCTGTCTTCTGTGTAATGCATGTAATTTATCTGAATGGTTAATGGAATGTTCTTTATTTTTGTGTTGAAAGGTTTTTTTACCTGCTGCTACTTACCTATCTACCTGGTCAAAATAAAGTTGAGTGAAATTCAAAGTCTGGTCTTTTTCAAGTGTGGGCACCTCACAGTCAGAGAACACTTGACAGTAAAAAAACCGGCCTGGCCAGTAGAGAAACCGGCCTTGACCAGTGAAGACTCCACAAAAGCTCACCACAAAGACGGAGAAGACTCCACCTGGGGGCCTGGAGGAAATCGCACGCCGTTTGCCAGTCCAATCAACAACCGAGAAAACAGCATGGCTGAGTCAAAGTCACTCGAAGAGCTGAAAATAGAGCGAACCACTGCAAAGAGACTGTTTTCCAGACTCACCAACCATATAATAAGGACCCACATGGATATGTCTGTAGAGGAGCTGCAGGATTCCTTCAAGAGACTCACAGTAGAGGGCTCCAAAGTGATTGACGCGAACGAGGAGCTTGAGGCCGCCTACATCACGCAGTGTGAAGCAGAGGGCACACCGGAGCTGATGGGCCAACAGAGAGCAGACGTCGAAAAAACGGAGAAAGAATGTGAGCAGAAGTTGAAGGAGGTGAAGCACCTGATCAGAGAGACACTGTGGACATCATATGGTGAAAAAGAACTGACCCTTGCTCTGAAATCAGCAGAAATGGCGTGTGAGAACGTCACATCCACTCAGCCTGATACACCCCTGGAGGCATATGATTTTATGCTCCACCATCTAGAAGAACTGGTGAAGAAAGCTAAGCAGGCACACCAGACATGGAACCGCTGGGCTCCACCTGCTGAGAGGCGAGATTGTGATCGTCGACTGATGGAGCTCGAAACCTGCCTTCCAAAGCTGGTGTCAGGGAAGGCCGCCGTTATCAAAGCAGAGAGAATTAAAAGAGATGCCGACCAAGCAGTTGTCACAGTCCGCAACGCAGCCTCGGTCGCAGCCATAAAATTGAAAGCCACAGCTTTACCAAAGTTCACCGGCAGCCAGCGTGAGTTCTACAGATGGCGGAAGGAATGGGAGGCTCTGCAAAAGCAAGGTGAACCAACCGGGTCCGTGGAAGTAAAGAAATTCCAACTTCTCGATAGCCTCGATGATAAAGTGGCCAAAGCTACAGAAAAAGACTTTTGTTGCGGTCCTTACCAGAATGCACATCAAGGCGGCTCAGGACTCAGTACACGTAGAGTCGAGAAGACCACGAGGAGTAGCAACCCAACAGCTAATCGACGAAAGGCGATTCAGCAACCTGAGAAGGCTGATTGGGACCGTGGCGTGGGTCTGGAGGGTTGCCAAAAAGTTCATGAGATCAAAGACCAGAGACCAAGAAAAGTGGGAGGTAGTACCATCTTCGGGTGTCCTCACAGTCTGCGAGAGACAAGATGCTTTTCGAGACCTTTGCCTAGCAGCACAAGAGGGCGTCAACTTCCCAAGCACCACAACAGACAGACTAGTCGTTTACAGAGACCAAACAAGTGGACTTCTAGTTTGTGGTGGCAGAATCCAAACCTTCAAAAAAGACCGCAAAGCCGTCCCCCTTCTACCATTCCAAGCCTGGCTATCCACCCTCCTTGCCAGAGAAGCACACAGCGAGGGACATGGCGGAGTGGCAGAAACCTTACTGCGGATGAGAATGAAGGCTTGGGTTGTCAGAGGAAGAATTATTGCCCAAAAGGTCGTTGACCAGTGCATCATCTGCAAGAAGGCAAAGGCAAGAACCTGCAAGCAAGTAATGGGGGACTTACCTGAAGAGAGGTCAAATCCTGCTGCACCATTCGAATTTACATCTGTTGACCTGTTTGGACCCTATCATGTGAGGGATGATGTCAAGAGAAGAGTGACCATGAAAGTTTGGGGAGTTGTGTTTTGCTGTATGGCAAGCCGAGCCATTCATGTCGAACTAGCGAGCACACTATCAACAGAGAGCTTCCTGCTTGCCTACCAGAGGTTCACTTCTGTCCGAGGCCATCCCCGAAAAATCTGGTCAGATCCTGGTACAAACTTTGTCGGCGCCAAACCTGTCTTGGAAGAAATGTATGCTTACCTGAGACGACAAAACAAGGAGTCGCTTGAAGAATACTCTGCCAAAAATGAGACCATCTGGGCATGGAAGATTCTTCCCGCTGACTCACCTCACCGAAATGGGGCCGCCGAAGCTGCTGTCAGAGTTACCAAGAGAGCCCTCCATACTCTCGGCAATACAGAGGCTCTTACCTTTAGTGAGTTTCTGACAGCACTCCAGCTAGCCGCCAACCTTGCAAATGAGAGACCCATTGATGCCAGATTTCAGAGCCGAGAAGATCGCATTGACTACATCACGCCGAATAATCTGTTGCTTGGTCGAGCCACACAAAGTGGGGACTTCAAAACTGTTGACTTCACAAATTATCCTTTCAAAAGGCTGAAGGAAATACAAACCATAGTCAACAACTTCTGGAGGTCCTGGAGCCAACTCGCTGGACCAAACCTGTTCATCCGCAGTAAATGGCATACTGCAGAGAGAAACATTGCTGTTGGAGACATAGTTTGGCTCTGCGACCAAAATGCCCTTAGAGGGCAGTTCAGACTCGCAAAAGTCATTAGCGTGAATCCTGATTCCAAAGGGATCGTTCGAGATGTGCATGTGAGGGTCTCTCCAAGTTCCAGCATTGCGATCAAGAGTCCAAAACCCGCTACCACAAGTCCTGAGCTGGGCACCACCTTACATCGGGACATCCGGCGTCTTGTGGTCCTTTTACCGGTGGAAGATCAAGTAAGGGACCAGCCCACCTGAGTGCGATCTTTCCAGACAGTGCTGAGCAAAGATCGAGTGGGAGGTGTCGCGCTGACCTAGTAGGTGTGGCTGTTATTCCTCTTTTCCTCCTCCTGCCCTCTACCTGTTTGGTGCTGCTGCTTACCCATGGCCGCTGATTAGACCTTGGGTGCAATCAACAACTAAGCACGGCCTGGTGTGCGCCGCCCTGCCAGGTGAGCCACATTAGAGCAATCAAGGGTGGGCGTGCCGAGTAAACCTTTAAATGCATGCAGCAGTCATTTGACCCGGGTGCAACATACTGAGAGGACGGCAAACAAAGCACTTTTCCACTGTGAGGAAGACTTTGAACAAGACAGGCTATCGGTAAGCTCTTGAGTTCACATTTTGCTTTTGCAGATGTATCTGGGACTATGGAAGCTCAGTTGTGCAAATGTTTTACGCTTAGGGAAATAGTTGCTGCATTTAAGTTTAATTATATTGACAAAAATGAATGTTTAAGTTTGAATAAATTGTTTGTGCAGTTAGTGTTCCCACATATTTATGTTAATTAATATTAAAAATAGTTACCCCAAATCCTTGGGTGGATTGTAAAACTAGTGAATAAATGTTTGGTTTTGATTTAAAGAAAATAATTCTTTGTAAAGAAAATCCTTAGTTAAAGTCTATTAAAATGTTTGAACTCTAAAATGTATACTTTAAAATACAATTGTTTATAAAAAAAGTGTTAATGCAAAGAAGACACATTTTGTATATTTAAGAACCACAGTTAAATTAACACAGTTAACCACATGGTAAATGGCTTTACTGAAGTGTATTTTGTTATTTCATCTGTCTTCTGTGTAATGCATGTAATTTATCTGAATGGTTAATGGAATGTTCTTTATTTTTGTGTTGAAAGGTTTTTTTACCTGCTGCTACTTACCTATCTACCTGGTCAAAATAAAGTTGAGTGAAATTCAAAGTCTGGTCTTTTTCAAGTGTGGGCACCTCACAGTCAGAGAACACTTGACACTAGTCATTTTTCCTCTTTTTGTGTCATTAAAAATAAATCTGATGCTCACTTCAACCAACTGATGGCAGTTGTGCCGTGGCAAAACCAAAGCACAGAACAATGGTAACAATTTAAATTAAGACATTTTGGTGCAAAGGTGCAATTGTTGCACACTGAGGATTTAAATAAGCACAAGCAATGTATTTTGCTGAGCTTAAAAACATAAAGACACTAAAATGTAAAAGTACTGACACACATGTAAGAGGATGTAATTAGCACTGGAATGGCTTTTGTCATCGTGGATCATTTTAATGTGGGCAACTGAAATGCCTGCTCACTGATTTTCTGTCAAAACATTCTCAATTAATCACTTCAGCACAAAGAGGAGCAGCAGCTTCAGCTGCTTTGGAAAATAATTAGGGTACATGTTATCGAAAGGAAAAAAAAGTGATTTTTGGAAGGTAAACAAAGAAAATCCCCTCCTAAAAGACCAATTTCTTTCTGAATACCAGGCCAGAGTGAGTGTGGCTTTCTGCTGATGTCCTCAGCGATTAGGTAAAGCTGGAGACCACACACTGCACTGCAACAGGAACCCGGGACCTCGTATGGCCCCTGCAGGCTGTCCACAATCCAGGGACACTGACATAACAGTAGGAAAAATGTTGTGCAAGCTCTCCTGCTAATCCCTGCCAGCATGGCTGAGTTAGGCTACAATATAAGCAGCTGAAAGAGACTGCTGCTCCCCCACACAATACCCCCTGTGAGGCAGTCAGACTGTCTGGAAGTAGCAATCTCCACCCAACTGCTCGCAGCTCCCTGAACTGGACCGTATCACCGTGTCTACTTCTAAAGAGAAGCTGTGCTCGTTCAACGGTGAGTCTCCAAGCTGAATCCGCCGGTGGGAGCAAAGATACAACATATCAAATACAGATGTTAAAAGCAGACACTCGTGCGTGGGCGAGGTGATGCTTGGGATCCATTTTGCCTGAGTCAGGATGAGGATACAAGTAAAGGAAAAAGGAGTGCAATGGAGCAAAGATGCAGGCACAGCAGTGAGGCTGTAAAATAAAACACTGCAGAAACCCTAACACAGCATCTTCCCACAAGGTTTTATTAGACCACGCGGGGACTCCGGTGTGTTTAACTGTGCCGTCCCCGTCACAGGATACAGCTAAAATAGTGCCCTAATTGTTTATTTTACATCAGTCCTTTTCAAATAATTGCTTCCTTGTGTCCTGACATAATGCCAATCATTTTTCTCTCCTTCACTTCCACATAACTTTGGTGATGACTCCTAAAACAAACACACAGTTAGGAAGTGGTAGCGCTAGTGTGCTCAAACCACCACTTGCCCACCCAGGTAGGCTGAACACCTGAAAAGGGGGCATACAGACAGACGTTGGTGTTTTGTCGTCACTCGGGAAGGCGACAAAATTTAAACAACTTGTACAAAACCTTCATCACTAAACCACCTGGGCCAGTCTTCTAATTTAACCACCCATCCGTGTTTGAAATCATTTAAGTCCAGTTTCCTCATGTGAGACCATTAGGCCATTAGGATTTTATTCCCTTTATTTTTCCTAGGTCCTTTATAGCCTCATTTCACACTAAGGCACCACAAACTCTGACAACAGTTGAGTGTTTGGAGAAGGGCTTTCACAAAGCAGCTCTGGTAAGGAGAGGGTTTAAAATTCTGCAGTAAAAGAGTGCAGTAAAAGAAAGAAAGAAAAAAAAACGTCTGCTACGCCAAACCACAGACAGCCTGTCGTTTCCACACGCTGGTCTGGCTGAGCAGCATTTTCATTAAAGAGCAGTCCCGTGGGGCTGATAGGAGCCAGATACATTTACATTGTTGGGTCTGTACACTTAAACTAAGAGCTGTTAAAGAAATCTGAAGTCACCTCTGGCTGAACGATTGATTATACGACCTACAAGTGACAAACAATAGCCGAGGTGGTTTAAAGGGTATCATCAACCAAAGACATTAAAATAAATGAGACACCATCATCAGCCACAACAATCTTAAAACTTCTTAAAAAACGGACCATATACATCTTCATAATCACCAAAGTTTGACTTGGTTTGTTTAGCAAAAGCTAAATAAAACGATAAGCTGCTGCTTGGCCACCATTCGCGATGAGCTCGCGTGAGCTATCACAGCACTTCCTTTTTTAAAATTCTTTTATCTACTGGAAACCTGTGTCGAGATGCAAGGAAACAGTTAAAGCCCACAGGCCAAGAAAGGAAGAGCTGATGAAGATGAGAAACAGAACGGAAAGAGAAGTAACATGAGAAAGGGGAGGCAGTGAAACTGAAATGAAGCTTGATAAAAGCAGAGAGGAGACTGTAGAGATAAGAGTTTAAGTGACAGGAGGGCCGATACTGGACTCTGGTTGTCTGTGCGCCGATCGAGAGTTTAGAATCTATTGATTTGCTATTTTGTTTCTGTTGTCTTAAGACAAAAAAATAAAAAAATACATTCATCTCAGACAGTCATGAACTATAGACTTGGCAGGAACTCAAGCCAGCAGCAGCAGCCCCCATTACCTGGCTATGCACACACCGTGGAAAGAATTACTTTTCTAAAAGTACATTTATTTATGTAATTCAGTACACGCATTTTATGCTTTATTATACTCAAACCAGAAGAAGCCGTGTTGCTATAAAGAAGACATCAAACTGTATTTGTCAAAGATGATATATGCTTACACAAAAATCAAATATAATTAAGACCATATTGCAGTAAAACTGGACTAAATCATCTCTGACCATGGAAAATTTGTCCATGTGGTTCTTCTGTCTCTACTACCAAAGCATTATTTTCTCCAGCTTTCATTGTGATCAACATGTCCAGATCATCATGCTGACAGGCTGCAGTGTAAAAAAGATTTCCCCCGGCGTTTGTTGTGCAGCAATAAAAGTTTAATCTCTACATTACATTACTGTGCAGATCTACAGGGACCTACAGAAACTTTTACGTGATGCTTCTCTTATAGCAGATGACACACAAATATATATCACAATGTCACCAGGAGACCGAGGCCCTGTACAGGCTCTTGGTAAATGCATTGAGGAAATCAATGACTGGTTGTGCCACAATTTTCTCCAGCTAAACAAAAACAAAACTGAGGTAATAGTCTTTGGCGCCAAAGAAAAACGATTACAGGTCACCAGAGAACTTCAATCTATACATCTAAAAACCACAAACCAGGCGAGAAATTTGGGTGTAGTGATGGATGCAGACCTAAACTTAGAAAAACACATTAAGACAATAACAAAGTCAGCTTACTATCACCTCAAGAATATTTCAAGGATAAAAGATCTGATGTCTCAACAGGACCTGGAAAAACTAGTCCATGCATTCATCTTTAGTAGGCTTGATTACTGTAACAGCATCTTTACAGGTCTACCTAAAAAATCAGTCAGACAACTACAGCTCATTCAGAACTCTGCTGCTCGAGTCCTCACTAAGACCAAAAAAGTGGACCACATCAGTCCAGCTCTGAGGTCCTTACACTGGCTGCCTGTCCGTCAGAGGATAGACTTTAAAGTTCTGATGCTGGTCTATAAAGCTCTGAATGGTTTAGGACCAAAATACATCAGTGACCTCCTGACCCAGTATGAACCTTCCAGATCCCTTAGGTCATCTGGATCCGGTCTTTTATCAGTTCCCAGAGTTAGAACCAGACACGGAGAAGCTGCATTCAGCTTTTATGCTCCTTATATCTGGAACAAACTCCCAGAAAGCCTCAGATCAGCTGAAACACTCAGTTTATTTAAATCCAGGTTGAAGACTCACCTGTTCTCAGCTGCATTTGAATAAAACACCAAATCCACACTTTTAAGCTTAAATTTCAAAACTTACATTAACTACTGATTTTATCTACTGTTCTGATTTTATCTGTTTTGATTTTATATACTGTTTTGTTTGTTTGTTTGTTTGTTAATTAGTTAGTTTATTTGCTTGTTTTATTCAATTTTAAATCATGCTTTTTATTTGTTTTTGTTTCTAATGTCTCTGTAAAGCACTTTGAATCACCTTGCTGTTGAATTGTGCTATACAAATAAACTTGCCTTGCCTTGCCTTATAGTTGTAATTGTATGGACAGCAAAAGGGGGGGAAACGTTTTAGAAAATGTTACTTTATCTGGCATCCAGGGCTGGAAGAGACTAAGCCAAGATAGGCCTGAGAAAGACAAACATAACTTGCATCCAACTACAAGTCAGCCTGTTCTGAGGATTTCTGCTCTGGGTTCTCAGACGTGAGGATCTGACATACTTTTCAGCGGTACGTAAAATGCAATCTGATAGTTCCCTGAGAATTGGAGCAAAACCTGCCAGCCAAAGCCACAAAATTACGTACTTGGCTGTTGTCATGACTGTGTGTTAAAAACAAAAAGGCAACCCTCTGCCTCTCAATCCGCTCTGCATCACTCAACTACTTTTCCCCCGCAGCTTTTATTTCATAATATCCAGCTGGAGATCTGATTATGAAATTAGAAATACCCTGCTGGGACTGAAAAACTGAGAAAACGAAGGGTGAAAAAGTCAGCCACTGTCACTTTATTTCACCTAAATTCATCTATAATTTACCTTTTTTTTTTAAATTTTACTTTTCCCCCTTTTGTCAGCTGATCAACCATACTATAGCAAGCAGCTATACATTCCAGTTCAAACAATAAACACCAGCCAATGCTAAAATCCATTAGTAATCAATACTTTGTAAGTTCAAATGAGAGAAAAAGATTTGCAACAAGACCCCCACATCCATTCCTCCCGCTCTCTCTGTGATCCATCTTGTCACTTTAATGGCAAACCAACAGCCAAGGAACATAACAGAAATTCATTTGGGGGTTGTAGCTCAGTCTGGTCTGCAGTATAGATTATTTTACCATTGAAAAAAAATAAATATCTTCTGGTGTTTCCATTATTTATACCTGTGCTCCAAACTGAGCACAAAGACACTGACAATGCTCTCAAGCTCTGTTAATTTCTCTGTGTACTGCATTGATGAGGGTCCATTACGTAGTGGAAGTAAATTACAACAACCCTCAGGTCTGGCAGAGGTTTATGAGCTGTCACTTACGCATCATAAGAAGCAGATGTGTTTACATTCTGTGTTTGCTGTGAAGGACAGACATGTTATACTCTGATCTCTTAAACCTGACGCTCACGCTGCTTTTCCAATCAAAAGATAAATAGAATAAACTATGTTTCCTGTTCAAAGTGGCTGGCCAGACATTATAGCATCTCTCCACACCATTTTTGCTGTATATATCCACGGGTCCCGTGTAATCTTTTATAGCTATTGTGACAGACTTATCTTTTCTTCTTCATCCAGATAACTTGGCTAGACCTCTCATGCTCTCTCTTTACGTCATGACCAAGATACACAAATTACTGAGAAGCTCTGTTCTACTATAATATTGTCTGGGGCAAATATTGCTAGGTCATGCCAGAATATCTGCTTGTGTGTCATGTATGCATGCAAGTTTCTCTCTGTGGCCTACTGTCTCACACCAGCTCTCACATTATTATGTTAAGACAGTTATGATGTGTTTATGGAGAGAGGAAAGCAAAAAAGCTAGAACACAAACACCAAAAGGTCAAGTCACAGCTACTTTATGGTCATTTCAGCCAATTTAATGTAGTTAGGGAAGTTATTAGTTAATTAAGTGCAGGACTGGAAGAACAGAGCAGCTCAACCATGAAACTGCTATTGGACAAGCTTGGATTATCTAATGTAAAAACTGCCATAAAGACATCTATAGGAAATTAAATTTTAAAAAAAAATTAAATCAAAGCATTTTGCTTTAAATGCACCATTTAAAGTAATTTCCTTCTGCACATCGATACGACTTCAGATGCTTCCGCTAGGTTTAGTTCTCTCCCTGGAACACAATCACCACCAAGTGCACATTTCCATTGAACTTGCCCAAGGAGAAAACATCGAGTTAAAGGGAAGGCTGGGTCAACCTGACCCACTGAGAATCACTTGTGATGACAGATGATGAGATAAGAGAGCTGGGTCTGTGGTTACGAACCAGAATGTAAACAGCCGTTTTCTACATCCTGAGACATTTCAGGTAGAACCTTTACTCCCAAGTACTGGAATTGTGGCATAGGTCATTAAGCCGTCATGCACTGGCACAGAGTATTGAGTCATGTCTCGCCAAATTTGGCTCTTTGCAACTCTGTCCTGTTCCATAAAAAGGAAATTTAAGTTTAAAGGGCAGATGAGATCCAGCAATTAGTGCAGACGGGCACGTACAACATGCTAGTGCCCTGCTAGAGGTCATTTTATAGAGCTCATCCTGTTCCCCATTGAACAAAGGGGCAGAAACCGTCCCACTGATGGGTTTTGACCAGTGTTGGTCAAGTTACTTGAAAAAAGTAATCAGTAACTAATTACTGATTACTCCCCCAAAAAAGTAATCCCGTTACTTTACTGATTACTTATTTTCAAAAGTAATTAATTACTTAGTTACTTAGTTACTTTTTAAAAACACGATTTACAACCTGAAGAGGTGATAAAGTGATAGATCTTTCAGCCCAATTCTACTTTTTCTACATAATCCATCATACAAAATGTAATCAAATGGAAAAGTCTCTTTTTTTAACTTGTTTTATCAGTTTTAATCTTTTAACTTTATGCATCAAGCAAAACATTTAATTATATGCAACATTCTCTGACTTGAATAAATTAGTTTAACATTTAAACCTATTTTCTGCACATTCCAGCACATAAAATAAAATATTTTTTGTGTTTTCACTCACTCTTTCAAACAGATGCAAGTAAAACACAGCAGAAAATAAATAAAGTCAAAGACTCAGCGGTCCTTTTGCTCTATTTTCACCTGTAAAGCAGGAGCAGGGTAGGCGGAGGGTTACCCTGGTGCAGGTGTGCTGCGGTCAGTTGAAGAATCCGCGCGAGTGTCTCTGTGAGTTTCCCATCACGTCGTAGCTACTCGGTGCTTGCTCGGAAGTTTAGGGGTTTTTTTCGCTGTAAAAAGAAGTTTTCTTCCCACGCACGATGGACGCTAATGTTTTTGTCACTTTTTATGGAATCAAACTCAAAGTAAGGTCAGTACTTCCACGCTTTAAACGCTGCACGCTCATACTCTCTCCCGCACTCGATATATTATCCATTGTTGATCTGCACACAGCTGCTGTCACCAACGTCGCACTTGCTTACGTCACTGTCATGAGACATTCTCGCAAAAAAAAAATCACGGTTTTAGTAACGCAGTAACGCAGCGTTCCTACGGGAAAGTAACGGTAATCTAATTACCGATTTTGCAATAGTAATCCCTTACTTTACTCGTTACTTGAAAAAAGTAATCAGATTACAGTAACGCGTTACAAGTAACGCGTTACTGCCCATCTCTGGTTTTGACCTTCTACAGCCCTGTCCAGCTCTCCTGGAGACACGGCAAACCTTCTGGCGATAAACTGAATATTGATGTGCCGTCCTGGGGAGCTGGAGTACCTGAGCGCCTCGCGACACTGACTTTAGCCAAATGCAAAACTAGTCAACACTCAGAACAGATGAGAAAGGAAAAAATGATAGTGGCCGCCACCCGTAAAGGCATTCCTTTTTTGGGTGTTGTGTCTAGTGGACCTGCTGTTAATTTCATTAACACTAAAAAAACAGTTGAAACAGATTAACAACCCCCTCTGCTACTTAACTGACCAGATCGATATCCCAGATGTTTAATCGAGTTCATGCTATACATCGATTAAAAACTTTTCCTTTAATTTTTTTGAGGAGCGTAGGTTTGGGGGAAGAAAAAAAAAAAAAAAAAAAAAAAAAAAAAGGCAAGATTACACAACTTAAGAAAAAAAAAAAAAAGTAATTTAACAGTTTCCTATTTGGCCAGTGAACAGAGCGAACTGGCAGGAGTGCCTGAACACACACGCTTGGTTTTTTTCCTCCATCATGTGTCTGTGAGGAGGGAAAGAAGGTTGACACCACTGGAAACTCTCAGTTCTGTTCAAGCATGGACATGTACTTTTTTTTTTCAGCAAGTTTCCTGAAACAAAAGCACAGTGAGAGCATAAAAAGCCTTACCAGTCCACTCTACCACCTGCCAAGATCCTGCTGGGTCACTCTACATATGGTACACTACGGCATTCATCACCCTCTCAGCACGCCTCTTCAATCAGGGCAGTGGCTCCTTTCCAAATGCCTCTAGTTCACTTTCCCTTCGTTCCCACTTCACGTCAGTCTGCAAGGTACTTCACAACAAACCAAACACGACAGACAAAGCCTGCTTCTACTAAGGAACTTCCGTCTGTTCTTTTCCCTTTTTCCACTGCTCAAACACAAACTATTTGCAAGACGCAAAAGGGCATGTTGTACTATATGAAGCCTAATTCATTAAAACGTGGCTTGATATCAGGCCAGAAAGGTTATGAGCTGTTAGAAATGCAAATGTTGCACATATGCCACAGCAGGAGTCAGACTAAGCCACGCTACAATGTGCTTGTGGTCTGTATGCAGTTTTTATAAGATCACTGCGGTCAACCTTAAACATAGGTTATCCATGTCTGTCAGGAAAGGGCCTGACAGCCAACAGGGGCAAATCATGAGGTCTAACGTTCACAACAGAAAAGGTGTGCAAGAATACGCGAGATACAGATGGCCTTTTTTCGCATAACTGACATATGACAAAGCGTGGGGGCTGTGATCACAGTGGCTTACTATTGCAAAACATGACAGTTAGACATAAACCACATGTACCCTATGTATGAAAGGGAAAAGGAAAAACATGGCAAGGGGGAATTCCTAATGTATAATGTGGTTTAAAAGTCTGGGGGCACCAATGGAGAAACTTCGTATGTACAAAGAAGTTACCTTGGCCACCACCGTAATTTCCTACGTTCATTTTTAATTTATTAATCGGTTTATCATGACAAATAACAAGCTTTAAAATGTTTCTAAAAATGCACACCGAGTTCAGATTTGCTCTGTCCCCTTCTCCTTGATGACAGTTTGCACTTGAACTTAGATGGATTCAAGTTTGCACAAAACCTAATAACCCATGTTATCCCAGCATGATCTGACCATGACCCAAAGCACTTGGCAGTCTGAGTTTAAGTGCTCCATAAAATTTCAACAAGTTTGTGGTCAGGCATCTGTGGAGGAAAGCCCATGACAATCAGCACTCCCTGGATCTATTTTTGTAAAGAGGGACTGATATTGCAACGGGCCAGTGACCCCAAACAACATGAAAATGCAAACCAGAGGCAGGAGCATGACTGATGACAGGAATACCGCTGCTCTTTGGAATACACTGACTGCACACTGGCCAAGTGTCCGACTCCAAATTAGGCAAAAAATATCGACAAATTAGAATATTATGACTAGCCTTTTTATCACAGGTCTTTTTCTTTATCTCAGTCATCTCTTTACACACACCCTTCAGTTCATGGCACAAATCTCTTGGATTTGTTAGTAGACTACTTTTTTCCAGTCATCCACTAGAAATACTGGTTACTACTACAGGGTTTTAACTCACTGAGCTCTATCTGTGATGAAGTAATATTTCTATCTCTCAGTGAATAAAATTAGCACATTCGTGTTGTATTTGTGTACTCATTTTGGTTGGCTTTGAATACAACTGATCCAGCTGCTACACCCCTCTTAGAAACCTGTCTACTGTCTTCACGTTTCACTTAAATGGCCACTGCTAGTTTTGATGCACCTTTTTTCAAATTGCTATTCTAAACTAAGTGAATGTCAGAAACTAAATATGGCAATGCTTAAGTCTAAGATGAAGTTATTTATTATAATCAACAAAGGGCACAAGTTCATTTGTTGAACAAGGTACTCAAGTGTCTTCTGAAGTTATAAAAGCCAAGTAAACCTGACGCTTAACCCAAGTTAGCTAACATGCACAATGCCACAAATTTGCTTAAATTAAATTGCTGACAGAGAGTGCAGTCTTACATTTTCAACAATATATATGTGAAAACGTTTTTAAAGATTTCAAATGCCCCAAAGGACTGAAAGTTGCTCATCAGTAAAGCAAAAAGCTCCCTTGAGTCCTCCCACTCAGTTTAAATAATTGTCATTCCGTTAACATCGTTTTTCCTCTCCACATTAACTGCTCACCTCTGGCTGGATGGCTTTGAACACAGGAGCATCCATGAGTGTAATCTGGCCCTGAAGGAGAGCAAAAAGGCACCTGTTAGATATACTTTGGTCAAATTGAAATATTTACACAAACTAACGTTTGTCACAATTCCTCTAAGTTCCATGTTGTCATAAAGAAGGTTTATGTAATAACAATTCAACAACTGAAATGCTGATTTTCCTTGTTTTGTTTTTTTAAATTGGGCTTGTGATAATGCACAACCCATTACTCCTAAGACTCCTTTACTTACCTGACACCACCTTGAAAGACATTAATATAACAGGGATTGATTAAATAAGACCAAGAGTGACCTCTTGTGGTGGAATGGGACACAACAAGACAAGCACACGTATTTAAAAAAGCTTGCAGACGTTCAAAAGATTATGTTCTTTTCATGTGAATATCCTGTAAGGTAAAGCTAGTTCGACAAAAATGTGACATTGATTTGAGTTTCTTTTTTTACTAGTATTATTATTTTTCCAAAGATGACACTGAAAAGTCACTGAAAATGGGGCAGAGGCAGCTGTGGGAACTGTCAGCAGCTGCTTGCCACTGCCAGACATCATCAATTATTACTGATGCAAACTCTGACCCCATTTCCCCCTCCATCACCCCATCTCCTCCCGTCTTAAGTCAGCACATCGGATTTTTGCTTATATGCACATTTATAACCCCTCATTTATGCAGGTTAATCAGAAAAGAAGAGACTGTAACAGAAACGCAGAAAATTCACTTACTGCATATTCCTCAGGAGTGACCTTCAGCACATCGAACACAACTGCGTCAAAACTCTTCTTCAGCTCTGAAGATGCCTTATCACTGAGAGATTCCGAGCTGCTGCTCTTCTGGAAGTCACACAGAGAGAAACACACACACAAACTGATGGCTGGGCTTCTGAGAATTGGATTACCAAATGAAAAAGAGTGGTGATGTTGGTAAGGTTTTGAGATTTGTAAAATGAACACCAAGAAAAACTAAACATAATATATTAAAATGTTATTATTTAATATGTCAGCTGACTAATACTAATATATAATAATTATACACGAAAACCTTTCATAGTTAAGCTATACACAGGCTGCATTTTAAAACACTGACGTGGATGAGGCCTTACCTCAGAGACTGTGGCAGCACTGGTGGAGATACTGGATTGGCCATTAGGGAGGTCCATCATTCCCACACCATCTAGCTCTAATGCAGGAGACCATTCATCATCCTCAGCTACAGCAAAGCCCGCCCGGCCCTCTGACAGAAAACATATACAAAATATATGACAGTGAGCAAATTGCGCACGATATCCTGATCATTAATAGCAGCATTCAAACTGCTCATCTTGCGAACAGAGCGCCATCTACTGGTTGAAATGGGTTGATTTAGACATACTGTCGCAACTACAAGGAAAAATGTACCCTCTCGAAATTAGTTATGATGTAAAGAAATGCTGGTTAAACGGTTGTGAGGTTCAGCTATTGGTCCAGAATGCCTGTGCACACCATATGGATGTGCACATTTATAGTCTGCCTTTACTATGCTTGAGGAAAGACGGGACAGAAGGAGCTTAAGGTGAGCATTAGGAAAAGATCTTCTGTGAAAGGGGCTTGTGGTCCGTGAGTGTAAACAGCTTACCCGACCAATTCACTGGCTTCCATCCAGGCCAGATTTGCTACCAAACATTTGTCTTTGCTGTTGTTTTATCTATACATTGTTCTAAAGTCTTAAAACCATTCTACGCTTTTATTTTCAACCTACATATAACTATGTAAACGTGTGTGTACGCACACACACACACAAAGGGGTTAAAGAAGAAGAAGAAGAAGAAGAAGAAGAAGAAGAAGAAGAAGAAGAAGAAGAAGAAGAAGAAGAAGAAGAAGAAGAAGAAGAAGAAGAAGAAGAAGAAGAAGAAGAAGAAGAAGAAGAAGAAGAAGAAGAAGAAGAAGAAGAAGAAGAAGAAGAAGAAGAAGAAGAAGAAGAAGAAGAAGAAGAAGAAGAAGAAGAAGAAGAAGAAGAAGAAGAAGAAGAAGAAGAAGAAGAAGAAGAAGAAGAAGAAGAAGAAGAAGAAGAAGAAGAAGAAGAAGAAGAAGAAGAAGAAGAAGAAGAAGAAGAAGAAGACTCGTACATCACTGAGTGATATATTATTAATATTCTACCACAATTTAATATTCTTGTCTGCTCAGCACTGAAAACACCTTGGAGACCATTATTAGCCAAAAGCACACTGAGAAGCAATAATAAAAAAATAAGGAGCTGCTCAGAATACCGAAGGCCAGCAGAGGCCTGCAGGTGTATGAGCGCCTGACTGCCTACTTGTTTGTCTTTTCATCAAGTGGCCTGTTCCATTAACTTCCTTATACAGTTCTGCCGAGACAAGACAAGACAGATATACCAGCAAACGCCGGCATATCATGTAAACTATCCTCACATTGTTTGACAAAGTGCATAACCCTACAGGAAGCAATAGCTGGCCTGTGTTTACAAGTCTGACTCTGCTGTATATAAAAATACTACATCTGTAATTATCTTATTTCCTGGCCCAATACCGATGTGTGTGTTGCCCTTTTATCTAGGTTCAAATTAGACATTTATTAAAAATATCACTTGTGAGGTTAAGCATCAATCTATTTTTTCATAGACTTAATAAAATAAAAAATTAAATTGATCCTCAGGCAACGTAAAAAGCTAGACATTCTTTAAAGAAAAAAAAAAAAAAAGCCACACTTACCAGATGGGTGTCAGATGTACATAATGCTTTAAGTGAAGTTGGGCTGTTGTTCTGTTTTCGTCTGTCTATCGAGTTTTATCGTTCTCCAAGGCTGGTCTCTGCTGTCTGTGTGTGAAAGACAGGAACAAAAGAAATAAGGGGGAAAAGAACAAAAAGCACCATGATTGTTCTGAACACGAGTAAAAACCCACACAGTGGAAATCCTGTCTCCCTCTGTGCCTCCAGACTCTTTCCATAACTCACATCAGCCAGTAGGTGTCTCACTACGATAAGCAATAAAAGCTTGAGCTAGACTGGAGCATGGTATATCTCCTATTCCCTCCAGGTTATAACGATAGTCAGTATTTCTGTTTGTTACCTTTCCCAAACACTACATTAAGATTTCCATAATCCAAAATAAACTTCAAACTTTGGCTAAGATAAGCCTATAAAGACATGACCCCAAATAAATACATAAAATCAAATAAATAAGACAATGAACGTTTGCCTCACTTGGGTTTCGTTTTTCCCCCCTGCGTCACACAGCTCGTTAAAAATATAAAAAATAAATAAATACATACAAACATCTCTGTGCTAGGAGGACAGAAATAGCATCTGTGTACACAGCTTTAACAAGCTCTCACATCTGTCCTCGGCGTGTTATAGTCAAAGTATTATCAACCCAGAGCAGTGTAAACAGCCTCTGATAACAGCAGGTTTCTGCTCATCTGCTGTCACTCATTTTGTCCTGTTAGAACTCCTTAACCATAACCATCCTAGCTAGTTTACATCTAGTTTTACAGCTTCTTCCGATATCCACACCTCCCGCTATTAACAATCACATCTGACTCATTGCCTTACCCTATCCAATCCCAACTAGCTGGTGCTCCTGATTTAAATGTCCTTGTGTCTGACACACCTGACAGTCAGCTGAGCTGAAATGTGCTGTGTTTGATGACATAACTCCACATAGGCGTGTCATAATGCTGGGCTTTCTGAGGTTCAAGCCCAGGGAATGTTTATAATGTCAGCTGGCAGAAAAACATGTGCGCACTAATAAGGCACAGGTGTGTGTGGGGAACAAGACGGGCCGACGTCTCAACATCACAAGTATAAACCTTGCAGAGGGCACGACTGGAATAAGAAGAGGAAGAGTGACAGAAAGTAGAACTACTCGTGTTGGAGCTTGCAGAAGAGGACGTGTCGTTAAGCTAAATGTGACTCATAAGACTGCATAGCAAGTGGCGTTCAATCAGACTTCGCTCTGTGAATTGGCTGCCTCTCCCTCCTTGTATTCACTGAATTCCAGACTACCTTCTGACATTCACATACTGCAGTTCACACACAAAAGGCCCAGGCTGCCTCAGTACTGAAGGGCATAATGCGTATTAGCGAGTGTTTTTGTGTGTGTTGTCGTCATGCACGTGCCAGCGTATCTGTGCATGTGACGACGCATTCCACATCGTGCACTGACCTTTTACATTCCTACCTCCAGCAGCCATGAAAACAGGTCTTCCATGACCTCCATTGGACATGTCCTAGGTCCTGCTTAAACTGCTCATCTCCTGTCCTTTTAATCCTCACCTCAACCTTATTTTATGGCAGCATTATATATTCAAGCTGGAAGCACTGATTAGTAAGAAATGCAAACATACACTAAGATAAATAAATCTGAGGGTTTGCGCTGCACGTGATAGTTTGTGGGAGTGGAGTGAGAGGCGAAAATTTATCAACTATTGATAATCAGATTATTTTAGTCATTCATTCGTTAGAAGCACGGAAAGTTCCACGTCTTAATCTGGTGAAAATATGATATATACATGGGGTGGCTGTAACTCTGTTACAGTACCCATACACCCATGGAACTGCTCTAGACGGGTGTCTTACACAAAACATCTTACATGACAAATCTGTAGCAGTGCATCCCAGATGGCCCAGCATCATGGAAACAGTAAACACCTGGCATTAAAATACTCCATGCAGAGAGTTGACTCACATGTGTGTCCTATTTACTTTTGTTGTATGTATGCTTACAATAAGAAGAAGAAAGGAAGGTGCAAACTATCATAGGAACAGGGCTAAAAAGGCTTGTTTCAGACGATGGATAAACTGGGAGGGGGGGGGGCACTCAAGGTAAGATTTAAATTTAAAAAAACAAAACAAAAAAAGGTTCTTTAGAACAATCATGTAAAGCTACTCCAGTGAAGTCCAAGAATAAAAAGAGGGAGTTGGAAATGAGCACAATGGGTATGTGCAGGACCAACACGGATCTGTGTGATCGAGGAAAGGTCACAAGCTGTGAGACTGAATAAAGGATCACACGAGACTTGTGTAGCATTTAGTGTTAACAGAAACACTGAGCCAACCCTGCCAGTCTCCGTCTAAAGAACTAAAGGCCTTTTCTTTGACACCCAACAGTCCTGCAGGCCGAGCATCGGTTCTCAATCTGTTCTCACTATTAAACATTAAGTGTGTGTGTGTGTGTGTCTCTCTCTCTCTAAGGGAGGTCTTGTTAGCAAGCAAACAATAATGGAAGCATTTCCTCTGAAGCGCACAGTCATTTGAAAACAAGTCTTTTTCTCCTCCGCTGTGCTTTATGATAAAAACTGCAGTACCTCTTCTTCGTCACGGTCTACATGCTCAGTACAGACATGTGCTTTCTGCTCTGCCTAGCAGAAGTGGGGCTTGATGCGTTTGAAAAGCATGCCGCAGATGCGCCAAAGTCAGAGAGCCAAAGTGGGTCAGTGTGTTGAGGTGTGCACTGAGGGATGTGACAGCCCATTAAGCTGTGCTGCTGTCCCCTTCTCTTTAGTACACAGTACGCATACATACCATTCACACCGTCCAAGTTTAAACTCTAAAGCAAATTATCCCTCCACCATTCAAATATATCATAGGCCTCTTTACCATATGAAAAGAAAACGTTCCGAGTGGGTAAATCTGTAGATGAAACACTTCACTGCACATTCAAATTTTAAGATATAAAAACGCAGGACCTACTACCTGTATTTTTTAAATCACTCAAATAATCTAAACATTAAAAAGAAGCTATAAAAAGCAGCATAGAATAGAATAATCCTTTAATTGTCCCACAAGGGGAAATTTGGTATAATATGGTATTAACAACAGGGCAAATTATACAAAAGCAAATGTGCTTTGACAAATAACAGAGTAACATAACAATTACTCAAAATTACAGCAGCACTTAGCAATGGAAGTTATATAAATTATTACATGAAATGGCTCTATATGGCTGAGTTCTTGCTGCAGTATAGTTTTAAAATATTATAATATCTTGTCAGCCTCACTCCTCAAAAACCCATATCCTCATAAACTCCTATTGCAGACCATCTGCAGCCAAGCACACACATCAAGTGCAAACCATGTCTTCCGTCTTGCCTCCAGACTTCTTACATGACTGTATTTCCTGTTCACTACTGCTTTACAGAAACAGAGAAAGTGTTACTTTTAATTTTGCTCATGCATTATGTGAAGCTTGCTAATCACCAGAGAGCTTGTTGGTAGCATTTCATTTAATGCGATGCCATGGAAGACTGAGTCAAGGTTGTTCTCGCTTTCTCTGGGCTCTCATCAAGCCTCCTGGGGGACAGCAGGACAGTATTGATCTGGAGCTAAGAGAAGCCCGGACGATCTCTATCTCTCTCTCTCACTCACACACACTCTCGCACACGCACTACAGCAGCGTGTCGCCATGGATCGATATACACCGCTTTCACTCAGCAGGTTGGCTGTATAAGCAGAAGTTGGTGACAATGCCTGCAGAGGGACAATAATGTCTGTGTGTGTTGTCGAGGGAACACGACTAACAGCCCCTTCACATGATCACTTAACATGCCAGTGATGTTCAGCCCTTCATGAAGGTCAATAACGGGACAGTGGTAACTCCATGGCAGTTTAGACCAGCAGAAGTGGATAAGGGAAAACATTTATAGGAACAGGAGGACCGAAACCAAAAACTGTCATAACACTACAATTACACTTTGATGTGAACATAAAAGCAATGTTCTCCATCTACTCAAATTTTAAACACCAGTCAGGGGTGCAGGGACTTTCTGCATTTTATGACACACACAGAGACACACACAGGCTATACTTTTGAGTAATTCCCCAGTTTGCTATTACAGCATGCGGTATTCCCGTTGCTCGGTCGATACAGTTTTTATTAAGTTCGCACAAGAGGAAGTGAGAAGATAATTCTATACCCCAAATACAGCCACTCTTCCAGACAAGACGCTCGCATGCATCTGATTTATTAGAGCAACATAATGCAAACAAAAAGAAAATAAGTTTAATGGTGCCGTATCATATAACAAAAGCACGTTGGGTTTTTTTTGTTTTTTTCCTTCTTCAGAAAATCAATAGGCAATGAACCCAGTGACACCACAGATTTTCCAGACAGTGAATTAACAGCAATGTACCATCTATCATAGTGGGCCATCATTTTATGAGCATCTGGGTCTATTTGTGACAGGAAATTACTGTGATGTAGTGGAAAGATAGACAGCCGAGGACAAAGAGGGTCTTAAAAAAAGTAGGACATGAAGCACAAAAAAAGTGATGATCAATTTTACACTTGTAAATACACCTGCACTTTTTCAAAACATTTAACTTTTAACCTTATTTGAGTCAAATCCCCCCCTCCAATCAGTGTGCAGTGTCTGAATTTTAAAAAAGGCCAATATAGCTTCATCAGCAACAACACAAAATGTGTATTTTATATCAGGTAAAAAAAAAATTAAAAAAAAAAAAAAAAAAAAGGTATTCAAGACAACTGTCCATATAAAATTATTTCTGAATTATAATGAATATATCACAATATAAAGTAATTACCTTCTGTACGTACAATTAAATGCCTTCAACAAGTCTTTCAGTTGTCTAAACATTTTTATGGCCGTCAGCTGATTGTGATTCTGATCAGCTGATCGTGTTTTTTGTTTTGGGAGGGAGGGGGCGTACATGTCACACATCTAAACCCAATTCTAAGCCAGTGTTGATGTTTTTCTAAAAATAAAAATAAAAATAAATAATGTTTTAGATAAACTTTCCTCCCTTGCTCTTTCACCCCTGCTTGCTTGATCTCTACAGCTTTCAGGGGGATAATTAGAGCTCACGCTTTAAAGACAGGCTGTCTTCTGTCTTTTCTCATCGCACATCCCCCAGTGACACAGGCAGGCTCTGTAGGTACAATGCTCACAGACATAGATAACATCTATAGTTAACATTTTACAGTGACCTAGCTTTTACTTACAGCTATAAGCAACCTCTGAAATCATGAAATACTACAAAACCTCAGCTGCCAAAAGCAAATACAAGGCCCAACTGGTCTTTATAACTGTATCTGACTATCCATCAAATGAACTGAAGAGAGGATACAGTGCCAAGCTTGTGAGTAGCGGCATGTGGCAGGGCCTCAGAGCGGCAGGCTGTCACGTGTGGGCAGGGAAAGGGCCTACAGTTTGAGTGTATCTGTGTGTGTGTGCTGACTTCAGCCTGATTTGTGGCCCAAATGGGAGCAGGCAGGCTGCCCGGACCAAGTTCAACTCTGCTGCTGAGGCCTGGGCGACCTGAGCATGGTGACAGTTGAGTGGGGAAAGAAAGAAAGGGAAAAAAAAAAAAAAAAAGTAGGAGAGGTGGCGGGGAGGGAGAGGAAGCAGAGGAAGCGAGAAGCTGGCAGCAGTACTGTTGTCTGTGGTCATTCCCTGCATGGACTATTAAACAAGGAAAGGACATGGTAACAATATAGGGCAACAGAGCAGTCAGTCAGAGCAGTAATGCTTAGAGGAAACTGATATGATCTCTATGTCTTCCTCTATGAGTCTCTGAGGGCTGGCACAAGAGTGAAACCTCCTGTTGGACACCAAGTAAAGACACAATTGCTGAGTGAAATCGTTATATTATGCAGTATATATATTAAGCAACCTGTCACTGAACAGACTCCTCCGGTTGTTTATGGCCGTGTGCAGAGGATGCCCAGCATTGTCCATAATGTCCAGCTAATCACCACTTACTACTCTCATCAGTAACAACATGGACAAAAAAAGCAAAACAAAAGAAAGCACACTGATAGCTGTATGAACAAATTTTCTGTCAGTATGAAAGCCTCACAGGATAGACATTTATTATTGATCAATCAATCACACCTTAGTGACAGACCCCGGTGCATCACAATGAGCGGCATTCCACCACAGATTCTTGCTTAAGAACACGATGACACATCAGTGGGCTGAGCGGAGATGACGTGTGGGTGGTGGCAGTCTCAGAGCTGAATAAAATCATGTGGCTAATAAACTGCTTTTGCAGAAAGAAACCATCTGTCTGGAGCCAACATGTGGTGATAAGTTGGCTTGATCAACTTTGCCATCTGAACTGCATAATGCAGAGGCATTTTAGTGTCAGATCATCAAAAGACACTTTGGGGCTAAGGCGATATTTCATCGTGTGTGTAGAAGAAAAAAGATAATGCAGTCTCTTATATAAAGTCATAATCTATCAGTGTGTGGCAACTGGTTTGTGTAAATATGTAAACAAGAGACACATGAGCAGGGCCCAAACTCCAGCACAGCAAGCCACTGCATCTGTAATGTTGCACATGTAATTTTTGACCAAATTTTCAGAAGATAAGAAGTTGGATAATCACCTCTCCTATTTAAAAAAAAAAAAAGAAAAAAGAAAAAGGGAAGGGAAGCACAAATCCTTCATTCTCAAACTTGGGAGCTCTAAGGTTAAGATAAAATAAAGAGGCACTATAGATCATAGGATAGTGATCATTAGGCATTAGGGCTGGGCCATATCATACTAGGGCTGTTTGATATAACGATATATCAGATGACGATATAAAAACGTCTATCGTTTCCTATTATGCTATCGTTTGTTTTGTGATGTCGTAAAATAAACTGTTTACAGCAATATTTTTCATCGTTTTGACGGTCACCTTAGTGGCTATATTAACTTCTTAAAGTTCTCTCTTTCTCTTATACACTATGGGCAGACAAGTGCCTGTTTTTACCGGTTTTCGTTAGCAACAATGACGGTAAAACCATCGCGTGGCTCCGCTGTCCGCTTGTTTTTTTCCACGTAAACCTTTCACAATAAAGCTCAAGATCCTGTTGAGACTTTTCAAAATAAAGTGAATCACATGAAAGAGTATGCAGAGAGTTTACGGATGAGAAGCAAAAAAAAAAAAAAAAGCCATCAAGTGCTAAAAAATTAACCTTAGACTCAAACTTTGAGAGAAAATGGTGGCCGTTACAACTTGTGTCTAAAAATGTATAGTTTCATGTAGGGCTGCTCAATTAATCGAATTTTAATCTCGATTACGATCTGGGCTTTCAACGATCATTAAAAATGACTGAGCCGATTATTAGCACCTCCCTCGTGCTTTACTCTCCGTTGTGGCAAATCAAGCGCACCGCTCTGCATTTCGAACACGCGTCACAACAATTAAGAGGACCCGAGGGAAGCTCGGAAAGCTAAGCAGAAGTTATTTGGAGAGGAGAGTGACTGCCGTTGGTTGAAAAGAGGTAAAAAAAAAAAAAACAAAACTTCAGTGGTGTGGAAACATTATGGGTTCACGGAGTCAGACGTGGATCAAGTAGACACAGTGTGTAAACTTTGCTACGGTGTCGTAGCTGCACCACAGAGCAACACTGCAAAGTTCACTAAACATAGATGTTTACATTTTTCATTTATGTTTTATATTGCAAACATTTGCACTGTTATCAGTATTTGCACTATTTTATATTATTTTTGACAATCTTTAAAGTCATTATTCAATACATTGTTATTGTTAAATAAATATCGTCAAATAATCGAGATCTCAATTTCAGTGAAAATAATCGTGATTGTCATTTTTGCCATAATCGAGCAGCCCTAGTTTCATGCATCACTTAAAACACTGGAATCCAGGTAAAGGACGCCCAGCTGGAAAAACTAAACGCAAGTCGAGTTGCCCGAGATTCACAGAATTTACAGAAAATATTACATTTTTGTGATTTATATCGTTGTCAGGACGATAAATGTCTTATATGAGATTTTTGTCATATCGCACAGCCCTATATCATACCGTTCACAGTAATACTGGTTTAATGTTGGGCAACGGTAAGAGAATGAAATATCGCGATAGAATATGGGTAAAACGCGCATTTGCAGTGCCTTTGTTTTCATACGCATATGGTGGAAAAAGCACGGTGGTGACAGAGAACGAGAAGGGCGAAAGCGGATCGTTGAATGAAACAGATGAACCAGAATTGTTTTGTAAAAATGCTGCAACTTCAGTGGTGTGGAACTGGTTTAGCTTTAGTCCGTCAGATACACAACAAAACACTATTTTTGGTAGAGCATGCTAGCGGGCCGTTGTTATTACCGTGTTTTTTGGAAAATACACTTAAAATCAATCCTTTGATTTTTCTGAAAATCGACAGTGCCCCTTATAATCCCGTGTGCCTTATGCTTGGATTCTGGTTGTGTTTACTGACCTTGAAACGATTTTATGTGGTACACGGCGCTCGAAAATCTGCCAACTGTTTTAGTACGACTTTGCTATGATACGAACCCACACCGCTTGATGGATTGTCGGAGGATTACGGCTATCATAGGCAGGAGCCCCGCGGAGTGATACGTACTGTGCTTCAACATAATATTACCGTATTGTGTGTGTATAACCTCTTTTTAAGTTTTGTGAATATTCTACATGGTTATGCTGAGGATATGTTGGCCAGTTTCCACTGGAAATGCCTTTTGGTTAAACTGCCAGCAAGGAATTTGCATTTGCACTGTTACATTTTTATATAACTTCCATGCACAATGTTATATCGCCCTGCTCTATTAGGCATATGTTGTGCCCACAAGAAAAAGATTTTAACCACTGCAAAAAGCAGCTTCTATGCCATCAGACATGTTGTCAATCCTTTAAATTAAGGCACATCTGTGGGAATCTGGATCTGCATTTTCTTTTGTTTATAGTCCAGTAGCATAAAAGGACCCCCTTATCATCTTCTCAGACAGTTTCACACAGTTAAAAGGAAAAGAAAAAGTCTTGCTACCTCCACTTCAGGTCCCATGCTCTTTTAAAATGGCCTGAGCATTTTCTCAATGTGAAAGAAATGCTTGGTTTCCAAGTACCTGTTCAAAGTGGTACTGCACGAGTATTAGCCAACTTCTGTCAGATGATGCAAACAGGCTGAGGGCTGCTGACGTCGCCAATAAAGCAGAAGCAATGAGGAAAGTAGCAGTTTCAATAGTTTCCACTGACTTTTTCCTTATTCCCAGGTATTTTATTTGTATTGGTGGTTTGCAACACTAATCGTTTCATTTCCCCTTCACAAAGGTTGCTCTTCCCCTTGCTATCATTTAGGGCCAATGACGCATCATGTTGGAAACAAAAAAATAAAATTTCCGGAGATTGTTAATGCTAACCCTACTTCCGAACTGACTCAAGTTCACATTCAAAGAAGGTAATTGTAGATTACAATCATATTGAAAGGTGGACAAAAAATGCTTTGGAAACAATTACTTTAGAATGCAAGGTGTGACAGGTTTTTCTCTTGCCCCTTTTTCTGTTCTTTTTTTTTTTATTTTATCTTTATTAACCTCTTGAAGTTCTCATAAAGTCTTTGGTTCACAGTGTTATTGGGTAGCTTTGCTTTATCACTGTATTCTCTCTGTTGTTTGTTAATTGCCCCTTAGGGATAAATAAAGTCTTCTGATTCTGATTCTCTGTGTGTGGACATGAGGGAGCCTGAAGAACCTGCTGCATTAAGAGAAAAGAAGAACCATTTCAAATACAGGTAGGAACATATATTCTACTATTATAGACTGATTTCATGCCATTAATGTTTCTCAGTTGTTCCATGAAATGTAAAGCAACAGGCTGAAAGACTGGAGAAAGAATTCTAATCACATGATCAGAAATGAATCATTTACCTTCAGGTAGACAAGCTTTCAGTCCGGCCTGATGTGAGCACTAAATTTGAAACTACAAAAAGAAACCATCTCCTTCTCTTAGCATCTGTTTTGCCTATGCACAGCTTTAAATCAGTGCTGTAAATATGCCATCTGAAATTTTAGTCACAGGAGTTTAGTGTAGAGTTTTTTCCTCTCCCTCTCAGTCAATGGCTCCTTTCTGTTTTTGTTTTTTAAAAGTTTACTTAACAAAAGAACAAAAACCTGCAAAAGGAACAAAACTTTAAGCTTTGTGGGCGCTTTACTGATGACAAAGCAAAGCTTACTGTGGCCGATCTTGAGAGCAAAACTGCTTGGCTTTTATTCTGATGAACAGATAAAAACCAGGGTAATAGTTCCTGCCTGAGTTTGAACGATTTCAGTCAAACTTTTTCCTAAAGGTCACCTGGTGTTCGAAACATTAAGTGAACTACTGTTAAACTGTAAGAAGAACTTGTAACCCAGATGCTGAATCTGATTGTGAGGATTTAATGATCAGTTTCAATCAAATCACACACAAATTCCCATCTTTACAACTTGTTAACCCAGTCTACGATGTTAGTATTAAATATGTGAACATATTTTCCTTCTTTAAGTTAAGAAATGACCACATATCAATGGTGGAGCAACAAAGAAATGGTCCATGCACAAAAATGAGACTCTGCCACATCTACACTGATGGTACCACAAAAAGAAAAACACAGCCTTTCCCAGGACTGGATACCGGGTGGGCCCTCACAGCTAAAAGACATTGCATGCTGCAACCTGACAAACCATACAATTATGTCAGCACAGGAATACGCACAAACTCCCACGGTGCTGGTACAACAAAACCTCCTTTTAGACATGCCAAACTCTATATCCCTGCACAGGAAGCTGGTCAGGAGGGGACACATCTCCAAACCATAAATGCAGAATCATAGTTGCATTTAAAGAACAGAAGAAAAAAAAAAAAAGAAAAAAAAAAAGGGGGGGGGGGGGGGCGCACAAGATCTTAATGCTTCTCCATCAACAACTGTTATAATTTGAATCTAATTTGTGCACACGCTCCAACCATCAGCTTTTGGTGCCAGTTTTTTTTGGCACAAGTATGGCTTTATAAGGGACTGAAATTTTAAATTAATTAGAATTATCCATGACAGATAATAAGGATAAAACTATTCTTTTTCTGCATTACCTTTTTCAACATTGCTCTCATGTTGTCTTTTGCTTTTGTCTTTACAGCAATTACCAAGAAACACTAATACTATTTTTCTATTAATTTCAACAAATGCATATTTCAAAAGAAACCATTCAACAACAAACAAGCGCTGTATTTTTGGCCCCAAGCAAGCAGGCCTACCTCATAGCCAAACTTTAACCACAAAAAAAAAAAAAAAGTGCCTTTATGAGGCAGGATGAGATCAAAGATCAAATCAGTGAGCTTTACTGAGAGCGTAAGAAGGATATTCTCCTTCAGTGTACTGTATAATCCACTAAATAAGACATTCCAAACAAACAGAAGATTTCAGCATCCCTGCAACAATGAGCTCATCTTCCTCCTACAACCCAGTCCTCTTTTAGTTGTTCCTTATCTGTTCAGACTATTGACACAAAAGAGCTGCTCCGAGCCAAAACTTAACGTCAGATTCAGCAGGCTTTTCGAAAACAAACACTCTGCAGGCTAGCTATTGTCAGAGTTACATCCTGTGTGTGCATAAGTCTGCAAAGCCAAGTATTCAGTATGACAAAAGAGGAAAGGGCTTTGGCTTTAAACACAGAACTTAAGTTTCAGTTTTTATCTACAATTCAAGTCACTTTGCTTAACTGAGCAAGACTGAGGTAACGGGCTTCCCATACAGATTAACACGTAGTCACACGGAGTGCTGCATGCATGATTTCCCCTTAACATGGCACTGCCCTATCTCCAGGGCCTGATAAAACGAGTAATTACAACTTAAAAGCGCACAAAAAAGGGATTGCTGCTGAGAGAGAGAGGCCGAGGGAGAAACTAACAAGTGTGCCTGTGAACACATACACAGCTGTTCGCTCTAAGTCACTAGGTCAGAGGTCACAGGGGAGACTAAAATATGACACCCACACACTGGCCAAGGGGGAGAAAAATGAGGCAGAGGATGAGAATAACCAGAAAAAGAAATAAATATCAAACTGAACCCATCCGAATTATCTGCAGAGACGGAGAGTCAAGCAGCAGAGGCAGATTTTTCCAAATCTGGTCATTGCTGTCTCTCATACTAATATGGAAAGTACTCTGTATTCCCATCTGATAGCAGCTATGAAAGATTGATTATTTTATCTTTTACTCACAAGACAGAACAATGCAGCGCTGTGCTTCTAGTTAGGGTGTGTGTTTGAAAGGGGAAAAGCAAGCCTGTATCAAATGGAAGAAGAGCAACAGCTGAGACTCGAAAAACAGCTGTATCTCTTCAGTCCCCTCCCCCCCCTCCGTCCCCTCATCTCCGCTCTCCCTGAATGAGCCCCTCACACCACTTTTCTGATCCTCCTCTCTCTCTCTCTCACACAAACACAGAGAGAGGCATGGCCAGGGGCTAGCTGCACACACACAAATTATAATATGAAGTGCCTGAGTTACACCGGCACTGTTGGTTCGAGCCGCTGTTCTCTCAGAGGACAAGTACAGAGAGGATCCATGTGGTACTAAACATTCATCTATTGACTATAAATAGGAATGACATTGTTTCCAGCGGCAATGTCACCCTCCCCCTTCTCTTGTAAATCCTTACAACTCTCCCACCTTCATGTGAGTCCAGCTGTAGCACAAAAGGCATCCAAATAAACCTTCAAGTTAGCGTTTCACGTGGAAAACAGAATCAAACGCAGGCCTGTCCATCGAGGCAGCAACCGTTACCGTCATAAGAGCCAGTTGTGAGGGAAAGAAAAATCTGTATGCCTTAAAAGGATGGTGACGCATCTTATTACATATAAATATTTAGTATACACATCCAGAAATGCATACACTATTATATATTGTACATATATTTATTAGTTTCAGGTTGGCCATTCTTGTATTTTGCTCGTTTGTGTTGTTGTGTTTGCACATCTCTGTTGCTTGTGGGGCTCGCACACAAGAATTTCACTCGCATGTGCTGTGCCAGTGTGCCTGCACATGTGATGTGACAATAAAAAGTGATTTGATTTGATTTGAAATGAGTCTGGCATTGCTCACAGGTGTAAATAATTACAAAACAGAACAATTGTGAAGGGGAGGAAAGCTGTATATAGGTTTGGGCCTTCTTTGAAACAGTACCATTCGGCACTTTTTCAGACAAAAGTTATTCTTTTAGTAAGGCAAATTTTGAAAATTACAGTCTAATTCAAGTCTACTTTGATAATACATGACATACAGCAGCCTTGGGGTGTTTAAAATAGTAAAAAGCAAATAAAATAGGCTAATTTCAAGTCCAGCTGTAGATCAAGCATCGCAGCAAATCATCATGTTTGGACCCATAAATTCTCAATTTTCCTTTCTTTTGATTTTGATCAATTTTGTAAATCCTGGTCTATGATAAATGATTATCTAGAGGATGTTCACAGGATGTTCACTGGCTTGTGAGTGCCAAGTCGTTAGCCAATGGGGATGTGTGTTTCACAATTAGACCTGCCCCGTTTCTCAGCACATCTCACTCCAAAACCCTGAGATGGTGATGGCGAAAATCCTTTCCTGGAGGCTTCACAGTAGCAACATCCATCTTTTATATCGTCTATGGCTGTGAAGCATATGTAGTTGAAGAGATTTTTTTTTTTTAAAAAGGAAGAAAGAAAATAAACTTTCTTATGTTCATATTTGTCTATTCTATCCATTTGTGTCAAATAAACTCCTTGTGACATTAAGGTTTACCATTTTGTCAGTTTGCCTTTTAGAAAGTATTCAAGTTTATCACTTTAGATATTAAGCACATTTCTTATTTAGTTAAATTCCACCATTTGCTCTCAGAGTGGAAATGTTAGATGTTTTCATAAAAACCTAAATAAAAAAATAAATAAATAAACAAAAAATCCATTAATCTCAACACCTGCAATAATTTCGCATGCATACAAAAAGGCTGCACAGAATGAATTAATACCCAGACTGACAGTTGGTGATGCAAGATGCGTAACTTCAGGCATGTGCAAGCAAGTCTGTGTGCAAGCCTAGACCCAACTAGTGGGAAACCTGACAAAGGCGACAGGAAAGAGATCATTCTCAGTACCACAAATCTAAATGGATTCTTTGAAATGATAGAGAAACACATCTGCCTGGGATATGAGTCATCTCTACTCATTTATCAAAGAGGTGCTGGAGAGTTAAAAAGGAAAAAAGAAAATAACAGGTGGGGAGGATACAGCACCTTATTTTCATAGTGTGCTTGAGGTCAAAAAGCCCACCTGCTGACTATCAGATGAGGAGGAAAGAGTAGAAGTGAAAACATTGGGAGCAGAATAAAGCGAAAGGAAGATGGAACAAAACACAGAGCTAGAATCGTGTTTGTCTGTATCTGATCTATTGTCTTTGGCCGGGTTCAAGACCAAGTTCACAAGTTTCCATGACATAGCTGTGGCTCAGCTCTCAGTTTTGCACCCAAAGCCAAAAACACTCAAGGTTCAGACAGATGGATGAGGCTCTGTTGTGAGACCACAAAGACTTGTCTTCAGCGCCGATACAGACCGGTGGATCAGGACAATATGCAGGGGGAAGTGGAAGGGTGAGGCATCTGTCTGTTTATGTTCAATACAGCCTAAGGGGTAGTACATCACAGTCCTGTTTTTTTAATTTGGAGAACCAAACATCACAAGTCTGTTTGCACTCTTTATTCAAAAAGAAAACCCCCAGTATACATAATGAGCCAGTTTAGTGTGGAGTTTATAGCTGTGGGAATTTTAAAAGACAGTATAAACTAAATAAATACGTTTTATTATTACACACCATCAGCGGCAATACACTTTGCAAGCCACATACTTTCTACAAGTAGTTTAAACTAAAATCAGCGACCTCAATCTCAACTCCAATTGTGCCCACCATTCCCTTACCTTTGGTGGTTAAATTAATCCTCTAATAACAACATTATCTCGCTTTAAACACTGCTCAAGTGCATCCAGTTGGCCTGCCTGGTTTTGAATAATCGTTTTAAATTTTTGCGCATCTCCACGCAGCTCCTCTGAAATCCCTGCCATTATTGCCACAAAACCTTTCAGAATATCTTCAAAGATCTCTCACTTCCTCGTTTCTGAGCAGGAACACATGCCAATCCTCGTCCACTAACTCAGCAATTTTTCAACTTACATTCTGTCTTATTAAGATCGGACTCCTCAGGCTCAGCAAGCATTGCAAACCTGTTACTCTGCCCCGCCACCATCTTGACACTATGGTAGCTAATCCTATTTGTGAAACATGCCTATAATTAAAGTAATTCTGAATATTTTGTCCTACAGAATCATATTAACAGAAAACCCTGCTAATTGAAAGCTTTTGAAGAGCGAGATTATTTCCTTCAGGGTTACTCAAATGTAACCCAATTCCCAAATCATAAAATCACCAAAGAAATCTTCACATAATTATTTAAGCAGATCAGGGCTGCATTGCATTTCATTATGCATTTAGTCCTCCATTGTATTTTTTTTAGTTTGAATATTCAGGATATGCTACAACACAGAAGTTTTGAGAAAAAAAAAAAAAAAAAAAAAAAAAAAAAAAAACTGTGGAAAAGCCTCATAACTCTTTTTCAAGTTAGCCTTTAAGACTAAGGCTTTTATTATAGGATGTCCCTGAACTCAGTTCAAGAGTTTATGACTCCAAATGCCTATAACCTGACACACCAACCCAGACCAACACCCATGAGTTTTGAAATAATGCTGGTCATGGAATAAAGAAGTGAAAAGGAAAATACAGCGGTGCATTTTTGCCTCTTCTCAATAGCTCAAAGTCACTTGCCGTTTAACATAATTTTGTGACTAACAAGCTGTTAAACTCCAACTAACACAAAACTCCATGTTTTTCCATTTTATCTGAAGTTTGATTATTTTTTGGCATTCAGAATGGATGATTTTTAGTGTAATACTGTCCACGATAATAGTACTATAAATATTTACACAGTACAAAAATGTCATATCACTGATATTGTGAGTGCAAGACCATGCGTTCATGTTCCCCAGTGCATGCAACAATGAAACAAGCCAAGGTGTGTCTCTGAGCCACAAGTCAGCCTGTGATGACGCATTAGTGCCTAAAAAGGGAGTGACTTCATCAACTTGCAACAAAGTATGATTTGCAAAAAAAAAAAAAAATTAAAATAATTACTATTCCCACTTGAGTTGGAAACAAAAAAAATGTGTTTTATCACTTAAGGCAAAATCACTATGAAGTACAACCAGGGCCTGAACTGGGAGATGCTAGGCGCTAATGATGTGCAACCCAAATGTAAACAAATGACTCAACTAAGAACCACTAGCTGCACTCACTTGCTGAGCTTTGTATGACAGGAAGAGCAAACAGTGGCTGGAAATTACTGATGCAGTTACATAGTGGAGGTGCAGGGCTTTAAGCAATTGGTTATTACAAGCTACCTTTGTTTTATGCTGCATGCACTAATACTGGAGCTGGTACTGGCACCCTGTTTCAATAGAATCACACTTCAAATTAGGAAGTGTGTCATCAGTGACAACAGCTCTCTGCAAAACACACTTGCTAATTTTGCTGACTACAAGCATCAATAAAATATTCTGTTTTTTTAAAACTGGCACAGTGTATACCCAGATTTTAAGGCTTGTCCTGCTAGTTTGGTATATGATGGACAACAACTATTGTACTAACAAAGTGTCTCAGGTGGCATTTGAACTCTGAATTTTTGTTCCTGTTCCTCCTATTTAGCTTATAGGAGCTAAAGCATTAATACATCCCTTAAATTTATGGAAGTAAATTCCCACAGATCAAGAGATAGACAAAAGGCACTGAAAACTTACCTCAAAAAGCAAAAGCCTGTCTGATTATTGATTCAACAGGTTGCACTTCAGATTTCTTATATTGTATTCCAACTGGCAACAGCTAACTGGAAATACTGAAAAAGGCAACATCTTCAAAACTTTAAGCTGATAATTCAACACCTACAGCACTTACTTTGATGATTTCAGCTTTAGGGTGACTTATTAAAAATACGATCAACATACTCAAAGCATAGCAAAAGAGAGATGAAAGCATTTCAGCTCAGTCCCATACTAGAATGGTTTATGAGAACTAATATTGGGCCATTATATTGCTAAATCAATAGGCTGTGCCTCAAGAAAGGCCAGAATGAGTCTACATCCACATATGCACCGGTATTTTACTCAACATTGCTTTTTCAATGCATTTTAGCCTTCATCCACATATAAACAGCATATAGGATTTAGTGAAAACTAAGCTTTTGGAAAACTCCTGCCAGGATAAAGACCTTTGGAAATGTGCACTTTTTTTAACATTTAAAAACAAACAAACAAACAAAACGTTGTACGTATGGATGTACCCTTAAATATCCATGCAGTGCAAGATGGCACAAACAAATAGGACGATCGTCAGTTTAACATATTCAACACTGAATGCTGTGTCACAGCTGCAGTGATGCAGCAATCACAACGGGCAAGTCTCGACACTCTGGTGAAAACTTCTTTTACTGCAAAAAACTAATAAAGAAAAAAAAAAATTACCCGATTTCCTAAAAGCCCAAAGTTTAAAATGAGAGTTGTCTTTAATAATTTATTCCAGGTTACTTAAGAATATATAATCATTATAGTCAAGTAATGGGTTAAAAATGTTAGTACTCAGCAGCACCATCAGTAAGACTCCAGCCGATTAGTAGCAGAGCTAAATTCAACTTTTTGTGGCCTGTTAAGTCTCATCTTCATAGCATAATATTTATTCATAGAAGGAAAAAGGATGAGCTTATTGTTTATTCAATTTCTAGCAATGTAAGGAGGCATACTGTAAGCAACAGTCAGCGTGCACCCCAGTGGACAAGCTATGGGATTTTTACATTACCAAGTGTCCACTTATGCCCTATGTTCTGTTTAAAACAAACAAACAGATAAATCTTCATATGATATACTCTGATACAGTTATATCTACGACAGACCGGTAAAATCAAAATCAATAAAATGAGTCACACTCAGCAACAATGGATGATAAGTGATAGACATGTTTACGAGCTTCATATTTAGAAAAGACATAAGCAAGCAGGAAGTGGAGGTGGTGAGGCAAGATAAATGAAAGTAATACAACATACAAGGTACTGTAAGTCTTGCTGCTTGATAACTGGAAGAATGAAATACAGGCTGACGAGGCAGAACTAAAATAGCGTCATGTCCACTCAAAACATGAAAGCATAGTGAAAGAGAAAGTGAGCAAAGTTACACAACTAAGAAGCAAGGCACTAGTAGTGTTGAGAGAGGGGTGGACACCAGCCTAGTCTTTCATGTGTTAGCCACTCCCATGAGTGGTTAAATCTCAAGGTCTCTAGCAGCTGCTCGGCCTATTGTACCGTGTGTTTAGCGGGGTGTGTATGTGAGAGATACAACCACCAGCCAGTTTCCGTTTCAATACTGCCTGTGTCCGCCGGCCCCCAGTGGCCTCTACTTCTCCTAAACAAGAGCTGTGATTACAACAGAGCAGGAACCACATGGCAAACACACTCATAACAATAAGAGACACTTTTACATGACTTCCTCAAAATTTGTTCGGTATACAGCAAAGGGAGAAAATATAGAGTCACGTTGCTCAATCCTACGCAGTGAAACACGGTGCCTGCCTCTGAGATTCTGCATGCATTATCCTCGTCTCTTATCTTCTTCTCGCGCTGTGATGTACGCAGGCAACTAGTCAGGCTCTAGCCAAGCTCATATCCACAACACCCACTTCATCAACTAACTGCCAGTAACATTCGAAACACCTCGTGCATAGAAAAGTTTATCAAAAACACAATATATTATTATCAGTGTTCCAAAACTCCTTGTCAAGCACAACGACCTGTTATATAACTCCCAGTAGTAGCACAGATCTTTGGTGGCTTTGTGGCGTCTGCATTGCATGCAGACAATGAACACGCACATAACCAAATTTGTACTTGCAGTGACGGTGCCAGGGCTGGGGAGGCATCAGAGGAAGAGTGTGACGACATGTGACTTCGCAGTTCCATCTGCGCTGAATGGATGTGCCAGACACACGCATAAAGTTACCCTGGCAACTGAGCAACAGCACTGGTTGGAGGTCAGAGAGAGAAAAGGAGAGATGCAGACCAAAACGCTCCTAGAATATGTAGAAGGAGCCCACAAACCGACTGCTTATTCATTTAGAAAGCTGCACTTTGCATTTTCTTACACAGACGCATGCAGGCTGCGTCTAGGAACGTTACACATAAACAGCAGCCAACGTGACGCAACGTAGAGCAGAGACACACAATCTGAGAAAGACCAGGGGTTACACTTGATGACGCAAAAGCTCTACAATGCTTATCCCTTTCTCCTGTAAACACACGGCTCCGATTCTGAGAGGGGAGTTTTATTTCACTCACACAGATGTAATCTCCGACTAATCACATTTGCAAGCCTTGGACGGAGCAGTTACGCTGCAGTGCTGAACAGATGGGCCCACGTAGATGAAGCATTTCTGGGATTAGCCTGGCCCAGACGGCGGAGGTGGCATGTAGAGTTACCAAGGGACAGTTTCTAAAAAAAATAGCTGGGGCTCAAATTACATTACAGAGAGTCACTGAATATCAGTGATTGTAAATGGAAGTGTATGTGATGATGTTAAAATCCTCAGTATAACTGATTTTCTCGCTCAGACTGTAAAGGCACTTTGTTTAAATTTTTGGAATACAGCTTGCTAATGCACAAGATTAAGTGGAATATATAAACTGAAACCAACATGATATTTTTGTATACAGACAGGAAGACACAAAGAATCAGATTGACCACTAAGAAAGAAAGAAAGACTCCCAATAATCATTAAATACAGCATTTGTAAATAGGGTTGCAGATGGGAGTTGTGTTCCTCTGGACTAATGCAAAGCTCCATGTAAGGTAGAATAGTAGAGCAACTGTATTTTATTGGATTACATTCCTAAGCCCTAGGGATGCACGGATTGTGAAATTCTGGACTGACACCAATGATTAAAACATTTCAGCCGTTAGGCTGTGCAGATACAGATTTTGTTAGTTTGCATTGTTTTTGTAATGATTCATTCTGACTTCTTGTGCCAAAGAAATTTATCTTTGTTATAAAATTAAATAAATAACTGTCAGGCCTTGATTACATTATCTTGGATCAATTCATTTAAATTTATTAAACTGGACCCCAGATACAAACAAAAGAAGAACACAAGCCACTGCCATCAGTGAATGTAATATCGGGGTGTTTGCTACATATATAACATTTTTTTAAAAAGAAAAAAAAATATCTCCCCGTCACAGAGAATTTGCCCTTCAACTAAAGGGAAAATCACCAGGTCTATTATAATAATAATAATAATAATAATAATAATAATAATAATATATTGGTTAGAAATATGTCAAGGTTTATGTTGAGTTTACTCAACATTAAAATACATTTAAGGTTTTCAAATGGTTAAAAGAAAAAACAAAAAACAAAAACAAAACAAAACAGGAAATACTTAGATTTCTGTTAAGTAAGGTAACAGACTTTTTGCATACAAACTCATGCTCACACACATAGCCAGCTGCCCCCCACCCCCACTCCAAAAGGGCTGGTTTGAGCCATGAAAATCCCTTTTACTTATAGGCCGATGGCAGTCAAGACAAACACAATCCTACTAAGCCCAACATTTAAGAGGAGCTGACTAAATGATTCAGATGCACCCTTCAAACACACAAGACTACTGTCTTGAAGACTAAACTTTCACTGTTCTCAATGCTTCCCCTTTCTTTACTTTGAATTAAAATGAAGTTAAAAACCAAAAAGAATTCCAAGCAGTTTCTTTCTTTGACATTTGGAAGTCTGAGGATTTCTGGCATTTGGAAGGAAATAGTTTTCCAAATGCCAAAGTTTTCTCTTCCTTTAGGCTCAACATTAACTGTAAGTACTCAGTGACTATGGTCTTGGAACTGGCATGACTGCCACAGTAATACTACCCAATGGATAAAAAACCTTCTGCATATATTTAACTGTTACAAAGGGCTAAGGCAAACAGGACTGTCAGTCATTTCTCCATAATGCGACACTGCAGCACTGTAAAGGCATGCTAGTCATGTGCGTGAACCAGTAACCTCGGGGTCATATGTTAAGTGTTGGGAACAGCAGCCTCACACAGCCACACCAAATATCATATGGAACATTCCTTAGAGTCCTTTAAAACAGGGCGAGAGAGGCGAGCAACAGCAAAGGGTCACAGAGGACGCTCACAAAGACTGTGCTGCACAGGACTGAGCAGAGGGAGTGGAAGATAAGATGTAACTGCTTGATTTAAACCTCCTACCAACTGCACTTCCAAAATTTCCGATCAGTGAGGTTGAGAATCCCTGGTTGCCCCCTTTTCTCCAAATAACCTTCCTGTTCTTCTTTTGTGGTTATTCTTAAACTAAGACATGCTTTAGAAAAGACGAGATAGACGTTGCTTGTGCACTGTATTGTTTGTGGGTGAACCCACACCACACCCAAAGCACTCCCCAGAGGGGTGCTTTGCAGGGGGTTCACCGCCAATGAGCCATCCCGAGCAGAGAGCCTGCAGTGGCCCGTGGCTGCTAAGTAAGCTGTGCTGGTTTAGCAGCACAAACGGGTCGACATAAACTCCCTGCCCCGACACAGAAAGTCAGATACACTAATCGCTAACTACCTAGCTCCCCCCACTCTTCTCAAAGGTTTCCATGTGAATTAGCATGATGCATTTACTGTCAACTAGCTTGCACGTTGATCTATTGTTAGCCTCACATCAAACTCCTTGGTACTGCTTCTTGATGTGTGTATTTATGTGTGCGGTGGGGCGACCTGTACATTCACGTGAGTGGATGGGATAAGAATATAATAGCTAAAATACAATGCTGCACCCAGCTACAGAGTCTGCGTTACAAAAAAAAGACGACCAGCCTCACTCGCGCTTTGCTCCAGTATCTCCGCGTCCGCTCCTCGCGATGGATGCCGATTTACTTTGATAAGCAGCCTGCATTTTAAAACAAACACACCCAAACCGCTCGTCAAGCTTGCCGCTACGTTAGCTAGCTATCGCGACGGATGGGAAGGGATTTCTTTGCAATTGTGTCGCTAACGATGGCAAACTTTGTCCCGTCGTGTTCTGTAACTGTAACTCACCGAAGTGCGCCGTTTTGCTCTTTCTTCTTCTGGTATTCCAGCGGGCACATCAGCGGAAAGCAAGCTGCTAACCGTTTTTGTTAGGCTAACACTCCCGGACACGACGATGCGCCTCGCAACAGCTGTGTTCTGTTTTGAATGAGGGCTGAGGAGGAGAGGAGACGCCGCTAACGGGCGGAGCTTCCCGGGTGCACAGCGGGCCGATCTGCCCTTTATCCTCTGCAGTAGCTCGTAATGTACGGAGACCTTTTGCTACTGTTTATATCATCCGCAGGTTGTCAATGCACTGCCAGTTAAAGGGATTCGCACAGCCCGCCCTCTATTGTAGTGCCGGACTTCTGTTTGAAGGGCTGGTTGGCTTCAAAAGGGCTAAAAGTTCATGGGTTCTCCTCTGACTCCCTCTTGTGGACAAGACACCATTGTGCTTTTCAAAATTGTTGAGAAGACTATTTTTTCACCCTAGTTATAGTGTTTGTGTCCCCACAGTGGAAATGGCGCATTTTATGCGATACAACTGGAGTTAGTGATGACTTCTCAGCAGTTTTCACACTTTGCGATGGCATCTGGGCAGGTTGAATTAGACCCTTTAGTGGGGCAGTTTTGGCCCAGGCCACATGTTTCACGTCTCTGCTTAGTATAGTATAAGCTTAATATAAAATCTCCAAAGCAGCACTAAAACTAGGTGTGAAATAACAAAAAAAAATTAGACTTTTGGGGAAAAGGAAAACTAATTGAAATGATATTAATGATATAACTAAAATAAAGTGATCTAAACCTTTTTTATCTGATGGGTATATTTGTTTCAAACTGTATAGGCTCATGTGTAGTCATTTATACACCACAAATCACAGAAACATGGGGGAAAAAAAATCAACACTTGCACAGAAATGAGATGAATGTACCATTTTTTATTTTTTTTTGCAAATGTTTTGAATGTATTGATGCACTTAATCATGTTTTTAAAAAATAATAGACATTATCTTCAATCTTTGAACCCTGTGAACGAGGTGGGTTTATTCAAACAAACTATCTAACAAATAATCTAAACCAAAACAACGATAATTCAACAAAAGTGTGCTACTCCCCAAACTTAAGCTGCCTTTCCTTTTCTATACCATGCAGCTCCCTCGCTCGATTTTTCAGCTCCTCTGCTTTCTTTTCATCCTTTTCTGTACCATCCCCAAGTCTGTACATGCGACTTGCATTGGCACAGCCCCACACGTGTCCCAGCTCACAAGCCCTGTTAGCGTATTTTAGAGCGAGAGCCATATCTGATGCCAGCCCTTTGGAATTGCCCTCAATGAACAAAGCGCTGAGGTTAAAGCAGGAAGGAGCGAATCCACCTGCGCAGGCCTTCTCATAGTACTGCCGAGCTGCTTTCAGGTCAGGTCCTCCTTCCATAGCTTGTCCGTCATGGGCTAAAAGACCAACATTATGGCAAGCGTCTACAGACTTCTTTCCTCCAGAATTGCAGGAGTGCAGAAAACAAGAGTAGGCTGCTTTTAGACACTGGGTGACTCCACCTGGTGGAGAAAAAAAAAAAGATTAGGGGACTGACTTAGAATTTTGTAATGGCATTACTTAAGTAGAAGTAACCTTAGAGGTCATTCATGCTAGTAACAAGCTGCAAAATGTATCAAAGGATCAAAATTACAAGTAGTACTTAAATGACTGGTGATAATATGTGCACTATATTATGCACAGTTGCTTCAATAAGTCATCGCTTCAGAAGCTTATCCTGGAAACTTTTCAGCTTTTACAGTTGTGCTGACACAAAATACTGTGACAGCTAAAGGAACCACGGACCAGTTAGGCTTACTGGTTGCCCTTTCATGAGCTTTTCTTATAAAATCTTAATTTGAATAAAATAAAATGGCACAATATTTCGATTTCACATTGAAATGTAGTAGGGTAGATATAAAAGTCTAACAGAAACTCAAAGCCTTCAGTATAGTGTTTAGTATTTAACACTTCAGAAAAGATAAATAAGGAGGTTAAATATCCACCTTTGCCGGTGACGTGGTAAGCACCGAGTTTATAGCAGCTCTCTCCATGCCCATGCGTCTCACAGTTATGTTTGAGCACTTGTGCTGCAGAATCGTAGTTCTTCTTGACCCCTTCCAAGTAGTCAGCGAGCCTTTGGCACCCTAAAAGCATGAAACAGGGGGCAAAGAGTGAGGAAAACAGAACTGCATAACTACCATGTGTTTCAGCACCACCGATCTGTGAACAGCTCAGAAACTTCTACCTTCAGGATCTTTCTCATTGTAGCACTGAAAGCTGTACTCCACGCCTAAATTATCCAAAAACTGCTTCACTTCCTTCTCGTCTTCAAAATTTATAAGTCCAGCCATTTCTCCGCTTTACTTGAACTAGTTTCACCTCTGCAACAATCACATGTGCTCAGCTCCTCACGGCGTCCACCGCTGCTGCTTGACCTTGATGACTGACTTTGATATGCGATGCTGAAAAAGTTCTTCCCAAAACGCAAAGGTCTGTCTGGATGCTTGCCGCTATATGTGAAGTCATTATATGAGCAAAGTGTGCTTGATGGTATAATAGTGTCCCTTTGAAAAGCAGATGGACGCGGTCACGTTTGTCTTCGGCTGTTCGCTTCCTGGTTTTGTAACTTTTCCTTGCGGGCTTCCGTAGTCCAGCCTCCCTTCGTTAATGTACTTCCGGTGCTATGACCTTTGTTTACTGTCTGTCTAGTCGCTCTAGTTAAAAATAGATCCAACTGCTCACAGTGGAAATTACATGCCAAACAGGTTTCTAGGTTCAGTCTTTCGGTCGCTTCAGCAGCTGGTCGACATGAATTCCCCCTCATTCGTAAGCTTTCGACGTTTTTGCTCGCCTGGTGATTTTCTACCACCGAGACACCAAGTGAGCTAGCTAGCTGGCTCTCTGTTAAGCTCCGTTGTGTTCGTGCGTCGTCACGTTCTCCTGGTACCTCTTAGAGTGATCAGCAGCTCCTCAGACTCTCACACAGGTGGACACTGTAAATTGAAAGGGAAAGAGGTGTCCGAGACGACGAGCAGGCTGGTTATATAATCACAAGTCTCGGTTGTACAAGCTAAAATATATTTTCTTTTAAAGCCTTTGCCATGGCCTGCAGTTTCCTAAACACGGTAAGTCTCAGGTGATTTATTTGCTTTGACAGTTGTAGAAAATTGTACTCGGTGCATCCACATCAACACACCTCTTGGTTTTCAGGAGGAGGCGTCTCCAGCGGCTCTGACAGACCTGTGCCTCACCTATGTGAGCCAAAACCTGGAGTGTTTCTGCGTGAAGCGCCCTGATGGCTCCTTCTGTTTCAGGGAGGCTGTACTCTTCCCGCAGGAGCTGGCAGACCAGCTCCTGGCCAAAATGGCCACTGAAGGTAAACCTTTAAAGACGTTTACGAATAGTCCAGAGTATTGCTGCAGCCTAGCGCTCTAGTTTCTACACACATACATTATTCATTGGATCATAAAAGGTCACCATGATACTCATGAGGATGAAAAATCTTAACTTGCACTTGGGGGAAATATTTGAAGTGAAAGCCACTTCAAACTGATGGCCAGTAAACTAAATCCTTGCCCTGGGTAAAAAGCCAGTGTTGTTTAAGGTTGTGCTTGATTCCGAAAGATAAATTCACTCTGCTATAGGTCTGCTGAACGACAGCACAGTGGGTGTGTTTCGGAACTGTGAATACTTGCGGTTGAGACGGGCCTGCATCCGTACTGCACGGATCTCTGCAGAGGCCTTCCAGAAAGCCCTGTGCCCTCACAGATTGCTGGAGTTGGATGCTGCCCGGGTCAATGCAGACCTTACCATTCCTGATATCCTGCAGGGGCTGGCCACTAATAAATATTGTCAGGTAATATGAGAGTGTGTCAGTTTTTTGTGGATAACTGCCCTTTCTTTCCACTGTATGAAAGTAATTTAAACTTTCTCCCTGCAGGAGTCCCTTCAGCGACTTGTCCTTACAGGCCTCACCATGTCCTCTCTGGAGGAACCAATCTGGTATCGCTTCAGTGCCCTCCAGGGCTTGCGTTCCCTCTCTCTAGCTAATGTAGACTTCTACGACTCTGGGCTAGGCGATGTGTGTTCCCTGCCTCGGCTGGAGAGCCTCGATCTTTCTAATACTTCAGTCACAAACCTGAGCCCGCTGCTGGGCCTGAAGGAGCGGCTGCGCTCACTGACACTGCATCAGTTGAAAAGGCTGGAGATGAGCACTGCTCAGCTGCTGGGAGTCATAGGCCAGTTGAATGTATTGCAGGTTAGTGGTTTGATTGTGTGTCTAGTATTAAACCTGTTTCTCTGTTTTTGTTTTGGTTTTTTTTCAAAAAACATTTTAAGAAAACTCCATCTCTGAGGTTTTATAAGCCATGCCTGTTTGTGTGTGTGTAAACCTTTGCACATGCAGCACCTGGACATTAGTGATGATAAACAATTTACCTCTGACGTGGCTCGTCAACTTCTCGGACAGCCAGGGATTCTGCCCGCCCTTGTTTCCTTAGATGTCTCAGGGAGGAAACAGGTGTGTTCATCTGCTTTAATATTTTTATTTGTTTCTTGGTTAAACCGCAGTCAAAGCACACATATTTTAAAGTCGAGTAATTTCTTATATCTGTGAATGTTACAGGTGACAGATGCAGCTGTTAAGGCATTTGTTGAAGAGAGGCCAGGAATGACCTTTGTGGGACTTCTGGCCACAGATGCTGGTTTTTCAGACTTCCTATCAGGAGAAGGAAATCTAAAGGTAGGTATAGAATGATCATAAATGGGCACTAAACAAAAAGTGAAAACATCAGGTTTGCTCAAGTATCTTCTGTGTGCCATCAGGTGACTGGAGAAGCTAATGAGACTCAGATCTGTGAGGCACTGCGGCGCTACAGTGAGAGAGAAGGTTTTGTGAGAGAAGCTCTCTTTCATCTGTTTAGCCTCACTCATGTCATGGAGAAGCCAAGGCCTGACATCCTAAAGGTAAACACATTATCCTTGAACCTATTAAGTTATTATTTTACTTAATCTTTAAAAGAAATTATAGCATCATATCATGGTTAAGTAGTGCACATAATGTCTTAATCTTAATTGGTCCCTTTGTCAGCCACAGATATCCTCCTTAAGTGAAGAAGCACTATACTACCATTGTATCTCTGCACAGTTTAGTTACTCATCATTCTCGACTTCCTGTTTCTTGAATTTTTTTTCTTCCTCTTTCTGTGTTTTTTTTTTTTTTTTTTTTTAAATAGCTGGTAGTTTTGGGAATGAAGAATCATCCGTCCACTCTGAATGTCCAGCTAGCCGCGAGCGCCTGTGTGTTCAACCTGACGAAGCAGGACCTGGCAGCAGGGATGCCAGTTCGACTGTTGAGCACCGTCACTCAGCTTCTACTGGAAGCCATGAGGACTTTCCCCAACCACCAGCAGGTAGCTTCATGCCTGGCTGCTTTTGCTCATTCCCAATAAACAGTTAGTTTATAACATAGATTTTATTTAGCAGATTGCAATTGACTGATACAGTTTACCTGCACAGAGAATTCTTCTTTCTTCTTCTTCTTCTTCTCTTTTTTTGTCCATTATGTCACAGTTTCTCAGAAAATAGCTCTTTGCATGTTATAATGGCATTCACTGACACAATTTTCCTTTCACACATTAGTGGATTTCTTGATTTTAAATGTGTGGGTTTTGTAACTCGTAACATAGAGGATGAAATGGTCATTTACCAAAAAAATAACAGCTAATAAGGATAAATTGGAAATTATAATTATAGATTATAAATCTTTTTAAAGGGCACAAAGTTTTTCCATTTTAAAAGCATCAAGATTGTCGTTGCTCTACATGGATTTTATAGCCAATTTTTTTTCTTTTTGTTGCCTGTTTATACAGTAGACATTATTACATTCACTCTCACAACCTGCTTCTGCATACATTAATAATAAATCAAACTTGGTCAACTAAGTTGTCAGATAGATGTGTTAAACAAAAGTAAGAAATCAAGTTTAAAGGCAAGCACAGTTTTAGTCCAGTATTCTTGAGGGTAGTGGCAGGAGCGTGTCAGCTTTGGAGAACACTGTGTTAGCTGGGTCGTTTGGTAACGCCTGTGAGTGTTGCGACAATATGAAATTTAGAAAGATTTGAGGAACTTCCCACAACCACAATAAGTAGTTTCCCTTTTTTTTTACAAAACACAAGTAAATAGTGCACTGCGTAACGTTATGTTTGTTTGTTCCTCAGTAACAAGATTTCCAAATCAATACAGCCTGGAATGGAAACAAATGCAGGGATCTGGTCACAAGTAGAAATGAACCATTATAGGAAGTGACGTGCACAGCTGGATATTGGACAAAAGGATTTGTTAAGCGATACACATTTTATTCTAAAATTATGGGGGAAACGTGCTTTGTGCGATAACTGTTCAGTGTTGTGATGATGTACAGTTGAGGTTGTGTTGTGTTTTAGCCACATGCTGAATAGGCAGTTTTTATAGATAGATGGATACTTTATCTATAGAAGCATAATAAAAAATAAAAATGAGTCCACAGTAAATAAACAACACAGTTAAAGTGCCACAGGTGCATAGTGAGTAGAACTTATGCTGTGTGATAGTACAAGAAATGTTGCTCTTATATAAAAAAAAATAAATAAATAAAAATGGGGTAATTAAAGAATAGTAAAGTAAGACTTAGATTGTGTGAGAGAGTGGTTCAAATTACAATAATAAATAATATCTACACTATAATTCTTAGAAATATGATTTGAACGTTACTTCTTGTGTTTTTATGTCAAACATTTCCTCTGTTGGATGTTTCAGACAAGGGACAAATATCCCTTGAAAGGTTGTGATGGGAATCCAGCATTTTAAAAAAACAAATATCTGTATCCATCCACTGTGGTGACCTTTTATAAATAAGGGAGTGTCCAAAAGAACCTTTGTTAGTTCTGTTGTTTTTCACTGTGTATTTTCCCCATGTCGTCCACTAAAGAGACTGTCCACAAAGTCAAGAGAAAAAAAAAAGGATTTAGCATATGCTTTCTAAACTAGCTCACATGTTTGCATGCGGAATTAATGTTTCTCCTATTGTTGTAAGCTTGAAAATGCAGTTTATCTGTGAGCACTGTTATTTATTCATTTTCCATTATATTTTCCTGCACAGGCTCTAAGTCAGATATAATATTTAACCAGCCTATTGTGACTAAACAGAACTGATAAGAAGATAAAAACATAGGAGCAGCAGGAGCAGCAGTCTGATAGCTTTTAGGTTCTGCAATCATGGCTGTTTTCTCTTTTTATAGTTGCAGAAAAACTGCTTGCTGTCTCTGTGCAGTGATCGCATTTTGCAAGAAGTTCCATTCAACAGGTGGGAAACACCACATTTGTTGTGTAAATATTGATCATTTTGTTATTAGTTTTTTTTTTATTATTTTATTTTAATTTTTTAATTTTCATTTTTTTTAAAGGTTGTCAAAGATTTTAACTATAAACATGCCAAAATGTGATCAAAGTTAATTCGTAATTCTCGGTTTGTGACGTAACACATTTTCAGTAAAGGTAGAATTTAAAATGCTCTGCTTCCTTTTACTGTTTAAAGGTTTGAAGCTGCCAAACTGGTCATGCAGTGGCTTTGCAACCACGAAGATCAAAACATGCAGAGGATGGCTGTGGCAATCATTTCCATACTCGCTGCTAAGGTACATTTGGTGTTGTATTAGTACCACATATGCGGTTATTCATGCATTGAAAGTACATCTGTAGGGTATTTTCTTTGAGTGCTGCAACATTTGCTTTTTTGCAGTTATCCACAGAGCAGACGGCCCAGCTGGGAGCAGAGCTGTTTATCGTGAAAGTATGTTTTGAGTTGTTCTTTTGTTGTTGTTGTTTTTTAATCTTGGATGACTTTCATCTGCCTTTACTCATTTATCGAAAAAAGGCTGATTTTCAGTACAATGCATTCTCTCTGCCCTGCAGCAACTGCTCCACATCGTGCGTCAGAAGGCAACTCAGGGCGTGGTGGATGCCACCCTCAAATTTACACTGAGTGCACTCTGGAACCTCACTGATGAATCGCCAACAACCTGCCGCCATTTTATCGAAAACCAGGGGCTAGATCTCTTCATTAAAGTTCTAGAGGTACATGGAAATTATGTGAACATGTAAAGAAAACAGGCAATGCTACATACAGAACAAATTTAAGCAGATTTCTATAGGAATTCATCATCACACTTAATGATGTGTTCCTCCGTATAAGTACACATGGCTTCGGGGCAAGATGACTCACTGTTGTTTTTATCCCTACCTCCCCCTCTCTTTATCTGCAGTCGTTCCCCAATGAATCTTCTATTCAGCAGAAGGTTCTCGGGCTTTTGGTGAGTTTACTTCTCTTTTTTTCATCCCGAAGCTAAACTGAATCTGGAATGCGTTAACAAAATTAAGGAATCATTATTCCCTGCTCGCCTTTTGATTGTTGTAGAACAACATAGCAGAGGTTGGGGAGCTGCATGGAGAGCTCATGGTGCAGGGGTTTCTGGACCACATCAGCAGTCTGCTGCACAGCCCGGAAGTGGAGGTCAGCTACTTCGCTGCAGGCATCCTTGCACATCTGACGTCACGAGGAAAAGAGGCCTGGGCGCTCAGCCCCAGTCTTCGGTCCTCACTGCTTGAGCAATTGGTAGGAATAAGCAAGCTTAATGAGAACTCTTGTGCATAAATACAGTTATTGGAAATGTTGGTTTTTAGCGTGATGCGTTTGTGTGTCTGTGCAGCATGCTGTCATTATGAAGTGGCCCCCGCCAGAGTGTGAAATGGTGGCCTACAGGTGAGATACAGCTTCTATTCAATAATGATGGAGTATTATAAAAAGGATGCCAAAACAGGAAACCTTCTTGCCGAGAGGCGACTATGCTAACTATTGTGTCAGCAAAATCTCAAATTTATAGATCTCAGAGCCAAATCTTCCAAACCTCATGTTAATACGTTACATTCAGTTCAATGTTTTGTTTTTTGTTTTTCCTTAATGTATTTGGAGACAAATCCTGTAATCTCAGGGCACCTAATATTATAACGCCAAGACCCTACAAACCAATAAATTGAAGCATTTGATGACAGTGGGGGGGAAACCGCCTTTAAACTCTAAAAGACCTCTAGTAGAATCGGGCATCCTTTATCCTGAGACAGACAAAATAGATTAAAAAAAAAGGTGCACACAGAGATGATAAATTACAAACAAGGTAAAGCACAAAACTGTAAGCAAGTGTAAGCAAAATTAAATGGCAATAGTCATAGTGACATTTCAGTATAATGTGGGTTTAATGTAAGACATTAGGGACAAGTGCGTAGTACATCCCAGCCTCCAGAGTCTAGCATAACAAAGGAATGGTTCAGGGTCACCTGATCCAGTCCTAACCATAGTGTTTATCAAAAATGAGCATTTTAAGCTTGATCTTAAATTACAGATGGTGCCCGTCTCTCCCACTTTTGAGTAGCTGGTTCTACATGTAAGGGACGCGATGGCTGAAGGCTCTGCTTCCCATTTTAATCCCGTCACACAATAATTGTCATTTTCTTCCCTTCTTTAGGTCATTTAACCCCTTCTTTCCCCTACTGGAGTGTTTTCACACCCCTGGTGTCCAGCTGTGGGCAGCCTGGGCAATGCAACATGTCTGTAGCAAGAACGGTGAGACACAGATCCATGCAAAAATAAAACCAAAGGTTATTCTAGCTTAATGTGATGCCTCACCTACTCAAACCTCTTGTGGATACTTCTGTGTGTGCAGCTTCTCGCTATTGCAGCATGTTGTTGGAGGAGGGTGGTCTGCAGCAGCTGGAGCATGTTCACAAACACCCACAGACCCACAGAGACGTCAAACTGCTGGCTGGGAGCATACTAGAGAGCCTACAGCGCCACAGAGCTCGCACCGGCCAGCCACTACACACACACACAAGTCGCCGCCCACCGCCGCAGTAACCTCACAGAGGTAAGGCATGATCAGCAGCTAGCTCACCCTCGCAGAGGTTGAAGATTGATTATGCTTTCATTCTCTTTCAGAAAATCCGAATCTCTGGTGAAGAAGAGGAAATTAAGCTGGGTCCCACCGTGGATGGGAGGTGGTGGTCACGTGTGTGTTTGTGTGTGTGAGAATATATCTCACACACAAACATGGACTTACAAGAATCTCTAAAAATGTAAACTGAATTAAGGACAGAGGCATTGCAGTTCTTTGCACAGAGTAACCTTATTTATTTTCTCGCTTTTTTTCTCTTTAAAAAACCATTTCTCTGTGTGCTTATCAAAAAATAAGAAAAAAGTAAATTATGATAAACTGTCTGTCACTAGAGCTCAAATCAAATCATGAATTTGTGTTTGGGCCTTTTTCAGTCAGCTTTTGGTATCAAGAGGAATTGTTTTTTGTTGTTTTTTTAACCCGAAATATGTCAGTGCACACTTACAAATCTCAGTTTGGGAATAATTCCCCAAAGCTCAACTGAGGACCGATACCCTGATACCCTCATATGTTACAGAGTACTATGGATGTCTGAACTGGTTGATTAGCTCTTAAATTTACGCATGCCATCGCCCTGAGCTCAAGCATGGGGGTTAGGGTTTGTCTGAATGCTTATACTGTTCGTTTTAGGAATGCCTGCTTGTTTGTTTATGGCAGTGCTCAGTTCACTGAAACCCCCGCCTCTGGGTCTGCAATACTACTGCTGCTCTACTCGTCATTTAGTCTTTTATCAGCTAACGCCTTTGATTTGATGTGACAGGACGCTTGCCGAGGGTGTATTCAGTGGGTTCGGGCGTTCCAAACATTCAAACACGATAAACTAAATTATAGAGAAATCATCTTTTTGAGAAACTCAATTGCATTTTTTTTTTCTTTAAATTTTCTAAACATTGGGGAGCCCTAAATCCATCCCCTTGGTGGCAGAGCCAGCAGTGCAGAAAGCTCACGAGGACAATTTACATGATAAGCTGAGTACTACAGTCACATGTGTCTGTTTACGTCCAAATATACTTTCCTGGACACAAATGGCAATAATGATGTGGCCAGCATAGTGAGGATAGGTGTACATTTGCAGTGAGTCACATCTGTTTTCTCTTTGAGAAACTTGTGTATATATTTATATATAAGTATGTTTTTTGTTATGCATCTGAGTGTCTTTAAGACAGACAGCACTTCAGTGTGAGCATGTGTGCATATATGCGCTTGTACAAGTGTCTGCATCTCAAAGAGTGTATGTATTTGTACATAAGGATACTGAAGGGGGGGGGGTCGTTGTTTAGGAGTGATTGCATGGAAATTATTCTACTGTATGTTTTTCAGTTCCATCTGATTGAACAAAGGGAAGAAAAACTGTTTATACAACAATAGCGTGGAAACATTTAAATTATTTAAAGGCATTTCTCTGTTCTGAAAGTGACCGGCCGTGTGATGTCTGCATCCTACAGGCTGCTATTTTAACAGTTATGCTTCTGCCGTTTAGACTTGCTGTTACAGCTTATGAGACTGGCTACATTTTTGTTGTTCATCTCTTATTGCAGGCCTTGTCATTTACTATGCTGTCAACACATAACTAGGAAAGAGTACTGAGGAGACATGAAGCAGAATAAAGTACAATTATTTTTGCATTTTGAGAATAAAGTCGACTCCCTTAATCCACAAACTAAAGGTAGGAAAGTGACCACTAGCTGCCAGAATGGAGGTGATTTTTCTGGTCAAAGTTTATTCTCAAAATGCAAAACTTTTGCTGAAACACTTTGATAAATAACACTTTCTAAATAATTGGAGATAAATTTGTTTGGCAGGAATGCCAGTGACAGGTTAGGAGACTTGAAAAGATTACTGGATGTATGGTTATATAGATAAATATAGAACATTAGGCTCCAAAATGATACTTAATGACGCATGTGTCCCAGGCTAATAGTGTTTCCACAAGGATAGTCTTAGATGACAGAACTTTTGGGGGTTTTTTCCGCCAAAGTCGTGTAGTTTGGTTGAATATCGCCCTGCATAAAAGGCCAGTTCTTAGTTTTTTCCACAAGCGTTTTAATCCATTGGAAGATGCAGAAAGTCAAGGTACTGTATGTCTGCTGTGATTGTGCCATGTTGCTGCTCAGAATCGCATTTTCAAATTTAGAAATAAAGAATGTACATTGCCATAAAACTGGAGATGACCCATGTGCTGTCTTTTTTATTTATTTAGTTTCATTTCAAAGATGACCTTGTTCCTGATAAAGCATCAAATATAACAAATTATAAACAATCTGCACTTGTCAGTCTGATCCTGAGTCACAAAAGCAAGTGGCCACTATTGAGCACTTGCATGGCCTAAATTAATGTACTGGCACCGGCTGAGAGTCACAAAGACAATCAATAGATGTTAATTGTTTATCTGACATCGGGCTACAGAAAGCAGTGTGCTTCTGTGTTCACATGTCGGTACGACAAAGAAATCCAGTAGCTCAAAGGAGTTTATTCCCCAGTGTACCGCGGAGCTCTCTTCTCTATGAAGGCTGCCATACCCTCTTGTCGGTCCCGTGTGGGGATGACCTATAAAGAGAGGACAAGTAAATGATGATTTAAGTGGAGCGAGCATCAGAAGGTTCATGTCAAAGCTAGGCCCGACTAGAATTTAATTTATAACAGCCTCAGCATCAGCTATGTGTTGGGTTGCCTTAGAATTTAGCTCAAAAGAAAATTCCTGAACCACAACAATTATGCCAAATTAAAACAAGTGTTTCGGAAATCATAAACAAGAAGTGGAAGACTTACTCGAGCATAACACATCCTCTCTATCGCCATTGCTGAACCGATATCAACCTGGAAGAAAGAACAGTCACTAAATTCACTGATGTAAAGACCTTTAAAGAAGATCTGGGATTCATAATGTACCTCCAAGCCTCTGTTCATTGCCTCTTTAGCCATCCGCACTGCAATAGGAGCCTGAGCAACAGAAACAAAAAGGGTTAGATGCCGATGGTATTATCTCCTTCCATCCTAATCAGGTGCCCAAACCACCTGGATTGGCTCTACTTTAAATATAGGACCTTTGGAATATAAACAATGATAGACACAAAAATGCTCACCTTCCTTTACGTTTTTGTCTCTGATACTTAGCTACTTTATTTCACTCTACCACTGACGTCCCTTTATGTTGTTGTTTATTCAATTTTTTGTTCAAAAATTAAAGTTTGAGAGAGAGAATCAAAAATATTAAACTGTTGATCAATCAATGTGAGCAATGCATTTCTACAGAAATTTAACTGGAGGAACTCTTTACAGTTTAATCACATGCAAGCAGCAGTACATTTGTCTTAGAAATTCCAGGAAAACAGAAGTGCCAAAATAAAGATCTACACCCTCTTATTATTTCCTCTGTGCTCCCTCACTTTGATTCAGTGCAAGATCCTGTTAATCAATCAATCCGTGCTAAGTCGAGCATAAATGTGTTGGAAAATGTGATGGTGTATGGTGCTATTTGTGGTCCATTTCTCCACTTGACTGCCACTCTAACCCCACTGACTGTGGGCATCTGAACTGGAGTGAAAGATATATGGAACGACAGAGGCCTGGAGAGAGGGACAAGCAGAGGGAGATGGTGAGAGGGAAGGTGGGAAGAGGAAAAAAAAAAAACAAGACGGAAGAAAGGAAAAAAGAAATGCATTGTTTTTGTTTCTTCCCCTTCCACTGCATCCAGAGAAAGGGGAAAGGGAGCAGATCCCCCTGCCTGAAGGAGGAGAGATGCAGCAGTATCAGAGCTTTAGCGGCATGAAAAGTGTGTTTGTACTCTAACCTGGGGCAGTATCTCCCTGGCCAGGCTGAGTGCCTCTCTGTAGGCAGCGTCTCCTGTCTGGTTCTGTTCTACTACTCTGTTTATGAGCCCCATTTCCAGAGCTGTCTGCCCTCCCACGCGCCTGCCTGATAACAGACAAGGAGAGACAGTGACACACCAAATCCTTGCTCACTGATGAGCATTCAGTGCCACTAAAATCACATCAATATTTCTGAATTACTACCTGTGAAAATGAGCTCTTTGGCCAGAGTGACACCGATCATCCGTGGCAGACGCTGACTGCCCCCTGCAGGACAAACCACCTCAAGGTCAACTTATCACAGCTGCTTTATCTCTATTTACATACAGTCAGTGCAGTTCAGGGTCATTTCAGTGACCTCTGTTCGTCTTACCCGCCCCTGGGAGCAGCCCCCGTGTCGTCTCAATAAGACCCATCTGTGCCGAATTTGCTGCAACACACATACACACACAAACAGAGGACAGTTGAAGGTCTAAGTGCCATTAAGCTGGAGAGAGTGTAAAATCTGACTGATGTCTCTGTCAGAGCAATTGACACAAACACCTGCTCACCCAGCTCATCTGTGCTCAACCAATCACTGAGCTGCTGCGCCTAATATAACCAATCACATGAAGGTTCAAACGCATGAACAGCTGGGCAGATGTGGCCTCATTAGTCCCCAAGCTCATCAACAGATCATTAGAGCTCCATCGTCTCAGGAGTATGTTTTTAGCTTGACCATTGTGTATATAACACATTTACATTTATTCAAAGCTGTTTAAAAGCTGACAGTTTAATTTCCCCCTAAGTTACTTATAAAGAGTTGGGAAAGTTTTGTTTCATTTTAGAAGATATTGTTTCAGTAAATTACCTGTTCATTAACTGTGATAGCTGAAATTGTGTAAATATTGTGTGAATAGTCCAACATATATTCATTTAAACTAAATAGTAAAATAAAATTTTTTTACGTCAGTCTACATATAATGGAAACTTTTAAAATACACAGTATTTTGAAATCTTTTCAGAAACGTTTTCTGCGCTCTAAGATTATTTTTTGCCCCCCCCCCCCCCCCCGGGGAATCCTGTGTGTCCAATGAGGAAATTGTCAATGAAGAGAAATGATCCCATGTTGAAACTGCTATTCTCCACCACTGATCTGATATGAGTGGATTAGTGACAGCTGTAAAGGGAACATGACATCCCCTTTCTAACCTGATTAGCATCACCGGAAGAAAGAAAGCAGATCCGATTCGGAGTTGACAGGTGAAGGTTCAGAGGTCACTCACCAGCAGCGCGAAGGTCACAGGCCAAGGCTAACTCCAATCCACCTCCCAGTGCAACTCCATCCATCGCTGCGATGGTCGGCGTGGGCAACAATGCTGCCAGGTTATTGAAACAAAGTGAGCAAAGTTTACAAATGGATAAACACATTTAGCTTGAAAAAAAGACTGACTAATCACTCAACCTTAATGGGGTTTTTTTGTTTGTTTTTTTACCTATTTGAGTCATGAGGGAGCGCAGGCCGTGAACAAACAGATCAGACTCAGAGTTGTTCATCAGAGCTCTCTCCTTCAGATCGGCACCTAACCATAAATCATAACGCACATGGTCACACATCATTACTGCACACTTTGATCACACCTTCCTGGCACCAGAGATCACTCACCTGCACAGAAAACGCCCGGCACTAAACTCCTGAAGATAACCACACGTACCGCTGAGTCATTGTACAGAGTGGAAACCACCTTCCTCATCTGCACACACACACGTCATCATGTCTCAGTGGCTGCTGCATATGTGTTTAATGTATGTGTGTGTGTGTGTGTGTGTGTGTGTGTGTGTGTGTGTGTGTGTGTGTGTGTGTGTGTGTGTGTGTGTGTGTGTGAGAGAGAGAGAGAGAGAGAGAGAAAAACGTGGAAGTCTGCTTACCTGTGACACAAACACATTGCCGAGAGCATTTCTGGCTTTGTGCCGGCACATCAACACTTCTACGATCCCTGAGGAAAAGAAAGCAACAACAGGAATAAAGGGCAACAGCTAGAAATTAATCTTGCTGAGTTTTTATAAACATGCCGTTTACAATTCAGTAAAAATGTGGGTTCATTAACTATTTATTTCCACCATGACCATGATGGAAATCAAGAGTATCAAACCATGGAATCGGCTTTCTAAAGTCACCTTAGTCTGGAAGACACGTAGTAGGCCTAATACGTAAAACATCCTGAAACAAAAATATTTAATTTGTAACAAAAGCCAGTTGAAACCTAAAACGCTCACATATACGTGTTAAAATACTCTGCTGTTAAAAGAAAATTAAAGAAACTCATCAGATTCTTGTGGGATATATCTACTGATATGCTACCATCTACTGATGGCCTGAAACAATGTTACAGGCAGCATAATGTTCACCGCGACTTTTCCAGGCCCTCCCATGTCTGTCACTTGTGCTCAGGGTGAGCCTGCTATCATCTGTGACAAGCACAGGATGCCACTGGTGGACCTGCCTACTGGGCTCCACGGTGCTGGGCAGTGAACACAGAGCCCACTGGAGGAGGCTGACCTTCATAAAGTCTATTTCTGATTGCTTGGCCAGAGATATTCACACCATTGGCCTCCTGTTGGTCAATCTGTTGGGCTCATCCTGTTCCTCCTTGCATAAAGGAGCAGATATCAGTCCTGCTGATGAGTTAAAGACTTCTATGGCCCTGTCCAGCTCTCCTAAAGTATATGCTCGTTTCCTGGAATCAGTTCCATGTTCCTGTGACTGTGCTGGGAGACAAGGCAACCCTTCTAGCAATATTGTTATACCATCCTGGAGGATTTGCACTACCTGTGCCACCTCTGTAGGGTGCAGGTATTGCTCATGCTAACAGTGGTGACACTGACCCTAGCCTTATGCAAAACTATTGGGAAAAAAGTCAGGAAAGATGAGAAGGGAAGAAACTGCTAGTGACCTCCACCTGTAAATGACCAGATCAATATCCCAGAAGTTTAACTGACTTGATGCTACACTCTGATTAAAATGTGCTCCTTTAACCTGACACATGACATGTGTAAAAATAATGTCGAACATACAAAATAAACATGGAAACAATAAAGCTACATAAAAATATGTTCGCACAATGCGAAAATGGTTGCTTGTGGGCATGAAACTTATTAAAAATACACATTGCTATGCATTAAACACATAACTCGAATTAAAATGTATTAAGAGTAGCAAATTAATGATTTAGTCAGTGAAGAAATTTAAAACTTCGTGCAAAATTAAAGAAATAAGGGGGGGCACTACTTTTCAACTCCCAGCAGAATGTGGTTACTTTCTTACTACACGCCTAAATAAATGTTTACTGGTAGTTCTGATAAACAGTAACGCGTTATGCATCTATACTTAAACAATTGTTCTGCTAATCAGTAATAAAACAGTACTGGAGCTCGGTGTTGATATATAACCTAATTACTGATTTAGTTAAGAGTCTCCATATTTCATTTATGTGAAGTCTCCTTGTCATGTTAAAAAGTACAGTTTGAATTCATGAGAAGAAATTAATGTCCTTCAACACAACCGCCCGTTTCAACAGTAATCTAGAAATACGATAACCTGTGGGAGTTATCGACCAGTCGTCACCAGACAGCAAGTAAGCACAGAAATTTGACATTTGCGAGGGGTTCCGTGAGACTAAAGCGTTGAGAAGATGTCAAACACAAAAATATGTTTCTGCAAACTTTCGTGTTATCATCATACTGTTGTGCAAAAAGTGCCCCTACCATCGTCTTTCCCCTCTAACCGCTTTAAATCCACCTCTACGGCAGCCGCCGCCTCAGTGTGCTGCCTGCGGCTTTGTGCGCGACTGTATCCCGTCAGAGGCCGACCGCCGCCGGCCAGGAGTCGCGCTCCTCCCTGCGGAATCACATGGGAAGTTCGGCTGTGAGTTTCCCTCTTAATCAAAGCCCCGTATCTCCACAATAAGCACCTCGGCCCTGTCAGTCTGCAGAGGATTGTTGTCATGCTTGTCTTTTACTTTGCTGAGCAGCTTCTAAAAGCAGGAAGACCGTTCAACAAAAGTTAACGCTCCAGGAAGTTTAATGCTGCTTTCTTCCTGTGAGAGGAGGGACTTGGATGCTAATGACCCTTTTTCACGCCAGCATGCTGGAAGCAAAGTGCAAGAGTGGCTGAAACAAGGTAGTACCCACGAGAGTCACTCTTTTATGATGTAACAGTGAAATGTTTGAAATTAGTGTCATATTTTTAAAACGTGGGATTTTTATGCTTCCTGATTACAGTCATTATTTCCTTCTAGAAGAGTAAGACTGAAAATTGTGTTGTGAAAATTTATTTTTACTTCTTTATCTCCCTGACACACACACACACACACACACACACACACACACACACACACACACACACACACACACACTCAGTCTTGACATCACCTGAACATGAAATTAATTCTCACATTAAATATATTATGATTTAATTTTAAGTCCCTCCACTGTGACTGTAAAGACATTTAGATCCCAACCATATGACAACAAACACACGTTGTCCTCCAGCCTGTTGTCCTGTCTCTGGAGTGTCCAGTCTTTGGCCAGACATCACACAGCTTGTTGAGGTAAGGTTTTCCGTCAGACTTCTCATGTCTAGTTTGACCATGCATTATTGAGCAGGTCTTTATAGCTTATGCAATCACGAAGCCAGACAGTTGCTTTGATGGCACAACGGCCTGAAATTAGAGAGTCGGGTCTGTGTTTCTATTTTAACTTTCAAGTACATCTGATTACATTCAAATCAGTCAGATTACATCCAGTGTGCCACGGCACTGTTCAGTCCATTTTAATGCAGCCTCTCTTTGTTTACCCTTCCTAATTAACATGGATGCCAATGGCTCTGGGCAATGAATCATATTAATTTGTAATTGAAATGTAAATTAATCATCGGTGCAATGTGTAGTTGGCTGTGTGTGCTGCAAGGTGTCAGGTCACGAGAGTGGGCAGGAAGAAGTGGGAAAGTGAGATTGAAACTATGCCCATAATTGCACAGATGCATATTTAAACACACAATTTTTTTAATTATATAAATTCCACCACTAATCACAGACAAATTGAATAAATAAAAGAAAGGGGGGAATAGAGGAAAAAAGAATGAGAGGTAACGTAAGAAACATTTAAATATAAATGTTCAGTTGCTGATAAGGCTTCATTTGAGAGGCAAAGAGACAGAGAAAAGAGATCTGCATTAGTCTGTAGGTTCTGTTGCAGTGAGGTGGAAAGTTACCTGAGAGATTTGGAGGAGAACAGGTTGTCCAGATTTGATGTCTGGCAGGTTTGCCTTCCTCTCCTCATGTGTGCCTTGAGACGGAAAACTGATAGAAGATGACACTCACAGTTTGAGTGTGAGGGTGTGTGAGTGACAGAAACTGAGCTTGATGGACTCTGACTGATGTAGACAGTCTGTTCCCAGAAAAGATGCACAGGTTGGACTCGCATCACTCCAGCACTCTGGGACAAAAGCAGGCGAAGATTATTATTCCACCATTTTACCAAAAAACAGAGAAGTAAGTATTTGTTCTGCATTTTCATGACTTTGGTGGTTATTTCCAAGACCTACATTTTCAGACTTTATCCTCTTTTAACAAACATCACAGAAACAACACACTTTATTCGGTGTCAACCACACATTGATTCCCCTCCGTTCCTGCAGGGGTCAGCCTCGTATCAGAGGGCTGATTCGAGGTTTGTGAACTGTTCACGAGGGCCTTTATTTGGCCTCTCAGACATGCTTTCAGCATTATCTTCATTAAAGCCTAGGGCTGAGTTTGTGCACAGTGGGCTGGTGATGGCTGATGAGGTAGGGCATGAGTCAGAGGGAATGAGTGGCATTCAGTTACCAGATATGTCTGGGAAAAGTAAGAAGGTACAATGAGCTCAACAGGGCGCGTGCAGTGCGTTTGAGCTTTACATCCAGCGCTTCATCACACTGATATGCTGTAATACTAACACATTTGATTCTCTTATAAACACCTATAAAGAAACAAGGTCTTAATTTACTGACATAACTATGGAAGAAACAAGAATTGTGCAACAATACCCTCTTTGTTTATAAGTATCTCAGTGTCATAAGTCTGTGTGTGCGCGTGTGTGTGTGTGTGTGTGGGGGGGGGGGGGGGTGCAATGGAAAGAAGAGTGATTGGGTAAAGAAAATGGGAGCAGATGTGTTTTCAGGTGATCCTGATTTGTGTGTGAGGTGATTTGTGAGGGGGCAGAGAAGGATGTTACGTGAGCACACTGAGGTGGAGTGGATAAATATGCTCTGATGATACTACAGATTGATAAAGCTGCGTTTGCTTGCCAACAGAATCCTATCAAAATGTAACTCATCAACTACAAATCAGAAGTGTAAAAAAAAAAGGGAAACATCTGGTAAATGTCTATATTTTTACCAAAAGACCCCCAAAACCAAAAAAAGTCACACAATGATGATAAAGAGGAGAAACATGGTAAATGAGGGGTTCACAAATGTCTGTTTAAAATTTCATGTAAGCCCACTTCCTGAGATATTTCCATCTGTATCTGTGAGCTAGGCTGCTGCACTGTCTCCATGTGCATTTATTAAAATGAACATAGACACTAATCTATTTTTACTCAATCCCACATACTTCATCCTGATGCCTTATGCACTTAGGAGAGCACCATTGTTTAGTATCCCACAGCTGAAAACTGAAAGCTGCACATTCACATGTTAATTTTTGCCCAGCTGTTTAGGAAAATGATTGCATATGTGATTTATTTATGAGGGATATATTCATTTATATCCTTGGTAGGATTCATGTGACTTGGAATTGAGTTCCATAGATGAAGTTTAAAAAGCAGTAATCTTGACATTGCTGGTTTTAGTCTTTTCACTGAATTTTTAAACAATATATATATATATATATATATATATATATATATATATATATATATATATACACATATACACACATACATATATATATATATATAGCTGGAGACATGCTTCCAGTTTAGGTGCCTAACCCTTCCATTACCACTGGGACCATTATAGACTAGAACATCTGCTCCAGCTGATCCTTCAGCCCCTGATTCTGGTACTAATGATGCATCTGGATAATGTAGTGAAAATATTACTGTTTTTGGAATAAACCAGGTGTTTGAATCCTGATCAGGGTGTGCATCTAGCAAGTATCCACAGTGCTACTCAAGTATACCTTGGAAAATAAGTAAACATACAGCTAACATCACCCAGTCAGCTTCTTAGAGCACGTGTTTACCCTGAGAACTCAAAGCACATTTTACTACAATCCTCATTCGTCCAAACATGCACAACAGGAACCTTTCTATACACACCTTGTCTGACATTCACACACACACCTACACTATGATCTAGGATATTTTGACATGGAGACTGGAGAAGCAGAGGCGTGACCCACCAACCTCCTCTACCTCCTGAGCCAGATGAGCCTACATGTTGGAGAACCTTGACCATAGTTATGAGCAGTGAGCTGTTTTTATGTGTTCACAATAATGGACAAAGATATCCTGTTTACAGTGGTACATGCTCATTTTTCACATGTCAAATTATCAGGTCAGCATATGTTTAAGTAACCCAGTCAGCCTTCTGAGTGCTCCATGCACACAGGTTCATTTGGTTTTTGGGGTTTTTTTTATTCTTGACTCTTTATGATGTCAAAGAGAGCCAATACTCATAGTATGACCAGACCTGCTACACATGTGTGGCTGTGAGCACCCTCAAACCTTTTTGTGAGAGACAGGCAGTAAAAGCTGTTTTAAAGCGAAGGAAGTGAAATAGATATTTTTTCTTGACAGGAGCTGCACCAAAGCAGCGTTAAATATAAATAAGGAACCCTTTTAACTGCAAAACACTCAAATATGTTAATGTAACACAGGATTATGTTAAGTACTCAAATGCTCCCTGGACAGCACTGCACATGAAAATATGATTTTGACCTTTTTCAGATTAGTCCTCTTTATGGCCAAGCTGAGCCATTACAGGCTGTAAATAAAATGTAATGTCCACATGTTCGGTCTCTTTATACTTAATCTTTTCTATCCATAGCATCCAGTATGGAGGCAGTCTGTGTGACTGATAGATGACTGTACTCTTGGCTCAGTTACATTAAAGTGATGGACTTGGACACAACCTGAAAATAAAGAGCCTTGGCCTTATAGCCTGAGGGATTGTGCAAATTGGGAGAAGAGTTACAACCATACTGAGCCACAAAAAGAGAAAGGGAGAGTGGAGTTATAGCTATATGCTCGTGAAAAGTGAGTATTTTCAGCTGTTACAAAAAGAAAAACAATTTGTCTTGTCATTATTTAGTCCAGCAATTTCTCCAAAGGAAAAACAAAAAGATGTGAAGTAGTGGATCTGAAGGGAAAGGTGAGTGACACCTTTAATGGTAGAGGTAGTCCTCTCCTCAGGTTGGGGATCAGACGGTCTGTCTGGCACTTGACAGCTGACACTGAACACACCCTTATTAAAAAATAAAGATACGCTCACACACTCCACACAGGTGCACTGTCACATCCATGCAGACGAGCATGACACAGAGCGCATGCCGCTCTCACGTGACCGTACGAGACAAGACATCGAATGCCGCGTAGCCTGGACACATGATGTTCCCTCAGCTCACGCACGCATGCAAGCACATGGATGTACACAAGCCCCTTTGGAAGCTGACACCATTTTGAGCAGTCAGGGAGGAAAGTCACATTAATGATTCTGATCACCAGGCTTTACCAAGGCGGTTAGCCGCGAACACGATCCAGCTGGGCCATTTAGACAGAAACCCACGACAGAGGGAGCAGACGGGCCGAGAGAAACCGACACTGATCAAATAGGCTCATTTTTCTCCAGGCCGCTCAGGGCTCGGTGGAGCTTTACTTTAATAATCATACATCAGACTGGAGATAGATAACCATGCTGGACCACAACAGCTCTGAAATGAAAAGATGTAGGTGTCAGAGCTGTAATATTTTACAGCTTGTTATCTGTGTGAACTCTTATTATGAAGCAGCGCCTGCTTGTCTCCTCTGGCCACATGTTACTCGACTGACTTTCCTTTCTTAGAAAAATATCATCTTAAGGGGCTGTGCAATTATCCAACCAACCTTTGATCATTTATTCACCTTCAACCTACTCGTAGCAGTCCTGACTCCAGGTTGGAAACCAGTTGGGCATTTGTAAATATGCTTTTTTGGGCTATGTTTTTAGATTTCAAGCCTCCCCCCCACAGCAGTGAAATAAAGGTCACTTGTCTTAAATACTGTTTTAATAAAAGTAACAATCTTATTCTTGTTTTCCTATATTTGATTAAAAAAAAGATTTACACTACTAGAATAACTTGAAATTGGGTTTCTTGGAGAATAAACTTTTTAGGATGAATAACAGATTTATCAGACAGTAGTGTCAGGATGCCTGGGTCGTTGACCCAGGGTTTTTGAGTTTATTATATTATTTATCATTTCTAGTCTTTGGTTTCTTTGAGTTCTGTCTTATGGTTTATGTCTCTGTCTTCTCTAGTTGCTCTGTCTCCCCTTGTCGAGTTCGCGTCTCTGTGTATCCTTAGTTGCTTTATCCCCGTGTCCAGTCAGTGTCTGTCTGCCCTGGTCCCATGTCTCTGTTCCCTCTGTTGCAGTGCCTGCATGTGAGTCTGTGTCTTTAGTTCAGTCTATGTTATGTTTCCTGTTTTACTTTGAAAGTCCGTGTCTCATGTATATGCGTTTGGTTTTGCTTCCTTTGTCTCGTTAGGCCTGATTTGCCCCAGCTGTGTTTCCCTCCTGTTACCCATTCCCTGATTGCTCCCCCTGTGTATTTAAGCCCTGTGTTTCTCTGTGTCGTGGTCTACCCTCATTTATGCTGTGTGTTCTGCCTGCTCGCTCATGTAAGTTTAGTTGGATTTTTGTTACGTTTGCCAGCAATAAAAGCTGAGTTTTGAAATACACTTTTGCCTCCGAGCGTCTGCACTTTGGGTCCTCCTTACCACCACTCCTACCTGCACACAGCCCTAACCTGACAAGTAGCTCTGAAGGCAGATGGAAAACAATGAGAGACCACAAACAAAGAAATAGTTACTGTGCTTGTAATTTTCTTTTCATTATTTTTAAATAAAAAGGATTAAATTTACTAATTTAAAGTTTTAAAGGTGTTGGTGTTTATGCTGATCTAACTGGCTCCTGAAAATTAATATTTACCCCTGACATTCTATGTTAAAGCTTCCAATGTTGTGTTGTTGTTTTTTTAAACCAAGATTAAGGTTCTTCATTGATTGCAATAAAAATGCCACCAGGGTGTTTGTAAATCAAAGAACTCTGACTCTCTTGATCTCTGGTTTCATGTTCATACCAGATTGGGTTAATTCCGTTTAAGATTGTTGAAAGTGGCATTTTATGCTCCTCACTTCATGTTTTCAGAAGAAACAAAAAATTTACGCTACATTTTAGACTCCTGACAGCAGTCACCTTTGACAAAACACAACCAGCTATTTCTTATATGCATGTTTAAGCTCCTGTTGTGGTTTAAATATGCTACTAGCTCAAATGAGGAAGTCCTGCCCTAAACCCTTAACCTTTGACCTGACATATGTTGGATAGCAATAGTGTTTTTGGGGTGAAACGGTCTTCCGTAAGAAAAATTTCAGGGCATTAGTATTGCTTCGTTTGAATTTGGATAGCTGACAAGATATTTGTACAAACTAAAATATAATTTGGGGTTGTTGTTTTTTTACTAGAAGCAAAGGGGATTTGTAGCTGAGCTGCAGCCAGTTTAACTACAGTTGGATTGATGAAGTCCATACCTCTATGTGACCCCTTAACGAAGGAGCCTTTGACCTAATTTCTCTGACTTTTGAACTATTTCCATCTCTGACACCTGTCGCATAGCTTTGCATAACACCTTTGCTTCACTCATCTCCCATTTGAAAGTGAACTTTTGAATGACACTAATGGGATGTGACAGTCAACATCCTGTCAACTTACTTCCAACTGTAAGACAACAAAACGTGTGGCATGTGGATAAGGGAGTGTGTGACTGCCTGACCAAATTAAAATCTGACTATGCCAGAAAAAATTAATAACTACGCGCGCGCACAATCCAATTTGAATGCATTATGTTGTCAACAAGCCGCTGGGGGAAAAGACAAGGGAGAAATTAGCCAGTGGACCACATGAGATAAGGCCTGTTAAATTTGTGCATGGCTAAGAGGCTGCTGCTTTCAGACAAGATTATGATTGAGTTGTTTTCATTATTATTATTATTATTATTATTATTTTATGCGCGCACACACAAAAACACAACGGCACGAGGACTTTGAGTTTCACCGGATGGTCGGACGGTTTGCTCTCTGGACGTCTGGTTTTCTAAAGAGGGCAACACCTGCTGACGTCACCACTACAAATTGTCCATAGCCAACACACACACACACACACACACACACACACACACACACACACACACCACAAACTGGACTTTTGTGTGTGCAGAGCTGCAGTATACGCGCGGATGGAGAGTCAGAAAGGGAGGGCGCACAGAGCGAGACAGCATCAGTACAGCGCGGCAGTGAGCCACGGTCACACAGGGCTGAGTGAGCGCAGTGGAAGGACGCACTTTCAGTTGCACTCCTGAGGGAAAAACACGACTTGCCTGCTGGACGGTGGCGCACATCACTCAGACAAACACAGTCAAGGACACATGTGAGCCGAGTGCGTCTCCACGGAGAACATTTCGCGGACTCTGCGTTCAGGATTCAGGGATTTGTTTTAATTTAATTTAATTTTTTTTTTTGCGTAAGTCATGGTATTTGTTTGGAAACTAAATAAACAATGCTCTCCGATGGAGTCGACTAATTCGCAAAGATGAGACTCGGAGGGGGCGATCGACAACATTCAATGGTTCTTTGGTCTCCTCAGGTGGGACAAAGTCCGATAAGCTGCACAAGTCTCACCCACTGAGCCTGAGAAGCGGTCACCTTCTGAAATGATGTCTGGTGGCGACGTGCGTGGTGCGCCAGCGTGCGTGTGAGTGACTGACCGATAGCCTTTCTGAGAAAGAGAGAAAGAGCCTGGATATAAACAGGAGCCGGGATTTCAGGCAGAGACAGCCAGATACTCACACCCATGCAGGATGCCCGGAGAGCGCCGGAGAGTCCTGGTCCAGCTCAGCCCGAGTTCATGACGCTCTGGGCGGCCTCGTCATGCGTCTCTTGCCCGAGCCCAGTGCCCAGTCCCTCCGACTCCTCTTCCTCTTTATCTTCGTGATGGGGGTGGCCCCTTCACCGGCTCTCACTGCCGGTTGCCCTGACAGATGCGTGTGCGACGACCAGCTGGTGGTCCAGTGCGCTGGCCAGGATCTTACCCAGTTTCCCAATGACCTCCCCCTGGCCACCCGGCAGCTCATAATCTCGAACAACCGCATCGGTGACCTACCGGCGCTGCAGCTCAACTACCTTTCCGATCTGGTCTATCTGGATTGTAGCAACAACTCACTGACAGAAATCTCCGAATCCACTTTCGGGAACTTGAGGAAACTCGCTTATCTGGACTTGTCATTCAACAACCTGCTGCAGATTGAGGACCGGACTTTCGGGCCCCTAGCGTCTCTGGTGATGCTCCGGCTGACGGATAACCCGAGTCTGGGGGAGATCCACCCGGATGCCTTTGCAGAGAACATGGCTCTGCAGGTGCTCGATGTGAGCCGGAACAACCTGACGACCCTCAACATTAGCAGCCTGATCGCTCTGCCTGCTCTGAGGTCTCTGGGGCTCAGCGGCAACCCATGGAGATGCGACTGTGACACAGAGGACCTCTGCCTTTGGCTGCAGATAGAGGGATACAAGTTCCAAGGTGAGGTTGTATGTATACACAAACGGGCATTTATGATGGTTTTAAACACTTAAAAAATGATAATGTATTTTTTACTTTTATATGGAACATAGCACAACACATAAATTGGTCCATATATGCATGTTTATTTTTCAGTTGGCAGCAGTCTTTTGTGAGGTGATCACTGTGCGTTTGGCTGCTCTTTCCTGGAAAAGAAACTACTCTTACTTTTAAGACCTAAAGGTTTCATCATTTGTGGATGGCTTAGCTCCTGATGATGGGCCACTTATTGCACTGTTGTTCTCCTTTTATTCTGATATGTATACACACATATTTCCAACCTCCCCCAGGTGTGCACAGATGCACAGTCAGATGCTCTTTCTCTTTCTGAAAAGCACACACTCACAGAGAGAGAGAGAGGCTCCAGAGCTAAGAGTTTGACCTCAGAGTCAAAGTAATCTGAAGATTTTGTTCCCCTGCTGATCTCTGCAACACAGTCCCTCCAAACTGCCCTTCACGTCTCAGTAATACCTTGAGTTTACCCCAACAAATAAGCAGCCTCGTGTTGTTCTTACCTGGAAGGCATCAGCACCTCGGCTGTAAAATCCCTTAAACACAGAGGAAGAATGACCCACGAAGAATTTGTGGACTTGTGACTTTCTCAGAGAGGACAAGCTCAGGTGATCTTTGCTCACAAAGGTTAATTGAGCTTAACTGTAAGCAGGTGAATTGGGTTATCGCTCGGGACAATGGATTGCTGTCTTACAGCTGGTGTTCATCCCATCAATGTCACCGCTTTGTTTATCTCAGTCCTGAAGGCAGAGATAATGCTAAGAGGATGATTGTGTCCTTTTGTACCTTTTTTTACTAACCTCCCCTGCTTGCACACACACACACACACACACACACACACACACACACACACACACACACACACACACACACACACACACACACAGACTTTAATGAACACACATGCAAACAAAGTGCCCACTTGGGTGTACTGGAGCTCACATTGTTGGGCCCCTCAGTCCAGATGGTTAATGATGATGCTCCAAAAAATTGGCCTCCTGTGCTCTTACTAAGGACAACACGTACATGTGTGAAGCGTGTGTGTTTGTCTGTGAGAGAGAGAGTGACTCACCCCACTTGCCCCAAACGCAATTTCATTGTTCTTGACAATGACAATAAATAAATAAATACTAAAAATACTAAATACACTTAGTGTGGAAGCTAGAGGTTAAGGGGGACCCTCAGGCCAGGACCCATAGGAAATTGAAGTATTAAAATGTCAATTCTGCATGAAGGTTAAGGGACACAGAGCTTTAGAGGAAGGCCACATAAAGACAACAAGTACCCAAAGTTGTTATCCACCTTTAGACATGCAGTTACTAAGAAAATCAGAACACATTTTCTAACCCGAGAGCTTCTGAACTGTAAGTGACACAATCCAACACCCACAGCTGAGCCACTCTGCCTTAAAAACACTCACACCTGTAACAGTTAATAATTATGAAGTGACACTCATTCATCATCGCACCGCTCTATAAAAGTTAGAAACGTGATCAGTGGAGTTCAGACTTTGTTCATTGAGAAACACATATCGCACACCCTCCATCGCTCAGGCTGACAAATCAAGTATGAACGTGGCATTCATAAACAAACACGTAACCAGTTTAACGAAGTGAACGGGGTCAAGCGAGCACGTGTGTGTGTTAGAGCATGTAGTTGTGTTTCTGTGGTCGTGAATGCCTCCTGATCAGACTGCAGGGCTGTGAGTCTAAAGCACAGAGACTCCAGCTGTCGCTACCTCTCAGTGTGAATATGAATCAGGTGCATGCAAGTGTGTATGCTTGTGAGAGTTCATCTTCAGACAGACACAATAACTAATTCAGGATTGTTTTCAGTTTTGCTGCTGATGATGTTTAAGGTTATAATACCTGGATTCAAACCAAATTTAGTTTGGTTTGATTGTTTTTGTGTTTCTGTTACAGATTTTGTGCTTTTTGTCGTTGTTAGGTATTTACATGCCCGTCATTTTTAAGAAAGTCACCCAGTTTTTCTTTTTGTTTGTGCTGGTTATGTGTGACTGACAAAGGCTGACATGACTTGACTCTGGCAGCCATAATAAAAGAGAGACAACAAGAGAGAGAGCGACAGAGTGATTGAACGAAGAGACACAAAGACAGAGTGGATGCGTTTCTTTAGTAAAGTCACGAAAAAAGCAAAAAGACAAACCGTCAGGAAAGTCTCTGTCACAGAGAACGAGTCTGAGCTAGAGGTGCAAGCAGTCGGGTTTTATGGTTGATGTTGTAAATTTCTTCCTGGTCAAGAAAGACTTCGAAAAAAAATGTTAGATAAAATGATATTTTCAGAAAGGGAAGCTTAATGTAATTGTGAAACAGCTGCTGTTATTAAAAAGGGTCTAAAATTAACCAAGAGAAAAGAAGTAAAGATACTTTTAGTTAATCATGTATAATATTTAGACTCTATATTGAAGGAGTTCTGTCATAATGGCGCTAGGCGTGGGGTTTGGCGCTGGGGGTTTCAGTTACAAGAGAACTGGAAGGAAGAAGACCAACAGCACCACCTGCAGATTTGCACCCCAGGAAATACTAATTTAATAAACCTTAATTATTTTGCAAATTGGTAGTTAAAGCACACAGACTCATTAGTGGCAAGGCAGAAGTGTGACAGATTAATTTCAATAGCTTATTTGACAAATCAGTCGCAGTGAGACACATTTGGTGAGTCGCTGGTTGCAACCCTGAGTGAGCCTTTCTCAGTGTAGATTGCCTCCGCAAGTGGCCCCCAGCTAGTTGTATTAATTAGTTATTTTTGCCTGGAGTGGTACTTTAATATGTTTTTTAGCTTTGTGACTGTAGTTGGCTTCTTTTATAAATATTATAATAAAGTAATATTTTAACAAATTTTGTGGGTTTTTGTGTGGTTTTTAACTTGTTTTCTTTTGTTGGAGCACTTATTTTTGAGTTATCGACTTGTACAAATAAAGTATTGAAATTCATCTGTCACACCTTTGCCTTGCCCGTAACAAGTCTGTGTGCTTTGGTTACTAATTGTTGATATAATTTGGGATTATTAGATTAATGTTTACTGAGCTGAAAAAATCCCCTGGTGGCGTTGTTGGTCTTCTTTCCTGCAGTTGTTTTGTAACTGCCCCCTGCCACAATGACAGACTTATCACTTAACTCAGCAGTTTCCTCAGCTCTGTGAAGCATTTTAGCATCTTTCAGCTATTTTGTTTTACATTCACTGATCACTTTATTAGGTGCACCTTGCTATTACTGCGTTGGACCACCTTACGTTTGCAAATATGCCGTACTTCTTCATGGGATAGATTCAACGAGGTGCTGGAAGCATTCCTGGGAGATTTTGGTCCATTTTGATATGACAGTGTCACACAGTTACTGCAGATTTGTCATGATAGTTGCACATTAATGCTGTCAATCTCCCGTTCCACCACATCCCAAAAGTGCTCTGTTGGATTGACATCTGGAAACTGTGGAGGTCATTTGAATATAGTGCATTGCCATGTTCAACAATCCATTTTGAAATGATTTGAACTTTGTGACATGGTGCATTTTTCTGCAGGAATCAGCCATCAGAACATAGGCACACTGTGGCAATAAAGAGATGGAGAGCAATGACTAGTCAGCAGCAATACTCAGGTAGGCTGTGGCAATGAAAGGATGCTGAGTTGGTACTAAAGGGGGGGGAAAGCGCGCCAAGAAGATTTCCCCAGCACTATTACACCACCAGCAGCCTGAACTGTTGAAACACGTCAAAACTAAGGCACGTGTTCATGTTTAGACTAAACTCTGACCCTACTGTCTGCAGGAGAAATTGAGTTATCAAACCAGGCATTTTCTAATTTTCTATTGCCCAATTTCGGTGAGTCGTGATGTCAATCATAGCCTCAGATTTCTGTTCTTAGATGATAGGCATGCCACCCAGTGTGGTCTTCTGCTGCTTCGAGGTCTGAAGTGCATTCCTCAGTTGTTGCAGGTGGTTATTTAAGATATTGTTCTCATGCTATAAACAGCAGTCTGTTCGTTCTCCTCTCGCTGGATATTTTCTCATTTTCAGGCCATTCTCTCGAAGCCCTAGAGATGGCTGTGTGGGGTAATGCCTGGAGATCAGTTTCAGTTCATTTTGCAGCAGTGAGTTGTAGAGAACCTGATATTTATAGAGCAAATGAATAAATCAGAGCTGAAAGGAAAAACAGTAAATGTCAGACTATCAGTAATCAGGTGGACAAGCGTGCAACTCCAATGTAAAAACAGCCAGTTGTTCACTAATATGTTAGCCACATTCATCTAACAAAGCCACTTCTGGCATGTGTAAGCTGCACCCAAGAGAAAAAAATAATAAATGCAGTTTTAGGGAGAAACATGATATTCATGGAGAGAAAAATAACCTCAGTTTGTTACTTTGTTGTGTCGTGCACATAAAATGCTGTAGTGCGGAGACATTTGTCAGTCATGGACATAACTTCTTACATTACAGGCAAACTTCTCAGCAATAATAATAACTCATTCACTTTGCTGCACTTCACAGTGTGTCGGGTGTTGATTTTCTGCTTTTGGGACATGTGCTGTCTAATGATGCTGATGTTCACACGCCACGGTTTGCATGAAGTATTACATCCAGCAAAGAGGAAATGGGATTTTTTTCTGTTTATCTGTCAGTTTCACTAAAAGTGGAGTCTGGCTTAACATAGAAATTATTTAGATGTGGATACGGAAACTTTTTTACAGCTGCAAGACAGGGCAAGGTGCGAGAATATCCAAATCTTTGCAACCACGTATCAAACTGAAAAAACATAAAACAGAGCGATCACCTTGCTGCTCTGAAGAAGATATCAGAGAATAACCTGGATCCATGGACTTAATTCAGTTGAAGGTGTGCCGTCTCGGACTAGTCTTGTTTGTCATGGCAATAAATCAACAAGAAAAAGGTACGTTCAGGAAGATTTTTATATAACATTGTCTGTTTGGTCATGCGTTCCAACAACTCTGACTTACCTGTCATGCTCTGATCTCCATTCTCTATTATGAGTTGTCAGTACTCAGGGAATGTACTTTCCCTTGTCATAATAACATTTCAGCTTGTTAAATGCCTTGCTGTACTCACTGTAGGGTGATATTTGACAAGTGTCTCAGCTAAATACACAGACTTTGAGTGGCTTGTCCTGCCTTCGGGCTGGCAGAGCTTGTAGTGTTATGACTCCAGTGTTGGGGAAAGTATTTTCTGGCTGCTCATCAGTCCCCTGGATGGCTGGGAGCCCAGAGGGAAAGAGCCAAGGCAGGGGGGCCACGCATGGGGCAAGAGTTAAATATTTATAAAATGAAAAAGACAAACAGAGGTCAGCCAGTTTAAAGATGTCACAGTGAAAGAAAGACATTAGGTTTCTCAGAAATTGCACCTGATTTTGACTTTAATGAAAGCGAATCTTTAATTACTGAAGAAATTAGATGAGATGAGAAGAGAGAGAACAGCTGAAGTAACACAGGAAAAGAAGAGAGGACAAAATGAGAAAGGACAGAAAGGGATAATAAATCGGGCAAAGAGATTAAAATGAACTTTGGGTACAGCAAGGAGAAATAAAACAAAAAAACAAAAACACACAGACTATTGAGGACTTACCAATCATCTATGCCCCAGATCTGTCACTCAAACCCATTAAAACATTCATTATGACAAGGAGGCATCGATTCAATTTAATACAGGTAGATGATGCATTATTTATCAGCTGGAACCATTCCTCAGACCCATCTGGTGCAGAGAGGCATATCAAATTCAACTGGTCTCCTTCAATAGTGTAGCCTCTATGTATTTTTATGTCTCTGTGCATTTTACTGTGTGAGCTCGAACGCAGGATTGGTGTGATGCTTGTGTGGGTGTGTTTGTGATGTGATCACCTGAGGCACAGAAGGGAGATAGCACAGGTGTGTGAGTTCATGTGCATGACTGCGTTTACATGCTGCACGTATGTGCACGTGCGTGTGGCAAACCAAGCATGTAAGCCAAGAGAATGAAATTGGAAAAGAGAGCGGAGAGTGTGAAGATGACGGAGCAAAAAATAAAAAAAAACTCAGGGAAATAGGAGGATGTAGAAGATGAGGGAAACGGGGCTGAAGAGGAGAACAAATGCAAACGTGCTAGAGCGGGAATGAAAAGTGGAAGGTGATAAAGAGGGGGGCAGTGACAAGAGATAGAGGAAAGAGAAGAGAGATGGAGCTGCTGCTATCTGACCTTCACTCTCTCTCTCTTTACTCATTCTCTGCCAAAGGAAGAAGGGATCATATGGAGAAATGATAGATAGGAGGATGGTGGTAATCTGACTAATGCCATATTTGAGAAGAGTGTGAAGGCGTGTGTTATTCAGCCCTAGTGGATGTGATGGAGAAAAGGTCAACTATTCTTAGTCTTCTTTGCCTTCCCCAGTATGATGCATTTAGCTGGCTAAACGGTGAGATATCCAAGCTTCGCCGTGAGGGGAGGGCCCCCAGAATGTCTTATGCTGGATTTTGTAGGCTTGTAATGAGCATGACTGGGAAAATTTGGAGATTTAAATATGTCTAGGCATTTTAGGTAAAGCAGTAAAAATCAAGTCTCCGTTTTCTAAATGGAAATTATAATGTATGCATCGTTCCTTATGTCTTATCTCGTGTAACTGTTATTTAAAGTACAGCAGAGTCTAAAGTCTTGATCCACCCCTCGTTTTTAAATATTTTCCTTTCAATGAGCCAGACTATCTCAAGCAATAGATCTCCAGGCTTTTTGAAGGGTTTTTCTTTCAAAATTGACTGACCAATTTCAGAAGAATGTTTTTTCTTTCCTTTTGCAACTTAACATCAACCTATGAATCATTCAACAATAAAAATGGGCCTACCTCATGAGCCAGTGTTGTGTCTACACAGTAGCAAATAACCTGTATTGAATTGTATCTGTAGGGACTTTATTATTTGCAGCCTGTTGCAAAAATACATTATTTGTTCCTTTTAAAAATACCAAAGAAAACACAAGCATACATTTATATTTTTCCACCAACAAGGTGATCCCGATAGAGCTATGTGAAAGGACCCAGAACGACTCAGATATGGCTGCTCTCAAAACTTTTATTTATTGTGCACTTTATTGTGTCTCTCTGTCACCTCGAACTCTGCTGCTGTCAGCTGCTTCAATCGCCTGCCTCCTTCCTCCGATCCTGCCGGCTACTGAAATAGGGAAGTCATCTACCACAGCTCCATCTTTATGGAGGTGCTTTCCAATACAGAACAAGCCAACTTTAGTAATTTCCATAGACTGTGAATGAAAGGTGGACATAGCCATACAGTGTGTGCAAAGCCCTTTTTCTGAACCCTTGATGTGACCCTTTTGATACCAGATATCTACAGCGCAGTATGGATCTTTAACATGCTTCTTGTCAGTACTGGGGCCCGTGATTTACAAAATTAACATAATTTTATATTCAGAAAGACTTAAAGTTAGTGAGTGGTGCCATAAAATCACTGAAGCAGTGGGGTGGTTTTCTCTTAGACTTCTATACAATGTGATTTAACAGATGTCTACTCTACTAATCATTAGAAAGAATTCAGGTTTTACGCCAAGATGGCGTTACTTTACAGAACCTATGCACACTCTATGATGTTGCCTCTGAGTACAAATCTGAGACATCAAAACAACACTGGTGAATTGCAGTGATGGTTCCGGAACAATTTTATTATCATAATATACAAATAACACAACAAATAACACAGTGATATCTGATAGTAAATCTGCAGGTTTTGCAGTATGGTCTAATTTTCACAAATCCCTGAATGAATGATAGTATGTATTAAGGACATTATTGTCCACTGTAATCTTATTGATTCATAAATAATTCTTCAAATTCTGTTCTTAGTACTCTTCCTCCACCTGGAGGTCAGAGGTCATAAAGGCAACAGAGAAGAATGGGTTGTCAGAGACGTATCATCAGGGTAGCTGATTAAAGGCTTCAGTCAAGGTGTCTGGTTGAATAGTGGCCTCCACTAAGCGTGTAAACACACAGAAATATGTAAAACAGACTTAAGTTAATTCTCTGTGATTGAAGGTATTAGAGGCTGCTCGTATCTACGGCTTCCACATGTACAGGACCAAAACTGTACTAATTACCATGTGCACTGGCGTAATTAATCTGTTTATAAATAGCTCCGCTCCTGTTTCACAGGATAGCATCTCTGCCCCTGCAGGGTAATAGCTCAGAGATCTGATCATACATGTGTGTAATGTGAACATACTGTAAATGCACACATGAGCTTAAAATGCAGACCTGCATCTTAAGGTCCTTTAAACTACAGGCCTCTCTTGTTTTGTGTGCATTCACAAAAAAGAAAAAGAAAAAAAAAAGCAGTTGTTATTCCGCTGCTCGTTGCCGTCTTATGCGAGTGAGCATCAGAGACTAGTGAACAAGTTAGAGTGAAGTCAACGAGTCAACAGCATTTTTCAGCAGCATCTCATCCCCACATTAGCAACACCTCCGGGGAAGCAATGAGCCCGCTTTCCTGTCAACACCGAGCCTGGAATCTACCCAGCTGATGATTAGACACTGAGACTGTATCACCCAGGCTCAGTGACTGACACTCACAAACACTCATGACCTCTGATTACAGATGCATATGCACACACATACACTGCTTATAGTCACTGGATTGCTATATTGTGCACTCTTTCAAATAAAACAGGAAGTCTTAGTTCCCATTCACAATTCCTGGAAAGTTCTGCTTGATCTGAGGCTTTTAGAGAGGTGCTTACTCGTGTCTTGGGCTTGTGTGCCTTTATATCCGCTTGTCTATTTTAAAAAGTAAGGTGTTACATGATTGACTGCTTATGTTTATTTCCTCCTGTGATATTTTTTATCCTTATAAGCACTGGCCAGGTGTCAGTGAGCTGCAGGGATTTGTGTCCGGTCATTAGCACACTGACATAACACGGTGACATTATGGCATGCACAGCAGACATAATTGGGTAAAAGGTACAAAAAAACAGGCAGGTGTACACCATGCAGGAAACCAAGAACCAGACAGCAATAACATTTTACCGACTGCATATTGCAGAATCTAAGTGTAGGGCAATATGAAACCACCTGGTTCAGGCCACACTACGTCATAATGAGTGTGTATGCCTTGCCCTGCAGCTTGTTTAAGGTGTGTTTGAAAAATGGGGAAACTGCAGTGCAGTGAGCATGCAAACTGTCAATTTTTCGAGGCTGCAGTAACTGTCCTGAAACTGCTGGAATTAGACTGCACTCAAACTACTCTGCAGGAACAAATAGCGCAGGCACACATCTCTTTATCTTTGTGCTCCACACTCGCTCTCTGCTCTCTCCGAGCCTTTCTCATGCACATCCACACAGTCCTTAACCTGAAAATACCCCTGGTTTAGCTCTCGGGGTATTTGTTTCATTTTGCAGAATTGTATAAGTGCTGCACCTACTGAGAAGTTTTAATGAGACAATGAGCAGGTTAACTGCACAGGCAAATGGAAAGAAGAGCAAATGTTAGCACAAGTTTGCAAGTAACACCCTTTTATACACATTTAAGTTTTCAAAAAGGTGTGCTTAAAATGAATTAGCACCTATACTGAATGGGTACTATAACTGGACATTTAATGAAACAGTCTTCAGATTAGATATTAACCGGAGAGAATGGCTACAATGCCTAAAATGCTGGACTTTAAACAAGAAAATAACAGTTTTAACTACATTCACCAAAAGTACCAGTGCATATCTTATTAAAGACAAAATTCAGTGAAAAATAGCGACTGTGAAAAACAGGGACAACTACTGAAAATGTCAAGGGCATGCTGCCAGAGTGATGGCTGAGTGATGGGATGAGTGAGAAAACAGTGAGTGACAAGGAAACAGACGGTGAAGAGAGACTGAACACAGAGTGAATCATCCAGGCTGCCACCTTTTCCTGTATTCTGCAGTAATACTCACATTATTTTCTCTTATCTGGGATTGGAAGCGGCAGTGAATTATCTCCAAAGCGTAGCCACAAGTGTGCAGGATAAATGTATTTGTGGGCGGGAATTCAGACGTCTTCCTGTTGAACGACACAGAACCAACTGGTAAATGGCCTGTATTTGTATAGTGCTTTACTGGTCCCTAAGGACCTCAAAGCGCTTTACACAACCAGTCATTCACCCATTCACACATTGGTGATGGCAAGCTACATTGTAGCCACAGCCACCCTGGGGCGCACCGACAGAGGCCTTCTCCTGTAATCCGTTCCTATTACCCGTTGTATTCTAAAAGTTATTTCCTTATTACTCCCTTCCCTCCACCTGTGGCTTATCCTTTTTCTCTCCTCGTCTGTGTTTAGCCATTACTCGATCTTATCGTGTTCATCTCCTGCATGCCTCTCATCCATTTGGGGATCCTCTGCATTTTTATTTATCTCATTGTTTACTTATTTGACTCACTGCTCGACTTTGGTAAATCCTGCTCAACTCTGCAGTGCTTTTTGTGGTCATGTTCTTCCAAAATTTGCATTAAATTTACACCTTTCTTGTTTAACATCAGGCTTTGTGTGTGCTTTTGACAGAAGCCCTTACACATGACACCTGCCCAGCTCACACCATGTTACAGTCTAAAACTCTTAACTCTTTAGATTAAATACAACAGGCTACATACACTCGCTGGTCACTTTACACCCATGATGCACATCTCCTATTAGTCTATTGGATTGATATCTGATTATTGTGGGCTAATTTTCATGTTCAGAAACCAGTTTGAGATGATTGAACTTTGTGACATGGAGGGTTTTTCTGCTGGAAGAAGCCACTGGTGCGGTCATAAATAGATCAGGAGTCTCTTTAATTATTTGACAGATTCATTATAATCTGGGTGTTACAAGGGCATACAGCCAGTTTGTGGGAGTCAAAATTCTGGCTAGGTCATAGGGGATCAAATATTTACTTCACTCAATAACCTGCAAATTAATTTTTAACTTTTATGTTTTTTCTTCAAGGGCAGCACGGTGGCACGGTGGTTAGCACTGTTGCCACACAGCAAGAAGGTCCTGAGTTCAATTCCACCATCAGGCCGGGGTCTTTCTGTGTGGAGTTTGCATGTTCTCCCCGTGTCTGCGTGGGTTCCCTCCGGGTACTCCGGCTTCCTCCCACCGTCCAAAGACATGCAGTTTGTGGGGATAGGTTAATTGGATAATCCAAATTGCCACTAGGTGTGAATGTGAGTGCGAATGGTTGTCTGTCCCTATGTGTTAGCCCTGCGACAGACTGGCGACCTGTCCAGGGTGTACCCCGCCTCTCGCCCTATGACAGCTGGGATAGGCTCCAGCGCCCCCTGCGACCCTGAAAAGGATAAGGGGTAGCGAATGGATGGATGTTTTTTCTTTTGACTTTTTTGGTTGATATTTTGCCTCTCTCCATTAAAATGAAACAGGGGGTCAAAGAATTATTTACCCCACTGTATGTCTTGTGCTAGGATGAACTCATTAAGTTCCTATGCTTGCTCATTTTAATTAAATGCAATACAGTTTTCTTCCATTTAATGCTAATTCACAAGCACTAACTCATGGCACTTTGCAAGTAAAAAACTAAAACTTACCAAGTGTTTATGAAAAAAGTGCAGATCCAGGTTACTATTACTGCCAGTAAATCTTATTGATCTGTATCATATGATCCTTTTGTCAATGGTCAGTTCTCATTTTGTGTTTTAATCAATGAGAAAAGGGCTGCTTTTCATACAAAATCAATTGGAAGACAATAAAGAGAGTCATGTGAATTGAATACGTTTTCCCAAAGTAAGACTTAACTTTTGCTTCTGTCAGGCTGCCTGATTATTGTTAACTTCACAGCTAACACTAAATAACAGGAACATGGTGGATGCATCGTACTTTCATGCTTATCTATTGTTTAAATATTAGAGTTTTCTGTTGAAAGATTGTTTTAGTGTGAGACAGTGTTCTTGTTTGTTCACTTTGCTCAGACGCACACAGAGGAATACAAGTGGAGCACGCTCAATCGGCATACTGCCTTTCATCACACTTTAGAGAAGAACAGGCAGCAGTACCATGCAGCCAAGAACTGTGACCAGAGTTTGAATTGTTACAAGACACATGAAATGTTGACGGAAGAAGAACAAATGAGACCCCAATACCCCGAGGGACCTGTTTGCTGTTGTGAGTCTGCACAGCCTCTGATTGCACCTCACTGTTCCAGCATCCGGTTACGAATGTTACATTGCAAGAGAGAAAAGAAAACACCTCACTGCATATACGCAGGAAAACAAATCCTCACACCAGCCTCGAGGCAACATTGGCAAGGTAATGAGACAGAGCAGACCAGCTAGCTGTGCCAGAAACAGTGGAAGACGATGACAGAGGGACAGCCACGAACAGTGAAGACACATAAGGAAGTTTAGTGCAGTTTTCCAACATATGAAGACCTTTCAACATAAATAAGGTAACATGGATAAAAGATTAGTGACAAGCAGATTAAAATAATAAAATAAAAACAGAACTGACCTTCCATACTTCCTCCACAGATTATTTTGTCCTGAGCTGTCCTCAGGCTCCTGCTGCAGCCCTTCCAACGATACTAAGAGGCAGAATTTCTCAAGCATGTCTTGGGTCTTCTCCCAGTTAGAAATGCCTGAAAAACCTTACTTAGTAGATATCGGGATCCCAAAGGGTAGTCAGACCTTTATCCATGGAGCTCGGCTGGATGCAGCCCAAACAAGTGGGTCCATCGCCTGTAGATGTGCCATTGTGGCCTGCTGCATTGTGGCTTGGGCAGCAGTTAAAGGAGGCAGCAATGGTGATCTTATCCCTTGGGTTCACAGACAGCCTATTTAAGGCCTATATAGATTTTGTATTGTAATAGTGAATTACTGAATGACATCAAAAATCCTTTGCAACAAACAAAGGCCATGATTCATTTCAATCAGGTGTCGCCTTTAGTGTCTTAGTGGAGAACAATCCTCGAAGAGCCAGTAAAGTCTTGTTTGGGTGGGTTTAAAGAGCCCTGTCCCTGCTTTCTCCAGGACTTTCTGATAACTAATTTCCACAAAGGAGAAATATAAAAGAATTTCTTCATTACATTCAGGAATGCGCCTGTTTTACTTTCACATTTCCAGCAGTAAATTTCATCCGTCGGTCCAATTTTGGCCTATTAACTTACAGACACTCTAAGGTTAATGCCATTTACAAAACTACCAGTGCGGTAAAATACAAACAGCATAATTTCTGTGTCTAATAATAAAGTATATAATCTTGCCCTTTGTGTTGCCCACTGAACACTCGGCATTAACCACTGTATTTGTCCCCTCTCAGTATTCTCTCCCAGCTTTTTAAATCAGGTCTCTTTTTCATGCCGATCGCTTCTACGATTACTTCTAAAAGGGAAGCGAGCAGAGACAAGAGAGGGGCGATGTAAAATCTCTGTGCGTCTATTTTCTGATTGACTGTCAAAGATGGATAAAGAAAAAAGGTGTTACATGCAGAATATGTTCCAGTTTATCCTCAGTTGTTTATTTGCCACTGAAAAATTGTGCACCTCTGACAACTAATCCTGTTTTATGGTGTTAAATACTAACTCAGTGACCTCATACTCTCAGCACTCACATGGACAGCTGTTAAAAAGAAAAAACATCAAAGCTATTTGGTTACAGAAGAATACCAATCCATCACTTGACACATGCAGCAGACTTGACACAACATCAGCTCAACTCTTCTTCTCAAGAGTGGGAGAAAGCCCCCGGGGAGGTGATAAGCAACGCTGTATTGATCAAAAACATAAAACCACTGCAGATATATGTGTTGTGAAAGTTCTCCCGAGCAGGTTTGGGAAACCTTTTTCAAAACACCAAGTTTGCTTTGTTTGATTCCACTTTTCTTACCACCAGTATAATGTGTCTCGTGGTTATCTTGGGCAGAATAAAACACTTTAGGTTTGAGGTTCATTTGGGCGTCCTTCTAGTTCTTACTTCAAACTGCTGCTTCTGCAAATCCCTGGCAAGTAGATCATATCCAGTCATTCTGTTCCCATTGCTCATTTCCATGTCCAGACCTTTGGCTTCATTGGTAGATGACTGCAGTTTAATTAACACTGTTAACAGCAATAATACATCAGAGGAATGGAGCGCCAGAGACTTCGCTCATATTCTATGTTCTGTCTATCTTGTGATTCCTATTTAGTGTGTGCATACACTCTTTCTCTGTGCATTTGTTTGCATTTTTCTTCCTCCGTCCCTGTTTTGTGCCGTTATCTTTCTCTCGGTTTTTAAAAGTGCTCATCTCGATTTGTCCGTCTATCTCTTTTTCGGTCTCTCATCTCTCTCGTTTTCCCCCAGCTTGGAATAAAGAAAAAGAAAAAGCAAAACAAACACACAAGCTCGTTCCCTTTATGTAGACAAATGCAATCAAGCATGCAGGGAGGGTGGGAATGAAGAAGCATGGGAATTAGCCGTGCTTCTAAAGTAAGATGAACTGATAGGAAACAGCGCATACTGTTCTTGTTTCTGATTACACTACTAGATGCATGCAGAGCGAGTCCCTCTACCCTCCATCCTCTCTCTTGTTAGCGCTGTGTTCATATTAATTGATATACACGAGGGTACTGTATATGCTAATGCAAATTCACTGTAGCAGAATGAACTGATTCAAGGAGGCTAGGACAAGCACGGACAAAGAGATTGGGACCTATCTGGCTTCAGTAGTTGACCCTAACCTTTGACCTCTCTTTTGTTAAATCTCAAACCCCATAAATAAGTCATTTACTGTTTTAAAAGTGTCAGTGTTTCTGCTTTACTGTGTGGATGACAGTTACTCCGGCTGATTATCATTTTCCCATTACGAGCAGCAGATGTTTTGTCAGAGAAAACACTCCTTATCTTCTCACCAGTGCATAGTGATTTGCTGGTGTATAATGATGTACACGAGCGTAGGGGAGCGTTTATGTGCCCCAGGCTTGCAGTCAAGTCACCTTTCCTTGCATACATGTGCATGAGTATGTGTGCAGCGTAATAATGATCCCGTGCCCTAGACACCAAAGACCCCCATTACTCAGAGGAAATCTGTTGTGTCTCTCGGGATCCTTTATCACAAAGGTTATCAGTGCATTTTTAAAAGCTGTTTGTTTGGATCCTGGCGTTTGATGTTTGCATACCTTTTTCTCCTGAGTAATTACATTTTTTCCCCTTTTCTCTCCCGATACTCTGCCCTTCATCCTCAACCACACACTGATTATTCTCTGCCACTGCTCTCTTTTATGATATGTCTTTCCTCATTAATCTCCTCTCTCATTACTCCTCCACTCTCTTTTTTCTTTTTCTTTCTCTCCTCACCTCCAGATGAGGGCCAGACAGTTTGCCACAACCCTCCGGAGCTGGCTGGCCAGCGGTTGGCGGAGGTCGGCATGCAGTTGCGGGCAGATTGCCACCAAGGCCTGGGCTACTGGGACTACCTCTTCTTCATCGCCATCGGCTTTGTCATCTTCTCGGCCGGTACGGTGTCGGCTTGGGTGATGGGCGTGCTAATGGTGCTGTACGAACGCTACAGCAAGCGAAAGAGCGAGGAACTGGACAGCGATGACGAGGACGAAAGGGGAGGGATGGGTGGAGGTGGGGGAGGTGGAGGGGGAGGTGGGAACCAGGGGAATGGTGATCTGAGCAAGCCTGGCATGCAAGTGTGACAGACTGATGTGAAACAACATTGGAAGAGGAAGAAAGAAAAGACAGAGAGGAGCAACTTGAAGTGATGAGAGGAGTCTGAGACCAAAGGCTCTGCTATGAACTAAGATCTGCCTGTCTCTCTTTGTTACAGATTTAGATATTGCAATATGCTCCTTAACATATAAGAAAGTGAGTGTGTATGCGTGCGTGTCTGCGCGCGCGTGTGTGAGTGTGTGTCTGCGAGAGAGAAAGAGAGACAGACAGAGACAGCAATAAGGATGACTATGCCTTCACTTCAGGAGAAACAGAATGACCTCTGAGATTATTGAGAGCAATAACCCCCCCACCACCACCACCACACACACACACACACACACATACAAACAAACATACACACACACTTTGCACAGATAGTCTACGGAGCTGCTGGTTTCTCTGAGTGGGTGGATGTACCTTTATACTATATGTAAAGTACTCTTCAGTAACACCCAGTAAAACAAGACACGTGAGTGACGCATTCAAACACACACACACACACACACACACACACACACACACACACAGTATAATCATACAAAATACATAAGAAGGTACTGGGAGTCACAACGAGAGCTTTGCCTTATCTCCAAAGTTAAAGGGGGATCTAGTTTCGTATTTAAATGTGATTTTCCTGAAAGCCTTAAGGCAACTCACTTGAAATATTCTACAGTCACCGCTGTTTCCTATAGACAGAATATGTCCACAGAGAACAAACACATTTTGGGTCATAACAGATCGAACAATGTCAGAGACTGTCAAAATAATGTGAATGTACAAAAAAAGAACAAAGAGGTGGTCCAACTAAGCTTGCCGTGTTACTCTTAACATTAAAAGGCACCCTGTGGAGCTGTCTAAGTGGTAAATGGTGCTATGGAGCAACATTTTCTTTGGGGCGTTTGTCAGTTTTGCTGTACTGACTGACAGGTTTCTAGTTATCAATGCATGCCGATGTCTTAAGTCGGCAGGTATTTATATAAGTATTTATATAAGCCTAGAGGATAGATGCAAATGAATTTATTTGAATGTAAAAAAACAACTCCCTTTGTTGACAAGAAAACTGCACAGGGTGCCTTTACAAAGCAACTTAACACCAGCTGAAAATCAGACTTTGTGGTTACTATATCCAGACAGTAATGCAAATTTGTTGCACACTTTTTTCCTGAATTCCTGACCAGAGACCTTTTGGAGTGTTGGGACCAAAAATGTCTGCAAGAATCTGAAACACTTGTGACATCTTGAGAATGAGTTTCCACAACATATCCTTGATGTTGACCTAAAGAAAAGAAAAGAAAAGAAAAGACAGATTAAAAGATGTTAAAGTGAAATCACACAAGCTGTAAAAGACAGAACAGTTTTGACCCTTTTAAAAAGTACTACTCAAACATTCTGGGAAATGTGCTGAATTAATGGTGTTAATTTCACCTATTTATTTAAAGGTAGCTACAGTTTCCCCAGTATTTCACAAAAATCTGATGTTGTCATTTCCTGCTGTTTCTTACTAGAGCGGATGGTTCACTCGACATTTAAAGACGTGCTTTTACGTGCCGTTGCCCCAACGTCTCCAACTCAGATAGGGGCCGTGCAGAACAGTGACTGAGGTGCTTTTCAGCCTGATGTTAAGTTGCTCCCAAAGCTCGTTTCTCTGTAATAACAGATAGGAGAAGTCTACCTATAGTGACACTAAGTGACTGTCAAATCTCATGTTTACTATGTGTATGTCTGACTTCATGTTTCTGTGTGCACAGTACATGGTTTGCCACACCGTGGGTCGCGCTGCAGTAGTTGCTTGCCGTAGTCTCCATCTTGCTATTGTGCTTGTGGGAGAAGTTTGTCTTTCTCTTTGTGGCAGGATGCCTGTTGTGAAAGTCAGACAGTGTTTGTCAGGCTTTCACCCAGGAAGTCTGTAGTTTGAGCCAAGTATTCAATTATTATTTTAAACTTAAAGTCAAATTAGTTGCATTTGAGAAAAGATGCTTTTGGTGGTTAAAGTACACATTGCCACAACATTAGCCACTTCTTAAGCTGTTTTCACACATGCACTGCAGCCCTCAGTTTTAACCCTGTCACATCAATCACTATACGCTAACTTGTGTGTCTGTGTGATGTCCAATTGCACACGTGAGAAAAGCGTAGGCAACTGCACGGTGAATTGACCGCGAGCAAGTTGATCTGCTGCTTCGTGCACGCTCTACCCTCATAGCACCTAAGGCTAATCTGCACAGAGTATTCCTCTGTAGTAAGAATTATTTCCTACATGTAAGAAAAGGCAGCTTTGGACAATGTCCCGACCTGATTCTGTGTGTGCACGTGTGAAAATGGCTTTTGAAAGCCCTGAAGCCAAACTTCTCCCGTGCTCTGTAGTTGTAGAAGTGGGGCAGGTTCATGGTGGCTGCACATGAAGACAGCACCAGGGTGGTTGACTCAGTTGTACATCCACGGATGACTCTGCTTTATGTGGCTAGACATATCACTTAGTTGACCCCATATCACGTACGCAGATGGGCTGCAGCCTATAACCTGACTGTCAGAATAGAAGTGTGCCTCTGGAGCAGTAGTAGTAGTAATATTACTGTTTGTGTTCATGTATGCGTAACTGTATGTGTTTAAGTGGGGTAGAGCGATCATAGAGCATCTCTGTTAGCAGCGTGGATGAGAGATTCATGAGCACAGACAGGTCCAAACCGATTCCTCCTTCATCCTGCTCCGCTTCCACCCTGTCTGTCAGAGACTGGATAGGCGGTTAGTGATAATAAAACTTTAGATAGAGGTGGGGTTGAGCAAGAGCGGGGTCACCATCTGAAGCAGGAATTCATCCTGACTGATGTATTTAGCAGCTGTATTGAAAGACTGATTGATAGCCAGGCTTTTATTGATGTTGTGGGCTAAGTGGATCCAATAGCCCGGGATGAATGGGCACAGTTAAATGATGAATCTCCAGAGGGTTTGGCAGAATGTACACGTGTGTGTCACTGTGTGAGTGTGTGAAAGAGTGCATGTTTATGTTTTTTTTTGTGGCTTGGTTTATGATCATAACAGTATATCCTAATGTGGGTGCAGATGAGCGACAACAGCTTTTTCATTTGTTTATTTATTTTTTTACAATGAGAGGTGAACTTCCAATGAAAATTTGTCACATCTTCACAGACACGCTTCCTCCCTCAGTCAATCACAGGAAGCTGCTCACCCTCCCATTTAAACACACACACATGCGCACACATAAATCTTCCTACATGCACAATAAATCTCAAGGGCATCACTAAAGTCAGAGCAGCAAGCCTGAGAACATTAACACTCCTGCTTTGGTCTCTCTTACCATGCATCACTACATCCTCTTATCCTTCCCCTTCATTCTCAATCCGACACTGTCATCAGCTCTCACATGACGCCAGCACACAAAGACACACGGATACACCTGGATCTATAATTTATCTGCTAAATCTTTAGGCTGTCAGTGCAGATTTTAAAAGGACCTGTGGAAGGCTGGTATCTATGTTTCATCACATTCATAAAAAGGCATGTGACCTACCATGGCATGACCTCGCAACCTATACCTAAACTTGCAGACAGCACTTTCTGTTTGGTGCGTACATCTGTTTTGCTGGGCTGATTGTCAGTTTTATGCTGCTGACAAATATAGAGCTGTTTAGCGGACAGAAAATGTGAGTCCTTTATCAGCACTAGGTCAGAGGAGAGGGGAGTCAGTCAGTGTGCCAAAAGGTGAGGCGCTATACTGGTGTGAAGTCGTCACAGGGCAGAGCACAGGACAGGGTAAAAATATCACTGATCTAAGAGGGCTTCTGTTTTGTGCACACATGTGAGCACCATCAGATTGTTTAATTAGCTGAGAGGCGAATGGAAGTTTAAAATGTTTGGTAGGAAGCTACTTTGGCTTATGAATCTCATCTTAAAGTCACTAATGCATCTAATGAATGAGCATGAGTTTGTGGAAAGGAGTTGGAAACAATTTAATATATTATTACTGATAAAATCACTGCAGTGGACTCTGTTCTGGGTGTAGCTGATCAAAGCAAGCGAGGAAAGAGAGGAGGGGGCTTCTTTGTAACTTCTCCCCTCCTCTCGTCATGTTTTTACACATAATAATAATAATAATAATAATAATAATAAACTTTATTTATAAAGCACACTAAAAAACCAAGGGTATACCAAGGTGCTTGACAAAAAATAAAATAGGAAAAAGGAGATGCACACAATTATAAAACCTTGACAATCATAATATATAAAAGTAGTTAACAAGCATAACGGATAAAAATGTACCAACGCACACCAAATGTTAACTAGGTGGAAAAGCAAGATTAAATAAATAAGTCTTCAGCCGTGATTTAAACAGTGGCATAGAGTCAGACACCCGGATAGGGCAGCTACAGCAAACGCACGGTCGCTGCGAGATTTCAGCCGAGAACAAGGTTGCTACAGAAGAAGTTGGGTAGCAGATCTAAGTGAGTGCACTGACAGGAGCGTGTAACCTAAGAAGCTCACTGAGGTAGCTCGGCGCCAAATTATTAATAATTTTGTAAGTGAAAAGTAGTATTTTAAATTGAATACGGTATTTAACTGGCAGCCAGTGCAAGCCAGCAAGAACAGGAGTGATGGAAGAAAACTTCCTGCTACCTGTCAAAAGGCGTGCCGCCGCATTCTGGACAGTCTGCAATCTAACAAGAAGGGAGGAGGAAAGGCCAATGTAAAGAGAATTGCAATAGTCCAACCTGGAAGTCACGAATGCGTGAATAAGTTTTTCCAGGTCATTGTGCGGGATATAGCGCTTTGCCTTAGAAATGAGGCGCAGCTGATTAAAACTAGACCTCACAACAGCAGACACTTGCTTGTCAAATTTAAACGAGCTATCCAGCAATATGCCCAAATAATCAGAAGGGGAGCTAGCAAAAGGCATCAGAGCAGCACACAATTGGTCGCGGGGGATTTTACTATCGAACACCACGATCTCCGTTTTCTTTTCGTTCAGGACGAGAGAATTACTCTTGAACCAATCTTTAACCTCACGCATGCATTCACGAAAATAGTGAAAAGACATAGGTAGATCGTCAGTAATCTCAAAATAAATCTGTATATCATCAGCATAGCAATGAAAGGCAACATTATACTTCTCAAAAATTGCTCCAAGAGGGAGCAGATATAGTGAAAAGAGAATAGGGCCTAATACAGATCCTTGAGGCACACCACAGCGTACAGGTACCGAGGAAGATGAGAAGTTGCCCAAATTAACCGAGAAAGACCTGTCAGCAAGATAAGATTTAAACCAGTTGAGGGCAGTGCCTCTTATACCCACAGTATGCTCAAGTCTTAGTAGAAGAATGTTATGATCGACCATATCAAAAGCAAAGGAAAGGTCCAATAAAACCAGGACCACAGAGCGTCCAGAGTCAGTGCTTACAAGAAGGTCATTGAGAACTCTAAGCAAGGCCGTTTCAGTGCTATGCCGTGGCTTAAAAGCAGACTGAAATTTCTCTGCAATGTTGTTCGCGTCTAAATACGCCTGAAGCTGAGAAAGAACTTGTCGCTCCAGGATCTTGGACAGAAACGGTAGCTTAGAGATTGGTCTATAGTTCAAAAGATCATAACAATCAAGATTCTTTTTTTTCAGAATAGGCTGGACTACAGCATGCTTAAAGGCCAGTGGGACAGATCCAGAGAGTAGAGAAAAATTCATTAAGAACAGAATGCTCGGTCCAATTACATCAAAGCAGCCCTTAACAATGCGTGATGGGAGAATATCAAACACAGCATTGGTGTTTTTCAGTTAATCAACCAGCTGCTTCAGAGTTGAAAGTAACACGGGCTCAAATTGATGAAAAGTTGAATTTACACTCAGAGGAAAAGACGGGATAAGAGGCAGACGAAGAGGAAAGCTTAAGGGATGAAACCTTATCTAAAGAAAGAATTTAAAAACGCTCACAAAGAGCTTGTGAATACAGTAAAGGCATATCAGGACAGGGATTAACAACAGAATTAAAAATTTTAAATAGCATACGGGGGTTGTGACCATTAGCCAAAATGACTTTGGAAAGAAAAGATGCCTTAGCCATTCTAGCAGCAGTTTGAAACTGTGCGCGGCTAGTCCGTAACATGTCATAAGAAACCTGAAGTTTATCTTTTTTCCACCTCCTCTCATCACGGCGACAAACACGTCGTAAAGCACGTGTAGTGTCATTTAGCCAGCAATGAGAGTAGGTTCTAGGGCGCTTCATTTTGATGGGAGCAACAGAATCAAGAATAGAAGAACAAAAAGATAACAGGATATTAGCACAACCATCAACCGAGCAGAAAGAACAGTCGTCGGGTACAGCCAAATCAGGGGTAGATGAAAATAATGATAACAAAATATCAGCACAACCATCAGATGAGCGAACTGAGCAGCAGTCAGGAATCATAAACGCCAAATCTAAAAAAGACACAGCAAACTTTGACACAGCTTCAGAGCTGAGTACGCGTAGCGGACGAGAAAGAGCTCCAGGCTGCGGTCCAGCGGCAGATAAGCCAATATCAAAGGAAATAGGAAAATGATCTGGAATCCCAGCGTCATTTATATCCTTAATACAGATATCCAGGCCATACGTAAAGACCAAGTCCAAAATATGGCCTTTAACGTGGGTTGGTTCATTTAACCACTGAAGGAGGTTAAAAGAGTCCATTAAAGCAAGAAAGTCTTTAGCAAGCAGGTCGAAACCCAAGAAGTCGGCAAAGTCCGAGATAAAACAAAAATAAAAATATTTGGGTGGTCGATAGACCAACACACACAAAGTGGTCGTGGAAGCAGTCATCTCCAATAACTGAACTTCAAAACTAGCAAAGTTAGGCGAGGAAAGTCGCCGAACATTATATACGTTTTTAAAAACTGAGGCTAAACCACTTCCCCTACCAGAAAGCCTCGGTGAACTAAAAAAGGCACAGTCCAAAGGAAGAAGTTCAGAGAAAGGAATGAGCTCACCAGGGCGAATCCAGGTTTCTGTAAGGAATAAAACATCAAGGCCGCTAGTAGAGAAGAAGTCATTGTTCTCTGGAAAATTCACAAGTTAATGCCTGAGAAAGCAGCGTTGGTGTGCTGTTTAGAAGTCAGAGGTGCTGTGATGGCTTGCTGTTGAAGCTGCAGATTGCAGATGTCCTCGAAGGCGACAGCACAGTCCCCAGTGTACGTGTGTGTGTGTGTGTGTGTGTGTGTGTGTGTGTGTGTGTGTGGGGGGGGGGGGGGGGGGGGGGGAGGGGGTCTGATTTAGATTCTGACAGACCTGCTGATATACTGTGTATCATGTTTTTTAGTTCCTTTGCCATTTCTTTTAGATTTTTCTTTAGTTTTGTACATCATGGATCATAAGCAATAAAGAACTTAAGGATGAAGTCTGGATGAAAAGTAGTTTTCTAAGATTTTACTTGTTAATACTGGAAAAATGACTTGAATTCTTGTCTTATATGAATAAAAACTACTCAGTTAAAAACTGTAAGATTTTTTTAATACCACAATAGTGGAGATCTTTTGTTTAACAGCGCTGAGTCCTGGATCCAGTGCACCTTTGCTGGATGTTTGCAGTATAACATAGTTCTGTTACTGATTTTCATAGCACCACCACCACATTCTTTATTATTGGCATTTTTATAGCACTCTCAATTTGGTTTACTCGTATTGTTTTTAATATTTCTGGCATATTCTGCCATTTATTAACTGAAATGTCCTGTCTGCTTTTAAAGCATTAAGAGGAAATTGTTTATGCATGTATACCAGTGTTTCCAATAATGTGGCACTGATATCAGCTGGCTTCTTTTTCAAATTCTCTGCAGTCGCTCTTCGGTTGTATTTCACAGAAAGCCCTAACGAAATCCCTACAGCCCCACCTGTGGGTGGTGGGTGCACAGCAGGGCAGATGCATGCAGTTGCTTTGGGTTGCTTGGGAGTAAGGCCCAGCCACCAGACCCTCACCCTCAATTCCCTACCCCATGCCTGGCTCCAGACCGGAACCACAGTGACTCTATTCTGTGCAGCGGGTCACTCTTGAATCCTCACCCAGAACCAGTTTGCCTTGGGAGATCCGACCAGGGGCAGATTGACCCACACAACATATCTCCTGTGATCACTGGACATGCAAATCCCTCCACCACGTTAACGTGATGATTCAAGGAGGGGACTGCATATTTAGAAGGTAGCAAACTGGCAACCATATGTTAGCCTACCATGGTTTGCTATTTTACTTCTTAACTATTATTTAGAAAATTAATAACACGTTGTATTCAAAGTGAAACTAGCAACTGAGACCATTATCTCATCAGGACAGTCAATAAGGTCACAAATCAAGTTAGCAGTATGTTCATTTCCTCATAAAAGTTGGCCCTGCCGGCCATTTAGAGAAAAAAACAGGTTCTCGTCCACATTGGCTTTACTTTTGGAGGCTAATTCTTTGCTATGCGTATGGTTTATGAATGAGCAATCTGGGAACCCACTGGCTAGTCTGATTAATTAGCATCTGGAGACGATGCCATGCAGCAATTCTGGGCTTATACTGAAGCCAGTAAAGATCTGTTCCAAGATTTCCTGTTCCGGGCATCGTTTATGAATGCAGGTAAATTAGAAAAGGATGATGAGAAAAAAAATCAGTGTCAGACAATAGCTGATGGCTTTTTAGATTGCATTTCAGCATGCCATACCTCTTTTAATCTACACAAAAACGGTTCACTTGCATACATATTGGGAAGTTCTTTACCAAAACTCTGCAGATTTGGCATATTCATGCTCAGATATCTGTTTATGGAGATTAATGACAAAGTAGCAACTCAAGCTGTTACTACAATAATAACCACACAAGTTATTAAATCTACTATGAGTGAAATCCCGAAGGTTCTCACTTTAAACTGTGTAGTCGTGCTCTGGTACTGATGCGCAGGTGTGTGCTTTTGCTGCAATTGCCTGTGGGAACTCAGTTTCATAGATAGCTCAGTGAGGTTGGAAAGAGCAATCTTAGATTCAGTCTCTCGCTCTCTCACACACACACTGAGGGAAAAATAGAAATAGTCCATTCTCATAAATCTGAGCAATATTTGGCTCCATTTCCTATATATTAGACACAGTCCGTCTGTCTGTCATGTGTGCCTCTAGAGAATTTAGAGACTGCACGCCACACACATACACACTGCACAGTGGCAATGGGATAGCATCAGGGGCTTAGAGCAGGAAGCAGAGGCTCACAGATGACTTTGATGAATGCACGTATGAATGTTTTTTCTCCCCTCTCTTGCCTGACAACTTTTCTTTCTCCTCTTTATCTGTCCTCACACCCTGCTCCCACCTGCTTGGCTCGGAGCACCCCACCCTTCCACTTTCCCTTTCTTTCCACTCCCTCCTCCCTTCACTTCAGTTGTGCTGCCAACTGCTCAGCCGCTCCACTCACACCACTGGCAGAGAGCGAGCCCTAATCCCTCACACGGCCCTCAAAACTGTGCCTGCTGGATCTCAGAGCTTTGGCGCTTCTAAAAACTTTCCATGAGAGAGACAGGAAGGATTGCGGGCTGACAAATGGACAAAGAAAGACCGACAGGCTTGCAGACAGACGGACAGAAATGGCAATTTTATACAATACTAAGAACACAAAACCCCAGAAGCACAACAGCAATGCAAGAGCCAAAACATTTTGTGTTCACACAACCATTACTGTGTGCGTTTGCATGCGTGTGGGTGGGTGTGCGCTTTAGTTTGTGTGTTCAGTCTGATCTGATCCCGTTATTTCTCTGAGGGTGAAGTTAGAGTGCAAGCATGAAGCACAGAGACCATCTAATGCAATAAGTCAATATTACAACCCATCACTGCACACACACACACACACACACACACACACACACACAGCACAAAATAGCCTTCCAGAAGAAAATGTGAACATTTTGTCTTTGCAGATCCTTTGAGTTTTATTATTCTCCATCATATTCCCTGTACTCACCACTGATGCACAGCTACAGTGGAAAAATTGTAAAAATCAAAGGAGGAATACTAGAATATGACCAGGAGGAGGTGATACATCAAAATCAACAACTGTTTATGCATCACTTTCAGCGCAACCCCACTTTAAGAGTGGGGGAGAATGCACTGTGACTTCACCCACAGGTTTTCCTACAAACACATGACATAATGCCAACATAACATTCGCTCATAAATTTTATAATTTGCAACATTAATAAGTAATTAAGTTAACTGATGATGACAACATTGCTCTATGGCTGCAAAACAACCAGCGCACATGAAGCCCTTGTTTGCATTTTCATTGTTGTACTGCAATTTTACTGCAGCAAAACAATGACAATAGTTGTTTTATTTTACTAAAATAACTATTTTGCAATCTTGCCATAAAGTGCTTCATGTTATTACTATATAATGTTTCCACTATAATGAAACCAGCTTATCAGTCAATGCATGCAAGCCTAACTAACAAGCTGTTAGCATCTATAGACTGTAGGGGCACGTCACACTGCAACACAAGTGGCTGTTCAAGGAGCTGTAACTTCTGTGTTGACTTCATTTTCCAACCAACACATTTATCAACCCAGACATGAGTCCGAATAGCTACAATAACGGGAACGAAACTCAAGTTGAACTGTAATTTTCCATTAACACCGGCCCTCTTACAAGAGGTAGGGTGCTCAGAAGCTTTGAAAAACATGACCTTTCAGTCAGTAGATGGATGTCTTTGAAACAGACCAGCCTATAGGTACTTGAGCAAAAGAGGAGAAAATAATCACCGTCACACTAGATGTCCATTCTAGAAAAAACATTATAGTACAATTAAAAGTTAAAGTGAGGACTCTTTTTTTATATAAATCTGTATTTGTTAGATTAAAAAAATCTTTAGATGAGCAAGAACTAGTCTTAGTTCATGTTTATGCTGTGATTTAAAAGGTTTAAGACTGGGGACTGGCACGATCTTAGGAGTTTCAGGCGTGTCAACCATCTTTTCTAGCACATCAAGATGTGACATAGTTGGGGTAGAGGTCAGAGGTCAAAAGTGGACCAGAGACAGATTTTAGTTTCATAATTATAGAAATGGCACACTTCGTATACACTAGATACACACAATGTGCTCTCACGCTAATAAATAAATACAAGTACAATACAGAGCAGCAATTTACCCAAGCCTTTCTGACACACACACACACACACACACACACACACACACACACACACACACACACACACCCACACACCCACACACACACCCTGTTGATCGCTGGCCTATCTTGGTTCTCTCACTTGCAGTAGCGCTCTCTTTCTAGTCTCTCTTGGCTTTACACACTCCAAAACACCAACACACACACACACACACACACACACACACACACACACACACACACACACACACACACACACACACACACACACACACACACACAGACTATTGTACAAATCTTCACAGAACTATTTAATACTGCAGTAACTTATATTAAGTAACATTTTATCTTTTACTATCAATTAAATCAATAGACTGATGTTTAACCAATGTTTGTGCTTTCATTCCTTTTTTTAACAGTGTGTCTTCTCTGTTTGTCCCTTTCTTGGGTGTCCTATGGTGATGTGGAAAAAAGTACACATCCTATGTCAGCACAATGTGCAGCAGGAGAGCAAATCGTGATTGATTTAGCCTCTGCACCAACACCCTGGCGCTGGAGATGGCAGTGACAGAGAGACTGAGGGTTGGGAGAGAGAGAGAGAAAATACATAGCGTTGTACCTGCAACTTCATTCAAACAATGTCAACACTAAACTATATTTTTGTTTAGTTTATATTTCAACCTCTTCAAATTCCCAGTCAAAATTTTCCATCTCCTGCGTGTCCCCAGTGATTTTCCCTTCTCCTTCTTGCTCTTATTTCTTTCCCACTCTGCCTCACTCTCTTTGTCTTTACCTCCCTCCTTTATCTCCTCTTGTCTTTCTGGCAGGAACAGTGGTTTTATTATCCAACGTCACCTCTGCCAGGTTGGGTCAGATACTGCAGTGGAGCTGTCTTCACTTGGCACTTAACATAGGGAGAGGGAGGAAAAACAGATACACAGCTGAGGGAAGTAGAGGGAGTGACACGCAGGTGGAGAGTTTATCCCTCTGCTGCACAATCTGTAGGTGTGAAGGTTCAGGCTTCCAGCCCAGCAAATTGTGTAAAATGTTTGTGTTTATGCGTGATTGTGTCTGCATAGATGAAGTGTGTCTGAGTAGTGTTTGCTGCAGCTCCACTTGATGAACGATGCGTCACTGTGGCTGTGGGCTTTCTGGGAAGAAATGGTTGACCAGACACAGCACGCCAATGCAAAAATGCCAGGCCTGGTCTCTACCGCCGGCTCGGAGGAGCCACAATCGATCCTGACAGCTCAGTGTGTCACCAGGTCACACTGCCACACTGTGGAACAAAAACAAAAAAACTCATTTCAATCAACTAAAGTGCACTTTTCTCTTTTAACCATTTTAAGGAGCAGAAGATTGCAATAAGAATACCTGTTCTGCTTTGTTCTTTCTGTCAATCCAGGTGCATTCTTAGTAGTCCATTACCTCAAGTTTATTTTGTACTTTCTGCTACAGCTACAAAGATTATGCCATCCTAACCAGATAGAAAATGATCTGTAAGAATGACTGTCTGATTTAGTTGCTTTAGACATTCCTTCTGTGCCTTTTTCCCGTCTGATGCAGTCGGGAAGTAAGAAAAATACTCCCCATCTGCACTGAGTAAATGGATGACCACAACTCTTACAACTGTTTCACTTCACAATATCTGCCAGACCAGTCTTTGTTTCAAAATCTAAAAAGTCTTTCATAGCTTAATAATTAAAAAATAATAAGCAGCATATTTGGTATGCTGTAGAGATCATGTCGGTCTAGGGGCTTGGGAATATTTTGGTTTCCTACCAGAGGATCTGTAAGAAAAGGCTACAGTAAGGCAAGTCTACGCATTTTGCTTTGAATGCTGCCTCTGCAACCCAGACCTGGACCCATGAATACATGGATGGATGAAGAATAAGAAAAATTAAAGTTCACAGTTCTCTAAATGCAGCTTATTTGCTCATATTTAAAGATGCATTGCTAGACGTCAGTATTTTGCAGATTGCTGTCAGCTGAGGTTTATTTTCGTATCCTTTCCAATTCACATGCACAATCCAAGCATGTTTTTGTGCTCACTTTATTTTTACATATTTCAACAACACATCAACTTTTAAGGTCCCAGTATAACTACCGCAATGGTCGCTTCGCTCGTCTCACAGTCACCAAATCAAGATTTGCATCCCATGGCTGACGCGCCAAGATCGACACATGAGGTGATGTCAAAATCAGCAAGCATAATGGTCTCACTAGCAATAAATCAGGAAATAAAAATGAAAAAAAAAAAAAAAAACTCCAGATATGTGCCAATAAAATATTTTGCAGCATTTTAAGTTTTTACACCTGAATGACCTCAAAAACTCTGGTCACCGTTCATCTTCAGTGAGTGTACGCTGTCAGCCCACTGTGAGCTGTCTATATACCAGATGTCCACATGAATGGAGTCCAGTACGAGACGATGAATCAGTGAAGCTCATTTATATCCGATGACATGGATACTCAGGTGAGTTGTTGATATCTTTAACTTCTCTGTCAGTAAGTGCTGCTGTTTATGCCACTATTAGCCTCAGCTAATTAAACGTTCCTTGAAGTGGATGTGACATTTGTGGACATTTTTGGAAATAAACTCTCATATTATGTGAAAATGTAAACAAACTGTTTATCATGCTTGAGCCTAACATCAGCTGGCATAATGTTAGCTTATAACCAGCTGTTGTTCTTGTTTAACTGGCTTAATATCAACTGTCCCGAGACAGAAGGGTTGCATGTCTAACCTGGTGACAGTACGCAACTGCAATAATATTATATATATGTATCTGATCTCTACTGCACACATATAACAAGATTTGACAGAAATACCACGTCCATCTCGCTCACCTTATTCAAGATAGAGGAGCAACATGCAAACTTCCACAAACCCACTCATATGTATTTTGAACTGATTAATTACTCAGGTTGGTGATATTGGATCAGGTTTCTGGAAGGTGTAATTACACAATATTCAATATATATATTTGAGTACAGCATTTTCGCTCATAAAATAACCTTAAAAACGACTGAGTGTACCTTTAATATTTCATATTTAAAAAAATAATTACAGCTAGAGCTGGGCGATATGAGATTTTTTCATATCACGATATGTTTTTTTCATTTCAGGCGATAACGATATCTATCACGATATAAGCCAAATAACTATATTTGTAAGATTTAAATGTGCCGTTGCTCACAAGTAAAATGTGAAATAATCAGCAGCTTGTTTTTATTTAAATATTTATTTCCCATAATAAGTTCAACAGGGTAGATGTACTTAAGGAACATGAGACTTTTTCAGATAAATAAAGGCAAATATTGCAAACTACACAAAAGGCAACCGCTAAAGCGTTTAAGTTTCAAAATAGAACACACGAAACAGACTAAATTGTCAATTCCACTTAGAAACAAAATATTAATTCTAAAAATAAATCTTAGTTTGTTTTACAGAAGAACAGACAAAAATGACTAACTGTAACAATATCAAATAAACTGAGAACTAAAAGGAAATTCTCAATCTCTCCTTGTTGTATAGCTGAGCTTTTCAAACAGTTTTAACAGTTACTTTAGTCTGACAAAAGCCGAATGACGAATTAGCGTTTCCAGTCAGAGACTGAGGCTACGTCCACACGTACACGGGTATTTTTGAAAACGGAGATTTTCCGTTTTCGTTTTAAAAAATAATCCCGTCCACACATAAAGGGAGAAATGAAGGAAAACGCTGCTATGAACATGCCAAAGCAGCAGGTGGCGCTAGATTCCTAACCGTGCAGAAATGTTGGCCAATCAGAAGTCTAGAAGCCTCGGTGGGAAAAAGTAAACAAAGCTGGGGCATAGAAGCAGAACCGAGTCGTATGTGTGGACGGACAGTAACTGTGTGTATATGTAAGCATTTAAACACTGCAGAGAGTAGAATGAACAGTATTGTAGAAATTCATTTCACCGAAACAATAACGTGGCGCACAGTGTGACGCATGCACCAGTTTATTGTATTTCCAGACTTGCTTTCGGCACAATTTACAGTGCACGCTACTCTGTTTTTTGTCAGACTTGAAATAGCCGAAATACCTTCACACTACGGAACTTCTGTGGCTCTTCCGTTCGACAATCTCTCCGGCATTGGAACCATCGTCTGTTTTCTCTTCGGTCACGCTCGGTTGATTTTTCTAGTCGGCACACTCATTTCCTCCATTACCCCGCTGGCTGCTTCCCAAACAAACACACGTGTGGCTTGGCACTTGTGCTGTACGTAACAAGTCACGCGACGTGACGCTGCGGCTGTGATTGGTTCGGCTCTGCGCTACTTAATTTGGATTGGCTGACCTTTTTTTTTTTTTTTAAGAGGACAAGAGCGGCGAGGTCTATCGCGGTAGCTTAATTTCTCTATCGAGTAAAAGTTATATCGCGATACATATCGTTATCGTTTTATCGCCCAGCTCTAATTACAGCCATTATGTATTGAAACTTTAAACTCATGAGAGAAATATTAAAGAAAGCAGAAACTGAGTCAATATTTAGACTTTGAGAACAAGCTAGTTTTGGGAAACTTATCAGAATGCAATACAGCAGCATGGAAATCACAGAATGTTATGGCCCTCGTATATAAATGCTGGTTTTGTTGTGCTCCTGTTCCCTTATTTCCATCTACGTTTGTCACGGCGGGGTGCGCCGATGTGTGTGGAAACAGGACCCAAAAGCAGATGATGACGAGGAATTGTAATGATTAACAGAAAGGTGAACCTTTAATGCGATGACGGCAGGGAAATGAACCAAGAGACCAAAAACAAACAGGCAAAACACTAAGAAACAAAATACTAAATGGTACTGAGACCAAAACCTAAACTATGACTGTGGTGGAAAAATAATAAACAAAGACCATGACTAAGACTAATAATACATAACAGATGAAAACTAGAACTATGACTGAGGTGAGGTAAACAGGCTAAGACCATGACTAAAACTGTGACCCTGGTGAGATAAACAGACGAACCGACAATGGCATGAAGAAAACAAAAGGCTTAAATACAGACATGAGGTGATCAGGGGAAGTGGGGACACATGGGGGAACAGCTGACAGACATAAACCTAATGACAGGACCAGGAGAGAAAGCTAAATACAATGAACAAAGAACACATGACATTGTCAAAATAAAACAGGAAATACTAACAACTAAACATGACAACACAACTCAACAGACCCAACACGTGATGAATAAATACCAAACCCCAAAACATAGAAAACCCAGGAACAATAACCAATAACTGCCTAAACTAAAGGCAAAATAGGAAATAACACAAACTAATAACATATCAAAAAATACAAAGAAAACTCAGAGTGCTGGGTCGGAGACCCAGCATGTGACAACGTTCCCTTTTCACTGTCCTATTGTTGAATGTCAGGCTACAGTGTTACATTTAATTACATCCCGTTTTGCTTTTTTCTTGTCTTTTTGAGGTTTTTAGCTCCTGCCCCCCACCTGTGTTTATCTTGTCTTATCTTCTGGTTGTTTTGTTAGATTTCCCGTGGTTGCATTGTCAGTGGCTTCCTATTTTGAGTTAATTAGGCTCTTTTTTTAAAATAAATTAATAAATCCACCTTTACTTTTTTTTTTCTATTAAGCGTTTCCATTGCTTGGGTCTTCCTTTGCTAGAGGAGACCTCCAACTCTAAGGTATTCACATTTCATTGCATAATCTCACAAGATGTCACTGTTTATGATACAAGAGTCAAAACATCTTTTATCATCATTTATGATAGGTGTCAATTCCATTAAACTACCTTTATGTAAGTTATTACATTAAGACATTATGCACCAGTGTTTCCACTGTGTTTGCCATTTTAATTACACACATCAAACAAGCAGCAGCCGACTGTTTAGTTGACAGTAACTAGATGGCTGTCACCTTCAGCCATTACAGCCAGCTGGGATATGTTGCTCTGGGTTTTTGTTTTGATTTTATCTTGCTCCTGAAGTGTGTTGCAATTATAGTTACAGCCAGTGAGGGTAACCTAGAGGAATACCAGCATTTTACAGGCAAAACTGGCTTTATAAAAACAAAACAATATTAATATTTTTAATTTGAGCTTTGAGTCAGAGCACTATAAAGCTGCAAACAATTAAATGAAAGTAGGGATTTCTGTTTGGAAGGAGCTTTAAATTCACTACAAAAAGCCTGTGGTTGATATCATTGATTTATAATCAGTGGTATACCGCTTTTAGATAAATTTCAGACTCCAACTCTCCCTCCCCCCACCCTCCTCATCTGACTTTCTGACCTCGACCTACTGCCCTGCTGCCCTCCTGCAGACCTGATGGAAAATCTCTCTAAATGCCCTAAACTTGGACCTTTTAGCAGTTTGTAAGAAGTCACATGAAGCAGGATTGTCACACCTGATTTGATTCTTGAAGCTAAACTCAAAGATCTCCTTACATTATGGTGGTTGTCAAAGGGGGAGGGTGGGGGGAGGGGGTGTATCTGTGCTGAGCAGCATCAGAAGGTGAACCAGCCAGATTAAACCTCAGAATAGCAGCTCAGTGTTCCTAGAATAGAGCTCATCTTCCTCCGAGACTAACAGCTCATTACCACAGGAATGCCTCCAAGGACCCACCCCAACCACCTCACCCTGCCTTCATCACCAAACCCCCACCCAACAAAATGACCTGTTGTTGGGTGGAGCATCCGCATTGTGACGTGTTTCTGTATGAATACACCTCCACCTCCCCTTCACCACTATTATCAGTAATCTTAAGTAACTCCCGTTCCTCCTACTTTTGTATTCCGCCTTTCTCTCTATAAGGATAGCTGCCACCCTTATCTCAGACACATGACTCTTCTGTCTTTCACCAGAATCCCCGACAACCACACACACACACACACACTCCCCTCCTTTGCCTCCGCTCCCCTCTGTCCCTTTGCAGGGTGGCTCTTGTCGACACCTTTCCTGATTTGGAAGCTTTTGATGAGAATTCCCCACCTCAATCTCTTCTGTTTCCCTACTTAACCCTCCCTGGGGCTCCTTAGATCTGCACACACTGACGCAGACACACACAAAAATGACTGGATCATGCCCAGTGCGTTGGCACGTACTGGAACATGAGCGTGCACACACACTTCGTTATAGCCTTAATGAGGTCTCATCATGTCTTTTACTCTCTCTCTCTCTCTCTGTCCTCTTCCCTCTCCCTCTTCTCTTAGCCCAGTGTCATAATTTTTATTCTGCTGCTCTACTGAGATGTCAAATTAAAACATTAGCTGAGACAACCATTTGAGCTCCTGAAAGACTTTAAATTAACATAACAAACTGGGTACTCTTTTGTCAGACTCACAGACTTTTCAAAGACACAAACAAACTCTGGCAGACTGACTAGCTCTCCCTATGAATGCAAACTATGTTATTTTATGCCTGGTTTGCCCCAACAATGTTTGTGCAAGGACACGCATTAATAAGGGTGTGAGTCTTCAGTGTGTGCATGTGTGCCTAACTGGGCAACCCCAAACCCCATAGATGGCCTCGGTGATATGGATGTTAGAGCAGTAATAAAGGGCATCCTTATAAAGGAAAGGGCCATGATGTGGAGGAGAATGCCTCATCATGAAGAAGTGGTTTTTCATGATTGATATGAATGCCTTGGCATACAAAAAGTACACTACAAGCATCATGGGTCACACCTGCCATCTGCTGCATCTCAGTCTCATTATTTGAACAGCCATGTCTGAGTGTGGACGTTAGTATGTCCTCTAACTTAAGGGTTTTAGAACAGAGTGTGGAGTCAGCATAGGTTGGTCTTATCCACACACTCCAAGGTAAAATATAGTTTTTATTAGTTCGTTTTTAGTTATTCTTTACTGTGGCTGTATGTTTAATTATATTTGTTTCCATGTAGTCTGGGAAAGGTGTCTCGTCTGCCCGTCCTGCTTACATGTGTCCCTGGTCTATCGTGTGTGTCCATGTGTTTCTGTAGCCCGTCATGTCTTGTTCCTTCTTTCCCATATCCCCTGTGTTTAAATCTTCCCCTCTCTCTCGTTCTCCCTCACTCCCTCTTTCTGTCTCTTGTGTCAAGCTTGCGTGTCCCAGTTTATGTCCCTCCATGTTTCCTGTTTTATTTTGAAAGTCTTGTGTCTCCATGTTCAGTGTGTGCAGTTTTGTATCTCCCTGTGGCATCATGTTCATTTGTGTCAGCTCTGTTCCCCATGTGTTTCCACTTCCCTCATTAACCTTCTGCGTATTTAAGTCCTCTGTTTCTCTTTGTTCATTGTTCAGTCGTCTATTTAATCTCGCTTAATGTCTATGGATAGTTTTCATGTCTTCACGCCCCTGTTCATGTTCATACTTTTGTCATAGTTTTCATGTCTAGCTCTAACTGTTTGCAGTTTGGTTTAGCTTTTGTTCTTTGACTTAGTTCCTTAAGTCCTTTTGTTTTCTATGTTTTGCTATCAGCCTAAATAAACATCTCGCTTTTTGTTACACTTCAGTTTTGTTTCCTGTGCGTCTGCTTTTGGGTCTGCTCCTCAAACACACCAGCTGCTCAGCCGTAACAATAAGACTTCCTATTTAGCATGAGACGTGCTTGGGCAGTGTGAATTGACCGTGAATTTATTTAATTTAATGATATTTAATAATTCTAAACATTAAAACATTTTTTTAAATATAGCGAGCACACATAGAAAGATTCAGACAATTGGGGTAACTGGGAATTTTCAGTTAACATATTAGTAATGTAGTGGATTGACATGAATGTTTTGCCAAGAAAATATCCTCCAGAATATTATAACAGCACCAGTGGCCTGAATGGCTGATACAAGGCATGATGACTCCATTTTTTCATGTTGTTTACACCAAATTCTGGCCTTACTATCTGAATATTGCCACAGAAATTGAGATCCTTCAGACCAGGCAGTTTTTTTCCTTTTCCTTTGTTTAATTTTGGTGAGTCTGCCTGGTGTGTTTTTAAGCACATGTACCCACACTAACAAAGTAGTTGGTGTGTGTGTGTATATACAATTACAATAGTATATGCTCATATTACACATAGCATGATAAGTTTCAAATATTGAGGTCGGCACATGTGCAAGTATGAACTGTGTTCTCTCAACACAGTGGTGGGAGCTGGAAACAGCACCAAAGCCTCAGAAACTATTGCCTGAAGTGTAGGAAGGCTTACAACTACAGATTAAAACAGGAAATGACTTGAACAATAATGAAAAAAAAAATCCAAAATCATGTAAAAGTATAAGCGTCTCAAGCACACTAGCTGAGTGTGTCCACTTTGTATTTTTCATCATTGAGTGGGTCTGCACGAAAAGAAACACCCAACAGGGGTAAGCTGTTTAACCTCAGGGAATGTAACGCATTTATGCTTACCTTGCATTTTTGTCAAAACACAAATAAAAGACAGATTCTTACATGCCCTTTTCTCAGAAACTGCTGGCTTAGCACTTTGCGAAGGCTGGTTTAGTAGCTGGGCTTGTGTGATGGATAGCCTCTTGATCCTGTTCCAGGTAGAGGGGTAGTCCGACTGCTCCCAGGAGACACTGAAAATAGCCAAGTAGAAGCCCACTCAAATGAAACTGCACACTGGAGCTCAGAAGGTAAGAGTGAGATGGACAAACACAGCGCCGTTAGTCCAAGCTCTTGCATATCTGTCAGCACAGAATGGCTGAAACACCAGCGCAACACTCCTAATGTAAAGTTTTCTTATTAACCAGCAGTTTTCTGGTATCAAGGGAATACCGTCATGAACTCAGTACTTTTACTCCAACCCAATTTCCCCTTCTGTCCAAGTCCAAGTGGTGTGTTGATGAGTTTGACTGCAATGTTTATCACTTCCCAGGAGAACAAAGAGTACGCCCACAACAATCCACCTTGAACATGCTTACTGCTAACAACCTCCCTAAAGACGACGCACGTTCACCGCAGAAAGATGACACAATTCAAGAAACACCCAAGAAGATATGGACTATTACATTATTTGCAAATCCGCCTTTATTTACTGTGATTAATGAGAAGGAGTTAATACCTACTTAAAACACAGAGAAAAACATTCACTTTCACTTCATGATCAAGTGATCAGACCTAGGGGTAAAAATCCTGTGACCCAAAAACAAGATATAAAAAAAATTAAAGGAAAAAGGAAAAAGAAAGAAAAAAAAGGAGGGTCAAATATGATACTGGAGGCTGCAGCTAAAAACAGCCCTTTATGGATCAATACAGGAGAGCAGAACAGAAGATGCAAGAAAAGGAAGAGAAGAAGTAGAAAAAAGAGGCGATGCAACTCTGCATTTCCTGCCATCCACATGAGCCTCCCTCTTTTCTGAAAGATGCCTTTCTATTGATCCAATATATGAACTCGCTCTCTCTTCCTCTCGCTCTGTGTGTGTGTGTCTGTTTTGTGAACCTAAAACCATCTACATAATCACATGGACACATGCCTCCGTGATGTAAATGATTCAATTTTAGGCCTAAAGGCACATATTAAAATTATGAAAAGGTTAAGGTTAGCCAAGTATGATAGTATGGTAAAGGTCAGAATAAACCTCTGGATGAATTCAAATCAGTGCCATCTGAAGTCATGGATACATGACTGTGTGTATGTGTGCATGCATGTAAGAGAGAGAGAGAGAGAGAGAGCAGATGCTTATATCTTTCGACAAGCCTGACTCAGCCAGTCTGAATCTAAAGTATGTTTGGAGTTTGTTTTTTGGCAATGAACTTCACTAGAAACCCAACAGCTTCACAAGCAAATTCAAATTTCTTCCCTACTAGAAATGTAATGTTCAACCGTAAGTGGTATTATTGCAAAGTGGAAGCATAACAACTCAGCTACAAAGTGGCAGATGAAAGTCACAGAGAGGGGTCGCTGAGTGCTGAGGCACATAGTACCAACGCTCTGCTGACTCACTAACTGCAGAGCTCCAAACATCTGGCAATAACATCAGAGCAAAAACTGTGAGCCTCGAGTTCCATGGCATGCATGTCCATGGCTGAACGGCTGCATGTAAGCTTTGCATTTCCAAGCACAACATATCGGATAAAGTGGTGCAAAACATGCTGCCACTGGACTCTGGATCAGAGGAAACCTGTTCTGTGGAGTGATGAGTTATGCTTCTCTCTCTGCCAGTCTGATAGACAAGTTTGTGTTTGGTGAATGGCAGGAGAATAGGACCTGCCTGGTTGCAGTGTGCCAGCTGTAAAGCCTGAGGTATGGGGTTGCTCTGAGCCAACACTGCAAAATCAATCTTTATGCCTGCCCTTACTAAGGCAATTTGGATAATTCTGTGCTTCCAAAATTGTGGGAACAGTTTGAGAAAGGCCCTTTTTTTTATTTCCCACTGTGCCTATTGCACAACGCAAGGTTCATAAAGGAATGGTTGGATGAGTTTAGTGTGGAAGAACTTGACCGGCATGCACAGAGCCCTGACACAAACTAGAACAGATTTCAAACCAGATCCTCTCACCCAACATCAGCGTCTAACCTCACAAATGCTCTTCTGGGTGAACGTCCAAACTTCCAAGAGACACACTCCAAAATCTTGCAGAAAGTATTCATAGGACAGTAGAAGTGGATATAGCTGCAAAGGGGGAAACCATCTGCGTATTAATGCCTATGGATTTAGAAAGGGGTGCAATTTAAGCTCCCATAGCTGTAATATGTAGATGGTCCAATACTTTTTACCACAGGTAAGTAGAAGAATGTCTCCCTACAGGGTGGAGACATGAACATGATATGAACTCCTGTCATAAATTTTAAGTCATGTTAAACTTGGCTTGTTGGCCTTTTTACAGAAAAGGAGATGAGTTCTTCTGCGATGAGAGAGATAACTCGTGACTGCAGGCAACAGTGCTAATGGATTTAGGACAGTGAGTGCCTTCGCAGTGGAAAGCATTTGCATGCTGGAGCGAATTGTAGTGTAAGTTACATCTACTGTATTCTTATATTCTCCACCCACCTACTGTTCAGCAAACACACCAAAGGAAATTAAAAAACCCAACAACAAATAAAAAATAACCACAAAAAATACAACAAAAAAACGAGTTGACGGTAACTATTCATCAATCAGGTATAAGATTATGACAACCTGCCTAATACTCTGCAGGCAGGTGGTCCCCCTTTTGCCTGGAGGCATACAGTAGACGCTGCCCCCTTGATGCATCATTAGTTGTCATAACCTTGTCACAAAGGAGAAAATAATTTAAGAAAATCTGGCAAAATATCTTAGTAAAGTGTACTTTACCACCTTAAATGAGATTAATGCATCGATCATTTTAACTCCTAGTTACAATTGCACAAAATTAGATCCCCAATCAATGCTTGAATTTAGTGGCAGATGACGATTTATAACTGATACATAATTGTTACGGCCCTAGCTGGGCCTCCTGATACTGCCCTTGTGTGGGTGTGTGGGGAACGTAACAATAATATACATCGATCAGGTGTATAACATTATGAGCAAAAGAAGTTCCCCCTTTTTCTGCCAAAACAGCCCTGATTCGTCAAAGCATGGACAAAGCGTGGTCTCCATGGACTGGTCTTGTTTGTCCACATATGTTTGATTGGACTGAGAAATGGGGAATTTGGAGTCCGAGTCAACACCTCGAACTCGTTCTTGTGCTCCTCAGTTATTCCTGAACAGAGATGGGCAGTAGCGTGTTACTTGTAACGCGTTACTGTAATCTGATTACTTTTTTTCGAGTAACGAGTAAAGTAAGGGATTACTATTGCAAAAACGGTAATTAGATTACTGTTACTTTACCGTAAGCACGCTGCGTTACTGCGTTACTAAAACTGTGATTTTCTTGCGAGAATGTCTCATGACAATGACGTAAGCGAGCGCGACGTTCGTGACAACAGCTGTGTGCAGATCAACAATGGATAATATATCGAGTGCGGGAGAGAGTATGAGCGTGCAGCGTTTAAAGCGTGGAAGTACTGACCTTACTTTGAGTTTGATTCCATAAAAAGTGACAAAAACATTAGCGTCCGTTGATCACTGCGTGGGAAGAAAACTTCTTTTTACAGCGAAAAAAACCCCTTAACTTCCGAGCAAGCACCGAGTGCGCAACGACGTAACGTGAAATTCAGAGAGAAACTCGCGGATTCTTCAACTGCGGCACACCTGCACCAGGGCAAACCTCCGCCTACGCCACTCCTGCTTTATAGGTGAAAATAGAGCAAAAGGACCGCTAGTCTTTGATGTTATTTATTTTCTGCTGTGTTTTATGTGCATCTATTTGACAGAGTGAGTGTAAACACAAAAAATATTTTATTTTATGTGCTGGAATGTGTAGAAAATAGGTTTAAATGTTAAACTACTTTATTCAAGTCAGAGAATGTTGCATATAATTACATTTTTGCTTGATGCATAAAGTTAAAAGATTAAAACTGATAAAACAAGTTTTAAAAAGAGACTTTTCCATTTGATTACATTTTGTATGATGGATTATGCAGATAAAGTAGAATTGGGCTGAAAGATCTATCGCTTTATTACCGATTCAGGTTGTAAATCGTGTTTTTAAAAAGTAACTCAGTAACTAAGTAACTAAGTATTAATTACTTTTGAAAATGAGTAATCAGTAAAGTAACAGGATTACTTTTTGGGGGAAGTAATCAGTAATTAGTTACTAATCAGTAATTAGTTACTGATTACTTTTTCAAGTAACTTGACCAACACTGTTCCTGAATCATTTTTGATTTGTGGCAGGGTGCATTAGACTGCTGAAAGAGACTAAAAACACAGCTAATATTGTAATAGTAACAAAAAATTTAGTCAGTGAGGTTAATTTTACACTTTAAACATCTCAAAACATTTCCAACGTGTAAAACATGATCATTCTCGCCTGGCCACGCAGTGATCAGTGCTTTCTTGGCTGTAAGAAAGTCCTCAGTGGAGGAAAAGTCAAGAGATAACTGAAGAATACAGAATTTATCTTCTGGAAACCATGAATGTGTGTACATTGTCCTCTCATCTGAAGGTCATGGTCCAATTGGATGATTTTCTGGTCTGCATGTTGACGGGAGATCCCCAAACTGAATTAACTGTGTATGAGTGTTTCCATGAAGTGATTTAAATGGTCACTCTGTTCAAATACAGTATAATCACTTCCAGTCGCTCCACTAACATTGCTAGAAATAGTTTAATAAAATCCACTAGACAACCCACCCAATCAAGTTACTAAATAAATAATCAAGTTACTAAATGATCAAGTAAGCATCTTGTACAAACTCTAGCATAAGCTGACACTGTATCCATAACTTTAAAACTCATTTTCTGTAACTTTCACATCAAAGTCATCTGTAATTTAAATGCTCAAACTGGTAACTACTTTGCAAGGCCTGCCAGCTAAATGTAGGAGTAGGCAGAGTGGTTTCTCTGTGTTGTGTCAGATTCAAGCACTCTCAGAAGTGCTCTCCAGCTGCGTTCAGCACAGGCACTCTATTTATAAAAAGTGCATTGAGGCGTGGGAGGAGAGCATTATGCTGTGTCAATATTTCAGATGGTATAAACCTCGACGATGTGTTACTCAAGTAAGTGAGTAGAGTGGAGATGCCTGTGTGTCTGGCTACACACAAGGACATACACGCACACAGTGGCCTGGCCTATAATCGTCCCTATTTAAATTGCTAATTTCCTCTCTCCCGCAGGTGCCTAACTGTGTTTGAAACTAAATTGCTCGTCATAGCAGGTCAATCTGAGCCTAATGAATTCAGCTGTTCTCCCATTACACTTATTGACGCTGAATGGCGAACGACAGGTGCGCTGAGTACTCAAGAGCTTGAAAGCAAAGCCTGCAGCCTCTTCTTGCCTTCTCAGTGGGTGCAGATGAAGTTCCACATCAGCCTGTGAATATTTAAGCATTTGGCTTGAATAAGATTTGACCAGCGAACATCTCCATTACTGGGGATATTTTACTTAGAGGTGATCATTGGCTCACTGACACCACACAACTAATCAGACTAAGTCACCAATCCCCAGAAGCTCCACATCAGCCCTGTTCTGACTTTAAGGACAAACACTGAACAGGATTTTGCTTTGTGCATATGCATGAAAATCAATTTAATTATGCTGGATTGCAGCCATACAGTGCAGAAGCAATGCTGCTTCAGAATGGAGCTCATTTACATAAAAATAAATCACAATGCACAGGCACATACGCATACTCCTAATTCCCATATATCATGTTGAATGCAAAACACCAGATTTAGCAAAGTGGATGTTAAATATAAATATAAACATGTGATTGTACCACCTAATGCTTTAGGACAATATTTCTGTGGTTTATCAAGTTTTACTTCTAGGTTAAAACACTTGTGCACAATCAAACTCCACACAGGCTTTTCTTTTTGTTTGCAGGTGACTGGCATAATACATTTTAGGTCCAGTATTGTTGCAAAAAGTCTATTACGTACACTTTAGAACTAGAAAAATGTTCCTTCTGCCGATTCAAAACAGTTAATGATAATTATGAATGAGTCCCATCCAATACGACAAACTGGGAGGACACAGGAGGACACCGCAGAAAGATGATCAAACTATTTTCTCTACAGTTCTACCTCCTTCAAAAAATCCTTCACGCATGTAGAAAGAGAGAACAGAAGAAGAGGAAAAGTGAAAGGCAAAGCTGAGGTGAATGATGTAATTGTTTCTCCTTGTGTTTCAGAGAAACGCATTAAGAGGCCTTACTCATACGTGGCAGATTTAGAGTTCATCAGCAGCTGTGATGTAACGCTTAATGCATAGCTATAAATTAGCTGATAAACACATATGTGTATGAGAGCATTAGTAGAGAGCAGAGATGGGCAGTTACTGTAATCCGATTACTTTTTTCGAGTAAAGAGTAAAGTAAGGGATTACTATTGCAAAAACGGTAATTAAATTACTGTTACTTTCCCGTAAGCACGCTGCGTTACTGCGTTACTAAAACCGTGATTTTTTTTTGCGAGAGTGTCTCATGACAATGACGAGCGCGACGTTCGTGGCAACAGCTGTGTGCAGATCAAAAATGGATAATATAACGAGTGCGGCAGCGAGTATGACGTGCAGCGTTTAACGCGTGGAAGTACTAACCTTACTTTGAGTTTGATTACGTAAAAAGTGACAAAAACATTAGCGTCCACTGATCAATGCGTGGGAACCCTAAACGTCCGAGCAAGCACCAAATAAGCTGCCGCTGGAATGTGAAATTCCAAAACCACATTCCAAAACAGAGAAACTGCCGTACTGCTGCGGCACACCTGCACCAGGGCAAACCTCCACCTGCCCCACTCCTGCTATACAGGTGAAAATAGAGCAACAGGACCGCTGATTCTTTGATTTTATTTATTTTCTGCTGTGTTTTATGTGCATCTATTTGACAGAGTGAGTGTAAACACAAAAAACTATTTTATTTTATATGCTGGTATATGCAGAAAATAGGTTTAAATGTTAAACAAATTTCTTCCAGTCAGAGAATGTTGCATATAATTTAATGTTTGCTTGATGCATAAAGTTAAAAGATTAAAACTAATAAAACAAGTTTTAAAAAGAGACTTTTTCAATTGATTACATTTTATATGATTGATTATGCAGAAGAAGTAGAATTGGGCTGAAAGATCTATCACTTTATTACCTATTTGGGGGATAAATCATGCTTTAAAAAGTAACTAAGTAACTAATTACTTAATCAGTTATTAATTAAGTTAATCAGTAAAGTAACGGGATTACTTTTTTGGGAAGTAATCAGTAATTAGTTACTGATTACTTTTTTCAAGTAACTTGACCAACACTGGTAGAGAGCAGCAGACCAAGCATATGAAGCATGGAGCTCACTGCAATCAAACAATAGAAAGCGAGGAGAAAGGAGCGAGAACACTCCCCACCACGAATCGAAAAAGTACTGGTGGTTGCCAACTCCACTCCTCAGACTCCTAGTAGACGTGCGTATGGAGAAAATCCTACTTCTTCCTTCAGAAAACTTGACCTCTGATCTTGACCTTGAGGTTGAGGTCACCAGGATTTGAACTCATCTGAGATTGCACCTATACTATGAATTTCAAAATCCTACATTGTCTCGTTCCCGAATTATTGCATTCACAAATTTGGGTGTCTACCCTGCCCTCCCACCCGCCCAGTGGTATGACAACAGCATCAGATATTTACGGTTGAGGGGTAAAAATGGGTGCAGTATAACTTTCCTCACCACAAAAGAGGAATCAATCACTGCTCTTGTTCATGGATGTGAAGTATTATTTGGATTTTCAGACACCTTTCTCCTGGTTTGGTGCCATTTTCCACCAACCATGTCATGTTCAAAGTCACCTTAATTACATTTCTTCCCCATTCTGATGATCGGTTTGAGTTTCAGCAGGTCATCTCCATATAAGGAAAATAGGAAATAATGGCTTTGACTTCATCTTCGCTGGCTTGATATGAAGAGTTTAAAAAAGCCCCGACTCTGACCTTAAAGCAGAACTATAAGACAAGGACAATAAATAGTAGCTCGCTCCTCATTCTGTAAATGTCGAATCCATAACCAATAAGATGCTCTCATTTCTTTCTCTCACTTAAAAACACATTTAGGGTTTTTGCTGCAGACTCGATCTGGTATGAGCAGCAGTTCATGCTGATGGCTCACGATAGCTGTTTTTGGGCTGAAGCATAACAGGCATTACTGAGTCTTTCTATTTTATCTCTGCTCCTGTGCCACTAAATTTTATCTCCAGTTTTTTTTTCCATAACTGTTGCTAGTAACCAAAGCAGGTTCATCCAAGATTTATAAAGGCCTCTTTTACTCCCAGAACTGAAGCACTGCTGTGTGTACTCCACAACAGCATAAACGTTCCATCTCAGTAGACACAGGAGAGTATTTTATATTGTAAATGACAACCACCCTCCGTTTCGTTTTCTGCTTCTTTTTTTTGTGAGGCTGCATTCCTCTTTTATGGTTCAAAGGCTGAAATATATCACTGTCTCAAGGAAATGAAGTTAATCTAAAAATGTGGATTATGTAAGGGGAGTCTTAGCTCGAGCTAATCCTCTGCTGTCTGCCTGCCACCCTGTTGCGTGATGGCTCGGTTATTGTGGAGATGATGCGGTGTCAGGTGAACGTTGTTATGTTGTTGTCCAAAAGAAACAGAAATATTGCCGTTGCAATATCTTTAGCCTCACATTCAATAAATCTTAGTTGTTGTTGTTGTTGTTTTTTTAAGTTTGCATATACTTGGATTTACATAAAAATAAATGATGGCAATACTTAAGTACATGTGCAAGCAACCCGATGGCATTTAGCACAAATGAAGAGTTTGCACACAGACAGATCAGCCAAATTCTCCCTTTCTGACAAACTAAATGTACACACTGAGATGTTCACTGCACTTTTACAGCTGGGGGAATTGAGCAGGTTTGCTAATGATGCAATGCACCTGATTTATTGATGTTTTAAATAGTACTTGTGCTTATTTTATTTTTTGTTGTGTAAAGAGGGTGGATTTCTAGTCTATTGCAGGTGGTGTCTGATAAGACAATTGGGCAGTTCTCCACTTACCCACCTCCACTCGCTTTCTCTCTCAGTATTCCCTTCTTCCCCTGCTGACCACTCCCTGTCCACAACCATTGGACTGCACAGGCACAGCTAAATAACCAACTGGCTGCAGGGAGAATTCTGATGCAAAAGACTAGTTAATTATGCTAAGCCAAGAAAGTGATAAGGAGGCGGTTTTAAAAATTTTAAACCTCCTAAAACACACAGATACACACCGAGGCAGTGTGGTTTAAAGAGAGGCAGACCTTTTGAGGAATAAAGTGAGACTATTTCGTCAGAATAAGCAAATATGGGATGTGCAGGAAATGGAGAAGAGTTATAATTAGGATCCTCCCCTTTTCTCATAAACTTCAACCTCGGTTATTTAAATGGTCAGTGTTAAATTCTCCCTTTTCTTTCTCAGTTTCAGAATAGCATAATAAACATTAAATTCAAAATTCCACTAAATTCTCTAGATGCCGGTCCTTTCCTCCCCCCACTCGGCTTTCAGTTCCTCCTCTGTTGCTGGTACTCTGCTGCCCTTTCCCCTCTCCTCTTGTTAGCTTATGTCTGTGGGCGGATAACACTGCTTCACTGATCCACAACTCATGAAACACCACTCATTTTTTCCTCCTCTTTTTCATCTCTGCCCAAAACTATCTGAGATTCAGATAATTTGTGCAGCAAACACATTAAATTACAGCCCAGAGTTGTTTTTCCATCTTTGGATTTTAGAGGAGCAGCATCCAGTATACTTTTAGCATCATTCCTCCTTGCAGATATATTCATAACTTATTTTATTTTTGAACTATTTAGAAAACTATGACAGATCTGAGAATCTGGGTGCTTCATGTTCTTGTTGATGGTTTTTGTTCGTGTTGTTGTGAATCATGAAAAGGGTTGGTTTTTTTTTTTAAACCATTTTACTGTTTCCAACAATCAAATCTGTTAAACTCAGTGAAAGTCCAAAAACTGCCTGTGTAGTTCTGCAAAAACACTGGAAGCATGAGAACCTGCTGGTGCAGTTCTGCCTGCAGTTCTGCCTGCCAACACGATCTGCAATGTGCTTTCCTGCAGGATACTGAACAGACACGAAGGGAGAGCTTGATCATCAGGAGTATCTCCCTACATCCCGCTTGCTTGTCTTTTTGCTTCATTTCAGACATGCTCTGCTCCATATATGTGTTTTTTGCCAGCTGCAGAGAGGTGAGGCATACTACTCACCTCTAAGGACTCAGAAACCCGAGAGTTGGCTTCTCCCATTTTTTTTCACAAAGAAAATTACCCCTGCACCTCATCAGAATGACTATTCAGAACTAACCAAAGATGGAAGGAAAGAAGAGAAAATATGCTAGAAAAGCATCATTCTGCTAATGATTTCTGTGCTTGCTTCAGTTCTTGGTGTGTAAATTTGTGCCAAATATATCACCCGTGCTAAACATCTGCATCTGCAAATGTAGCATGCAGAATTTGCCTCACTTCAGTACAGCCAAAGATAAGTTACATAACTTTGCTTCACTAACTTTAACAGTAACTTGTCTTCTTGATCAAATTCAGAATTCAGAAAATCAAATGTTAGAAGCTCACAGTATGTTGGGCTGAGAAATGAAGACCCCTCCTAAAAAAAAATGACACAGAGAAAGCAAGAAAAGGGGAGAGTGAGGTGGGATGGGATGGAGTAACAGTGGTGGGGGAAAGAGGAGCGATGGAGTATCTGTGGGAGTATAATTAACTCCATGGTCTGGCTCTCTGCAGGCCTGCGGCATACTGCTCTGAAATGCTGATTCAGTACACAGATAGACAGAATAGCACAGGCGGGAGAAAGGGGTGAGGAGAGAGAGGCAATAAGAGCAAAGGAGAGTAAAGGAGTCAGGGATGGGGTGTTGGATTGAGCATTAAAGAGGAAATTAAGCAATAGAGGGCTCAGTGGAGTAAAAAAGTCACCAAAATTGAAAGTAAAACATAGCAGAGAGTACAGCCGTTTAACTAAGAGTGAAAGAGTTGTCTGAGATTCACTGAGCTGTGTGCAAATGTATACTTCATAATCTGAGGCAGGTTATCTGCAGTCAGTACTTGACTTTATGAAGTGCTGAACATTTGCAGATGCTTCAGAAACAGCAGCGCAAACCCTCAGCCTCACGACAACAGCGACACCTAGAGGCGTAAGTGTAAACGTGACCTGGACTGAACCCGTACAGATGCAGTTAACCCCTCAGTGCACATTAGATCCTGTTGTACTCATTTCTCTTAAAAATAAACAGACAGGAGCAGATAAACCTGACAAAGTGAGAATTCTCGGGATCACAGTAGCATGCTGGGTGCTCACTCAACGTCACCGAGGTTAGTCACAGTTAAAGGTAGTCAGTCTGTCACCAGGCAGGTGGGCAGAGGCTGCTCACATCTATAATGCATCAGCTGAGTGTCAGGTAAACTAGAGACAAGGACAAAACAATGGAGGGAATGAATACTGGAGACAGATAACTGGATGGACTTTTTTGTTTGTTTGTTTGTTTTAACAAAATAATAATTTCTGACTTTGTGCTGCAATATTCAGCGTTGATTTTCTGCAAGTAGGTTCATTCAGTTTGAACTATAAACTTAAAGAAAAAGTCCTGTAACAAGTACACTGTTCTGGAAAAAATTACAGATGTGATCAATATTTTTCTCAAAGCCCTGCACAAAGACTGCATGCATGGATGGCATATATACAGGTTTACATCCTTCTTGGATCCAGAAGGAATATATTGTCATATATCATCAATACGTTGTCTTCTGCTTATGCAATTCAGAATTCAGGGTCGTGTGAGGCTGGTGACGATCCCAGCTGACATCACCAGTCTGTCACAGGGCTAAAACAGAAACAGACAACCATTCATGCTCACATTCACACCTAGGGCCAGTTTAGAGTTCCATTACACTAACCCCACGCATCTCTTTGGACTGTGAGAGGAGGCTTTAGTATCCACAGGGAATCCACGCAAGCATGAAAAGAACATAGAGAAAGACATAACACAAGAATTAGCATTGTTAAAGAATCCTTCAGATATTTCTCAGTTTGTTGGGTTAAGTCTCATCTCTGGACAAAAAAAAAAGTAATATTCAAGCAACTATAATTTTTTGAGTCATACTGCTCACAGACTAAAGCGATGTTGCCATTTAGTCTCAACTTTTATTGCTTCACTGTTAAATCAAATAAAAACATTATACAGAAAAACAATAGTGTTCTTTTTTTAAATCAAGGCACTTGCATGCAGATTAAACATGCTGATGACACATGGCTTAACTCAATTTTCAACTTGAGTCATTCAAAATGTGAAGCAAAACCTTCCTGTTGCTACTTGGACACACACATTCTCTATTTTCCCGATAGGACACAACAAAAACTAAAGTGCATTACTATGCAAAAGCACATCAGACTGCAAACTCTGCTTTCCTGAACAGAATACTACTCAGCAAACATCCACTCAATAATATCAGCTATTACCTAATAATACAAGACGTAGAGGAAGCTGATATGTTACTGATATTTCCAGTAGTGTTAAACTTTTAAGAAAAAAACAAAACAAAGAATCAAACACATTTTCAACCCTGAAAAAGCAGCTTTCACCAAAAAGCCAAGCCTACATTAAAATCCCAGGTTTGGTCTCAATAAGAAGCTGTTTGATTAAAAAGGTGTTCAACCAAGACTTCATTTAAGTTCTAGATACAGCAGAGGTTTGAATTCAGAAAGGACAGGCGGTGCTTCCACAATTCACCCATGTCCAATTTCTTGACTCTGTGTGTCCGAGGTGGGTTCAGGTTGATTATTGTCACTTGGCAGATAGCCCCAAGCCCTGAGCAGAGCCACACGCTGGGCAGGAGGGGTGGAGAAGTAGTCCCTCTGTTTCTGAGAGTAGGTCTGGATTGGACTGATAATGTTTCGGTAGCTCCAATCCTGATGAGGCAGAATGGTGGAAAAATTCAGTTATACATTAATCTGACATACTGAAACTTCCCAAAGATTGGAAAAGTAAAATGCAGCTTCAAAAACTAACCAATGATATGAAATTTGCCAAATTTGTCAATTTTTAGCGTCATGAAATAGGAAACAGGACAACAACATGGGTCCTTTTCCACATCACCCCTACAGCGCAGTCAATTCTTCTCAGAGAACAAAACCTCCATCACAGAGCACAAAACAGTTGTTGGTGTCTATCTACAGTTTGTGTGTGATGCAGGTTTTATGACTAAAAGATGTTACCTGCCAGTGAAAGTTAAAAGCCTCCAGCAGCTTTATCCTGCCCTCTCTGGATGGCACACAGTCAGGAGGAACAGGCTGCACCAGCTCAGAGCCCACCGTGACATCTCCAAACACCAACAGAGCTCGGATGGCAAACCAGCCCCCAAACCGCGGATGCACACACACTCCAAACATTTTCTGAAAGCAAAAGGATCAAAGGATCACAGCACACAAGAAAGGTAAAGACTGCCTTTAAAAAATGTGCCAAGGGAGCAAACAAGAATGTGATTACTTTTTCAGCCCAGGGCTGCTCCGTCACATCAGCCTTTTGGTAGTAAAAAGCTGCTCCCGATACATGAGCTGCAGTCTGGGCCAAGAACTTGGGCTTCCTGCTGGGCAGTAGCTCATAGTCGTACCTCACATCCACCTTCTCTCCTGGAAAACACTGCAGGGCAGGATCAAGTAAGAAATATGTTTAAACGTGAGAAAAAGTTCATGAATATGATTATAGTTGCAATCTAAATAGAGTTAGCCAGCATGATGATGCTGTGAGACTGTCAGAGGCTTTCCCATAAAGTTTCATGTGCTATAGGCTTCCAGTAACCTTTACACTGTGTTTAAACTGTATGCACACGCAAACTGTAAGCTCACTCATACAATGTAAGGTTTAAGTTACAAGTGCCCTAAATTAGCAGCACTGGTTATTACAAAATATTTTTTATATTTCCATAACAGTTGATATACCAGTATGCACAAGCGCCTTAATCAAAATTATATTTTCAATTCTAAAATATAACTAAAAATATACATTTTTGAATAAGATGCTAAATTATGGTTATTTTGAATGAAATCAAAAATTACATTTTGGTCACTGAATGTTACCATTAATGTTATGATTCATTTCTGACTTTGTTATTTGTCCAATAAATAACAATGCAATTTTTAATTTAAACAAGTTTTTGAGAGGTTTCTAAAGTATTTTGTTTTCTTGTTTTTATGACAGGTGGTCTAATAAATCAGCATTGTTCAGTCGTGCAAAACAAAACAAAAAAAGTCACATCAGTTTTTAGTAAACACGGTGCAGAGACAGATCATAGTATGGAAGCTTGATTCAGCACTGAAAAAAAGTTGTGTTTTTTTTCATCCATAAGTCACCAGAAGTATGTGAAAATTTTGGGTTATTTTTCTCAACTTTGAGTTACTCTCTCAGAGGTGTGAGTTCGTAAGGAGACATTTCAAGATACTTGACTCAAAATGTGATAATGACAGAAAATGTGAGTTATAGATGGCAAAAAAGGATCTGCAGGTCAGGAAAAGGGTGGCCTTTTTGCAGTGGCAGAAACAAGCTTCCACCATAACCTATTAAATTTCAGTGAATCTGATAAGAAACAGGGTGACACAAGGCACATCCTTAGTGGATGACATCTCTTTAGATTTATAGGTATTACCCTGATTGCACAGCCTTGTTCAATAATCCAGGGGGCTCATCAAACACGCGACTTCTCATGTCAAGTACAGCCAGTCTAAGCTAAGTGACTTCAATGACTGCCTGGAAACTAACTGAGACTGAACATATAGAAAAATTTAATGAGAAACAACAAAAATGAAGGAGTGACTTAGACGTTTAGTATGTGAGTATTTTATTTTTTCATTTAATCCAACGTGAAGTTAATTAGAAATATTGGAAATAACAAAACTGCATGGAGAGCCCCATTTTCAGAAGCCAGCACTTCTGCAAAGGCTCTTTGATAATTAAAGAAAAGCTAATTATATTAGCCAAGCTAAAAAATGTCAAAAAGAAGGAATACATGTGGTTAAATAAGTGTCTAGAATTTGAATACTGTCTCAAAATAGCAGCGCTATACAAGACTGGCCTTCAGCAGAAACCTGCACTCCAAGGCAGGATTTCATCTAGCCAGGTAACTTTAGGGTTAACCCCAGATTAAAATCAAAATCAATAGGTATAAAATCACCGCCTTCTGACTAATCAGATCTCAGGAAAATAGCATTACAATACTTGGAAGACACCTGAGACTTCTGTGTATGGGGAATAGGAGGGTCTAAAGTTTTTCAATAGCATTTAAAGCCTTTGTATTTTCCCAGTGGAAATACCCATTGAGGTATACTGTAAGTTGAACTCACTTTGTAATACAGGCCTTAGGATGCTGGAAAAAGTCAGTCATAGTGAAAATGAATACAGACAAAAGAATGCAGGCGTTTGAGAAGAATTATAATTAGGTCACTAACAGTGAATGAACTGCAGATTGAAATTAAATGAAGTGAACCACTGAAACTGATTTTTGCAATCACTACCACCATTATTATAGCCAAGTATTTTTAACCATTTTTAGTGTATTCGCTTTAGTTTTAGTTTAATTTTTGATCAGTTTCAGTGCTACTTTTAGGTTTTCCTTTATTCAGAAATAAGTGGCATTTTTCAGAGGGAAGGAGAAAGATTTAAAAACAGTATGATTTTGGAACACAACTACGCAAACATAGACGTCCTGTTTTCAATACACATGTGCATCTGAGCTCTACACTACAAAGAAAGTTCAGCATACCCAGGGTATCTTTCCGTTGTCTGGACCCACTTAACCTAACAGTGGCGATCAGACTGAGCGGTCGCACGAAGCCGCTTATCAACTCAAAAATTAACTCAGGGTTTATCAATCCAGCTACGAGCATGTTCACATGAAAGGAGTGGTACTGCCAGCATCTGACAAATCACAGACATGGATAAGTGTGCTGGCAGCTGCAGACAAATCAGTGGTATGAGTGTAGACGCTACTGAAAAGCTTCAGACCCGCCAACAGCCTGAGGGATCTTCCAGAAGTGCTATTTTCCAGTCAACTGATTGATCAGTAGGTGGTAATTTTGTCCCTGTTGATCTCTAATTTGAAACATAATCGGCTTCAAAGGAGTTAGGCCTATGGTATATGTTACCATTTACCCTGGTAAGAGTTAGCCTTAAAATTAACTGGATTGTATTGTAGTACAGACCTCAGTGGCTTCTCATGTTGGCTTCTCATTAATAAAAAAAAAAATGACTAAAACTAGAAATATTTCCTGTATATTTGTTATTATTATTACTGCTACTATTATTATCATTATTATTATTACTACATTTTCAAAATTTAGTTTTACTTTTTAATTAGTTTAACTAAAATAACCCTGGTCACCACTCCTCCATCCTCACCTGAGAGACAGCAGAGGTGATGCATTGTCTAACACACTGGTCTATGGGGTCATTAAGCCCCTGGTAGCACCTCTGCTCGAGGAAAGGCAGAAAGGCCTCTTCAAACATGGCGGGAGTGCTGAGCACCACCACAGCCAGGGTATCATCTGGATATGACAGGTGCAGGGTGGGAGGTAGCACAGAGTTGTACCAGCCAATCTGCAAACAGAGGGACATGTTAGGGAGTAAGAACCAAATATGTGCAGGTTACTCCATCACAAATCATCTGATTTGGCTGAAAATTTCAATTCAATAAAATAACAGAAAATAAAATAATAAAAGAACAGAAAAGAATGACAATGACACATTCCCTTAAAGGCAAGAACCAGTAATACGTCAGTAAACATGCAGTATTCAACCATCTATCGCTATTTTTACTTGTTGTAGCATGTTTAACAATTCATATTTAAACGTAAATATTTAACTGGGAAATATAAAAGAAATAGTTCTACGATCAGAATGATTTTTTCATACTTTTCAATATAAAACTATACAATTCATTATACCTTTAACGGGTAAACTTCAAATCCCAGATTTGTTAAACTGTCGTTTAACAGTCGTCTTACACTTTCCACGCTTACATTGGAAGCCGCCATTGTTGCATGTCAACATTGAGCTTTGCATTGTGGGACATGGTGTTCTTTGGCCAATCAACGTCCTCGATGAAAAATCTTAGCTTCGGGGTATATTTGAACAGTTTTTTGTTTGTTTGTTTTTTGCTAACTAGAATACGTTTAGAATGCAGTGTATTTTACTAAGTGAGTGTACATCGAGGATATCTCTGTAATTTTGAGGCTAAAAATAATTACGGACCTTTTGACTACAAAACCCAGAAGGCATGTGCCTTACGTCATACGCAATCACGTTATTGTTATGGGCTCCTGGATTTAAAAGTGGAGTCGGAAGGTTTTCTGTGAGTATCTCGATTAGCGGTAGGAAAATATGCTTATTTTCTTAATAATGTTTCAGAGACAGCATTAGAAACAATAAAGTTAACTCTATTTACTGTTTTAGAGTCGGAAATTTTTTTTTCCTGGCTACACGAATAAAAACCCGAGAGAAAAAAAAATGTCGCAAATCACGGCTAACGTCTAACGTTAGCGGTATTAACTGTAAAACTTGGCCTTTATCAGTTGATGTGTCTCAACATGTTTGTGTGCTGTGCATTTTGTCTATGTTAGGAAATGCTTGCTCTGCCCAAAGCTTCTCTTTCAAGCTTCTGTTCCTAGCAGCCGGACAGCGATATGCTCTCTAGTTCCTAGCGGACCTGCAGATCAGTTTAATAGGCCCATTACTTTATCGACCTACAAACCGTGGCGTGGGCGAAACATAATATAGGGGGAACGACGCTGATTAACCTGTGTGCAACCCCTGTAATTATAATTAGCACTGTAGCAGTAATGAAATACCTGAAATTGAATCCCGGATTCATCATTTTGTCATAAGGACATTTGTGGCATCTCCTGATCACCTGTGGTCCCAGGTGCAGAAAGGTTAATTGAATGTGTCGGACTTGTGATTCATGGACTGAAAAACAAACCAAAAAAAAAGATAATTGCACGTTTTTCGTCTTTTTCCAGAAATTAAAGTGACTTATACCTCAGAGAATTGAGGAAATATTCTCATATCTACTGCTTTACTATGAGAGAATATCCATCTTCCTTCTCGTGAATTATTAACAATAATTAGCGTAGGAAAATGTAATAAAAATTTTTTTATTTGTCTCTCCATCCATCCATCCATCCATTTTCTGCCACTTTTCTGGGTCTGAGTCCCATTGACAGGATTCGAAGAGAAGCCCAAACCCCTCTCTCTGCCCACCTCATCCGGCATGTATAGGGGGACACCAGAGTGTTTGTGTGCTGGGGCCTCCTCCTGGTGAACATGACCTAACACCTCAGTTAGGAGGCATCCTTGTCAGATGCCCAAATCCACTCATCTGGCCTTTTTGATGTTGATGATCATCCCCTTAGAATTTTTTTTATCTATAAAGTAGCCAGAAATGTTAGAAAAATGCACAAACTTCAGCTAAGTCAGGTAATAAGACTTTTTATTTTAACTGCATGTGAACCAGTTGTGTTTACGTTTGTAGTCATTCCCAACAGGCCTGTTTGGAAAACTCCTGCTCTCTTTGTAATCTGAAAATGAGCTAATACGCTGTCATATCGTGACATCCCATGTTACATTTTCCTGTGAAGCAGCTGATCGCTGTAACTAAAAACGTGCAAATGCACAGGGCTGCTGTAATTTAATCCCCCTCAAAGTGTAAGCTCTTAACGCAGCTGATACCTCGCCTACCAGGAATAACACGTGTCTAAGGTTGTGTCATTGTGGTCTAGTGGTTTTTGATGTAGCTTTAACCTATGTCAGGGCAGAAAGCTTCGTGTCAGATGATGCTCCTCGTGGATCAATAATCAGTTAAGCGACAATAATAATAAATATTTGAATTTGACAACTTCCCTTTTTGAATTCTCTTTCTAGTTCGAATGAGACATGAACTGGGACAATCAGCTGAGCTCTATTCTGTCTGTAGCAGATGGCAGTGTTGCAAAGATGAGGGTGAGTACATTTAAATACTTCTATTTGTACGTGTTGATTCATACTGAGGCAGGTTTTTTTTCTGCATCACTCTGAACAGTACTTCTGTGAAGCCAAAACAAAGTTCACATCACACAACGTTCATCAATCGCTGACAATAAAAAAAAAAAAAAAAAGGCTGGGTGTTGATATTTACATAAATAAAGGTGCATATTAAAGCACAGTAGCATCTGCAAAACTTGTTAAAAACGTCATTTTATTTTATATATTTCACATGCTTGTCTGCACCCTGTTGTTTGATAAGCTCTGGCATTGACCACAGGAGAACCTTCTCTGATCCCTTGTGATCAGTTCCCATAGCGATCTGTAGATGGCAGCAGTGCTCTATTAAAGTGATTTAAATTAAGATAGCGTAGATAGAAGACTTTGGGAAGTACTCTTTGAATGTAAAAAAAACAAACCAAAACTTCTGTCTCTAACAGGAGAGGTTGACGCCAACGGGGAAATTCTTCAAAGGAGGCGAAGGTGAGCGTAGCATTTTAAATTTCTCAATATGACTAGAAGGGGAAATTACCCTTAACTTGTCATTGTTTATGTTAAGTTGACTTCCTTTCTTTCAGAGTTAACTAAATACTGTAGGCGCAACAGTTGTTTGAACCATCTAAGTGATTTCCACTCTTCCTTTTCAGATTTGTTTCCAGTGCGCGAGAGAGGTTGTGATTCAGATTCAGACCCCCCTGCTCTTCCTCCTCGAGCACCACTTCTCCGACAGACTTCCCCAACTTTCAGTCCTGGTGTGCAGTGGGCAGACTTGGCTTCTGTCCAGTCACAGCTCCAGATACAGAGCAAGGTGTGTTTATTTGTTTAACACTGAGAACTAAATAGCAATATATTTATGGTATTTAACAGATTGTTTGATTTGAGCAGTGACTCATTTTCTCTTCCCAAAATCTTTTAAAGGCGATTGATTCCCTCACCCAGAGGCTCCATGATTTGGAAAGGGAGAAGCACTCTCAGCAATGTCACATTCAGGTGCTTCAAGGTAACCGTTACTGTGTCATATTAATTTTCTCATAAACACATCTCACTCCACTTTGTCAACTACAAGAAATTAGAGATGGCACGATACCACTTTTTTATGTCCGATACCGATATCATAAATTTGGATATCGGCCGATACCGATATGGCTAAACTTTGCTAGATCCGCCCCTGCACAGTTACCAGCCGTCAGCTACGTAGAAAAGGATCCTGGTGTAGAAAGTAATATTAAATAAATTCTGACAACAGATTATCAAGCTTAAACGTGCTGCTGTTGTTCAGCAGCTGGTTTCCTCTTTCTGGCGCAAAGTGGGCAATAAACAAACAAGAGAGACGGACTCGCGACAGAAAAGCCGATCAGCTGATCATTAATCAGTTTCACGATTGAAGTAGCAGCAGGAGAGGGAGGGAGAGAGAAGAGGCAGTCGCTCCATATATCGGTTGTTAAGCTTAACGCTGGAATGCTTTACAAACATTCAGAGATGAACTTACACACTTGCTTTACTTCTCTCTGAAATGCCGGTTTGGTAGCGAGGCTCCAAACCAGACCGCCGACAGGTCCCACACGCCATAGCCGCTCTGTCACATGATGCATTCTGCTCCGACGTGCTACGGTTATGAGCCGAGTTACGCCATGTCGCAAGTTTTGTGAGGTGATTTTTGATATTTAATGGATCGGATTACATTTTTTATTTCTCTCCGATATCCGATCCAGTAATTTAGGTCAGTATTGGACCGATACGTAATATCGGATCGGTCCATCTCTACAAGAAATGAACTGTTACCAGATTCAGAAGTGTTGAGAGTCATCATCCAAACTGAGGTGTCAGGTCACAAACAATGCGCCCAAAGCATGTAGCATTTTAATGTAAATTAGTTGTTACCACATAGTTTTTGTGTTGCTCTTCTCCATTTTAGACATTACATGTGATGAGCTTCAGATTACTGTACAAACAATCCTTGAATTTTACCGTTTTTACCTATCCTAAGGCATTTATGTTCATATATCCACTGGATATATCCAGTTTAACAAACTGTGGTTGGCTCATTAATTAGTTATGTATCCACGAGGTGAAGGTAGAATCCACCTCACCTTCTCAAGCTTGTTTCTCAAAATCTGAGGTTTAAGAGTTTTAAACACTCTAGAAAAATAAGAAAAGATAAACCGCATGTTGCCACCAGGCTTGTCCAAAAGAAATAAGTCTAGTGTTACCCTGTTATCCAAACTATAAAGGCTCCAGTGCATGCTCGACTTATGGTGTCAGAAAGGGAAAGAGTAGCCTCTGCATTGTCTTCATGATATGGGAAGTGGGGGTAAATGGTCTGTAGTTGTTGATCACGGTCAGCTGCCTTGAGCACTGGCACACGGTTGGAACTCTTCTGAACTAAGGTTGAAGATAGTGTGCAGAGGCGCTGCCATCTGAGATACAGTCTTTAAATAGCCTGGGACTTACCACAGCTGCTTTCCTAGAGTGCAGCCTCCTCCGCTCTGCTTTCACCTCATTCACTGTAAAGAACAGCTGAGGAGAAGCTGGTGTAGAAGATGCTGCAGCTGTAGTGTGCTTAGTGAGGATGGTGCTGGAGATGCTGGACCGGCAGAAGTGGCAGAGTGCCATGTTCAAACCAGTTATAAAACAGGTTAAACTCGTATGCTATGTCCTAGGGGCTGGCTGCTCTTCCTCTTGAAGCCAGTCATGGTGTTCATTCTCCCACACATATCTTTGATGTTGCTGCATGGTAGTTTCCCCTCCAGCTTCCTGTTATTGTCTCCCTTTACCTGTTAAAACGTCCTCTCAGGTTGTGCTTCCTTTTTGTGGTTTAGTAGGCACTTGATACTGCTAGCAGATGATTTGCAGCAAACAGTTCTTACTGGCACAGCAACATCCCTGCAGGTTTATGTAGTCAGTTCTCTTTTACATTCTCTATATGTACATATTGGAAAAAACAACAACACTCAGACGGTGTAGCTGAAGTCTAAGATTATGACTCACACAGATTACTTTGTAGACATAATGACATTATTTGACATTTTGACCACATTTAATATGATGATCAGCTTCTGTAACATTATATAACTGACAGAAATTAGGAAAAGCATAATATGCTTTTCCTAAAAAACTTGGAGGTGCTTAAAGTTTTAGTTTACATTAAATACAGTTTGACCCACTTCCACTCTACTCTAACATAGCTGTCTCAGGAGAGATGCAGAAAAAGTTAGACAATAGCTAAACACTTGCAGCTACAGGAAGCAAGTGGATTTACAGGAAAATATGGTCTCAATTTTGTGAGCCATCAGCACTTACAGCACCGCTTGAAAGAGATGAGTCCTAGCAAACTTTATTTGTTATTGGCCCGCCTCTATTTTCTCTACTCACTATCCACCCTTTCTCTCTACAGCCTGGGAAAACTGCTAAGTGTATTCAGCCTTAATGGATTCATTCATAATTAAAGATATTGATGAATTATTCTGGTTTGTGTGCAAGGGTAATGGAAGGAGCTGTAAAGTAGAAAAAAAATCAGCTGGTCCTAGATATCTATCTATCTTTTCCAGACGAGGTTCACAGGCTGCATGAGGAGTTGAGAGAGAGGGATAGACAAAGGGAGGAATGGAGGAGAGGACAAAGCCCAGGAGCAGAGAGAAGGATGGAGCAGTGGAGAAGGGAAGTTGGACGTGAACTGAACAGTCTAAGGGGACACATCACCCGAGCCACGTCGCTAGGCAACCTGGAGGAGAGGTGCATTAGGGGTGAAGCTGGGGGAGGTGACTGGAGACTGAAATGATGATAGGTCCAACCCTAAATTGACATTAAAATGTTTACATCTCTTAATAAGAGATGGCTATTACAGAGTTGTGTGAGTGTCATTTACTTTCTCTTTTTCCCAGTTTTAGCTCAAAGCTCCGCCGAGAGGAGCTGGAACAGCTGCGCAGAGAATTGGACCAACTAAAAACACGGCTAAGTGAGTCTCTCTCTCACACACACACACACACACACACAGATTCCTTGCATTCATTCAGCGAGACTGCACATGTCCTTTTCCACTGTTGGTCTACAAAGGAAAAGCAAGAACCATCTTGCTTGGAACATCTGCTCTTTCTTTTACCCTTGACAGGGAGGCAGGAGGAGGACATGTTTCTCCAGCAGGCACAGGCCAGTGAGACCAGGAGACTGTACGAACACAGCTGCAAGGTACACATTGTAACTCACAGCCAGTGTTTTCTTGTGGGTTTGTGGTTTTGATTCTTTCAGATGCTTAATCTTTCTCTGTGTGATTTATTCAGACTCTGGAGGAGCTGACAGACAGCTACAGAATTCACAACACTGATCTGACAAAGACAGTCTTACAGTATTCTCACACACAGCAAGAGGTTCGCCAGATCAGGTATATGTGTAACCATGTATAGTCTGTGTGTATCTAGTTTTTTTTTTTTTTTTTTTTTCTTGTCTTGTACTACATATGTTACTATAAATCACTTACACCAGATCAACTGTGTCAGAACTGAAGGATGAGGTCAGAAGTCTTGTTTTCCGAGGATGTGAACCAACATCACTTCTGCCTTCAGCCCACACATCGAGTAAGTGCCATCCTTTCTGTTTCTGTTGAACACAGATGCACAGCATAATAAACCATGTTTGGGGTTTTTTTTGCTGTTTGATCTAGGGGCATCACCACTCCCACTCTCTCACAGCCATAAGAGAGTGGTTAAAGTTGAAGAGGCGGACTCTGACTCAGAAGACCTTAGCCTGACCCCGAGCCTGGCGGAGATCAGCTCAGATGATCTCTCGTGGCTGGAAGACCCTGGTAAGGGCCTAGTGCACCCAAAGTCACAGCAATACCACATGTGTGCATGATAGTATTCTTGCAAATCAACCTTTGGTGCAAATACAGCACAAAGACATGTTCTGACAGTTAAACCACCTGTCACATCAACATAAAACGTTGGAAAAGCAGAAAAGGAAAGCAGATGTGCACGACCTGATGGCGGTTTTAACAAGATGAGACTACGTAGTCATTCCCTCTCCCGCCACTCTCCCACACATCTGGCTCAACCGTCAGTCTTATTCAACCCAGTAGGTGTGACTCAGTGCAGAGAGTACACTACAGCTTACAGTGAAATAAGCCCTGTTCAGACATGACTCCGTTCCATTGATCTGACAGTATACCTAAATCATGTGATCTGTTGAAGTCAGAGCTGCAGTCTTACTGGTTTGGACCTTGTTTTGGTATAATTGTCAATACAAGTCTGAACTGCACACAGTCATATCAACAGATAATCACTGACAATGCACATCTTTGTGAGTTGCCCACCACACTGGCCTAAACACCAGGTTTTTTTTTTTTATGTAGCATGCATAATGCAGTTTTTGTCAGCAATTCTGTTTCTAATTCACAAATACATTTATATATGGTGTATTTTCCCCAAAGAGAAGTCTCTCCCCCCCCCCCCCCCCAAAACACACACGCAGACACACACAAAACTTCACAAATATGGTTGAACTATATATTTGCTAGGGGTGCAACGATATTCGTATCGATATTGAACCGTTCGATACAGTGCTTTCGGTTCGGTATGCATATATATCGAACAATACAACATTTGTAATTTATTTTATCAACTTTCCTTCTGACGATGCTGTCTGTGTTGAACGCAGATTCACTGAGCGCTCAACACAGACAGCATCATCAGAAGGAAGAGCGCAGGGCAAGCTAGCGAGACAGAAGTTAAGCTCTCCTTACAACATGGACCTCCCCCACCCTCATTCAGATCTGGCGTTTGGAATTATTTTGGTTTTCATGTGACGTATGACCCTGAAGGTAAGCGAGTCATGGACTAAAGTAAAACAGTATGTTGGATGTGCCATGCAATGCTCAATTACATGGGTGGGAACTAGTGTGTTAGCGCAGTTAGCTCGTTAACGGAGATTTGCCGTGTTGTGGCGTTAAGGTCATTTCAACGAGATTAACCTGAAAGCACTAGTGGGAACACAACGAATATGACTGCACATTTACGCCGACATCATCCTAGTGCAAAGACAAGTGGAAGCAGAAAAAAAACAAGCAAGCATGCTACTAACTTTAGCCGAGTCATTTAGACAGCTGTTTAATATGCTGCTGAGAATATAGCCCAGAAGAAGCGGATAGTATAGCTTTTATTTTGGAAAGAGACATTTCTCTGTAATAAACTCTCTTTTCCAAAGATGAGTGATTCCTCAATCAGATACAGGGCTCGCAATATCGCTAGCCCAACGTCCGGGGCTAGCGATTTTTTTCAGTCGGGGTACCAAAATCTATCTCTGCCCTGCCATTCGGCCTATAAGGAAAAATATATGTCAATGCTTTTGCATTCTTTCGGAAATGTAGCTGGGTAATTATGTCATTGGGTGAGCCACTGTCAATATGTGACATATTGAAATCGCGTTTGAATTTGCGCTTGTTTTTTTGCTTTCACTTTGCAATCGCTCGAACTGTGTATAGAGAGCAACAGCACTGATCTGTGAGTGATGATAATTTGCGCACCAATTCCTCTGACATCGTCTTATTAATTGTTAGCTTACTATGCAAACATGACAAGTGAAATCTCCCGCAGCTTAAACATGTGAGAGGTTGATCGCGCAGAGAATCGCTGAGCTTATGTGAGTGCGTGTGTAAAAGCAGCAGGATATATATTTGACTACGATGACCTGGATGACTGAGAACCTTCACAGACAGATATATATTTTAGTTCTGCTGAGCCAAATAAGACAGGTCAGGGTGAAGAAGTGACAGCCAAAGAAAAGCTTACCACAAAACGGAGAAGTTATGACAAATCAGACTATAAGGCAAAAAGAAAGTGCAGCTTTATGGTTTCATGGACAAAATAATTTCTGTGGCTGCAATATGACGAGCTAAATAACCAGGGCTGCACATAAGTGGTCCGCAGGTGCGCATTCGCTGTCAAAATAAAAAACACGCACTAGGGTTAGGGTTAAATTTAAAAACTGTAGGCCTACTTTTGAGTTAAAATATATATTTATAATTTTAATAAATGACAAATTAAAAAGGCATGAACATTTTTTTTGTATCGAAAAAATATCGAACCGTGACACCAAAGAACCGAACCGAACCGTGAATTTTGTGTATCGTTGCACCCCTAATATTTGCTTAATTTTTTTTGTATATATGGCAAATATTGCTTTGTTGCTGTGGTGTGTATGTCTGCTCTGAAGCGATAAGGGATATAACATAAATATAGCCTATACCTGAAAGACTTCGTAAATACACTTTAATAGGCAGCAATAAATAACCCCAATTCCAAAAAAATTGGGACATTGTGTGAAAATGTGGGGGAAAAACTGAATGCAATGATTTGCAAATCTCATAAACCCATGTGTTATTCACAGTAAAACTTGGAAAACATCAAATGGTTAAACTGAGAAAATGTAGCATTTTAAGAGGAAAAAAAAGGGTCATTTTGAATTTGATGGCATCATTTCTCCTCTGCTTTTACCAACAGTCCATAAACATCTGGGAACTGAGGAGAGGAATGTTGCCTCGTTCTTGTCTGATAATAGTCCGGGCTCTTCTTTGTTGTATTTTTCATTTCATGATGCTCCAAACCTGTATATACCTTTGAGTATTGATGTTGCATAGTGCCAGTGGCATAGGCGGTAATGCACCAGTCAGAGATGCAACATGAGCGCTGATAACAAGCGAGATGGTCCTGGCATCCGTCCTTTCCCAAAAGAATTTCAAATTTGGATTTATGTGGCAATAGAATAATTTTCCATTTTGCCTCCGTCCATTTTCCATGAGCTTTGGCCCAGAGAATAAGGTAGTGTTCCTAGATCATGTTCACATGATATGGTTTCTTCTCTTTGACCTGCTTTTATGGATGGCATGGGGAAGTTCATGACAGAATCATGGCCAATTTTAATTCAGTGCCAGCTGAGAGCCCATAGATCATGGACTTTCAATATTGATTTTCTGCCTTTTTCCATGCGCACAAAGATTTCTCCAGATTCTGTGAATCTGTTGATAATATTGTGTACTGTAGATGAGGCAGTCCTTGATATTTTACATTGAGGAATATTAAATTGTTTCATAATTTGTAGACAGTTTTTTTGTCGATCTTTACTCCTGAGAAACTGACCATCTAAGATGCTCTTTTATATGATAATGGTAAATGGCCTGTATTTGTATAGCACTTTTCTAGTCCCTAAGGACCCCAAAGCGCTTTACACAACCAGTCATCCACCCATTCACACACACATTCACACACTGGTGATGGCAAGCTACATTGTAGCCACAGCCACCCTGGGTCGCACTGACAGAGGTGAGGCTGCCGGACACTGGCGCCACCAGGCCCTCTGACCACCACCAGTAGGCAACAGGTGAAGTGTCTTGCCCAAGGACACAACGACCGAGGGCTCGAACCGGCAACCTTCCGATTACAAGGCGAACTCCCAACTCTTGAGCCACGATTGCCCCTAATATTACTGACCTGTTGCCAGTTAACCTAACTAGTTATAAAATTTACTTCTAATTTCTTTTTTAGTCCATACACGCCACGCCCCCCCCCCCCCCCCCCCACCCCCTTTCTTGCCCATGTCCCAACATTTTTCACATGTATTTCTACCATCAAATTCAAAATTAGCTAATATTTTGAACGGAAAATATCAAAGTTTTAAACATGTGATATGTTTTTTATGTTCTATTGTAAATAAAATATGTGTTTATGAGATTTGTAAATCATTGATCTGTTTTTCTTTACATAGTACAGTGTGCCAACTTTTTTTGGAATTGAAGTTGGACCATGCCTGAAAAGGACTTTAAAGCAATAGATTGACATGTCAGGAAATAAAATATGCTTTTAGGTTTCTTTCCAAGAGTTAAAAGAAAACCTTAATACCACTACAGTGTCTGTCCTGGAGAATATCCTTGCTCTTCTACTCTCAGAGGATTTGCTAGAGATGAGTTCTGCCAAGATCTTGAAGATGATATTTCATTGTTATTTTACAATCTAGTTTGATGTATTGTAAAACTACAGGTAGTTGATATTGGTAGATGATTTTGTAGGGATTAACTGTAAGCATGTTAATGTTAAAGGAAAAATGTATTATTGGGATACAACAACGCTTGTGGTCACCTCATTAACAGTCTTTATGCTAAGCTAACCATATCCTTTTGTAACTTCATCTTACATGAACCATGACCAGTGAAGAGTTGCACACAAAAAACAGTAGTTTTAAAAAAATTACATGACCAAACAAAAAACTTGAAATTAGATATAAAATATACAGGATTGTATAATTTGCTGGTGATAGTGAGTGTAGCATGTCACTGTCAGGAGGCTGGTGTCCTTCTGTGTTCTTCCGTCTGGAGAAAAAACACTAAAGCTCTCATTTCCTCTCCAACGGTCTCTGCAAAGCCGGTCATTTCTCTGGGAAATTTAGTACTCTGTGTGCCTGTGTGAGCTCATGCACTGCTTGCCCTCAGACTTACTGTAACAGAGGGTTGACGTTCCCGGAAGAGATTACCATCACTGCTCTAAATGTTTCCCAGAGTGATTTGGGACCACGAAGCCAGGATAATTTGACAATTGTATCTGCACACACTTGCACACGCACTCGTGCCAGTGCATAGTTGTTAAGGGAAAACATTTGAATCTTTTCCAACCCAATCCCAGATGGTACCACAGCAATGCGGTACTCGCGTACACAAAATTAACCGCTCTTCTTTGCTCCTTATGTCTGCCAGCTCTTCATCAGAAGCCCAGAGCACGTCTGAGTATTCAGTCCAGGCGGAGTGACTTTGCTGGTCCTGGATCAGATGTGGATGGTGATGACAACGATGATAATGATGGTGATGATGATCTTGAAGATGATGTGAATGCAGATTTGGGATCTGACCTAAGTCTTGATGAGCTTTGACCTTTATGTGTTGTGAGTTTTTTGGAAAAGGTAAAGGCTGAGGAAGCATTCAGCAAGAAAAAGACAGCAGACAGCGTTGTTGCTTCGTCATTGCCGAGCGTGATGAGAAATTAAATGTTGTGCATAAAATGTGAGATAAAACTTGATAAATTCAAGAATGAGTATTGACTGTACATAAAGGAAAGCGAGTAATTAGATCATTTTACCTATTGCTGTTACAGAGCTGCTTGGATATGAGTTGGGGTTTTTTCTGGGGGGAGCTTTATTTGAATGCAGTTTAACAGTTTTTGTGAGAGTGCCAGAAGTGTTGGACTAAGGACAGATCACTAAGTGTGACGCTATTTTAAATTTCTTTTTTCTTTTTTTAAACTGGTCTCGTTTGAATCGCCCACTCTCCTTCTCGTTTGTTTGTTTAAAGTACTCATCATCGAAGCATTTTTTTTTCTCCACTCAGTCTATTTAGTGTTATCAGGTACAGTTTAGGATTGTAAAATCTTCTGTTCCCATATGCGCAGACTGATAGGATGCTGGGAACCACTTGAGGTGACAGTCAGTTGTTTAAATAGTTCTTTGTATGACCTTTGATATAAAACCTTTTTTCTCCCATTATTGTGGAGCTTTGTGTCAGTATAGAAGCACTTTTGTAAGGTGCATTATTTTTGCAGTGTGAGGCACTAAAAGAATACGTTTTAATTGTTGCCACACCCTCTGCCCGCATGTTGCGCGCTACTGGCAGAAAATTATGGGTCCTACTGGAGTTAAGGATAGAACTGCTGCAATTGGTCTGCTAAACCACAAAGTTTGGCTTTAGGCATGACAAAATTAAAAATAGTTATGTTTAGGTTTGTTATGATTACAGATTGTTGGGGTTAGGTGAAACTTTGATGTGGTTAAGGTTTGGGCTGGACTCGCATCTTTGCCCTTAGCGACAGTGGGATGCATAATGAGACATAACTAATCACTTGGATTTGAAGAGCACACCACTGGTTTGCAAGCTTAGAGCACCGTGATATACTCAGATTGAGTTAAGTTGGTATTTTATAACTGGGACTTGGATCATTTTATAGACAGCTCTTGCGTTTAAAGTTCTGGTGAATGTCATGACTCTGTATTAAAAGTAACTGTAAGTCTTCTCTGTGAAACTGTAATGGATTTTTAATGGATTTTTCGTCTTGCATAATGCACTCTTCAGTCCAGAAGGAATCTGATGAGGGATGGGATTTTGGTTCCTGGTAATGTAACTGAAGTGAGGTAGGAGTGAAGTGAGATAAAATAAATAGGAATCAAAAGCCATTACCATTATCAAGGCGCCGGTGCCCGTCAGTCTCCACTTCGATCTCCATATACCCACAACTCAGCAAGGTAGTTGAAGGTCCCTTTATTGCTACAGTGTCTGACATGAGTCACACTGCGCCAGGCTACGTGTCAAGCTGTTAAATATTTCAGCTTCCAGACACCCCCCATCAAGGATCCCAGACCACAGTGCAGAGCTGCAGGCAGCTGACAGCCAGGTTAGGTGTTCAGTGGGGTGCATGCATTCAGGCTTCAACAGTATTGACCACATACACATTGTCCACCTCACTAACAAGACAGATTGTCTTAGTAGTCTGTAGTGAGCAATACAATACCTTCTAAAAAACCAGAGCATAGCGTATTTTTCACAATCCACTGTAACACTATCTTTGTATAGCTGTTAATTTTGTTGTGTAAGCCATTTAATGAAGAAAAGACTCATCTATTTGTTATTGTGTCCACATAATGGCTGATGAATCCGACCCTTTTACTGCCATTTTATGGTGTTTGCCAAGTATTGTGTGGTTAGGCTGCAGTAAAGCAGAGGACTGATTCGTTTATTCAAGATGTGTAAAAGAAATGTTTTACGTTTTGTCTCCAAAAATAAAAGTCTGTTTTAAAAGAAGAGACTCGTTTTCTATTGTGATTTCTTTGGTGCTGAAGTGAAAAGTTGGATCAACACAGCCAAAAATGCTAATTAGGGAAATGCAGGGGATGGTTTCAAAATATCTTTAATCATAAATCACCAACAATCCAATAATTCACATCTGGCAGCAAAGCCTCAGGAAAAGCATTCGGCATTCGTTTTTACAGAAACCGACAATACAGGACTTAAAAATGATGACTGACTTATACATTAGATCTTTTTAAATGGTTATAGCATAACCATTACTCTCACCAAATAAAGGAATGAGTTTGAGGATTGATGAGAATTAAAAGTGTAGAATTTATGCCAAAGACCACTGAATCTTTTATGGCCTGACACAAATTTTCTTTCATTTTCCTTTTCGGTGGCACAAATACTAAACTACAAACACAGGTGTAGCTCAAACTTATCAGCATGATTTAAACCAGAATTTAACTTGTATCAGTGGACAATGTTTTTTTTTTTTTGTTTTTTGTTTTTCTAATTAAAGAGGAGTTAAAATGTGTTTTGTGTCATTGTGGGCGATTCAGTTGTCCTGTTTGTCACATTTCCACCCATTATATTTTTTCCCCCACGTGTTTTATATCCATATTCTTTTGCTTGATGCAGATCAGTAGTATCTACAATACACAGGAAAATGAAAAACATTGTGTGGAAAGGCCACTAACGCACATCAGTCTGTCATTGTATGAAAGAGTGCCTTACGGTGAACATGCCTGAGGCTTATCTTCAAACACAGACGACTCCTAGCAGCCACTTGGCCCTCAGAGCGTGTGTTCAAATGGTTACTGGGAATGCATACTTAATCTGGAAATTAGTTTTTGTGGAATATGAAAACAATATACATTAAAAGCTGTTTGTGTACTGTGTAAGGCACTCTCTCCTGGACTTAAAACACTGCACATATCAAAATCAGGCAAAAAAGCCAGCAAAACCATTAAGGTAACAAAAAAAAGAAGTTAAATAAAACCTCCCATGCCTCTTTAACACACTTGCACACACAAACGTTCACCCAGCTATGCTGCCTATGTACACAAAAACCTTATCTTTAATACACAGAAAATTCTTCTACTTATGTTTTTTAATCTCCACTCCTAAAAAAAGTAAAGTGCAACCTTGTTAACAATATAATCAGGTGGTTTGTGTTGTTTATTTCTTCTCTTTAGCTTGCTGGCCTTTATTTCTGCCAGACTTTAACTGGTAAAGCAACATTAAACCAGTGAGCCACAGTAGGAGAGGCTCAGTCGATGGCCATGTCAGATGATCTTCTGCTTTGAAACAACCTATTTTCAATTCTAGAGAAATCAAATATATTACACAACCCCAGCAACCTTAGATGGGCTGAATAATGTAAAGTTTACAGTAATGAACAAATGAATGAATGGATGGATGAAAAATTGGGAACACTTGTGATAACAGACAAATTTAGAAAAAAAATCCAAAAGGCAACATCATGGATATTTTCTTCATTGTCCATTGCAGTTTCAATCGGATCCTTTTGCCAATGATCTGGGTAACTTAAAGCAATCCAGAAATGTGCTTACACCTACCCAGGATTCTTTCTGTTTGGTGCAGATTAAGGAAGAGAGACCAACTTCACCAACCACAGTGGCCTGATTCTGGAATCTGCGAGGGTATTTGGACATCAAACATCCTATTGTGCCTTCATCAGTAGCTGTACATGGACAAAGGTGTGTCCTCCATATCATCCTATAAGAAAAAGAACGATGTAAATGCTTACACCTATGTTTACACAGTCATACTCACACTTTTGCCTTCAGGAATCCCTTGATTTTAAGGCAGCAAATTATAACATTTTAATAGCTTTATTATTGGCTCATATTATTAACACTCCTGTCTGAGGGACTATTGGACTTTGGAAGCCACTAAAGCATTCATGAATCCTTCAGGAAGATGCAAGATAAACTGCTAAAAGGGTGTTATGGGCAGCAGAAGGAGGAGACCTAAGCCCTCGGGTGGGCTGGGGCTGTATACATGCACATAGGCTTAAATCATGGCAGGCTAAAAGTATCAGGGGCAACAGAGACAGGAGGAACAAAGGTGAAGACTGTGCAAAGAAGCCCAAGAGGCCGAATATTGTAGAAGGGTGGAAGATGCACGCCATTGCAGCTCACACTGAGAGACACTGCCAAGTGTCTGGGATTGTGCACAGGAACATCTGTGCCCAGAATGTCCAATGAGGCACATCCCAAAGCGGTTGAGAGCAGGAGAGCAAATGTTCTGTAAGACTTCCAAGTTCTAGACAGACAAGCTGATACTGGCTAACCAGCCAGATATAGTGGTAGTTAACAAGGAACAAAAGATGCCAGTAATCGCAGCAGCAACATCGGAAAGAATGAGCATGAGAAGAATGGAAAATGGAAAAGCCCTGTGGAGGGTAAAGTCCAAAATGGTCCCAGTAGTAATAGCAGCATTAGGGGCTGTAACCACCAAACTCAAAGAGTGGCTACATGAGATTCAAGGCACAACGTGTGGTTTCAGAGACGTAAAGGCCTAGAAATAACCCTCAAACTCCCAGGCCTATATTAGAAGCCTGAGGAAACGCTGTGAGTTTTAACTATATTAGGAAGAGCAGCAGCAGAAGTACATCTCCAGTCAGGCCAAATGAAAACTGTAACTAAGAGTGCATAACACATCTGTGCTTAACAACATCTGACAGGCTGAATATTTTCCAGTGTTGCTTGGATATGATGGGTGAGCTCACCATAGGTAGGTCCTGCAGCCTGCGGAACTCCGGCCCGTTGCCTCTTCGGCGCAGTTTGAGGAAGAGGAGCAGAGTGATGATGATAGCAGCAATGATGAAGGCTGATACCAGACCAGCCAGGAGGGGGTCTAATCCAGGAGAGTTGTGGGCTGTCCCTAGACAAGAAACACCAGAGACACATCAGCTGGGGCCATTTTTCTATTACCACACTGTATGCTGAGTAAACATGCTGGCAATGCAGCGTTTAGGGAGGATTTGACTTTGAAGTTCTGGTTAGAACTATATATAGACACTCCATGAGCCTGCTGAGTGTTCATCATCAAGCTCAGGACAGAAGTGTCAAACAGGATGTTTAAACTTGCCAGAACGATACTTAAGGTGAACAAGTAAAATCAGCAAGTCATTTTATTATTAAGGTATCATTTTAAGACCTTTTCAAACTTAACTAGAGCAGTGTATACAGCACATGAAGTATGTTACCATTTTATCCCAGGTTATTGTTTAATTTCAAAGACTAGCCTGACGTTTTCTTGGTTGTTTCTTTCCGCTAAGTATTTCTGGGCAGGAGGATTTCAGATCTGCGTTTCTGGCATCTCTGTATATGAATGTTGCTATGGAAGACTGTTTTGTAAACTTAGCTGTTTTTTTTAATATCCTTTGGTCAAAAGTAACAACAACCACAGAGTCATGAATGCTTGCTGCTCCTCTGGCTTATGGAAAGAGGCAATGTGCCAAGCACCTAATAAAACCACACAGAGTGAGACAAGCAGAGAGAATTTTACACTTAAACTGCAGTCAAGCAGCCTTGACAACTGAGATGAGTTAATCAGTTATTCATTTCTTTGCACCTATAGTCTGGTAAAAGTACTTTCAACGTGTTCAAATGAATGGTTTCTAAACCCTGTGTGGACTGTATGGACACAGAGAGAGCAACTGTTCATATATAAATCATTTAGTAAATAGAGCGACGGAGACAGACAAAAAGGAGAAAAACAGAAATCTTGAGGCTAGAGTCCCATGACTGCCTCTGTCCCTTTCTCAAACAAACCCATGATTGTGGAGTGCTTGGTGGTGACAGTGCTTGTAGAAGATGTAAACGGGGGGGGGGGGGGTTGCGTGGTGTGTGTTTGTGTCTCTGTGTGTACAGCCAAAGACTGGCTTGTGCTGGAAACAAAGAACAGCATCTCCTTTGTTGTTAAGCCAATTCACTTCTGGCTCTGTCAATATCCTGGAAGTGAACAGTCAAGAACAAATTCATATACCAGCACAGAAGGTATTATGCACTTACCGTCCCCGTCCACGTTGAGCTCTGATGGGTTGTTGGTGTGGGAGCTGGTCTGGATGCTAGGCTGGGTGGACTGTCTGTTGGACTGTGAAGTGTTTGACGTTGGCTGGGAAGTGGAGGCCTTTTGGACGGAGGCGGTGCTGGAATTTGTGTTGGACTTGGTGGTGGTGGCGTTAGTGATAGATTCAGGCTTTGTTGGTTCCGATGCTGGGGCAGAAGTAGCAGGGGGTGCTTTGGTCTCATGGTGTGATGCGTTTTGATTTAATGAGGGAGTCGGGGTGACCGGTGCACCTGCAGAAGTGTGCAGTACGTGTGTGGTGCCGATATTAATGGGAACAGCTGTGGTGGGGCTGCTCTGAGAAGGGGAAAGTGTCGTATTTGTGATGTTTTCATTTTTTGCTAATGTGGTCTTAATGGCGTGGTCGGTTACTATGGAAAGAGAGAGAGAGAGACAATGTTATTGTCAAAATGATGTAGTACTATCAGGTAAAAAAATCAAGTCAAGTTTCCTGTGTTTACATTTCTCCCAGCACACCCAATTTAATTTGACCTATTTTACTTTGTAAAATTTAAAAAAAGCAGTGAATCTAGCCTTTATTTATAATAATATTGATTATTTAAAATTACAGAAAATAATCTAAACAGTAACTATTACTATCAATTCACACAGGAAGTGGTTTTATTTATTTTTACGATAAACGGTGAAGAGTTCCAGGTGGTCTAAACATAGAAGATAAGATCAGTTTTTCCAAGCTCAGTATGGACTTAAAAGGCTTGCAGTGATAGCCAAAGAACTAAACCAGTCTCTAGAACCAGTGTGCAAAACAACAGCTTGCCAATAAGAGCCTTACAGTATATAACAACATATGCCTATAATACCTTTTACACAAATAAAATTTATTCATATAAAATCCATATAAACCTGAGGATAAACTTCATCCAAGGGCTTAAGGGTGGAGACAGAGATATGCAGATAAATCCTCTTACTGTAATCCATAATGGTGAAGCATATGGTTTCAATCAGAAAATTAGATCTACTTCTGTTAAAGAAGCAGATCTAATATCTTAACAAGACTGAATGATATTTGAATGTAAGCAAAACACCGGAGATAAATGAATTTGTTTCACATTACTGTAAAGTTGTATTTTTTAAAAATGTTTTGTTTTTTTTTACTGTATTTTCTTTCGAAGAAAAAAAGATTAGAGGACCAGGATTAAGGTCATTTCTTCTGAAAACAGATGGTTCAATTGACTTTCAGCTACTCTGACACCTTTTCGATAGACTGCCATGAAATCCGTTCAGGTATTCATGGTTTTTTCAGAAGCTGTCTCCTGAAACCTTTAGTGACCGCTTGAGGCTGATGAAATGAAATGATCGTGGCTGGTGAAATCTCTTGAGAACTGTGGAATTAAATTTTGTACAGGATAAAATATAATTACTCTGATGATTGTTTAACTTTTATGTGGTGCCATCATCACATATCTGCTAATGTAATGCGGTTCTCATCAGCCTCGGCTGTACTTCTGTGCTGAAATTTTAATTTAACGTTTACCATAAATCACTCTAAACAAGACTTGCTTTCTATTATATGAAGCAAATGTTATCTATTATACATGCTAAATATCAGTGAATTAATTTACCTTATCACCTTTCAAAGTTATTTCCAATAGAATATTTTTTTCTTAAAATATAACTAAATATACACATGCAAAAGGAAAATGTATTTTCCTTTTCTGTATGCTGCTTTTTTTTAAAGCTAAAAGTGCTCGGTAAAAGTGATATTTAAAGACAGAAGACTTCATACTTCTGGGTCTATAATAACTAAAACTGGCACCCAAAAGCTTCATGGAGAAACCTTATGATTACTTAAAAAGTGTGGATTTTAAGCTATTTGTAAGATCATATTGTGGCACGTTATATGGAGAAAAGTGCTGAGCAGATGTCTTCTGTCCCACTGTCACAGGTGGACAAAATCAGGCACCTAGCCATGCAGTTTGCTTTTACAAACATTTGTTAAAGAATGAGTTGTTTTAAAGAGCTTTCTGATTTTGAGTGTGGCATTGTAATAGGATGCCACTGTTACAGCTACTCAGTTTGCGAAATGTCTTGCAAAAAGGAAGTGTTTGTACTAGGATTCCACTGTTACAGCTAGTCAGTCTACGAAATGTCTTGCAAAAAGGAAGTGTTTAAGAACTACAACAAGGTGAGAGACCATGTAAATTTACAAAGTGGGATCAAAAAGTGCCGAGGAGCACGGGCATAGAAGTCAGCAGCGCTCTGCTGACTCAGTAGTTCCAGACCTCCTCTGACATTAACATCAGCACAAAAACTGTGCACCAGGAGCTTCATGGCAAGCTACTGTAGGTGGAATAAGAAGGTGGCCTGCGCTATAGGAGCAGATAAGGCCAGTAAGTGCTTTTGAAACTAAAAGGACTTCAATTCAGTTTTAATGGTAGATTATGTAAAACAGCAATTATCTGATCTGCTTTTCTTCAAACTCTGGCAGCAACATCCTGGATAACATGCAGTTTTGTAATTGCTGCGTTCAGTAGGTCAGTATATACTTTAAACAGGAGTAAGAAACAAAAGCTGGAACAATATTTGGGTAAGGAAATTCCAAAAAGTTGATTCTGTTCATCTGGACGTAGCGTTTTCAGTGGGAGAAACATTTCTTCACTCATCCAAGTGACTTCTTCAGTCTCCAACACTAGCTTTAGGCAGTACCTGCCAAAGTGGGTTAAAATGTCTTGATGCGTGCTCAATTAAGAAGCCACTTGGACAAGTGACGAATTCTTTCTCCCGCTGAAGATGAACAGAATCAACTTTCTGGGAAAACCTTGAACAAGCTTTTCAGCTTCAGCTGTGTTTCACGAATGGTAAACAGCAATTTTGTCCAAGAATAATTATTAGCTATTAAATAGATATCAGAATCAAATGTGTCACTTAAGTTTTTTCCCTTCTGATTACGTCTGTGCGGCTAAGATAAGATAAGATAAGATAACCTTTATTAGTCCCACACGTGGGAAATTTGTTTTGTCACAGCAGGAAGTGGACAGTGCAAAAGTTATGAGGCAAAAATTAGAATACAATAAGAATAAATACAGTACACAACTGTACAGAATAGAATAAAATAAAATACTATATACAGTAGAATAAAATAAAATAAATATACAATAAGATAAAAATAGAATACAAATACAAATACTATATACAACTGAGTAAAAATACAACGATGACAGAAAGGATTATTGCACTTAGTATTATTGCATATGTATGGATGTGTGTGCTTGATCAGTTAAAGTCTTTATTATGGAGTCTGACAGCAGTGGGGAGGAAAGACCTGCGAAATCTCTCCGTCCCACACCGTGGGTGCCGCAGTCTCCCACTGAAGGAGCTGCTCAGTGCTGTCACAGTCTGCTGCATGGGGTGGGAGATGTTGTCCATCAGGGATGACAGCTTAGCCGCCGTTCTCCTGTCACTCACCACCTCCACTGGGTCCAGAGGCTACAGGACAGAGGCTCTCTAACACTTGGCGCCTTACTTTGTCTTCATTTAACTTTAAACAGCTCATGTTCATCTATTGATTAGCAGCTGACAGTCAGTTAAATTAAAATATTTTGCTCATTTGGCATTACGGACATATACAGCTGTGTGTATCAAGAAAGCAGCTACAGATATTCACACCATACTTATGAATCACAGTGGTAGCATATAATTACGTGCATGAGCATGCTAAGTATAACCTACAAGCACTAAAAATGAAAATTCACTTGCTTCCACTCTACTGAGGTAAGTGCTAATGACTTAAAAGTTAAATATGTCTGATGAAAACATATAACCACAGATATCTGCCAGCTTAAATCCTGCAGAGATACTGACTCATGTAAATGAAAATAATTGCTATTTTTTACAAAAAGTAATTGCGTATTAATAAAAGGTACTCAGCCTACAGATTTACTGATTAGAAGTCTTATGTGTGGACTGAGTGTGTGTGTGTGTGTGTGTGTGTGTGTGTGTGTGTGTGTGTGTGTGTGTGTGTGTGTGTGTGTGAGAAAGGCAAAGAAAGAGCTATCCATGTCTGTCTTGGGGGAGAGGATTTCACTTCTCTTTCTCACCCCCATGTGAAAAGTCGCACAGCATTTAATCACTTCTCACCTCAGTGGCATCTGAATCACCTCTTTCTCAGCTCTTCTCCAACTATATTTTGCCTTTATTCTCCAATTCCTATACAGTTAAGCTAGTCACAGCTTCTTTGCACTGCTCTTCTTCACTGTTTTGCATCATCTTTGCATTTAGTGGCGTTTCCTGTTCTGTACTCTGTTTCTTTAAAGTCTTAACTGAGCTCTCTGTCCCTTCCTGTGTTGTGTTTGTGGAATTACAGTCAACACTTAAACCCTGTCACTAGCCCTGTGGCCCACTTCTGGACGTGGAAAATGGTGATAAGGACTCTGTTAAATATAGCTCCTCAACTCTGAGCCACCTGCTGTTGTGCTTCCTATAAATTCTTCTGAAGTCTAACAAAACTTCCTGTAATGGCAAACGTCAAACAGACAGAAACAATAACCACAACAGCGCATCAGTTTGTTGCAAGTTTGCAATATTAGGCCACTTCCTAAACACTTTAGCCTACCATCATGTTTTGTAAGTGAGCGCAGGAGTAAGAGTTTGGAGGTGCATGCTTACCATTATCTTTCCCTGGTTCGGCTATGATGGTGATCCTTGTATTTTCTGTAGTTGTGCTACTGCTCACATTGACTGTGCCATTGGAACTTGTGTTTGTCGCTGGGCTGCTCCCTGAATGATTGGCAGCATCCGGGCTCAAACTAGACTCATGGTCCAGAACTGGAGTCCCTGTAGTTTGAACAGTACTAGGAGTAGTTTTTGAAGAAGGGGTAGGAGTATGCTCATCAGCTGAAGAAGTAAGGACAGAAGCAAATGTGTCATCTTATTAATATCCTTAAAGTCACAAATTATTTGTTCATTATTCCAAATACATATGTAGCAACAGGTAGTGTTCACACCCCAAAACCATTGTAACAACTCAGGGTCAACACAGGCTAATGTTTAAACAACCGAACAATGGATACTGAAATTAAAACATGCACACATACAGCTGTGCAAACATTTTAAGCAACAACAGTAAGGTATTAACAAGTGATAATGGCATGAATACATTTTTGAATAAATGACATTATTATTCATTCATTTATTGAATAAGTGTGCACGTCTTCTCACTTCTTTTCAATATGTAAACTAAATCAAAAAAATGGAGCAATGTTGGAGTGTATTTCGCTTAATTTTTTACAGTATTAATTCTCTTTTTTCGTAAATAACTTTCTTTATATTGTTTACACGATCGAAATATAAACTGAAAACAAACAAAGTTTCCGCATGACCCCAGTTGTTGGCTTTTGACAGGGAGGTTTTTCAGCTTTCACAACGTCTGCTTACTTGAGATCAGAGATTTGCGGGGGTTGCAACATCCGCTCCAAAACTATTTGTTCATCTCGTTGCAGCAGGTTGCACTTTAAAAATCTTATTATATGTCTGGGATAAAACCCATCAGATGCCCTCTCGTGTTACTGCTGGAATCCAAAAGTCTAAAGAGCCCCAAACGTTTGCATAGTGCTTTATATGTAAATGTATCTGTCCTGAGTAAAGCCTCAAAATCATCACAACAATTATCGAACAGCTTCCCTGGATCAAACAAGGTTTTAGTGTCTGGCTAAAGAATTTGGAAAGAGAATCATCCAGGTAAGGAAATCCCAAAAAGTTGATTCTGTTCATCTGGATGTAGCATTTTCAGTCTCAGTGAGAATGAAAAAGTCATTTGGATGAGTGACGAAACGTTTCTCCCACCGAAAACGCTACATCCAGACGAACAGAGTCGACTTTTTAGGATATCAAGTTGTATTTGTTTTGCAAGTCCAGAGTTTCTTTTGCATCAGGAGCCATAAATTCCCAACCATTTTTCGCATGTGACCTTTTAAAGTAAATCAAAGTAAACCTACTTGTGACCTGTAGAGATGTGATTAGCTTAGCCAGTGTGTGATGTTCCCTTTTGGGAGACATCTTTAGAAGGCTGATATGACAAACCATCCATAATAAAAGTATATCTATTTTTAAAAAGTGTTTTACCAACTCAAGTTTAACCTTGCATCCTTTTATGAACTCTAACCTATAGGTCGTGAATTGCTAACTAAAGTGCACAGTAACAATGCCGCACGAAAAAAAAAAAAAATAGACACAGTTTGACTGCCACTTTCAACTACAAGCCATATAAGTTGTGTGAACTAATGAAGACCTTCAGTCTTTTGCACTCTCTTTTCCCCCTCTGTGCTGACACATTTATCTCTACTGTACAAGGCTCCATTTCAGTTTCTCCCCTCCTTTGATGAAGACCAGAGCACTAATGTAATGTAAAGTCATTACCGTTCCATAACACACTGCCCTGATACCTTTCATTACTGCCATAATCAGTCACACAGCTCATCAGTAAACACAGTGAAAGCAAGGCAGTGAGACACAGACAGACCCAGAGAAAGAGAGAGTTGTGTGAACTAAATGATACCAAAACAGACACACTCATAAATAGACAGAGGTGCTTGGCTGTATAATACTGGCCTTGTTCCCTCACTTTAGCTCCATTAGCGAGCTTCCTAGGTCTCGTCTAGTAGGCTATGTCTGTTTTTGTACATGGATTTGTGTGCAGGGTAAAAATCATGAAGAGAGTCACTGTTTCCACCATTGCACACGCCCCTTTTTAGATATTACAAGGGCTTACTCACAATCTTTCAGGCCAATGCAGCATGTACCTGGGGAGATAGCTTTTGCCCATTTGTTGACCCTGCCAGCGAGAGAAACAGCCAAAAGTTTCTCTGTGAACAGATGTCTGCTGCTGCAGCACTGCTAGAAAAATATACTGCGATACAGTCTGTCTGAGACACATCATAAGCTCTGTTTTCTCAGCAAGTGGTTCTGGTGACATTTGAGCCAATACTGCTGAAGTGAGCTTTTTATTAAGTGAAACTGAAAGAGCTAAAAACAAACAGCTATGCACATGCTGCACTCAAACTGCCTACCATGTTTTTGGCTCTCGTTCTCATTCAATAGACCACATGTGAGAGCCTAAACTAACTATAGGTGTTCTGTTATTTTTTATGATAGCGAACTTTACTGGAGCATGCATGTTACACACCGCAGGCAAAAACTTCTGTCCTAAACTAATTTGCACCATAAAAAACCCTCCCAGTAAAACTTAATAATTATCCAGCTCAGGGAATTTATTAGAATTAAAAATTAAGCTCAATGAAATGAAACATAGGGATTTCTTGTAAATGGAAGCTATTAAAAACAGCCTTTTTGAAACCAGGCACCGAGAGAGCTTCAACTTATATCACAGTTCTGCTTCATAAGATGCTCTATCTGTAGTTCTTTTCCTGAGTAAATATGACACCATAGAAATGAAACTTAAACCCAGCTCTGTTATACCGTGTGCATATTATTGCATAGGTATGCTGGCTGAAGCATGATGTCAGTTACTGAAAATATTCTTACTTCTGATCTAATTTTAAATAGTCTGTCTATGTTACTCTTATGGATTTAAAACTTGTGTTTTCCACAGGAGAAAAGATCTGATTGATTGGTTACAAAAGAAGGCTATATGAGTGCAGCATTGCTCATATTCTTTGCTTCTTTGCTATGAAAACTCACAGGGCTTTTTTTTTATGGTGAATGCTAATAACCTGCCATCATCCCCTTCATTGTGTTTAATGTATACAGTAAAAACTGAACCTGTTACCACTGAACCGCTTAAAATCTCTTCATAAAGTCTGCATAGTGTACTGCAGAGGCGAGCCAATTAGTAGGAACCCAGTAAAATGACAGTGTGCTGCTGCACATACGGTAATTAGAGGTGTCATTTATCACAATGTACTTTTCCTGCTAATTTACAGCCAATAAATGTTCTCCAGTGGAGCCGTGCTGTTTCCTATTCATTTGAATTTCAGCTCGAGGAGCTGAAGGGACAGTTTAGCCCAATAAAATCTTTTCAAATGTCAACAGTCTCATTGTCCTTTTATGTGAGAGGTGGTGATGGAAGAAAGAAAAGAGAAGGCCGGAGGAAGAGAGAAAAGGTAGGAGGGGGCAAAAAAACAGAAGGTGGGTTAAGAGTGAAAGACAGGATGTGTGAGAGGTGAGTTAATGTAATGCAAGCAGAAAGAGGAAGAAGGGGAGAGGGAGCAAGGGAGGAAGTGATGTGCGAGATAAAATGTGGCTTGCTTGAACAAAACGTAGAGGCGAAGATGTGGAGTAGAATTTTTAAAATAAATCTGCTCAGTGTAAAAGCGAGTTCTTTGTTGCGTAAAATGAAAACAAAACAACAACACTGACTTCATCATTTAAACCCAGATGAGTTTTGTCATTTTAAAGCCGGACAGACATGACTAATAATGCCACTAATCCCCACTCTAACAACATCACAAGTGTCAGCAGGTGAGTTTGGCGTGAAAGACTATGTTTACTTTTTAGGCGCTGTAAGCATAAAGTTCGGGCATGTAGCATACAGAAATAAACTGCCCCCTACCGTGTACAGCGGATCCCAAGTAAATCGCTAGAAGCGCGCAAAGGGCAATCCAGAGTTTGGTCTCCATCATCTGTGTCCTGTGGCGACGCAGTAATAAAATCACTACACAAGCGTGGTTTCCTCTCCTCTTCTTCGCCCAGGACTCGCTTTTGTCCACAGTCGGACTGCAGACTTTCACAAAACAGTTTAAAAACCCGAGGCCGCTTTAGTGTCCTAACCGCGGCGGAGAAACAGTAGCTCTAACAGTGTGTGCGTGGCTGGAGGGACAAAGTTGAGGGAGGAGTGTGTGGTGTGTTCTCTCTCTCTCTCTCTCTCTCTCTCTCTCCAGAACCAGTGCCACGTGTTCTTGGTTCAAAATAGTCAGCGAGTCTGTGACGCACAGGCGCACAAGGCAACGACGACGCAAACACGAGCCACACAAATCACAAATGTATTAAAGATCTGTTACATTGCTATTTATAGTTAATATTTAAGCTCCATATTACTCACTTCAACGAACTTTAACGTTGTTTTTCTTCTGTCCTGTTTTTTCCTCTCCATTCATACCTAATTTAAAAATAACGTTAACAAATAAATTACTTCCTCAAATGCCTGTGATGCATTAGTAATATTGCACTGGCTATATAATATGTATTACTCCAGTTTTTTCCTCTCTTTTTTAAATAATAGGTTTTCGTAATGTTTGACTTATTGACGCCTTTAAATCTGCAACAAATCAATGTTTAAACTGGGACTATGTTAAATCATTGTCTCACTAAGGATTCAGCTATGCAACATTTTAAAAAAGCTTCACTCGTTCTTTTGGGTTTATAACTTTATGCTAAAGCGGAATAAAAAATAAGAACGTTCTCGCTTCTCGTGATTTTTAAGGCATGATGGAAGTTTTTCTCTCGTCCACATGGGGGCGCTGTTGCTTTAAAGTTGATTCTTATAACAGGCCAAACTGTAAACTGCAACACACTGCTCTAGTTAGACTGATAAACTGAAAGCCATTTGTCTCACACATTTCATGTAGATATAGAATTATACTAAGATATTAAACTGTTTTGGGGGTGGAATGAAGAATAGTAAACATATACACAGAGGGTTGTTCGGGCTGGGTTAGGGCTCTCAACTCTACTGCTGATTCACTGGTTTAAATAAGATTAGACTTGTGAGTCATTGATGTCCTACAACTCCTGATTCAATTTTAACTGCAATTTTCTTCAGTTGAATTGGATGGCTTTGTTTTTATTACTGTTTGCACACTATATATATATATGTTTTAAATAGTTGTCTGTTGTCAGTGATGTGTGGTTATCATTTTGTCCAGGAGAAATTTATACGATATGCACTTTAAAAAGGATATATTGGTCTATTATATATTTTATTTGCATATAAAATAATAAACCTAATATGATAGCTGGGATAGGCTCCAACCAGCTGCAGCCCTGGAATGGATAAAGGAAGAAAATGAATAGATGGGTGAATGAATGGATTTGCAAGCCAAGTTCAGTAAAAGAAATAAAGCCATTGTTTAAAAAGCACAACTTGCTTGAAAACCTAAAGATTAAGATGTATTTGAAAACACAGGGTGGCATGGTGATGCTGAAGATTGTCTATTGAAATACAGTCCTGGGCCTTTCTGTATGGAGTTTGTATGTTCTATCTGATACCCCAACTTCCCTGCAAAGAAGTGCATGCATTTAGGTTAATTGGTGATTCTGAATTGCCTGGTGTGAGTGTAAATGTTTGGCTCTGCAACAGTATCGGTATATTTAAATTAAGGTAACTGTGGGCTGTTATTATTATTATTATTGTTAGTAGTAGTAGTAGTAGTATTGGTAGTATGTGTAGTATGTGTACATAGATGTGTATTCCATCACTCGCAATCTATTTAGGGAGGAAACTGTCGCATTTAATGTTAATGGCTTCAAAAGGGCAACTCTGGACGATTTACATAATTTAACATTGTGATGACGCAAACAGTTTAGTAAGACTGATAATATATAACTAACTAATAGATTATAATAGCAAAATTCACTCTTTGCAGTAACGTATACATATCCTGTGCATTTAGTATTATGGGAATTTTACAAAATCGCTGTTTCATTTGCCTTGTTCATTGGTTACGCTGCGATTACGATATTTCCAACAACACGTGAACGTAGCAAAGGCTACTGGTGACGGAGCAGAGGCAGAAGAGCGGCGGGGAGCTGCCAGCATCGTCTCAGACCGTCGCAGGACAGAAAGGTGTGAAAATACTGGTCCACCAGATAGACTGGCGATAACACACTGAGATGAGATTGTTATGATAAAACTGTCACTCTGAAAATACCAGCGTCGCCGTCTCGCTTGGTTGAATTTGACACTAGGGTTGCGTCAAGTTACATTGCTACGTTAGCTAGTTTCGTGCTAGCACAGTGACGCTAGCAATCGCTGTAGTATTCTTACATAGTGGAGGTTAGCGACAGCTAGAAGAGCTAATGTTAGCTTGCCGGTTAGCCCCTCATGTCATCCTTATGACTACAATTAATCATATCGTAAACCTAACCTAAACATGCTCATTGCTGTTGCGGAATTATTATGGAAATTACACACTTTGCGGGGGAAAGTTTAACGAAAGCTGCTGCTGAATGTGTTGCTCCTCTTTGATCATTTGACAGCTCCGTATCAGCGGAGATATGGAGACACCGGGGAGAATAGCAGCCACACCGGACGCCCTGGACTTTACGGTGGAAAACGTGGAGACGGTAAGTTTTTGCATCAGTCAGCTCAAGAGGAAAAGCAGGGGCTGTGTTAAAGATAATACGGGCGAATTAAGGGGGAAAGCAGGACGCTTAAGTGCGCCTTGTAGCCCGCTGTAATTACTTTGGTTAAGACTTTTTCTTACAATGCTGGTTTATTTAGGGGACGTGATGTTGCTGTGTTTACGAGCTGACCTCACCTAATTTAGCCTCGACTAAATGCTATGTTTAGAAAGAATACTGAAGTGGTAACAGGTTGTTCCATGCACATTCTCCTAAGTGCGCTTCAAGGTTTTGTTTATCTTTGTCAGATTGGTTATATTCAGCTAGTGTGTGTGTGTATATGTGTGTGTACGTGCGTGTGCATGGCAGTGTTTGCAGCCAGGTCGCTGTGATAAATCTCCCTCCTTGGTGGCCGCTAACAGGGACACAAGGGGATGGGTGGGGAGGCGGTGGAGAGTGTGTGTGAGAGAGAGAAAGGTTCTCCTGGGGTGGATGAGAGCTGATGTGATAAAACTGATAGAGGGATGAGGTGAAGGAGGGAGGGGTCCATGTCGATAACAGTGCCAGTAAAGAAAGAGGAGGGGGTGAGAGGAGGTTGGGGATGCGACAGAAATGATTAGAGGCAGGTTTAAAGGAGAGAGGCAGATTCCTGTGGGGAAAATGCCTGGATAGATAGGTAGTGTGGTGTAATAAAAGCACAAAGAAGAATAACAAACACTGAGCACGGTCCTGTTCTGCCTTGGGATAATCTATTTTCACTTATTCATGTTTCATTTCTGCAAGTGGAGAGTGTATTGTTTTATTGACACACCAGAGGAAAAAGATACTCCATTCCATGGAATTACATTTTCTAAATTTAAAGTTAACACTAACATATATTACATGCACTCCTTAAAATGTGTAATTAATATAACTTGAAGCATGGAGGTAAATTTTTAGATAAAGTAAACTAAGTCCAAACTCATATGCTTAGATATTATCATAACATTGTTCTGTTTTTATTTTGGGTTTGCAATATTGAAGTGAAACCTTGCTTACCAAAAACCCTTCACACATGCAAAAACAATGCCTGATATTTAAAAAAAAAAAATGGTGTGAGCCACATGCGCTACATTCAGCTTTCATTGACTCATTTTACTGTCTGAATCAGGTAGTCGTGTCAGGGTACTAATCATTCAGTAAATAATAGTTTTTAAAAAGTGTTTAAGAGCATCTCTGTAATGTCTTTGCAAATAACAAAATGTCATGTGTGGGTAGTGTTTAAGAATTTAAGGTCGTTATTCAGATTGTGTGACAGCTTGCACCAGCATTCAGTCTGTTCCAAGCCGTACAGCACTATCTGTAATCTCATGAACTAATATAGCATGCATACAGCACATAGCATCTGAAGTATAATTTCCCATAAAAGATATCAGCAGTTTTGTATTTATAGTGCAGTGGCATTTCAAAACTAATGAGATATTGTTAGTCTAAGGCTTGACTATATTTAGAAAGTAATACCGGTAGCTGAGATTTTTTTTTCTATTTTCTTATCCTTTCTTGTGAGTTTGGTGATAACACTTTGGTTATGGGATCAGTAGGATGCTAAGAGAATGGAAAGTGTCTTTTCCTGCTTACCTAAAAACATCCTTAGCATGTAAATCTGATATTTAACTTATTGTCTAATATGTTAGTGTCAGCAGTAAATTACCTACTGTACAGTAGCATATGGCTTATGAATAAAAAGATAAATTGTAATTTTATTGGAGCAGTTAAAAAAAGGAGATTGTAGATGCAGAATTTTCCCTTTGCTGCAGTGGGTGTTTGGTAGTGTGTGCTTATATTATAGATGGTGGTGGAGATGATGGTTCCTGGCCCAGTGTTTCTATGTGTTCCATAGAGTGCTCTTTGTTCAGTCTCAGCTCTGTGAAACAAAGTGTCACACTGTCAGGATCTTTGTGTGCATAATAAAAGGGGTTCGAACACTGGCGTACATTTCCGCCCAACTATAATTATCTTTGGAGTCACTATGTGCCAAGAAAGGGAATTTTTAAGAGGAAATTCAGAGCGCCACAGTATGTTTTTAGGATTTTGCCATTTTTTAGCTCTCCCCTGAGACAAAATACTGCTGTACCACAGGAAAGAAGCCCAACACTGCACTGGATCGGCCCAATTCTTGCTCAAGGGAACTTTAACAGGGTGACTTTCTGTTACCGTAACTACCTGTAATCACCCCACACAGGATGCTGTGCACAGGAGACTGTCAAGGTCCATTTAGTATGGTTTAGCTCCCTGCCTCTCAGCTGGTAAAGCACCTCTGTCATTCAGTAACTGTAGGTAATTTCAGGGTGAGATCTATGTAGCAGCAGGTGCAGTTTTAAGAAGTTTTATCACATTTAAAGGCTGAGGAGACTATTCACCCAGCCAGCTAACATATTATAGAACATAGCAGCACCCTAAAATCTGTCACTGAGAAATTACACATGATGTATTAAATAGTTTTTCAGTAGTGAGAGTGTAAGAGTTTGATGTATCTTCTTGTGCTAATCCAATGCCAGTATTAAATGAATAACCTGAATTACTCACTGTGAGAAAGAGACTGGGAATCTTTTTTTTAATGTTTACGTCTAGACATTAATAATTGGTTAATTAGCTCCTGTCATGTAAAGATACAAGTTAAGTGTTCTCACCCTCACCATCTTGGTATTTTGAAACAAAGAGCAGGAGAATCTGACTGTGAAACTAAGAACACCGTGCTTTCTCGCAGCTTGTTATTGGGCCAATTGTTGGCCAAAAAACCTTCCCTGGGTAGTGTTGTTTCTTGACTCTAATAATAACCATAATTTACAAAATTAACATAATGTTTTAATCAACAGTGACAGAAAATTTCTATTTTTTTCACCAGATGCTTCAATTTATATACCCTTTTTAAAGTTATCAATTGTAATTCATAAGTACTTCTGTGATACTAACTCACTCTCAGAGCTGAAAGGTTTAGTACGTTTGAGTTCACACACACAGAGTTGTGCTGCAATGTTTTACAAACTGATTGTAGCTGACAGAGAGCCTGATTAGGAGTAGGTGCAAAGGAGTGGATCACAGTATCATCTGCATAAAAATGAAACTTTGCTTTAGTGATATTTTAATGGTCGTCAAACATTTCACATTTCTCTAGGGGCCACCGGCATGCAAAGAAGGCTGGCCTTACCTCGATGACACGTAGGCTCACTAGGCGAAATGACGATCCCTGTAAAGTCCAGAATACATGGCTTCCACTCGCCCAATCTTTACTCCGAAGATTTGGGCAAGCTTATGCACTCCATTCAGTCTTGAGTTGCGGTTCCTCACCCCGCAGACAGTTCAACACTTGGGTGATGAGACATAAAAGTAATCATATTCCAAATAAACAAAAAAAGAGGGAAGTGAAGCCTGTAGGTGCTTGAGTATCCTCTTCTTGAAAACCCATCATCTCACACCTGCTCCTGTCATTTCATGAAGGGCAATTTAGTATGCCTGGAGGCCCTTCAGACTAGGGCTGTGCGATATGACCAAAATCTCATATCCCGATATAAGAATTCTATCGTCCGATAACGATATAAATCACAAAAATGTATAATTTTCTGTAAATTCTGTGAATCTCGGGCAGCTCGACTTGCGGGAAGTGTTTCCAGCTGCGCGTCATGTAGCTGGAGTCGAGTGTTTTTACAGATGCATGAAACGATACATTTTTAGACATAAGTTGTAACAGCCGCCGTTTTCTTTGTATTTATTACACGGCGTGCTGCGGGGAACAGCCTGTTCTAACGTTTGAGTCTAAGGTTTATTTTTTAGCACCTGGCGGCTCTTTTTTTTACTTCTCATCTGTAAATAATCTGCTCTTTCACCTGCTTCAGTTTATTTTGAAAAGTCTCAACAGGATCTTGAGCTTTATTGTGAAAGGTTTATGTGGAACATAAACAAGCGGACATGCGATGCTGTTACTGTCGTTGTTGCTAACCACAACGCATAAAAACAGGCGCTTGTCCGTCTGTAGTGTGGTTATATAAAATATAAGAGAAAGAGAGAACTTTAAGAAATTAATATAGCCACTACAGTGACCATCAAAAGGATGAAAAAATATTGCCGTAAAGAGTTTATTTTGCGACACCACGAAACAAACGATAGCGTAAAATGAAACGATAGACGTTTTTATATGGTCATCCGATATATATCGTTATATCGAACAGCCCTACTTCAGACCCATACCCTTCACATCCTTGTGGCCAAATCCTTGGGTGGGTGGTACTGTGACAGTATTATGGTTGTTTATATCTAAGATAAATGGCAACAATCTTAGAACTGAATCATGGGACGCACCTTTAGTTAGATGAAGTAAAATAATATTAAGGAAGTTGATCACAGTTACACCGAACATTAGCACAAATCACAGAGAGTGAAGTCAACAGGAAAAGCACACTTATGGGGTTTTTTCAGTTGTCATGTCTGTTAACTAACGTCAGCTCTAAATATCAGATAGATGCATTTCTATAGTAAATAAATATTATTATCCTCAATTCAGTATCTAAACCTCAGCAGTCCTCTGAAACTTTTCAGGAAAATAAATGGTTTATGGAACAAGGGACTGCATATGGAGACATTTGGTACAAGAGATTTTTTTAGTGTTCATGTGACTGAGATATAATCACTCTTGGCAACATAGTATTCTTAATTTCTATCTTGGCTGTATGCTGTCAACAGCCACCCGCGCACACAAACTATTGTTCTTTGTTCCCTCATTAATCATCATTCGTCTGCATGTCTCTGACTCTCGCAGTGTTATCATGGGTCAGTGATGTGATCATGCCTTCTGCATACACAACCGTAGCTGTTACAGTGACACTTGTGGACAGATGGCTTGAAAATACACTGAACCTGACCTGCTGTGTGTGAACACAGTGTGCAAAGATATTTCCAAAGTATGTGTGTGGGGGGTTCCTGCTTTTATGCCTTAAAAGCATGCTGGGGAAGAGAGATTTCTTTAGTAAAAAAATAAAAATAAAAAGACTGCCTTTATTTTAGATCTGCCTGCCTCTATTAGTCCAAATCTGCTGCTATGCACGTTTTGTTATTTTAATAAGATCATTTTTAATTTGTAATGGCTCTCACCTCCTGGATTTGCTTCATATTTGGTATTTAGTAAATTATAGGTGAAGTATTATAGCTATTTGTTTTGGTCGTGAGGATTCAGCTAGATAGTGAATCTGTCTGATGGAGGCATGTTGGGTTTTTTTTTTTTTTGTTTTGTTTTTTACCTACACGCCCTTTCCCTTCCTACAGTGGTGAGGAGGCTAATGACCTTTGACAGTGTCTGCCAAGAGCTCGGCTTCCTCAGCTGAAGCCAGGTGGTGCAGGCATTTTGCGACCATCTGTAGATACAACTACCTCTATCAACTGCAAGTAAAATTGAGGGCCAGTGTTTTTAAGGATGTGGGTTTTCTTCTTTTCTTCTTGTTTTAAGAACCAGTTAACAGTAGACAATACAGTTGTTTGAGATTTTTAAGATGTCTCGTGTGATTTATAGGAAAAGACAAGCAGTGGTTCTTTGTCAACAGATTAAAGGAGCAAACTGAGCAGACTGTTTAGCATGGTGTGCTTTGATAATAAACCTCGGAAGGACAGAGCAGCTCAGACACAGCGCTGTTCAGGATTAAATAAGGAGAAGTCTGCGATCACACAGTGGAGTTAAAAGCTGCTGTTTATGACTCGAATTACATCAATGGCACAGTGGAACTGACTAAACCGTTTTTTATACACCCAATCTTTTTATGTTTGATCTATGTCTTAATTGGTATATGAGTTAAAGCTGGACCTGAATATTCATCTATTCAGATTTGCATTAACATTTTCCTCTTGGATGAGCAGTTCGCTCTCAGTTATGTATACCCTAGTAACTTCATAGATCTTGTTGTATTATAACTTTAACTAATAGCTGTCCCTGGTACCAGGCTCCTTGCACTCTTGCTTCTGTTAACTTTATTGAAGAGTAGTGTGTTTTCAGTTTTACCTAAATCCAGTAGTTTTGGGCAAATTCGCACATAAATATTTGTGTTGATTGTGAGATTTGTGAAGTCAGACACTTTTCTCTAGTAAAGCAAACTGCAATCCTCCCCTGAATTATCATATTTTATTCAGATAATGAGCACAGAGAAGCAGAGCTACTCCTAGATGGGTCTGTTGCTAGTGTTTGTATACGATCATGTGAGAAGGACAACAAGGTGCTGAGTGAAATGATTACACTCAGTGCTAATCATCAATAAAATGAGATTTAAATGGTTTAAAAAAACAGAACATCATTAGAAGAAAGCTGGTCAGTTATTTGTGGCATCTCGCAAATAACTGAGATGCCACAAATAACTGAGTATATGGGAAACATTGCCTATTTTCCATATATGCTTCCCAGGTAATGTTTCCAGGAAAATACTGCCGATAGGTCTATATACATCACAAATGGATGGATTAGCTGATCTATATTAATATTGAAATTATTTTTCCTCTCTCTAAAAATGATAAATGTCCTAAAAATCCAGTTATAGTTGGGGCCAAATTGCAAAGATCCTGCCAAATCACAGCACAACATTCATTTTTCATACATTTTGCCATGGAGATTTTTCTACATCAGTGGTTCTCATATTTTCTAGCATGCTACACTTGAAGTGAAACATAGTTCACACCCCTCAATTTATAAGTTGTTAACAGTAATGCAGGTTGAATTATAGTTAAAGGTTAGCACAAAAGCAGCAGTAAACCGTTGTCCTTATTTTCCCTACAATTTATCAGGCTTAGTTTCTCTCCATGTGTCAACAGTCCTCAATCGTGGTATATGTGGTTTAAAAAAAAAGAGGTTTCATAGCCTGTTATCACTTATGTTTCTCTGAAACTGAAGATAGATGTTAAGTATGAGCTAAGAATAAGTAAAGGCCCCTTACCATACATATGGCTCCTATAGCTCTTGCTATAGCATCTGTACAGCTATGTACAGATGCTACCTGACTGTGCAAACAGTCAGCTCATTAACAGCCAGCAGCCGTGTTCAGAGTAGTATAGTGAGTAGAGACAGATAATTGCAGTGGAGGATGACAGACATTTAGAGAACATCACCTGAAACTCTGCCTCTAGTCAGTATTGACTTTGTATTGATAGTCTTTTTTCAGCTTTAGTTGTATTGTTGTCCTTTGTAACCTGTCATGTTTTTTTGCTGTATTGTTAAACCTTCCCTTTTCTACAACATTATATTTTGGGGTAAAATGTAAATCCTAGAAGAAATGTGAGGAACAGAGGCATGGGAAGAAACCAGATGGACAGTTAAGGCTCGAGGAAGAAAAATAGAGAGATGAACTGTCAGAGAGAAAAGAGGAGAGCATGACTGGTGGTGGAGGAAGTGATGTGAGCAGGCTTCAGGGGTAAAAGACAAGGATCAAAAGCTCACTGAATAGATTTTTTTTTGCTTCCCTGAGACACTATGTGCTGGCAGCCAGCTGTTTCAGTTCAGTGAGCATGTATGTGTGCTAGTGCGCTTGTGTGCGAGACAGAGAGGAGGAAATAAAAAGGCATTTTTTGCAGAGTAGTGCCTCCGTATTTTGTCTAGCATTGTCAGGATTAGAGGTGTCTGTTTAATTAACACTGCATTTTATTTTCTTGTATTGCCCTCTCTCACACTCATCCCTTATCTTTTTTTTTTCTTTGGCTCTCTCTGCACTCAAGTACTCAAATTACTCAGAGCTACATTTCACAGAGTCCTGTTTTCAGGTCATTGCTTTCTCAACTCTTCAGATTTTGGAGGTAACCTGTCTATTTGGTGTTTATGTGTTGCCAAGTGAGAAAAGATTCTCATTTCTCAAGGCATCAAGGCCTTTCCAGCATATAAGCGCTCAAAGGAATGCATCTATTCGCAGCAGGTCTGTTTGCGGACACCCACTGTTGTGACTGTGGAGTGTAGTTGCAAACATTTCTCACAAGAAAGTTGTTCAGATCCTTCATGGTTCAAGACTGTATGGATTGGTTTCACTGTTTAGTATTATTCTTCTCTTTTCTTTTTCATAGGCACTCCACCAGTTGTACTATGACCCTAATATAGAAAACAAGAATCTGGCCCAGAAATGGCTAATGCAGGCTCAGGTCTCGCCTCAGGCCTGGCAGTTTTGCTGGGCCCTCCTGAGCCCAGAAAAGGTACATGGTACACAGACTCTCACAAAGACACACATAGATAGAAGAAACTAAGATATTTTCTGTAATTTGCATCCATCTTTTCTTCGTTCACAGGTTCCAGAGATCCAGTACTTTGGCGCTAGTGCACTTCACACCAAGATCTCTCGGTACTGGTCAGATATCCCCACAGACCAGTATGAGTCTCTGAAGAGCCAGCTGTTCTCCCAGATTGCCTGCTTCTCCTCTGGCTCCAAGATGGTGCTCACAAGGCTGTGTGTGGCATTGGCCTCTCTGGCACTCAATACCATGCCTGAGGCCTGGCCTGGCGCAGTGGCAGAGATGGTGCGAGTGTTTCAGGAGGACGGGGGAGGAGTGGACGGACGGGCACGCTGCCTTGCATTGCTAGAGCTGCTCACTGTCCTGCCTGAGGAGTTCCAGACCAGCCGTCTGCCCCAGTACCGGAAAGGACAGGTATCTCTCCAGGCACCCCTTTCTCCTATCTTTGCATCCACTGCAGGTTTCCCTATATTAAATATTTTTTTAAATTTTTAACTCTTTTACTCTGTCCATGCATCTTCAGAGTGTTAATAGTGCTTTATAAGATTTTTTTTGTTGTGGAAATGTGGAAAATTTAAAAAACTTAAACGGCTCACATGCCAGTAGCGACTTCTTGTAGTATTTTATGCAGCCCATGTATTCAACCAGAGTTCATTTTATGCTATGATATGACAACACAAGACTAAGAAAGCTTTAACATTTTTTGCATTTTAGCTACCTCACATTTCTTTCTTTCTTTTATTAAATGTTTTTGAACAACAGTTCTTTCTTTTGACTGGATTTTTTAACTACAGAGATGTTTGTGAGAAAACAATGGTTTATATTCCAAAAAGTATGGTATCCAAGTATTTTATTGCCACCAAAATAAAAGAGACAAATACTAGACCTAAACAAAGCTTTAGCAGTATTAACCCTTTTTATCATTCTCACTCTAGGTTCGGGGAGCCCTGGGACGGGAGTGGGGGTCAGTGTGTCCCTTACTGCAACAACTACTGCGGCGGACAGACAGCCCGGGAGCCGTGAAAGCTCGCGTGCTACGTTGCCTGTCATCGTGGGTGCTGCTAGATGTGCCCCTCAGCGAGAGTGAAGGCCTGGTGCACGACTGCTTTAGTGCCCTGCCCGACCCAGAGCTCTTCGACACAGCAGTAGAGGCAATAGTCAATGCCATCTCGCAACCCGACTCCCAAAGGTGTGTACAAATGTTTGTAAATATGCATTTATGTTTACCCATTAAAATGGGATTATAACTATAAGACGACATGATAACTATACTGCTACACAAAAGGTTGTGAGGAACTGGTGAAAATACACTGGAGACAAAATGAAAACAGTGAAAGAGAGAGATGAAAAAATCAGTAGCTTAGGGCTGAGAGCAGACAGGGTGGGCACTGGAAGGGCACAAGGGAGGGATGGAAAGAAAGAAGGAAGGAAGGAGGGAGGGATTGATACAGGGCAATCTGACAGCCAAGGGGAGGAGAGCGGCATTTCTCGGTTGGCTGGCGTTGCTATGGTTACAGAGCTGGGGAGAGATGTCATCATGCCCCGGTTGATTCAGACATAGCAGGCACCCATTACCCCTCCCCTTAGAGACAGAAATCTAGAGGGAGGGGGCGATGGGGCGATGCAAAGAGAAGAAAGGATGCTAAGAGACAGGGGAGGGCAAGGGAAGATGTGAGATGTGTGGAAGGATAAAAGGCTTCATCCTCCATACCTCTGCACGGCTGCACAGACAGAGGGTTGGACCTGTGAAGTTACTGTTGACAATTTGTTTTAAACAACCTGACATTATTCCTAGCAGATGGTAGGAGGACAATTAATGGCAGTGGAGTTACAGGTAGAACATCTTCAGTCTCAACATGACACACACAGCATAAAATAAGTATTTCCAGGCTCCTAGAATAGACTGTTACAAATGTTATCCTTCTGATTTCTTCTGATTTCCTTTTTTTCAGTTATGTTTTTGTTTTTTCTTTTTTTAATGTCATGGTTGTCAGCTCCTCCCAGAAGTCATGTCTTATTAGAAGCGTCTCCTGAGACACATGTGGCCGCTGGTTTTGTTGGTCCATTGTTTAATCATAAGGTTAAAGTAACTCCATAAAATAGTATCTGTTCATTAATGAATGAAAGACAAGGAAACGAATAAAATCTGTTTTTCCATTATCCCTTAAAATACTGTCAAAGCCCACATTTTTTTCCATCCTTCACAATCGCTTTTTTAATTCTATTTTATCGCTTCTCTCACTCTACCTCTGATTCTTTGTGCTCTTCCTTTCCCCTTTCTCATCTCTCTCATCAGCACTAAGCCCTCCTCCCTGTCTCTTGTTCTCTCTTTCTGTTTAAACACATTACAGTCAACTCATTTAGGGGGATGCTATTGGTCCAGCTGCATCCTGTTGCCAGGCAACCCATTTCCCCTGTCTCAGAGTGTTGCAGTAATTGCAGAGGGGATCAGAGGTGGGGAGAGGGATGTGGGGGGGTGGGGGGGGAGCTGGAATGAGAGGGAGAGAATGAAGGCGGAGTCAAGAAAGGCAGAAAGTGTATAACATCATGGTAGGAGCTAAAGAGAAGAGGAGATAACTATAAGCGAGCGGAGAGGAGATGGCAGCAGGCTGTCTCAGAGGAATCTCCAGAATGTCATCTCAAGTAAAGGAAGTGGGGAAATGCATACAAATTCATTCTTCCCTTTTAATCACATGACATGCACACCAAGCCTTCCTTTTCTGAGCTAAAAGTGCATGACCTGCATTTGCAAAGCACCTTATTAAAAATGAATGATCTTCTGAGTGCATTAGTGCAGTCTACCGGTCACATGTACACACACGCGTGCTCGCACAGTCAGTTAGGTTAAGTGCAGTTCTCAGTGCAACTCATAGCATTACTTAGACAGCTGAACACAGGATCTAGGCCAATAGATGTACAGGTATGAGATTATTAGATGGAGGCCATATTCATACACATGTGCTTCACAACAGGGTGGATCTCACTCAAGAAAAGGCTGAGTCAGCATGGGCAGCTTAATAGAGGGCTGGACTTCATACAGGACCATAGAACCATCTGCTTGACTCATAAAAGGGTCCTAAAGAAATTAAAATAATAAATCCTTTCTATGACCGCAGCAAGGGATACATTTAACGTGCAACACAGGAGGTACATTGCAAGGGGGGTCGGTTGGGTCTGGACACTTTTCCTGTGGCTGCTGTTAAATTACCACTGAGAAATATTTAATTAGTCAACATAGACAGGAAATCCATGTAGCTATCACAATTTAAAGATGACTTTTTTTTGCGTATGTCAAATAGATGTTTTTTGTTATTGTTGTTTTTTTAAAGATTAAAAAAACATTACTGGCAGATACTGATAATGGAAATAATAGTCAGTTGTGGCCTTAGTGTGCTTCTCTAGTGCTCTAATCTAACCTACAGTTGATTAGGTTGAAATATTTGTTGTTGTTTTTTTATAATTTTGTGTGCTTTTCCAAATGCCGGTATAGTCCCACAACCTTGCTCTGTCATTGATAAATATTCATCGACCTGGACCAACCTCCGTATTGACTTTCTCATAAAAGATGAAGCACAGGCTGCATGCCACAAAAACCCAGTGGGACACACGTAATATGGTTTACATGTATAGCATTCACTCATGCACATAATCTTCTAGTTGACATTCAGGAGCCCTTCATCTCCAAATGTCACTCTTTTTCTTGCTGTCATTAAAGACGACAGGAGAACTGATGTTGTATGATGTCGTCACATGAGCAGCTGTGAGGGGAGCGTGTGGTGCCGTGTGTCACGTCATACGTGTCTTTTAGCCAGAGTGAGGGAATTATAAATGGCTGAGACAGCAGGAAGAGGACAGAATCAAATTTGACAGCAGTGAAGCTGTGAGAAGAAGCTCTGAATAGATTTTCTGGTGGGATTTTTACGGTGGGTGTGCTAGATCAGAGGTTGGACTAACTTGGACTGAGATTTGATTTGAAATAAACACTTGTCTTGGAAAGGAGCAATAAATACATCAACCTAGCTGTGAGCAGTGTGAGTCAGGTTGATATACACCAGTTGAGAGTCCCTAGCCTTGCATCCTGTGTTTTATCTGCTGTATTAAAAAAAAAAAAAAAAAAAAAAAATCATTTTTATTAAATTTTGCAGTTTCATAAATACTGATTGTAGATGTTCTTTGTATTCGTTTGTGTTTATGGGTTGCAGATATGTGAACACTTTGTTGAAACTGGTCCCTCAAGTGCTGGCACTCCAGGAGCAGCTCAGAGAGGCTGTTCAGAATGGAGACATGGAAACCTGCCACGGTATCTGCCGGATCGCCGTCACATTGGGAGAAAACCACTCCAGGTGTGTGTTTATTATAGCACAAACACTTAAAAATAAAGTGATCTTGGTCAGTATTGTTGCTATTAATATTTCAAGAAATTACTTGCCCTTGAAATTTTGAAAGTGGCACTACCTTAACCTACCTTCTTAGGTTACAGGAAATACGAGTTATTTAGTTATTTTTTGAAGTGGTCTTTACCTTTTTGTGTTTCCACACATAAAGGTAAGCATGGTTTTGGGGGAAGGGACTTCTGAGTGGCCATGAAAAAAATCTTAAAAAGCACTTTTTGTTAGTTCAATTTAGATAAGACAAACAACACAAACGGTATTTAAAAGTGAATCTAGATTTAAAAAAAAAAAAACAACAACAAAAAAACCCCCTCTAATATTAATATAGAGTCCAGAGCAGCATTGGAATTGAAAAAGTGAGAAGAAGCAGGCTGTGGTGGTTAAGCAGCCTAGAAAGTGAATGAAGAGCAGAAGAGGTATTATACAAAGCACTGAATTGGAGAACTGCTTTTTATTTTCTGATTGGTTACTGCGCATATTCTAACACAGCCAACCCCAACACGGTCATCCTGGAAGGTGCAGCTTGCAGAATTTTCAGAGCCAAAGACCAGGCTTCATCTTCATTCTTTATATACAGGCCTCATCCTATCCTCAGTGGCTGCTTTGTGTGTCTGATTCGGTGCTGTCACGCAGACGTGCATCTCTGACAAAGACAGGGAACAGAAAAGAAAGATGGAGACAGCTGAGACATAACCTCATCACTTTTCTTTCTTTCTTTTTTTTAAATAAATTCCTGGGTGTGAAAACAGCTTCTACAACAATAGCAGACTAATTTCCATTTTCATGGGTCTTCAGTGCAGCAGAGTTGCACGAAAACAATGCTTTTTCAAAGTCTTTACAAAGTTATTGAGAAAAAAAACTTCCTCCTACTTTGGAGTTGGGATGGGTACCGGTATCCGGTGCCATTATGGCAAGTGTAGTAGGCGGGCCCTTTTAGAGCAGAGCTACAGATTAAAAATGCCCAAGGTGAAGGGTCAAAGTCTGGCTGTACTTCACAGCAAAAGATGCAAACTCAGCAGCCTGCAACAAGTGCTTTAAGGTGATACTGTGCAAAGGAGGTGACTCCTCGAATCTGATGAAACACCTGGTGACTTATAGCATTTTGTTAAAAGCCGAGAAATGCGCCGTATTTGATAGCTTGCTGCGAGACCTCACATCGTGCACATCTACTGCGCATGGGTTGCCTGTGACCCGGAGTTAGCAACATCCCCCAAAAACCCAAAGAGGAGAGTCCTGGCCCCTAGCCCTGCCAGTGCAGCAGAAATGATGATGGATGATGATGCAGCAGCAGCCGTTCTTCTCTGCGTGAGTAGCTTAATGTTGTTCGTGTGTAATTTACGTTGAGTAGGCTAACCACGTTATTACATTAATGCACGTAAGGTGAACTAGCAAACACCGTCGTAGTTACATGCGGCTGTCTTCTTGTTTGATGGCAGATACTCCCTTCACCCTGGCCAAAAAGGCTAAAATGACCAAAGAAAAAGTGGAAAACAGTTAAACATGAGAGGTTTTTGGACGAAGTTTGTGTTTTTTCCATTGATTAAGCACTGCTTCCAGCCAAGAGTGATGCCATAAATCCCCTATAGCGGCAGAAAAGGCTAACATTGTTATCTTTTTACAAAAAAACAGCTGAACATGAGGTTTTTGGACCAATTTTGTGTTTTCCATTCTTTAAGCACCGGTTCGAGCACCGTTTAAGCACCGGCACCGTTTCAAAAGTACCGGTTTGGTACTGGTACAGATAAAACCTAAACGATACCCATCCCTACTTTGGAGGGGAATAAACCCCAAATTAAATCTTGGTTTTTACTGAGCTCAGTTTGTATGAAATAAATCATGCTTTAAACTGTCTTTACACTGTCAGCGTTTTATGTGTTGTTTAAAGAGAGGAGTAGTCTAGTTTAAATGTGTACTAACTTCACTGTGCACTTGCCAAATCACACCTTTCTTCTATCTCTTTCTTTTTCCCTTTACACTCGTCTCTCCCACTCTCTCCAGGACTCTGTTGGAGCAGGTGGATCACTGGCAGAGCTTCTTGGCTTTAGTCAACATGATCATGTTTTGTACAGGCATCCCCGGCCACTACCCAGTCAATGAGACAACGAGCTCCCTCACACTCACCTTTTGGTACACGTTACAAGTGAGTGATGTTCAAATCAGATCTGTACCTCAAGGTTAGATTCTTACAGTATATAAAATGTGTTTATGGGTAATCCCAGTAAGTCTAGATGTTTCTGCTAGTCATGTCTTTACTGGGCATTCAAAACCATCCCTTCCATTAAGTTTTGCTACCTCTTCCATAGTATCACAAAGCTTGCAATTCACTTTTAACAGACTTCATGAGAACATGAGTCATTCTGCACTTCATATTGCACAAATAAACTCTTCTTCGGGCTGTCATAGGTCTTTGTCTTCATTTTTTAAATTATTAATTGCAGCTCTGAAATCATTGGGTTTTGTCTTCTATATTATCTGTTTCATGGTTGGTTTCTATTTGCAGAGCTTGGGTAATTGTGTTATTATTGTAAAATCTAAACTATTAACCAAAATCAGTTCTTGTTTTTTTGTGAACTTTGTGTGAGTCAGATAGATACCTTGGAAGTATTTCAGTCATTTTATGTAAAAGACCATCGATTTGATTCTTCTTTATCTCTTTCTTCTCAGGATGAGATCATGTCATTTGAGTCAGACAAACAGGCCGTATATCTGCAGGTCTACAGGCCAGTGTATTTCCAGCTGGTGGATGTCCTGCTGCACAAAGCCCAGTTCCCCTCTGATCAGGAGTATGCATCCTGGTCCTCAGATGAAAAAGAGCAGTTCCGAATCTACAGGTGTGTTTGTTTGCTTTTGTGTTTGCGCATTTGTATGCATGGATATGACTCAGTCTATTGTACAAGCCCGTTTGTGCCACTGCTGTTGTGTGCAAGTGTTTCGGTGATGGTCTAAGAGTTTCAGAAATTACTCACTGACAGGATGATTGGTCAACAAATGAGCATGTATTCCTCTAATAGACTCTCACTGAACTGACAGCTGAGAGGGCAAAACCTGTCTTGTAAACAGATCAATGGATAAGGTTTCTAGAGTCCGTGCCCCTAAAATGTCTGTCTGTGCACGTTTGTCCTTCAGAGTGGATATCTCAGACACACTCATGTATGTGTATGAAATGCTGGGATCTGAGCTGCTGAGTAACCTGTATGACAAACTGGGAAGATTGTTGACTAATGCAGAGCAGCCTACATCATGGCAGGTGGGTGAGACATAGACACATAAACAAGCAAAGAAGTAATCTAAGCTATTTTCAGTTTCTTTCAGTGTTGCAAAAGAGCCTGGACTGAAAATGTGTCATGGCAGATATAATTCTTTTTTGAGGCTAGCACCTGTAGACTTATATAACCTAAACAGACGTAAAAGCGAAATGTGTAATCACAAAAACAAAAAACATTTTGATTTCAGTTTTGAATTATTTTTTCTTTCCAATGTTTTATTTATTTATCACTTCTTCTTCTTTTAATCCATTCCTTAAGCTATTATAATTGCGTCACCTTTCTTATTTTGTACACAAATACATTGATACGCTTCTTCTTCCTCCTTCAGCACACAGAAGCTTTGCTGTATGGCTTCCAGTCCATAGCAGAGACGATAGATGTAAATTACTCTGACGTTATCCCAGGCTTGATAGGTCTCATCCCCAGAATCAACATCAACAACGTCCAGTTAGCAGACACAGTGATGTTCACAATAGGTAAGACAATAAAGATAATAAAATGAATATCAAATGTAAATAATGGTAATTCATGTGACTAGACAGTTGTGGTGCATACAGAAAAAACACACAAATAGTTTGTTGATCTGTATCTGAATTCTAGGTGCTCTCGCTGAATGGTTGGCAGACCACCCAGTGATGCTTAGCAGTGTCCTTCCCTTGGTGCTACAAGCTTTAGGAAACCCAGACCTTTCTGTGTCTTCAGTGTCAACCCTCAAGAAAATCTGTAGGGAGTGCAAATATGACCTACCCCAATATGCGACAAACATAGTCGCTGTCTCACAGGTGTGTGGATATTATACGCTTGTGTACTTTCTTCCAAATTGTTCCAGGATTTAAGAAGTTGATAATCTAACTGCTTCCTTCTTCGTTTTTGGAAGCTAAGGTGTTGCAGATTTTTGTAATGTTCTTGTTTTCCAGAAATAAGTACACTTTGAACTGACTTCAGTTGGATTATTTTGGATTACTTTTTTATTGCTATTTTGAGATGTTTTTGTTGAGCTCTCAAAATCATACAGCCTTCTTTCTCTCTCTCTTTTTTTCCATCAAGGAGGTGCTTATCAAGCAGATACACAAGGTCAGTATTTACCGTGTCACGTTCAGTCTCTGTTTCTGTCTCTGTCCTGGCACTCAGTTTAGAAGTGACAATTAAATGAGAAAAGCTGTGAAAGGATTATGTGACATGTTTGCAGCCTGTAGTCTGAAGATTATGTGTTGTGCAACAATCTGTTAGCTATGTCTGTATAGATCTTTGTGATGATTTAAAGCTTGCTTAAACTAAAGCTAAACCTACGATTCCTTCCTCTTGCAGACAAGTCAGTGTATGTGGCTCATGCAGGCTCTTGGCTTTCTGCTCTCTGCTCTCCCCGTGGAAGACATCTTAAGAAACCTTCACTCTCTCATAACCCCCTACATTCAGCAACTGGAGAAACTAGCAGATGAGACGGTACGTATACAAACCAACGTGAAACGGCACACACAAACAGAGCGCAGGCACAGTTGGATTCTGGCCAATAGGAACAGGCCTTGTGTCTGTGTGGTGTCACTGCAGTGGAACATATCTCTGCGGGACCAGATTGGATTTGACCCTGCACCATGGGCTAGTGACTCACATGGAAGTAGCAAAGACACCCTTTCTCTTACTCATGGAAACATCCACAGGATAAAAGCAGAGTTGGGAAAATAAAATTGCCTACACCAATGTACTTACAGTAGGTCATGCTTGTGAGCAAACAGTCAGGCAAAAGAAAATTCATGACTCTGTTTAAATGTTACATCCAATAAACTGTCATACTGGATAGTACAAATATAGAGCTGTTCCTGTCTAAAAATAGTCTGATATTTACTGTTTGTGGAACAGAACAGGTTTTCTCCTGATCGCTTGTTTTTGTGTGTGGTATTGTTTGTTTTTATCAGTACAGACCCTGGATGGGCTGAATAGAGATGTCAGTTTAGATGAAGCTTTTCATTTCTGTGTCTGTCTCTGGCCCTGTCTCACCTCCCATCCTTCACAAAATACGCACACACAGTCAAACCATGTCTTACCCATCCTCGTTTCCTCCCCCTCTTATTGTTTTCTGTCTTGCTTTTTGATGTATCGGCATTACATCAGACTAGGAAATCAGGTGGTGTCTGGTGCCGGACAAATAGTGGCACCTAGTGGGGAGACCTTCGGGTTGCATTACGTCAGGGGTGAATGACCATGACATGTGATGGGGGAATAAATAACTGATGGAGGCACTTGGGGGCTGTTGAGAAGCATTTGTCCATGAACTGTAGTTCAGCTGCAGTTGTTGCAGGATTAGCATGGGACTGTCAATGCATTTGAAGGAGACATAAAAGATGTGGCTCTTAGAGGGTGTGGCAACTACATGTTTGTTCTCTTTGTTGCAATTTGGTTGTTACATCTCCACCAAAAATGGCAATTATTAACCACTGCCTGTGAAACTCCTACTAATGTTTTTACCTGTGATGGTGTGTTTGTGCTAAGTGTGTTTGCATGGGTGGGTGTGATGATGCCTTTAAGAAAAGTGGTATGACAACAAGACAAAAAAAAATTTTAATTATTTTTTTCACTTGAAATTGTAATTGAAAATATGATAATTTAACAGTTTAATTGTAAAGATATAAATATGAAAGAACAAATTTAACCTAACCGTAACATTGAGTTTATTATTACTGAATAAATTATTTAGTGTCAAATTTCATTTATTGTTTTTATTTACACTTCACTTCTTACCGCCTTGAATTGTTGATACCTTTGAATCATTCTTAAAACTGTTTCTTCTGTTCGCAATTGTAATTGTGCCAACATGTCTTAGTTTTCAAGATTTGTTTGTGTCTTAAATAATTAAGCAGTTATAGATTTCAAGGCTGACACTAATGCTCTTAGTCAGTCTGGGTCCCGGCATTAGGTTGTAAATGAGCAAATTTCCAATTAGAAGTAATCTGTTTCTCTTTTTTCGTTGTTCCTTCAGCCTAATCCTTCTAATAAGTTAGCAATCATCCACATCCTGGGGCTGCTGTCCAACCTATTCACTACGCTCGACATTAGCAAGCAGGATGACGAGTCAGCGGACGGCTCAGCACCACCTGTCAAAACAGCCCCACCTCCACCAGGACCAAACCCGGTCAGTCACAGCACACAGTCATCACTTTAATTAGAAGTGTTGCGTGAATGAACAGTTTCTATGGCTGTCGTCAATGAGCTGAATCTGTATTTGTCAGATTTGAGCTAATATAAACACAGAGAGTGTACCATTTTACAGATTTATAGCATGATACACTCTAGTTAAGTAGACATGGAAAGCAGTGAGATGCATAGCCCTTGCAGCCGTTTGACTTTAATTCTGTACAACCCAACCCCGTGCTGTCTCCGTCACTGAACACATCAGGATGTCACTGAATAAACTCATGACTGGGGATTTATACTTCTATTTATAACAATAACAATCATAGCCACACTATATGGACTCACAGATGTCAGCAGATTATGGTTAATGATGTCTGTGTGTTTCAGGTCGTGGTTGTTTTGCAACAAGTTTTTGCTCTCATACAGACGGTACTCAGCAAGTGGCTCAACGACTCACAGGTTGTAGAGGTGAGTTGTTAAGATGTGCAATGCATGCCTTTATATTTTGTCTATATTTTATGTAGCTAATCCTGTAATATCCCTCAGGCGGTGTGTGCCATCTTTGAGAAGTCAGTGAAAACTCTCCTTCATGACTTTGCTCCCATGGTTTCTCAGCTAAGTGAGATGCTTGGGCAGATGTACAGTACCATTCCGCAGGCTTCAGCCCTTGACCTCACCCGACAGGTACACACACATTTTGGTCAGAGATTTAGACATATATGAGTATCTTTTCATTTGCTTTTAAAGCTCTAACGCTTTGTTAAAAGTGGTAGTGTAGGAGTTACAGAGCTATGTGCCAGCAAGTCCAAGGTTAATGAGAATGCTAAATAACATTGTAAGTCATGATCCAGAGTTTTGGTATTTATTCATCACCAGACTTTCTAGTAGGATTTATGTTGCCACATAACTGAAACATGTTTTTATTACTGATTACATTTTCCTTCAGGAGGTTAAGCAAGAACACTATGAACCTATTAAAAGCAGTTACTGACAGTTTAGTGCTATTTATAATGTCAAATAAATGTGTTAGGTTTTTACTCTGCAGAAAAAGGTCTGGTGTATTTATTTACAGATGGTATTTAGTCCGATTTTTTTATTATTTGCAGCTTCACAGCATATGTTTTAAGTTAAAGTTTGTAGCCTAAGCAGGAAGGTTTCTGCAGAAGAAACCTAATTTTTCTTTTTTCTTCCTTTTTTTTTTTTTTTTTTTGTCCGTTTCTTTTAAAACTCAAATGCAAGTCCAGTTGAACGTGTGAATGTCTACTTACTAAACAAGTGTCAATTATGCCAATTTCCACAGATAAGAAAAATCCAGAAATACTGGAGGAATTAAAAGTAATAATACAAAGCTTGTTTTTTATCTCTCCACTGGGTAACAGTAAAGAAAGAAAATAGAAGAATATGTGCTTGCCTTCTAAAATGAATCTAAAAAAATCCCTCCAGTCCCCAGCCACTTTGTTCGGTACACCTGTTCAGCTGCTCATTAACACAAATATCTAATCAGCCATCATGTCAGCAGCTCAGTCAGTTTAAGCAAGTGGACATGATCAACATGACCTACTGAAGTTCAAACTGAGCATCAGAATAAGGGGTAAAAAGCTGATCTAAGTGGCTTTCTGGTGTGGACAAGCTGGTGCGAGTATTTCAAAAACTGCTGATCTACTGGGATTTTTGCCACACAACTGTCTCTGAGGTTTTCAGAGAATAGTCCAAATGCCTTGTTGATGCCTCAGGTCAGATGGGAATTGCTGGACTGCTTCAAGCTGATAGCAAGGCAACTCAAATTACCACTTGTTACAAGCAAGGTCTGAAGAACATCTCTGAAAGCAGAACACATTGAACCTTGAAGCAGATGAGCGTTTGCAGCAGCAGGTCACACCAGGCATCACTCCTGTCGGCAAAGAATGAGAAACTGAACATAAAATTTATAAAACAGTCTCACAAAAATGTCATGAATATGAACCAAAATCTCTGAGGAATGTTTCCAGCACCTTGTTTAATCTATGCCACAATTAATTAAAGCAGTTCTGACAGGAAAAGGGGGCCGAGCTCAATACTAGTGAAGCCTACCTAATAAAGTGTCTGGTAGTCAGTAATTATCTGGTTAGTTTGTTGCCTGTTTAAAGTCCTTTCTTCATACTGCAGCCTGTTTTCCTTTGAGTAACCCAGTTTTTTATGTGTAAGTAAAAATAGTTTTTAATGTGAGGCCCTGCTGTTTCAGATGGTGCATATCTTTGCCAGTGAGACAGACCACTTCCCACCCATCAAGGCTCTGTTTGAGCTGGTTACTTCGGTAACACTGTCCATCTTCCAGCAAGGTAGGGGGTCCTGCAGGGGCGGGAGTGTCAGTAATATAAACGGTTTCTGTTAAAATCAGGTAGGTTTTTTTCTGAAAAAGACAGAAAAGCTGCACATTATTTGGCTCTAATTTAATAGTTAGTTAATCTTTCCTTTACATTCTGCAGAGGTAGACCTTTAAATCGTGGACGTATAATTTTCACAACATATTGTGATTTATTTTGGGGGTTTTTTGTCAGGCACCTAAAAAAAAAAAAAATTGCCTGAATGTGCACATGCTCCTTTTTTGAGTACATGTTTCTAGTCGTATTTGATTTGACAGTTTTTGATTTGGTTTAGCAGAGGTGGTTTTATTTCATGTCCATTGATGCTTCCTGCTAAGAATACTTGTGCAACATAGTAGATTTTGCTAACAGGTCAGCCTGGGAGCATAAAAAAGAAAACAACAAAAAAGGTTACAGGTCATCGGACTCCACAGTCGACCTTTAGACATTCACTCTAATTACTCAATAATGTGAGCGGAGTTGTCTGTCTGCTTGGTGTGTTGACAGAGAGTCATAAAAGCAGACCTTTTTTTCCACTTATGATTCAAGTCATTTTCAGATTATTGCTATCTGCTACTATCTTGTAACAGTTGAGATGTTGTCATGATTCTGTTCAATAGGGGAATTTATTTATTACATTTATTTGTCTTTTACATTTACAAACCAATGTAAGTATTTCATTGAGGAAAAGTTTCCTCATATGCGTAACCCGGGGGCTAGAGTGATTATTAAATATTTGACATAAATGGACATCTTCGAGTCGATATCTCCTCTTTCATTAAACATGGCTTTGAGTATTGTTGCCAAGTCTGTCTGATACTCCCCTTCCCTTTGTGTTGTCCCCTTTTCTTCTCCCCCTTTTCCTGTTTTGACTGATTAAGTAATGGCTGCCTCTCCTCCCTCCTCTAAACTCTTGTTTTCTGAGCAGGTGTCCTGCAGTAGTATTAGTACTGGATACAGTCACAGCAAAAAGACTAGCTTTTTTCAGTTGACATATAACATAGCAGGGAGGGCTTGCTCCATACGACTGCAACCACTGTTGTCCAAGAATTAGTCAGGCTCACTATCACAACCCTTTTGAATAATCCTGAATTGTCTCGGAAGTGTTCCTGTGTGGTAGTGGGCTGGAGGAGGGTATCGAGCAGGAAACTTTGTTTGGAGTCTGGGAACAGCCAAAGCTGGGCGCTCACTACATCTGTTTTCTTTTATCCAGAAAAAAGAAAAAGTTGGAGTCCTTCCAACGTCAACCTTTCGCTATTGGATTGATCCCGAAAGTCAAAAATTTCAATGTGGATTCTTCCGCTTTTACAAGAGATGTGTGTTTAACTCTGCATCATATGTTTTCAGAGCCTTGTAGTCTGTGTCCAGCATAAAGGGAGGTCGTGATAAGTGAAGCTGTCCTTAATGTTAAATGTGATTCCTATTGATGCTGTGGGCTCTCATTTGAACCAATGGGGATGTTATTGACTAGTGCTGAATGGACCCTTTACAGTAACCTTCACCTCTGAGGTGCTCGTTTAAATGAGAGGAAATGCTTTGCTTGCTATTTGATGGTGTTGATGTCGGCGGCGCCTCATGAGGAGGAGATAAAAGAGGGTTCATTCTGGTTTGGTGCCTTTTTTTTTCTCCTTGTTTTTTCCTCCTCCAAGCTGTAACAGTAACAGAGGTGCCTCCTGGGTTCCCACTCCAAACACACTTTTGTTCTTTTAGGTTTGTTCTTTTTCTCTCGTTACTTCTTTCCGTTTCTCTCTCCAAACAGACCCATGTCTTTGTCTTCTGCCTGTGTTTTGTTTTTGGTTGGTCTCTTCTTCCAAGACTCTGCCAAAGCTTCATATGCCCCTCCCCCCCTTCTCCCCTTCGTTCCTTACTCACGTGTGAATTATTTCAATGAAATATTTTTGAGTTCTCTTTTATTTCCACATGACTGTTGAATCTATTAAGTTGCTGTTTGTATATTATTCTTATTCTCTTATGATTTCTTAAGTTTCATCTTTATTATATTTTAGGACCCAGGGATCATCCTGATATTGTTGATTCATTTATGCAACTCCAAGCTCAGGTGTGTTTTTGGTTTCTTATTTCATTCACTTTGGGTTTCTCTCTCTTTCTCTTTTTCTAGTTCCGACCTGTTTCTCTGTCCTCTTCTCTCTCTATATAAATATACCCTTTTCTGTTCTTTGTTACATAGGCAAGGCAGTGGAATGTAACACACGAGGGGAATGTTTGAAAACGGGACGTTTGTCTCTCCTCAAACGCTTTTGATTCTAACAGTCTCCTCACCACAAAAACATAGCGCTGTACTCATGTAGAGTTTTTATTTGCCCTGTAGAAATGAGCTTTATCTGTGCAGTGTGCCCAGTACAGTAAGGAAAAACAACCAAAATCCTTATTTTGTAAGTTCAGGTTATATTCAGGTAATCAGCTAATAAAACATTTTTTATGGCCTCTTGCAAAAATGCAGGATTTTCTCTTCTCACTGCCAAGTTACCATCATCACATAACCAGTCTTGTTTCAGTAAGATAACAGGGCATTTTTAAAATGACCCTGGGTTTTTTGGAAGGGTTTTATACCCTCTGATGTCTTAAATTCTCATGACACATGCCATGTAAACCCTTAACCAGTTACTACTTTATAACAAAAGATCAAGAGGACTTGTTTGAAGTCATTTTGCAATAAAATCCACCACCTGACACACTTAAATCGTATTATGTCTTTAACCATTTTCCCTAAAGTCAACACCAGGGTAGATTTCCTCATCTGGAAAAAATAAATCCACAAACTCAGAACCTCAGAGGAAATATTTTAGTTGATGCGGCGCTCATGGGAAGGATGATGCAACAGTATGAGTATCAGCATTGTGGTCTCAGGTGACTGATTAGTCTCTGAGCTGAGTCCTCCTCTGAAGTCATTCCAGCCCAGAGCCAATCAAAGCCCAAATGAATTAATATTCAACTAATATTAATCAGTTCAGACAAATTGGCTGATGGCTCTCCCGTTTTATATTTTTGTCTTTCGTCTTCATTCTTCTTCCTTGGTTTTCTATCTTTGGATAGATCTGACCTTCATCTCTCCCTTTCCCTTTCCCTCTCTCCCTCTCTCCTCTCCTCCATCCTGAATGAGTTCATTATTATGAGATGAGTTGTCTTTCTCTTTATCTGCACATGTTAATTACTTACACACTTCTGTTGCATATTCAATCCAGTCAACCAAAAACAAGGAATGTAATGTTTGGAATACAATTGAGTTCAAGAAACGAGCCCAAAACCACCATTGCTTTTAGTTTGACTTAAGTTTTCAAATGATTTCAAAGTTTGATTTTGTGCAATTTGTTTGTTACACCTGCCGACTTCTGCATTGGAGGATCTCTGTATGAGTTTGCATATAGTTCTTCCTAAACAGACGGAGAGAGAGTATTGCAGCCTGGTAGGCAGATCTGGCTCCTTGCCCGTGTTGCTGTCAGATCTGACTACCAGGCTTAGCGGGTATTGTTGATACCAGAAATTTGAAGGATCTTATGCAGTGGAATGTGGTGAAGCAGTACCGATTGGGTCGGGCCGACAAAAACATACTCTGTTTAATTCCTTTATCTGCTTTTAGGCCCTCAAACGGAAGCCCGATTTGTTCTTGTCTGAGAGCCTCGACGTGAAAGCAGTGTTCCACTGCGGTAAGTTTGCACATGATTTAGACAACCATACACACTGTTGTGTGTTTTGCTACAGTTTCTGTGAATGTGTGCTTGTCAGTACAAAGTACAAATTGTAAATGTTTGACACCAGCCTTCAGTAGTTTCTGTCTCCCACTTCTAGGAGTTCTGTCACTCAAATTTCCTGAGGCTCCGACTGTCAAGTCAACGTGCTTGTTCTTTGTAAGTACACACACACACACACACACACACACACACACACACACACACACACACACACACACACACAGAGCTTAAACCATACGAGTGTGTTCAGAAGTGAGTCATTTGTCTTTAAATTTGACGATTCTCTCTGTGTTCCTGTCTTAGACTGAACTATTACCCCACTGCTCAGACGTGCCTCCATTAGCCAGAGTGGTGCAGGAGGACGGCAAGCTGTTGGTACAGGCCGTTCTGGAGGTGAGAAGCACCACATTCACACCACAGAAATGTTTCATCATTTCAGTGATCCTGCAGTTTGCTGTGTTATTACACTCCAAACTCTTCTTCCTCATTTACTGCGATTAAGTCCCTGATGTAATTTACCTCCTCTGCTCTCCCCAGGGCATTGGAGGTGGGGCGTCTCGGAGTCTGATGGACCAGTTTGCAGATGTGCTGTTTTGTCTGAACAAGCACTGCTTCTCTCTTCTCGCCGTGTGGTTGAAAGAGGCGCTGCAACCTCCAGGATTCCCATCATCACGGATCACAGCTGAGCAGAAAGATAACTTTTCACACCAGATACTCAGGTAACACCACTGGACACACACATCCATAATGTCATCCTTTTATTTGGTCTCACTGAGATTTAACATATGAAACAAATACAGAAACGCACAGTAAAATCGAGGGAGTGTGAGACTCACATCATATGCGATAACACTTTAAGAACAAGTAACATCACATTGACCAAGAGGACTGTTCTGCATCACCACCAACTCTGACAGTTTCAGGTCCTTCTGTAGATTATTCCAGAAAAAAGAGGTGCCATACTTCAAATTTCAAGTAAAATTCAAATTTTTTTTGTCACATAACATATGCATACACAGTATGACATGAGGTGAAATGCTTATTGCTGTGCCATGCCCGACCATTAAATTACCATTACTTGAGGCATTGTCACATCTGTTGTTCATTTACTCTGGTCCTAATCTGTTGATGAGTTTGTAAACTTATAACGTGTTCACTGTGATAATTTGTCACTACAAACCACGCGAGACTGTTCAGTATGATCATTGGCTAGATATGTCTGGAGTGTGAGCAACAACAGTAAATACGGATGCTGTGTTCTGAACTGTTGGAGATTTAAGTTAAGTTCACAGTTGCTAGCCCGTACAGACCACAGCACGTATATTGGACCTTGTTACTTCCCAGAATACACGGCATACATGCGTTTTTTGCTCAAACTGGAAATTTACTCCTGGTAGTTTGTTCAGATTGAGGTCAAATCACATTCACACCATAAACGAACCACACAAAACTACCTCCTCCAAAGTGTCTCAGTGCGGTTGGTTTTGTCTGCACCCGAGCGCGATTACTGTGTCACAGCTACACAAAGGAACGGCACCAAGGGGGAAAACAAACCAGAGTTCTGCTCTAAGTTTGGAGACAAATGTTTGTAAAATATGAGACTTTACTGATTATGCTTTAAACACATGTTTTCACACAAAGAAGGAAGCAGCCCAAGGAGCAATTTACATATACTTTATAATTGTTTCTTTTTTGCCTTCTTTTCTTCTCTATTGTTAAACAGAGAGCGAGTGAACAAGAGGAGGGTGAAGGATATAGTGAAGGAGTTTACGCTACTGTGCAGAGGTCTCCATGGTACAGAGTACGCCGCTGAGTACTGAAACTCTACCCTTGAACTTTTACCTAACCATGACCTGTCTTCAGTGCAAAACAGCTGGATGCCACAACTACACAGTTCTCTTGAACCCCTTCAGCGAAGATATCATGAAATGATTGTAATGTAACCGAACCCGCTGCAGAACAAGACATGAAACCATTCCAGTGCAGACGCGCCATTGGATTAATGGACAAACATTAAATCCATGGCTCTAGAGAGGCCATGATTTCTTTTTTCTTTTTTTGTTATAACCTTGATTGTTTCTCTCGCCCACTTGCCTCTCTTCTCTTACTTAAAGGTCTTTTGTTAAGTCAAGCTTTGAGGAGAAGTGCTGCCACACATCTCCTTTTCTCTCTGTCTTGTTCTGCCTTTCTAGATCTTCCTGTGGTTCCTAGATTGTTTCCTGGTGATTAGCATCCATATGAAATGGTAGTGGTATCGTACGTAGCTACTTAACATTATTTTCAAAATGAATCAAATTAATTATATAAATGTATATGTATGCACATATATTAAGACAGTGGTTTTCAGTCCTGCTGCTGCTATAAAGAAAGGAGAAAAGGACCAATCTTAGGGGGAGAGGCGGGGGATTCTGCAGGAAGACTGACGTCGATATAATATTTAGTCCTACTCATGCCCCTTGTGATCTCTGCATTTGCCAAATTATCATGGATCTTTCATTTTTGTGTTTTGTTTTTAAATAAATGCCTTTTATGGGATTTATATGGAGACAGAAAGCTGAAGACCACATTAACTTGGTCAGTCTTGCCCTGCCCATTGTGTACAGGGCTGTACCTCATGTACATATGATTCCACCCAGTCATATTGCAGTCTCCTCAGGTTTGTAGATAGTGGGTAATGCAGTGGTCCCTTAGGTGAAGCAGGGCTGCCTACAGTAACAAAATGAAAGGAAAATAAATTGTAGTTGCTGGAAGAGAACGCGGCCCAAGATGTAAATGAAGAAGGGACTGCTGGGAGGGAATAATAATCCTGACGGTGGACTGCTTAGTCACTGTAATTGTGCAAAAATATTAATCAACTTGTGCATATTAACAGTTATTGCTGAACACTTATGTGTATTTGAGTGTATGCGTGTGTTCATACCTGTATGTATGAGAGGTTGTGCATGAATGTGTGCGCGTGTGTCTGCACAGATTATATCTTTTTCCACTTGTTTAGTGCACTTATATCAGACCTACAGTTCACATGCATCATTTCTGCCGGTTTTTTAAAGAAAGAGCCCAGTCATCCATTCGTATCTTCATACCACTCTTATTCAGCTTACTCTCTTCATTAAAACTGACCATGCACGGCCAAATATTTCACCTATGCTGCTCACCAGCAACCACACCCATCTATTAAACCTCCTTTTCATGTGGAAAATCATTGCTGAGATTCATCCGTTTTATCTGTTATTGACACCAACTACTGCTCTTAACGAACTGCTTGCAAACAAGCTACCCAGAATCCTTTTACCCACCTGGGTCACTGCCTTGGAGAGGACCGAGAAGGATTAGAGAGTTCAGTAACAAATTGCAAGACCACTGAGAAAGTTTTTTTGAAACCGACATTCTGTGCTCATCTAATATGCCTGAGACATTATTGGTGAAGTGATGCGAGGGCTGTAAAATACACTGTCTAGTGAATCAGCAGGACCAGCTGACACCTAATAACACTCAGCATTTGAAATGTACTTTGTGGTCTCTGATAAAACTTTATCTCAGTCTAATCCTTCTGTCTTATCCGCGGTGCCTGCAGACATGTAGCATGTATGTGTTTTTGTGGGGAGGGGGTGGGTGGGGGCGAGGTAGGGTAGAGATGCGATTTGTGGAGTGAGATCCGAGGCATGAATCTGCTTTGGAGTGAGCTGTTCTGCTTCAGAGTCTGATATGAACTGTGACGTCGAACGCCGATCCTCTGTCGGTGTTTCGCTCTTACTCTGAGGCGAGGAAATGAACAATGTTTGTCACAGTTTAAAGAACGACTTGTAGGTGGAGGGGAGGGAGGTATGAAATGTACTTGGTTTTTTTTGTACCTTGGCTTTAATTTATTAAATATATCTAAGACTGCAACTCTTGACTTTTTATGTGTGTGTGTGTGGGAGTATTTTTGTTCTTTTCCTTCAACACTTGCATTAAAATGTCTGCAACCTCCTGCATATATTTTCCAATTTTCAAAACGTTTTACACAACTAAGAAAATGTCTTCAATTGCTTTGTTTTTTATAGCTTGAGAGAGTGAGCCTATTATGCGAATTTACAACTCCATATTTCTGTTTTTGGACTGCACCAGAGCAGCACTGTATTACTCACAGTTCAAAATAGTAGTTATTTACCTTATTCTGCTCCTGGGTGCAAACCCAGTGTATCCTATCCTCTCTCTTTAATGTCACCTTTAGTTAGAGCCAACTCTTTTCTGATTGGCTGTACCTGGTACATCAAGTTTAAACAGCAGTTGGGGGCTATTTCTTTACTCACAACATGAATTGTGTCCCTGAGATGACTATATTACCTGCACCCACAGCAGCTTTTTGCTTACAGGGTTTATTTGCACATATATTTGAATGGTAGCGTCAGAATTTGGCATAAAGAACATGAAAACATGGATCTACCCTGCCTTGTATCAGGCTTGTGATTGTGTTGTAATGATGTGGGCAATACTTTCTTGGCACACTTTGGGCCCCTTAGTACCAAATGAGCATTATTTTAAGGCCACAGCTGACCTGAGTATTGTACCTATCTTCTGATGGCTGCTTCCAGCAGGCTAGTTTGTGGTGTCACAAAATTTAAATGAACATGAGAGTGAGTCCTCTGTACTCAGATGGCCTCCACAGTCACCAGATCTGCAGCAGCTGTGTGATGTTTACTAGCTTACTGTGGACTGAGATCTCTGAGGAACTTTTTCAGCACCTTGTTGAATTTTTGCCACAAAGACCCGAGGCAGGAAAGATGTGCAGGGTGAGTTTATATGAGAAGAAATAAGGAAAACAGTAATTGGCTCCCTTGAGCTGTATACAATTCTTCAGGATCACTGGGACAGGATGTTAGAAATACTAAGATTAATAGTCGAAGTAAACCCCCAAAGTTTTCCAGCATGAAGATCTAAATGACATGCCCCCCCCCCCCCCCCCCCCCCCCCCGTTCTATTAATTTCAGCTTGTTCTGGATCATTTTAAATAAAAAGATTCTTTTCATGTGTTTTAGAAATTTTAAAAGGAAAAGTACAAAATAATTTACAAGTTGCTTCCCTGTTGGCAGTTTTCACATTAAAAGTTCAAAGCCTCCCAAAATTCACTGACATCGCTGAAACTTCTAGTATGTTTGCTGATAATGATAAACAGACTGCCATCAACAGGATTTACAAAGAGGATTTATATAAAATAAAGAAATAACCTGTTTTGAAAGCATTATCCTCCTTTTGTCCTTTTTGCCTACTTAAAATATCTTTATAGGACTGTTGTGCAATTTCTGGTCCTGTTTGGCCAGAACTCGATTGAAAAAGGCATTTTTAATGGCAATGAGACTTTCACAGAATAAATTAAGGATAAATAGAAATCACTTTGCCAAAACAAAACAAAAACAAACAGATTCCAGCTTCTAACTTGTGACAGGAAAGTTCACTGTTGCTCAAAAGTAGTTGATATCATTCATAAGAAATATGGCTGAAATATGGGATAAAATTGACAGATTATAAGCCAAAAAGTAATTTACCACAGTTTAAATACTGGGGATCATCACTGAGCAAATACAGTAAATCACTCTTTGCTACGACACCCACTTGCGCATGCGTCTTGCAGTTTGAGTGGCTCACACGTGGGTGCAGAGGTCCAGCCATCCTTCCATCCATTCAGTCAGTCAGTGTGCAGACCGCAGCTAACCCAGCCGCTTTCAGTCTGTCCTGCAGGAGCAGAAGTCACTCCGGGACTCCAGCAGAGACCAGGTTTGATCCCAGACAGCGTAACTGCTGCTGCACGTAAGTTAGCTAATGTGCTTTCTGCTAACCCTGCTGCCTTTTAGCCGCTTAGCTTCCACACAGGAAACATGGAAAACTCCCCCAGCTCTTTTTAGACACGAGTCACTTATTAAGAAGTTGTATCCCTTATAATGTGTCGTTGTTGTGTTTCAGTCAGTTGACACAGAGGTGTGTGTGTGTGTGTGTGTGTGTGTGTGTGTGTGTGTGTGTTTATGTTGAAGGGGGTTGCAGTTTGTAGCGTGTTAAACACTAACAGAAAACTCCTGACCGTGCAGTGTGTGACCTGCAATCAGTGGGCCATTTGTCAGGATCAGGATTGTGTGTGTGATTTTATATTGGACATAGTTCTGCATTTATTATTGTAATGTAGGTTTTATTAAGTGTAAAATTAAGGAAGTTTAATAGAATGTTCACCTGAGCCACAGCAAATATATATAAGGAAATGAATAAATACTTTTGAAACCATGAAATCATAAGTGTTAATGACAAACATCTCTTATCTCTTGAAAGTCTGATGACATGAATTATTTTTTAATTAGAATATTTTTAATGAGTGCTAGGGTACTGCTCATTTTTCTTTAGGGGAGCCCGGAATTTCTTATGTGGAGGAAAGAACTTATTCTCTGCACATATGTCAATACATGTAGAGTACAGATCAAAGAAAACCTTCACATGTTGGTTTTCTAACCTTGCAAAAGTGTTATACATGTTTATAATTCAAACAACTTGAGTCTGGATCTAGACATTTTCCAGATGTTTTACCAAAAACGGATTAACTTTTTTTTGTAATTAAAAATTGGAATAGTTAATGACTTGAATACAACTTTCAAACTTTGTTGTGGTCCCTGGGTTGTATGTTCAACATGCTGATATCGTTGGCTTTCTGTGACGATTTGCAACCTTTTTCTCCTTTTGAATCAAACGTACAGTGGACTGAAAACTTTTAAAAACTACAAATAAATTGAGATCGTGCAGTATTAATAGTTGTTATTTGTTTTGAACTTAATGTACAGTAAATGAAAATTAGATTTCAGTGCGTTTTCTGCTAATGTAAATTCTTAGAATTTCAAATCAAAATAAAGTGATCTGTACCAGCGTTCTTCCTCTTAGCTCCTGTTCCACCTTTGTAGCAAATTTCATGAAATTCACCTCTGTAGTTTGTGTAATCTTGCTGAAAATCCAAAAAAAAGACCTTTAAGAAAAAGCCTAAGTTGGAGTGAGAATTTATCTTGTAACATCCTCTCTGTTCTGTGTGCCTTCGAGGTCCTTGGTACAAAATGTGCAGATTCAGCCTCCCTCCTCTTTCTTTTATCCCTTCATTAAATCGCTGACTCCATGATGATGAAATCCGGGCGCTGTGTGGCCCATAGCATGTTGCAGGACTCCAGTTCTTTTTCCTGTTTGGGTTCAGAATGACGTGTAGCCCAATCCTGCTATAGCGTAATGGTTTGTAATCAAAATATTTAAAGCTCTTAAAGCTTTTGAAAACTGCCATATCTAAACATAGATTACTCTGCTATACTGATAGATGGCTTTCACAGCCTCTCTGAGGTCTTGCGGAGGTGTTGGAATGGGTTGTAGGCTTTTTGCACTATTACGAGTGGCCTGCTATCTCATTATTGGTTTGTCTTGACCTGAATCGATCTGGAGACTAGGGTCGGCACACTTAATATTGGTCATCAATTTCATACTTTGGACTCTGATTTAATGACTCGTTACTTCAGAAAATGCAGTTAGTAATAGGCTAAATCAATTCTATTGACAAATGATGCCTAAAATTCACCTTCTTTGACCCTCTACAATTGATTTGACTAATGCACTACCCTCTGCCTTTAAACTGGATTTGTGTATCTCTTCATCAGTCATGGCTGTCGTGAGGTTCTACAGTAATGAAGCTCTGAAAAGTCGGGCCTTACAAAGGGCAGCAAAGCTCTACCCACATCTGTTAGTCACGACCGAGCTGTGCTACAATGTGGAACTGACAGGTGAGTGTGTAACAGGCCTTGAAGATGCTAATTATTATGGATGTGGGTAGAATGAGGATTAAAGTCACTGAATTCACCTTAAAGGTTTCTTACTAGTCTACCACTTAAAATGTCACATTTACATCTGTTTATAATGTTTTGTCCTGCTGTGATTTTTCTCCTGCAGGCTGCGAGAGTCTCAGCGATGAGCAGAAGGGGGTTCTACTCTGGTTGTTTCGTCATCCTCTGCACGCAGAGCCGCTGTCTGAGAAACCAAACCTCACAGAGGGCAGTGGGGAGAAACTGGTGGAGATCGGGCCCAGGTACTGCTGCCTGGTTTTTAGAGATAATTCATTTGCATCTCAGTCTTTTTGCTTAGCACAAAACACACAGATGCCATCTGCAGTTGCTTTACCAGGCAATCCCTGCTCTTATTTCGAAAGTTCAGTCACTGCCAAGCAGCTAGCCCTGGCCTTTCCCTGTGAATCCTGACTTGATGAGGTCCTGGCTAGGTAGCAATCAGCTGCTTTACCAGCGAGGATCCGACATCCACCTCCACTGTTTTTGGATTGCAGCTGGGATTGCTAGTCCTTGGCAGTTGGCGATACATTGTGCATTTCTATTTGTACTCTATTCTTTGACCACATATACCCCAACTTTTTTTCTTTCTTTTTTTTCCCTCCTGCCTTAGACATTGTCATTCTGTATGAATAAGATTCCAGTTAGTGAAATGAGAACTTAAGGTTATGAAATACAGGAAACAAAGAAGTCAAACTGGTAAACTACAAACAAGCCAGGCCGTGAGGGTTCTGGCCAAGACGTTTGTGACTTCCTGTAGCATACATTAAAATAAATACCGTCTGTACTGAACAATGTTAGGCAGGTGTTCACTGTGACTAAGGGTAAGTAATATGGAAATCTTTAAAAGTGCTGAGCAGACTGTAGGCGAGCCTGACTTAAAAGTAAATAGGGAAACATATGGTACAGTTTTAATTAAAATAATTCTTTTAAATCGTTCATATGAGAGAAAGTCTACATTATAAAAAAGTCTTTTATGTTATATTTTCAGGTTGAACTTCTCCACTGCCTGGTCCACTAACGCTGTGTCCATCTGCCAGAGTGCCGGTCTCACTAATGTCCCCCGAGTTGAGCTGTCGCGCAGGTTTCTCATCAAGGTGCGAACACACACACACAGAAAAATCTACGCATATATATATACTTTTCTTTTTCTTTCGCGACTTTACTTTCTGGGTCTAATGTGAACTGTCTCTGCTTCAGCCCAAGACCGAGCAGAGTGTGAGTGAAATCAGTGGAGATGTAAAGAAGCTGATTGAGTGTCTGTATGACAGCATGACGGAGTGCATCTATCAACACCCCATCACCTCCTTCACTGTGGAAACAGAACCTCAGGCGGTGTTCGACGTGGACATCCTGGGGAAGGGTCGCTCAGCCTTGGAGAGCGCTAACGATGAGCTGGGTGAGAATTTATTCATTTTATATTTTTTTACACTTTAATAGAGTTTCCTTACTGGGGCTCTCTTAATTAATGGAGCATTATTGAGCTTCATCCTCTTTTAATCTCTGCTTTTACTTTCCTCAATCAGTCTTTTATTGCATTTAATGAACTGTGACCTGCCTCTCTCTTCTCTTTGTCTGCTCTTCCTTTATGCTGCTTCTCAGTCTTACAGTGGTCTGTGAGTACACTGCTAATAACGTCACATGATGCATGACATTATTACTTAGCTGGTTGAAGTCACAGGACGGCAGTGATGCTGCTGATTATCTTGCACGTGCACGTGTGTGTCTAATGTAAAACCCTAAAGAGATAAAGGCTCAGTCGATTGAAGGACTGAATAAACTGATCTGAGTGATATTTGAAGCCAAGATTTTTGTTTTGTTTGTTTCTGGTTGACTAAAGGTTTTTAGTCCTTGTACCTGACCATTTTCTTTGTTAGTTAGTTTGTTTGTTAAGGTTTGTAACACACAGAAAACAAGAGACTGAACCAGTGCTTAGTCCACACATGGCAAAAAACTTACAACATATTATTTTATTTTTTATCTTTAAGTGCTTAGTTACAGGCAGTATGTCATAAAATCCCAGTTTTACAGGCATAAAATGGTATTTTTGTACCCATGAGGTGATTCTTAATGAGCTATTAACTAAAAATTTGGCGTATCTCAGCATGGTGTGTAGTTTGTCCTTAAAAAAATTGAGTAAACTGGAGAACAAATGACTTATTGGCAGACCTAAAAAAAAAAAAGGTGAATGGTATCTGAAATGGAGTAAAAGCAGAAAACACTGTCAGTCATGGACGGGCCTTCCCGGAGCCCTGACCTCAGCATCACTGAACACTGTGAGATCATCTTGTCATCGGTTTTATAACCGTACCGACTCTATTTTTGTCTTAAATACTATATTAACATTAACATGCAAATAAATTAGAAGTGGCTTGAGACATTACTGTATAAGATAATAAAAGCAGTTAAGTTATTTTCCTAGAAAAAGTTGGATGCAGCGGTTAATCACACTTTAAAATCATTTTTGTTTCCCTAGTGACGCTGATTTTATTTAAGGATCATTGCTAAGTTAAGGTGTGTCGTTTCTAAGTCGTTCTTGGTTTTAATATTTTCTTACTTAAATTATTGCTATTTACCGCTCTTAACGAACCATCTTTAAAATCCATTGCAGTCTGTCCAAAATGCAGCTGCACATCTTTTAACTGTTTCCAAGAAGAGATGTCTTGCATCTTTATTCACTCTCTGTTAGCTTTAGAGTCAATTTTAAAATTCCCGTTTTAGCTTTGAAGCTAAAGCGCTCCAGTATCTCGCACTCGGTGTCTCTCCTTCGGGTTTATGAGCCCGTTGTAACATGATCTTCTATTCGCCGACCTGGAGCTGCAGTCACACTGCGGTGAAAGCTGTAGGCTGACAGAAACAGCCAGTTGCAATTGTTTGACCAGACGACCCTGTGTCCTCTTCAAACTCCCTAATTTTTCCTTTAAATAATATTTAAAGTTCAAGGAAATCTCCTGCAAAAACAAGCTCAATAAATATGTGATGATTTCTGACTTGCCAAAATGATTAAGATTGCAGTTACAGCCCACAGTAAAAATACTTTTTGCAGCCATACGAACAAGTCAGTTCTGTCATCTGTGCGTAACGGCGATTTTCTGTGTAATGACCCAGAACTGTAAAACATTTCATGTGTCTGCACGCTGAGTGATTATTTCCTCCTAATAATGTGAACAGGTTTCAGGCTGACACCAGCCACAGCGACAGAACGTGGCGTGCGTTCTTATGTTCATGCTCTGCTTATTCGCTCAGCTTCATTAACATTCACAAGCAGCTCAAAGAAATGAGAATCATTTCAGTGCACGTACTTTGTAGGCGCCGCCATGCTCGGCTGGTGAATTGAGGAGATAATTAAAAAGAGGTATATGTGGAATTTGTTCTGACTACAGCTGCTTTGAATCCTTGTGAAATCAATTTTACACTCAGTGTTTTGGTGTTTAATAGATGGGACACAAGTTTGTTATGCAGTGTGGATCCTTGGAATACTAATTGTAAAGTGTTCATGCTAAGTACTGCTTAAGTTTAAGTGCAGTGGAAGTGATCAAATTTATGTATAAACGAGCCAAAGCCATCTCAGAGTTGTCGGCTTTCTTGTGTTTTGAAGCATGTTTGAATGCATGGTAGTGTGTCGATTGATTTTTGTTTCGCCTGAGGGTTAGATGATATTTTTCCAAGTTTATATATATATAGAGAACAATTCAGGGGAAGAAATGCTGACCGAAGCGCTGTGCACCTTTTTAGAAGAGCACGTTTTGAATCGATAGTAAATGGATGGAAACTACTCAGTGCTCTTTAAATGATCTGGTGATGCCATGTGGTTGTTTTTTCAGTATTGAGAAACTTTATGTATGCACTTTTGTGGTTGGTGCAGGCTTGGCCTTTGACTCCTGGGATCTGGACTACTACACATCGATGTTCCAGAGGATTGAAAGGAACCCCACCAGTGTGGAATGTTTTGACCTGGCCCAGTCCAATAGGTGGGGTCGTCCGCAGTGAACAGATTGGCGGGACTGCTCTGTGTGTTGTGTGTTTTTGGTATTTATACGCTGCAAGGCTTTCTTTGTCCTTCCCAGTGAGCACAGTCGTCACTGGTTCTTCCGGGGGCGGATGGTGATCGACGGGAAGGAGCAGAAGGAGACTCTTTTCAGCCTCATAATGGACACGCAGCGGCACAGCAACCAGAACAACGTCATCAAGTTCTGCGACAACAGCAGGTAGTAGTGGCGACAGCAGGGGCGAGCACACTCGTGAGCGTGTCTGTCTATTTTGGCTCACTGTAAATTTTCTGTGTGTGTTCAGTGGCATCAAAGGCATGGAGCTTGAGTTCATTTACCCAAAAGACCCATCCCAAGCGAGCCCGTATGAGACTCGGCGCTCACTAAGACATGTCATCTTCACAGCAGAGACTCACAACTTCCCGACTGGTTAGGGCGCAAAAAGTTTTGTACTTATTTAAAATGCAAGTTTCTGTTTTTACCTGAGATTAATCGTGAGCTGGATGGACATTTTAGGTGTATCACCGTTCAGCGGAGCAACAACAGGGACTGGTGGTCGTATCAGAGATGTCCAGAGTGCCGGACGAGGAGGCCACGTCATTGCTGGCACTGCAGGATACTGCTTCGGGAACCTGCACATACCAGGTCCAAGACTCTATGCATCTAATGCATCTAACAAATTTCCCACGTGTGGGACTAATAAAGTTTATCTTATCTACTATTTAAGGGCAAGCTTTAAAACAGCTGTCCCCAACCTTTGTTGCGCCATGGACCGGTTTAATGTCAGACAATATTTTCACGGACCGGCCTTTAAGGTGTCACAGATAAATAAAATAAAAATAAAATGATACAACTAAGACAAAAACTGTGGTGTTTTGTAAATACTAAACACGAATTCACTGTCTAACTTTAGTAGCAGCGTCCTCCTGAAATGCAGCAACAACATTGAGAGTAACGTCCTCCTCTCTCCCCCTTAATGCTCTCTGGTTGCTATGGTAACATGTAAATATTTCTTTCAAAATAAGACGCACAACTACAACACGGGAAAAGACCCAAGGAAACAGAGTTGACGATAAAAACCCTGAAAATCATAAATTTCACACCCGAGCATCAACTCTCGCACCCCGGTACCAAACGACTCATGGACCGGCCCGGGGATGGAGGACCGCTGCTTTAAAACCTACAGGACAACAAATTAAAATCCACATATTAGAGTTATTATAATATATCACAAGTCTTCACTTCACAGAAGTTTTAAATACCTAAATATAGTTTTTATCGATGAGTCATTTTGGCACCATGTGAGGCTGCTAAAATGGTTTTGGTTAGAAGTTGATGTTGATCAGTGAGTTGCCAGTTGAGGAAAGTAAAAAGGTGGTTTCATTAAAGTATAATAATTTTCTCTTTTAAAGGTAAAATTGAAGAATTTGACCACATGCATTTAGATAAACCTAGATGTCATCTGGATAACAGTTAAAAAGAATCTGAAAGTCTTGAATGATTTGCCACACACTTGGCATCTGTACAGAAAATGGATAATGGTCTAATAATGAAACCCTGAGGCACAACATGCCAAACGTAAAATAGATGCATTTTTGTTAATAAGGTATCATAAAACATGGTTGGACTGTGCTGCACAGAAACTGACCTTGAGTCAACATGTCTTTCCATCTGTAGGATATGATCTCCCATGGGAGTGTAAAGGAGAGGGATGGGAGTATCCCTCCACCTTTGCCCCTCCTCTGCAGGTGGCCATTGAGGCCAGCGATGGAGCGTCGGACTACGGCAACAAGTTTGGAGAACCTGTCCTCTCAGGTAGGACGACCGTACACACTAAACACATAAGTTTAAACAAGAACGCAAATCCAATACTATCTCTGTTGTTGCAGAAAATTCATTTTGTCTCTTTTCCTCAGACTGCTTCCCAAAAACATTGCATCTTTAAATCTGTAACCTGTTTTCTAACATAACTGTACAAATTTATGAATGACTATCGAATTATTTTGGCACTTCTTTAACACATAACCTTCCTTTAGGCTTTGCTCGTTCCTTCGGCATGCGGCTGGCTAATGGGGAGCGACGGGAGTGGATTAAACCGATCATGTTCAGTGGTGGTCTCGGTTCTATCGAAGATCTACACGTGAAGAAAGAAGCGCCAGAGCCTGGTGATGCTTTAACACACTGTGTGAAATGACATTAATCAATTCAGAGGCTATATTTACACACATTGATCAGAGACTCTCTGCTGCTCTGCTGTCCATCAGGAATGGAGGTGGTGAAGATCGGAGGGCCGGTGTACAGGATCGGTGTAGGAGGAGGAGCAGCCTCTTCTGTTCAAGTATGGACACTACAATTAATCAATGACCTCGCGTGACGTGAATGTTTTTCAGTATTTAAGTACATGTAAACTTGTAGGTTCAGGGGGACAACTCCAGCGACAGGGATCTGGGTGCTGTCCAGAGGGGAGATGCTGAGATGGAGCAAAAGATGAACCGTGCTATCAGGGCATGCCTGGAAAGAAGTGGCGGAAATCCAATCTGCAGTATACATGATCAGGGGGCAGGAGGAAATGGTGAGGAAAATGTGGCTTCTTTAAGAGGTTATATAAAGAAAGAGAGAAAAACCAAGGTATTGAACCTATACTCTCATTTCTTTTTTTAGGTAATGTGCTCAAGGAGCTCAGTGAGCCAGCAGGAGCTGTGATATACTGCAGTAGATTCAAGGTAATCACCACATGAACACAGCTTTCTGTTTGTGTTTTTAAACACATTTCTTGTATTTTCTTTTAAATAGATAAATGTCTGGATTTTTTTTATGCTTTGTGTTGTAGAAAGGTGACCCCACACTGAGTGTGCTGGAGCTTTGGGGGGCTGAGTATCAGGAGAGCAATGCCCTCCTGCTGCAGCCATCAGATCGGTCCTTCCTGGAGAGGGTGTGTCAAAGGGAGAAGTGTCCTGTTGACTTTGTGGGAAACATCACAGGAGACGGCAAGGCACGTTTTAGACTGGCTCGAGTCGATAAATGCACATCTATCATACCGGTCATTTCACCTTGTTGGCTAGGTCATAATGCCACAAGTGTCTCACTGAGTAAATCCACGCTCAGTGAATTACTGATTTCTCACTCAGATTGTTCTGGTCCGTGACGAGGGAGGAAGTGGCGATGAGGCAGACAGCGGGCGTTGTCCTGTGGACTTGCAGCTGGAGTGGGTTCTGGGAAAAATGCCGCAGAAGGAGTTTAAGATGGAGTCACTGGCCCTGAATCATCAAACACTGAGTCTTCCTGCTGGGCTGACTGTCAAAGATGCTCTGCACAGAGTTTTACGTTTGCCTGCTGTGGCGTCCAAACGCTACCTGACCAACAAGGTGTGTGTATATACCCGTCTTACAGTCTCTTGTTTTTAGAAATAACTTGTGCAGACACTGATTCTCTCTGTTGTCTCTCTCTCCCTCCATCAGGTGGACCGGTCTGTGACTGGCTTGGTTGCCCAGCAACAGTGTGTCGGCCCTCTTCACACCCCATTGGCCAATGTGGCTGTTGTTGCTCTATCACCTTTCAGCCTAGGAGGAGCAGCAACAGCCATTGGGGAGCAGCCAATTAAAGGGCTGGTGTGTCCTGCAGCAGGGGCTCGCATGGCTGTGGGTGAGGCTCTGACCAATCTGGTGTTTGCAAGGGTAACAGAACTAAAGGTGAGTAAATATGCAGAAACAAACAAGCTTAATTAATATATCGCAGATATGCAAAAATGTAAAAAGGTGTATTTTTAATCCCAGCATGATGTAATTATTGGAATTTTATTATTATTATTATTATTTTTAAAATCTTGTCAGGATGTGAAGTGCAGTGGTAACTGGATGTGGGCTGCTAAGCTGCCTGGAGAGGGGGCATGCCTGTGGGAAGCCTGCCAAGCCATGTGTGCAGTCATGGGTCAGCTGGGAGTGGCCATCGATGGAGGCAAGGACTCTCTGAGCATGGCTGCTAGAGTTGGAAAAGAGACGGTCAAAGCTCCAGGTACTCTGTGTGTGTGTGTGTGTGTGTGTGTGTGTGTGTGTGTGTGTGTGTGTGTGTGTGTGTGTGTGTGTGAGAGCTGTCTAAACTTAGCTTTTGCTCTGCTTCTTTTTCAGGTGCTCTTGTTATTTCAGCATATGCTGTTTGCCCTGACATCACTGCTACTGTGACGCCTGATCTCGAGGATCCAGATGGCAAAGGTATAACGCACACACCAAGACTCAAATCTGTCAGTGTTTTAATGGCATAAAAAATAAGTTAATTTTCCTTAGTTTTTTTATTTCTATTTTCATGCTTCTCTAACTCACGCTGCGCACATCGTGATCTCAGTAACAGACAGCTTGCCTCTGACTTTTTGTCCTCTGTCTGCAGGCGTGTTGTTGTGGGTTCCTCTCAGTCCAGGCCATCATCGTCTAGGAGGCTCTGCCCTGGCTCAGTGCTACAGCCAGCTGGGAGACTGCTCTCCTGACCTGGACCAGCCAGAACTATTGACAGCCTGTTTCAACACCACTCAGAAACTCATACACGGTCAGTTTGCACAGGGAAAACATCTCCCTGCCACAGAAAGGGGAAAAAGTTGGCATCGAATTATACTGGGAGCAAAGTTTTCTTCAGTGTGTTTTTTTTTTTTTTTTTTTTTTTTTTGTCCCCCCCCCTTTCAGTTTTGTTTAAATATTCCTTTAAATTCTTACTGCACAGCCACAGCTCTGCACTGTGACGAGAGAGCCACCTAGTGGCTTGGAAAGCTCCTAAAAAAATAAGAACAACAACATGTAATCTATTTTGTGTCCTTTCAGATCGCCTGCTGAGTGCAGGTCATGACATCAGTGACGGAGGCCTTCTTACCTGCTTGCTAGAGATGGCGTTTGCAGGAAACCGTGGGATTGATGTTGAATTGACTTCACAAGGAGCTGGAGGTTAGAGCCTGAATGTGTTATTTCCCTTTCCTTACCAGTTAATTACACATACATAATGCAAAATAACTGTGTCTTTACAATCTTTTGCCACGTGCAGTCATGGAGCTGTTGTTCAGCGAGGAGCTGGGTTTGGTTCTGGAGGTTTCTCAGTCAGATTTAGAAACTGTGTGTCAAAGATACAGCGATGCAGGCGTCCAGTGCCTTCATATCGGCAGAACATGTGGCTTTGGACCAGAAGCCATGGTGAGATGTTAAACCTGGCACGGACTCGGGTCTTGTGTCTTTGTAAGGGATGACCGCTGTCTTTCATTGCACTTGTCTTCCAGATCAGGGTCCGTGTAGATGGAAAGGAGGTGCTGAGGGAGCTGCTGCCTGACCTCAGAGCAATGTGGGAGGACACGAGTTTCCAGCTGGAGCGTCTCCAAGCCAATGAGCTGTATATTAAACAGGAGGAGGAGGGGCTATCAAAGAGGACACAGCCATACTTTAAACTGACCTTTAACCCCTCTGAAATGCCCACCATCAGCCAACCTGGTATCAGTGACTTATTGTACTCCAGAATTGGAATTAATGGTTGTTTTTATTATGAAGTCAAACACTCTTTGATTATTTAATTGTCTATAAACTATAATTTAGCATAACAGTTGTACATGCTGTCAGAGGGTGTATCCCCACTGGGGAAGTCCTCCAAGAACAACAAACCTTTGAAACGTTTTATTCAGTTCGCTAGTGTTTCAAACTGCCAGCAGCAACACTGAACTGATGCAACAGCTAGCCGCTAACTGGTAATGCATTGTCATCCATTGTTGTTTTTCTTTATAAGTCTGTTTTATCTTATGTATTTTCACTTTACATCATTTCCCAGTGTGCTGAATGGAATGAAACCATATTTATTTAGTGGTTGGACAGCACCACTAAATTCTTAATCCTTTAAATTCATCAGGTTTAGTCAGATATAATCATTTATTAATACTCTGTGATTTTTTTATTATGTTTTTTTTGTATTTTAAACTGTTCTGCTCTTTTAGCACGTGTTGCTGTGGTCAGAGAGGAGGGCAGTAATGGAGATCGAGAGATGTCTGTCTCTCTGTACATGGCGGGCTTTGAGGTCATTAACAACAGCTTTATGAACCAGATATCTGCTCATCTAAATCGAAACTGTGTTGCATGTGTTCATTATTGAGCTTTGCAATGTAAATGTGTGTGTAGGTTTGGGATGTCACCATGCAGGACCTGTGTACTGGCTCAGTAACCCTGGACCCTTTCAAAGCAGTTGTTTTTGTTGGTGGTTTCAGCTATGCAGACGTCCTGGGATCAGCTAAAGGTAAATGCACTCGCATGCACTCAGACGTAAACCACTGTGAGGTACATATTATTTTTTTCCTGCGTAACAATATTACTTTTTCATAAAGGTTGGGCAGCTACTGTTGCCTACAACTCCAAAGCCAAGGCTGAATTTGATCGTTTCCGACAACGTGAGGATACAGTGAGTCTGGGCGTATGTAATGGTTGTCAGCTGCTCGCCTTGCTGGGCTGGGTGGGAGAGAGCGAGGAAGGAGTGGGTAAGAGGACATTGCAAAGAAATGTTTCTTGAAAATGTGATTGAAATAAAGCAACACAATACCTTAGTAGTGAATTAAAACAGAATTGTTTAGAATAATTTTTAATCCTGATGTTTGTTTTTTTTTCTTGGCTTTTTTATTCTCACCAGAATCTGAAGTGGTGCTGAGTCACAATAAGTCAGGCAGGTTTGAGTCGCGTTTTGTCAGCGTTGGGATCCAGGACTCTCCATCCATCTGGCTGAGAGGCATGGAGGGCTCAGCGCTGGGAGTCTGGGTTGCACATGGAGAAGGTAAAGTCAGATCAGCATGAGAGGTCTACTGCTAAGCAGGATTTGTAGTCAGGTTTAAACGAGCGTGCTTAGTATCATGACAGTGGGTCACAACTTACTAAACTAAATCACAGTGGTAACTTACGCTTAACTTAAACTCACCAGCAGTAAAAACAGTACCAACAAACCAGTTCTGTTCTATTGGAAAATGGTGTCTTAGAACAGCGGTCCCCAACCCCCTGGCCGGTACTGGTCTGAGAGTTGAGACTTAGGTGTGAAATTTGTGGTTTTCAGGGTTTTTATCCTAAAAACCATAAATAATAAACCATAAATCCTTTATCATTATTTTTTATTGTTTTTATCATTAACTTGGTTTCCCTGGGTCTTTTCCTGTGTGTCATGAATGACCCACATGTAAATAAGACTTCTATTATATGCACAATAAAGCAACGGTCCCCAAACCCCAGGCCGCGGACTGGTACCGGGCCACAAGAGTTGAGGCTCGGGTGTAAAATTCATGGTTTTCAGGATTCTTATAGTTTTTATCATTAACTCAGTTTCCCTGGGTCTTTTCCCATGTGTTGTGAATAAATCTTCTTTTGTTGGTACCGGTGCTGGTTTTATTTTGTTGTATTTATCCGCGACACCTTAAAGGCCAGTCCGTGAAAATATTGTTGGACATAAACTGGTCTGTGGCGCAAAAAAGGTTGGGGACCGCTGTCTTAGAAGACACTAGAGTAGGGGTGGGGGAACTCCAGGCCTCAAGGGCCAGTGTCCTGCAGGTTTTAGCAGGTGTCCTTGATCCAGCACAGCTGATTTATATGGCTAAATTACATCCTCAACATGTCTTGAAGTTCTCCAGAGGCCTGGTAATAAACTAATCATTTGATTCATGTGTGTTGACCCAGGGTGATATTTAAAACCTGCAGAACACCGGCCCTTGAGGCCTGGAGTTCCCCACCCCTGCACTAGAGGATCCTATGGAGTTCAAATATTCAGAGATGATGATAGATCAGGAGTTGATCAACCAAACATGAACAAGCTTGGCCACAGGGCATCCTAAGCCCAGGATGTTATCAGATCAGATATCATCATGTTGCCTACCAAACATCAAGGGGCTAAAATGATCCATATGTAGCATTTATTCTTACAACAGCTTGCAACTATGTTATGACTAGGGATGGGTACCGGTGACATAAACGGTAGTAACCAGACCGAAAAGCAGCGCACATTTCGGTGCTTTATTTCGGTGCTTTTTTTTTCCTGAGCTGTGATACACTTTAGATTCTAGCCAATCATTTTACGTTTCCGAGGATAGTAGGCGGGTCCAGGTACGTACGTTCTTTTAGAGCAGAGCTACAGATTAAAAACACCCAAGGCAAAGCGGTCAAAAGTCTGGCTGTACTTCACAGCAAAATATGCAAACTCAGCAGCCTGCAACAAGTGCTTTAAGCTGATACTGTGATACTGTCAAAGGAGGTAACACCTCAAATCCGATGAAACGCATAGCGTTTTTTGAAAAGCCGAGAAATGCGCCGTATTTGATAGCTTGCTGCGAGACCTCACACCGTGCACATCTACTGCGGGTGGGTTGCCTGTTATCGGACCCGGAGTTAGCAACATCCCCCAAAAACACGAAGAGGAGAGTCCTGGCCCCTAGCCCTGCCAGTGTAGCAGAAATGATGACGGAGGATGATGCAGCAGCAGCCGTTCTTCTCTGCGTGAGTAGCTTAATGTTGTTCATGTGTAATTTACATTGAGTAGGCTAACCACGTTATTACATTAATGCATGTAAGGTGAACTAGCAAACATCATCATAGCTACATGCGGCTGTCTTCTTGTTTGATGGCAGATACTCCCTTCACCCTGGCCAAAAAGGCTAAAATGACCAAAGAAAAAGTTGGAAAACAGTTAAACATGAGAGGTTTTTGGACAAAGTTTGTGTTTTTTCCATTGTTTAAGCACTGCTTCCAGCCAAGAGTGATACCATATATGCCCTGTAGCTGCAGAAAAGGCTAACATTGTTATCTTTTTACAAAAAAAACAGCTGAACATGAGAGGTTTTTGGGCAAAGTTTGTGTTTTCCATTCTTTAAGCACCGGTTTGAGCACCGTTTAAGCACCGGCACCGTTTCAAAAGTACCGGTTTGGCACCGGTATCGGATAAAACCTAAACGATACCCATCCCTAGTTATGACTGTTCAATTTTCAACAGGCATAAAATAGTATTTTGCATCAACAAGGTGATTATCAAGGCACTATTAGCTGGCAAACTTGGCATATCTTCTCATGATGCACTGTCTCTAAAAACTTTGCAGAAACTGTATAAGTACAAAAGACGATGTGGCAGGCTTAAAAGCTATCTGCAGGAAATAGATAGTAGCTGACATTCATGTCCTTAAGAAATAGGGGAGAAAGAAAAGCAGAAACCTGGCATAAGACCTGAGAGATGACATGTTTCTCTTCAGCTGATCTATCTGCTGTTCACTAAACCCTCATCAGAAATAGTCTCGGTGGAAGGTTGGCTGACGAGAAGTCGTTTTTGAGGGAGGGAAATGGAAGTGGGGGAAAAAGCTGAGGTATATCAGATTACACAAGAGCTGGACCGAAAATCTGTCGCATCTGCAAAACTCGTTGGAGGCTGTCGTGGTTCGGCCCTGCTTTTCAGCCATGGTGTTGGGATCTTGTCAGAATGTATGGAATTATGAATATAGGAAAGTATGCACTAAAAGGTGGTCATAGCCAAAATGTTCTAGCTTTATATATTTCCATTAAAACTTTGCACACGTCAATAAATCACTCAGCTATTTATCATTTTTCTAGCAGAATGTACAGAAATGATGAGCCCCCCTCTTTAAACTTGCATAACATCAAAGATTAATCTGGTTGCCTAACAAGTCAGTGAGTCCGTACGCTCTGTAATCAGCACCTGTGTTTAGTATTGATTTTTCCCCTAACCTTTTTCTTTCCCGTAGGTCTTGTGCAATTCCGTAGCTCTCGGGCTCAGGACCTGATTATTTCTGGTGGACTAGCCCCCCTCCGTTACCTTGACGACCAGGGTCATCCCACTGAAGAGTACCCTCTCAACCCTAACGGCTCACCGCAGGGTATCGCAGGACTCTGCTCCAGGGATGGCAGACACCTGGCCATGATGCCCCACCCGGAGCGCTGCACCCTGAGCTGGCAGTGGCCCTGGGCCCCAAGGGACTTCAGACCTTCTCTCACACCTTCACCCTGGCTGCGTATGTTCAAGAACGCAGCTTCTTGGTGCAGCAATCAAGAGTGATATTCCTCCATTAACATGTTTCTAGTGCTGTCAAAGTAGGGTGTCAACTAAAACTGCCATGTCTGTTTACCTTTTGTTGCCCAGCTTTTTACTTACTGGGGTACGCTGGTGTTTATGCATTATTACTGCCTGTTATACTTTATTGACTTATGGATTAAACATGAATTCCATAGGTTTAATCTGCATATTGTACAAAACTGCAGGTCTGCTGTTATTAGTGTTGGTCTGCTGAAACATCCACTACTGAACTTGCTAACAATAAATGATTTAATACTGGAAAAACGTGGTGTTGTGTGACATGATAAAGAACAGCTATATAAATCAATAAATATTGTTTATTTAAACGATAAAAACTTAAATTTATACAATGTCAAGTATTTACATGGATGTCAATAATACAGTACTGACGTGACACATGTTCTGTAGCTTACTGGAACAACACGTTTGTGTACACTGGTACAGATTTTTTTTTAAAGGGAAAACAAAGACAAGTCAAACACTTAAGGACTCAAGAAGGGTTAAGGATTTGTAACCACATCTGAACCTACAAATTGCATAACATCATATTTTTAGTTAGTTTAGCATGAACTCTGTAAACAGTTCACAAAAACACCTGGAATCTGAATCTACATTTAGGGAGGCTCAGACAACCTCTAACACCTTGACTGTTGCATGCTGTGCAGTTGTCAATATTCTTCTAACCACTAATCCAGCCAGAGGGAAGAAATTCAATAAAAGTCCATGTCTAACAGCTTGTGCTGCCACGCTCCAGCTGCTCATGCTCTCTAAAGTGAATCTCCCATCACTCCCTGTGAGGTTGTAGCATTTCCAGGTTGTCCTCTCTCTGGTGTTATTTGCTGGTTGATATTGATAACACAGATAAGGAGCAGGATGACCACCACCAGGTCGTCCAGGAGACCTAGCAGTCCACAGAGAGAGGGGTCTGTTTCTAGGGTACTCGATGAAGACACTGCATCCAGAGCAGGGGAGGAGATGGACATCACGGTCCCCACGCAGCACAGGGCAACCCTGAACAGAAACAGCCACACGAGTCCTCCCATGGTGCCCAGGCCACGAACCAGTAACTGCAGAAGCAAGGGGGTGTCACAGAGGTAGTCCGTTACCTGGAGGGGTGAGTATGCAGGAGGACATCAGACAACCAGATACCAAACATTTCAAGTTGGCGCAATCAAAAATGATCCACAAGATTTTTGACTGAGCACTTCGACATGGGTCAGGGGTATTCTGCTGATTTCCTGATGCTGCATTTATTATATTTGTGTCTCTCTTAAAAGCAAGAAATAAATTATTCTAAATGTATAGTCAAAAGTAGTTCCAGTTCTTAAGCATGAACGCTACAGGATATGTTTTCAAAGAAAAAAAACACACAAAGAAGGTCACGTGGCTTCTAGGTGTGTCATTGTGAGCTGTTGAGCTCATACCTCCTTTGTCTATCACTGTTGGTTAAACAGGACAATAACTGCTAGGTTGCATAAGAGGTATTCCCTTTTCTAACTCTTCGAGGAAATAATGAAAGAATTCTTTTCTTCCCTTTCAGATGCCCTGATAGATACCACGGCTTATGATATCTTAGAATAATAATAAAAGTATTCTTGGCTCTTCAATAGGTGAGTTTGCTGTTGGGGAGTAGCAGTACAATATTGTTACCGATGTTTTAACAGAGTACTGACCCTGCGCGGAGCTCCAGAATAACGTTTGTTGTAGGCTGTGATTTCATCGAGAACTTCTTTTGACTGCTGGTCTGATCGGGTCTCGCTGAACAGGTGGCAGAGCACGCTGACCTGCAAGATTGCAAGCATTTTTATTTCACGTCCACGCTCGTAACACATTTATGATGTACAGTAAAAGAACTAGGAGAATAACGCACCTTCTGTCTGCAAAGAGGACAACTGATTGCATCTAACCATGACCCATGCCTCCAATAGGTGATAAGACAGAGAGCTGCAGAATCAAACACAACTATTTATTTAACTCGTCATTTAATCTATAATAGATAGTATCAAGGTTGGATGAGTGCATTCATGCCATAAATGTTACTCAAAAGCTACAGATATGAACATCTAATTGACCATCTCAGATATGCCCAAAGAAATTCCAGGAGAAACACTTCCTAATAGGAATTTGCAGAATTATCCAGAATTTCAGGTTCTCAGTTCTACTGTTTAGTTTTTTGTTTTTTTTAAAGCAATAAGTTTATGCACAGTCATGGTTCTGGGTCATAACTCTGCATAAACTGGCTTTTGTTGTTATACTTAAGCAATCTTTGGCTGCCACATATAAATATGAGATATTTTTAAAAATTCATATTGGAAACATGAGAGATCACCATCCCAAGTTTTGGATATTCTTCAAAGAATATTATGCGCCTTGAATATGAGAAGCTGTGAACAAAATATCAGTCCTCTACCTGCAAAAATGTGGTGTCTTTAGGTCTCCAAATCTGCTGGTAGAGATTGGACATAATATTTCAGGGATTTCAACAACAGTCATTATATGCTATCCACTCTTGAGACTTTATATTCATAGTGCCATGTTACCAGATATTTACACCAGAAAACTGAAGGATCTAACTCAAGTTATTTAAAAAAAAACAATCCCTAAATGACAGAACCTGAAATGTATTCCCCATTGAGAAGTCAACCTTTCTCCTGGATTCTTTTTTTCAGGCAAATCTAAGGTAAATGACCCTGTAGCAAAAATTACAAGAGCCCTTCTCAAAAGCAGATTTGTAAAGACCTGAACATTTTTACATGGTTAGCCTAATATACGGATACGAGCTCTGTTTTTTTATTCTATGTATTATACACCTCTCAGGTCAACTCATAGCGCAACTCTCCTTAATGCTCCAAGTGTAGATTATGAATTTGGGTTAATGATGTTGAGGTTTTGCTTTCCTAGTAGCGGGCATAAAACCTCCATCTCGCATCGTCTGTGAACACATACCTTACTGTGTTTGGTCGTTTGCTCCTCTATCTACAAGTGTAATGGGTGGACCGTGGCAAACGTTAATTATTAAAAGCCAAACAGATGGGCCAAACAGATGGGCCTGAAACAGCTACAGCACACTACTTCTACACTGATCAGTGAATAAATCGCATAAACTAAGACACGAAGTGTGAGCCCTAATCACAGATGATTGACCGAACGGGTGTGTGCATAAAATAATTAGAGTCTGAGAAGATTTTGGTCAGTTTGTGTAAATGTGTGCAGGATCTCGTACCGCAGAACAAATGGCCGCAGTTCGTCTGGACTGGGAATCTGGCTGTCTGCAGGCAGACTGGGCAGTGCCAGTCTCGTCTGTTCGAAGACTGACATGCCTGCATGGATTCCTAAAAACGGGAGAGACGAGGAGACATAGAAGAGAAGACATAAGTGAAAAGTAGGAAGAAAAAAAAGGACAATGACAGAAGAATCGATAAGCGTTTTCTATTCCTATTCCTGGTGTTCATGGATTTCAAGTGAAATAATCTTTGAAAAGCTTATACCGATGTAACGGTGAAACACAGAACACAACACAACAGAAAACTTTTGATTTGAGTCATGCAAGCAGTGACATCAACTTCCTCCACCAGACTGTGCCCCCAATAAAAGCAATAAATTACCTTTTTTATAACCCAGGAAGTGTCTTATAAATAATGTTTTCCCAGTTTCCGTGTAGGAGAAACTGTTTTAAAAATCCAAATTAATGTAACTCTTTAAGTTAAAGCATGAGATTCACCCAAGTGCTTCAGAGATAGTGACAAAGAGAAGTGTAACCCCCACTGAAAACAAGGAAATATAATAAGCCCCTGCATGACATGAGCTTTACTGTGAGTGTATGCGTTTGTGTGAACCACTCACCTTTAGGCAGCTCATATACATTGATGTTGACTGATCAGGTGTGCACAGCAAATACGTGGATTATCCTACAGGCGACCCTGACTCAGTGGAACTTCAGTCTGATCTGAAACACAACATGACATAGCAACATAGATAAACACACCTGTAATGCTAGTTTATCTAAATAATGATTTAATTATTGATGTGTGAGATAAAGAGAACAGAAGCTCAGCTCTTCTCTGTTTGCGGATTACGGCTACTGATGCTCCGACTTCAGCGTTCGGACTGCTAATTTAAATGGTTTGTAAAGCTTAGCCTGCACTAACAGGTGAAATATTTTTTTCAGATGGAAAGATGAAACTGTTAATAACAATATGCTCAAATCAAAGAAGGCTGCAGGTTTATAACAGATTTCATTTGTCAAATAACTTCAGTATCAATTTATGGCTCAGATCACCTAATGGGCTTAACATTAGGTCTGGTCTTTCATACAAATCAAGAAATCTGTAAGAAACACACTCAACAAATTCCCCCAAACCTTCTCTAACAATTTGGTAAAGCACAAAATCATATTTCTATTACAGAAAACATTGGAAAAAAAGACTCACCTGGACTTAAATCTGTTGCACGGGTGTATAGAGGTTAGGCAGATAGATAATCAGTGTCTTCTAGAAGGAAGTGAAGTGCTGCCCAACAGCATCACTGAACAAAATAAATTGAAGCTCCCTGTTAATGATCAACTACATTTTCCAATATCAGCTGGCCTGTGAGTCTTTCTACTTAAAGGGGACAGCATTGTCAGATCAATACATTGGTGCTTTGTACAAAACTCACTTACTTCCCTTTAAAATAGGCAGCTGTCAACCTTTAGTCTCAAAATAAATACAAAAAAACGAGAAAAAAAATCAACATATTTGTTCCTTCAGTCTGGCCAGAGGTAACCGGTTTGGGTCGCATGACCAGATCAAAGCCAGAAAAGATTCCTCCTACGCTTTGTTTAAGTAGGTTATATTTGAACTTGCCAATAATTTACCCAGAGTTTACTTAGCCAAAACCTTGTCCATGCAATGCTTTTTTATATTACTACACCAAGGGTACTTCAACTGATCCTTTGATCCAAATCCAAGTTGCAATGTGAAAGTAAGAAATGTCTAAATCGGTGGATAGTAAAACCATTAAAAACAGAGTACTACATGAACATAGCATTGACTTACTGTGACAAATATTTGTGGCAAAGCAACCTGTCTGGTAGTGCCAAATGTTGTGACAGCCATCACGTACTTTTCCAAGGCAGCTATTGCAGAAATATCTTGTCAAATATTTGCCCTGGCACTTCACCATACCTTAAACGCTAAAAAAGGGAAGTTCATGTGGATCAAATCCTCTAAAAATAGCCACTATAGGGTCAAGGTCTGAGTGGCAGAAATCAGGAGATAAATGAGGTCCTCATCCAAAGAGAGTTTAATGGGTAAAGTCCAGAATCAGTTCAAGCACGTACTATTTTATGAGTGTGTCAAATTTTAGCTTTGATTTGTGATCATTAGGTTGCTTGCTGAGTGATGTAACAATCCCTTTATAATAGGTGCTCTTTAAGATTTGTTTGTAATTTTCCATGGTGTGGCTTGGGAAAGCATGTGACACAGAGAAGATTTCATATCAACTAGACACAACCTCATGTGAGGCATAAAATAAATGGGTAACTTGAGAAATTTATAGCCTTCATGGGAAATGATTTACTCGCAGAGAGTAGCTGACATGCTGCCAGGGTTTTAGTGGCTCTTTGGGAACAGTGCAGATTACAGAAATACTTGTATAGCCAATAAAACGTGTCCTAGGGATTATCATTCCAACAGCATTTATCTTAAAGCTCTGCCTAAGAAAATTTGCTGTGCAGGATTTTTAATTTGTTGGGTGTGATAATAAAATATTTTAAAGCAGAGAAGCCAAACATGATATAAACTGCAGTGAATAGATGTTGGCTGAGCAAGCTTGAGCCACATTTATGTTTGGGCCACTATCTCTTGCTCAGTATCACTTTTTACATGGTTTTGGTTGTGGCTTGTTTCAAGCAGCAAATAGTTTGAAATATTTACCTTTGCCTGCAAATCTGATTGTTTTTTTGGGAATTCGATACTGTCTGGTTTCTCCTTAAGTTATCATATCAGTGTATAAAGACTTTAGTCACGATGCTGTAGCCTCGAGCAGGGTTTTTACTACTTAACTGTTAACTGCAGGTGAAATGACGACCTCATTTGGGGGAAATGGATACTGTAACCTTTATAGAACACAATAAATAATACTAAATTAGCCACGCTCCATTTTCTTCTAATAACTTTTTGTTTTCCTGTTCCCTAATATCGGTGGGCAAAGAAAACGACTGAACGGACAAAAAATGTGTTTATTTTGTGCAGATAAGTGAGGCGTACAGGAATTTCAAATCAAGCTGTCTGATTGGCCAGAGTGTGGAGTCACAGCCGTCAATCATCCCCGATCTTAATACCGATTGGTTTCTGCTTAGATACCCTCTCACTTCGCAACAACCCAACCTGTAAGCAAGAAGAAGAAGCTACGCTATTCGCGTACATCTTACGCAAACTTAAGTCAGACAGGTCTTCACTCGTCTTCAAAATACGTATCTGACGTTAGATAGCCACCTTTGGCAGCAGGTGAGGTCAAATGCTGAGGGACAGAGCGGAAGAGCTTTTTTGCCGACAGGTGGAGGAAGAAATATTTTAGCTTTAAGCTAAAAGGCAACAAATGGACGAAAACAAGACGGAGCTGGTCGAAAGCCTCATAATATGGGTGAGTCTATTTGTGAATGTGTCGCCGAAACCGCGGAAGGGATTTAAGTCACCTGTTTGTAGCTGGTGGGGGTGTCAACGAAAGAAACTGGAGAGAAAATGAAGGAAATCTGACAATTTGTTCGGACGGTGTAATGGCAGAATAAGGTCGTTATTAGAGAGATTAGCTTCTTGTGCAGCTGTTGTTCGTCTCTGTGACCCCATAGGTAGGAAATGTAGCTGGGGGCGGGGGGTCCTGCAGTCTGCTGAATGTAAAGTTAACACCTAGCAGGTGCAAAGATAACAATCCTCTAGTTTATGTGGTTTGGCAAGACTCGGGCTGCTAATCCAATTAACCAGGGGGGTATTTGCGGAATGTCGCGGTTTGGATTTTTGCTAATGTTATGTAACTGCTTAAATGTAGCAAACAGCAGCAAGTAATAAGGCACTTTGCGCTCACAGAGAACAAACAGTTTTGCTGCCTGTCTTGTGGTTAGTAATAGGATAAGCGCTGAGTTAATGAGATCTCGTCCAGGATCCACGATTGCTGTGTCTGTCAGTAAGCCACTTTGTTGAACCCGTAACTTTGAACAGCAGTGTCACTAAGTAACGGGTCAACTTACCCAATGCCAAAAACAAGAAAATGTGTAAAGGTGTCCCATGAAGGGAGTAAAACTTCCTATAAACTCTTCAAAACCGTGCTTGGTGGTCTTTAAATTTTATCGTGACTATAGCTGCACTGTTCTTGCGGAAGGATATTGATATTAGACTGTGAGAATTAACCGTACACCGTGGCTGCTGCTTGAATTATTTACATCATCATGTAAGCAAGAAAGCCTTTTTCTTTACTTGGGTCTGCGGTGGTTTCTTTGCCACTGTTGTCCTGTGTGTATGGGCTCAAAATGTGGTCATAAATATTTTGTACTTGTAAAAAAGATTTGTGTGTGCGTAAAAAAGATTTGTGTGTGCGTAAAAAAGATTTGTGTGTGCGTAAAAAAGATTTGTATGTGTAAAAAAGATTTGTGTGTGGACTTAGAAAAAAAACCCCTGCAAGTTACAAGTACGGATTTTTGACCCTATTTTTCTTCCCTTCATCTGATTGGTCAATGTCATGTCAATCACAAATGTAACAATCCAATCAGAGAACAGATGGGTTTGGCTGTCGGAGGGGCGCTTTTTTTGAACTGCAGGTCCTTGAAGGGTGATACCGTTTGAAGCTGGAGGATCGCTATATAAATATCCGATAGCAGCTAGGTCCCCTAACTTTCAGTAGCTGTTGAAAGGAAAAGGTTGTGGTATATCAGTGGTTAGAAATAACATTATTGCTTTAGGATTAGTTTAAAAAAAAAAGTCAGGGCTGACCCAGGACCATTGCTGTGAGTCACAGTGCACAGCATAAAAGTCCTTTCACATCGGACGCAGGATGTGCTGCTAATGCTAACTGCTAACTAAAAGCAAAGGATCCAGAATTTGTTACGCTGGCTGTTGGGCTCTGTGGGTTTTTGCAGCAGCTCTACCTGTACTAGATGCACCTGCTCCTTGTCGTTTTTATCTCTGACTTTATGTCCTCTACAAGAGTTTGTTTTTTTTGCTAGTTCTTCAAATGTTCAATAAAAACATGTATGCTAATTCATAACGAAGAAAGCTTTGTAATAAAGACTGTCATTTCCAAAACACTGCCCGCCCCCACCCCGCGGTCCGCAGCGCTGTTGAAAAGGCTGTGGAAGTCCCTGTATTAAACACATAGACCTGTGACATAAAAATCACCAAACTCGGACGACCACAGACTGTTTTCCTTCGTGGTGATGAAGGAAAACGCTGGGTTGGCATGTAAAAGGGCATTTATTCCCTTCAAAGACCTGCAGTTCAAAAAAAGCGCCCCTCGACAGCCAAACCCATCTGTTCTCTGATTGGATTGTTACATTTGTGATTGACATGACATTGACCAATCAGATGAAGGGAAGAAAAATAGGGTCAAAAATCCGTACTTGTAACTTGCAGGGGTTTTTTTTCTAAGTCCACACACAAATCTTTTTTACGCACACACAAATCTTTTTTACGCACACAAATCTTTTTTACGCACACACAAATCTTTTTTACGCACACACAAATTCTTTTTACACATACAAATCTTTTTTACACATACAAATCTTTTTTACACATACAAATCTTTTTTACACATACAAATCTTTTTTACGCACACAAATCTTTTTTACGCACACAACAATCTTTTTTTCGCACACACAAATCTTTTTTACGCACACACAAATCTTTTTTACAAGTACAAAATATTTATGACCACATTTTGAGCCCATACGTGTGTCCCTGTACATCCTGCCCTAAACATTTATCATTTCTTCTATGTCCTAGTGCTGCTCGATTATGGGAAACGTTATACTTGGAATTGTTTTAGTCAATATTGAGGGTTTTTTTTTTTTTAACTCAGTGGTTTGACTTTGGAAACATTTTGCAAATGTAGAAAAGTAAAAAAACACTGCTATAAATGAGACAAACAAGACTAAAGAAGAACACAAATGAAACGGTGCAAAGTGATGATGTATCTTATTCTGTCCTCTCATCTTTCCTTATTCTCTGTAGGGGTTTTGAAACAACTACAGTGCAGTGAAAACTATTTGCCACCCTTCCGATTTATTTATTTATTTTTTGGTTGTTTTTTTTTTTTTTTGTCCCATCATGTTTCAGATCATCACATTTTAATATTAGACAATGATAAGCCCAGTAAAAACAAAGATGCAGTTTTAAATGATGATTTCATTTAAGGGAAAAAAGTTTTCAAACCTACTTGGCTTATCTATGTTGAAAAAGAAATCCCCCCCCCCCTTCCTTTTAAATCATAATTAACTGTGATTAACCAATTTTTTTTGGAAGCCTGAGTTTAATTTCACTGTTAAATCACAAAAGCACTTGGATGGAACCTGTCTGACAAGGTGAAACAGGCTAAAAGGTCTCAAAAGGTAGCAGCGAACCACAGTGAGACCCATTATTCACAAATGGAGACAACTTGGAACAGTAGTGAACAGTGGTAAGCCTACCAAAATTATCATCAATAATCCATTAATGACTCATCATGAAGGTCACAAAAGAACCAGGAACCTGGAAGACTGCATGTTTCCCTTGCATCAGTCAAGGCTGATCTTTGCAATTAAGAAGGAAATTGAGCAAAAATGCCATCCATGGAGGTTCCAAGGAGAAAACCACTGCTGACCAAAAAGGAAACAAAGGCTTGTCTCACATGTCCAAGACTTTTGGAGAAATATACTGTGGAGTGACAAGACACATTGAACCTTTTCAAATGTTTGCATCCCATTACATCTGGCATAAAACTATCATACCATTTCAAAAACAGTACATCAAGTCGACAGTCAAACGTGGTGGTGGTAGTGTGATGGTTGCTTTGTTGCTTCAGGACCTGGACAACTTGATGGTGACACAAATTCTGCTCCGACAATTAGTTTGTGGCTGAATTCAAACAATTCTGCAAAGAACATTTGGCCAAAATTCCTCCACAGCAGCTGTTCCCAAAGTTAAGAGTGCTGTGGCCCATTTAAAAATGAAAGATTCCAGAGGGGCCTGCCATCATTAAATCTGTACTCTTTACAAAATATGAAATGGTGCTCAATTTCCATGAAAATTTTATAAAAATAAAATAAAATAAGTGGCTATAAATTGCTAATGCTACCAAGTCATATATGCAAAGTATAAAGGCCAACGTTTGACCCACTTGCCACTGCAGCACAAACTTCAATAATAATAAATTTAGGTCAGAGTAATGTTCTGTTACCAGTTTTAAATCACCTTTTTATATAAATAAATACATTTATATAAACATGTTACTGTACATACTTGAGTGAGTAATTTCACACTGAATTTCTGTTATTACTGTAGCCCACCAGGGGGCCCTGGCCCACACTTTAAGAATCACTACTGCACAGCAACCCGAGACACTCGTTGTCACTTAACACAAACACTTGCAGTTCTTGCTGCTAAGGGTGGCGCAACTAGTTATTAGGTTTAAGGGGCAATTACTTTTCAGGTATGTCCAGGTATGTTTAAATAGCTTTGTTCTGTTATTTTTTTTAAAAAAAAATCATAATTTGAAGGGTTCTTTCTGTAATAATATTTGTTTGATCTAAAACAGGTAAAATCTTCTTTGCAAATATGCAAAGAAGTAAAAAATAGAAAGGGGGCAAATACTTCACAGCACTGTATGGCATCTCAGAATCTTTGTAATGTTGTAGTTAAAGTCTTTAAAATATATTTGCTGGTGCACTACTACATTATTCCCTTGGTTTATCAGTCATCATAATATTATTTTGTTTTCTGCCTCTCAGCTGCAAACTTTCAACACTCCTGCATCCTGCCAAACAGTGGAGGAGCTGACCACTGGAGCAGCAATGTCACAGGCTCTGCATCAGATGTGAGAGCACATGCTTTATTTATTTCCAGCCAGTAATTCATGTCACACATGCTCCTGCCTACTCCACGTTAGGTCAAACGTGCACTGCTGGAACAGTTGGGATAATGTGCTTGCATTTTTTTTGCTCTCACGCCCTCATTAGTTCCTCTACTATAGAGAGAAAGGGTACTTGTGCTTTAAAGTGCACACAAACAAAAAGAAAACTACTGATCTTATCTTATTACATTTCTGGCCAGCACCACATTGTAGTCATTGACAAGAACCCCTCACAGCAAGAACATTTTGGGTACAAAGTAGAGCTGCTTAATTATGGCAACAATCTTAATCACAATTATGATGAGGATTATTTATCACAAAAAGTTAACTTAAAATGAAGTGCATTTGTTAAACGTTTTAGTTTAACAGAGAGAACAGAGAAAGTGGCCCACTGTAAAGGAAAGGCAAAGTGAAAGCACCATTTCAAACACTTGTTGGAGGTTTTAATTGTAAGTGAATATCAATTTCAGTTATAGCAGTTACAGTTTGCACAGTTATAGCTTTGTGTGATATTTCTGAGAGCGAGAATGGAGTTTGCATGCTCTCACCTATCACATGTCAGATATTTCCAATAAGATAATATCTTACTCATATAATCCACAATCAGTGGGTTAGTTTAGAATTCAAACATTTTCTCCTATTACAGAAACAATTTTGCCACTTTTGCCTGACAGAGTTGTTCTAAAAGTCAAAAGTGTCTCTTCTATGGAAACTCATTTTTACCTAATTAAATTTTTTTCTGGCTCTTCCCCATGTACAACCCACAGCTGAATAAAAGAACTTGCCTGTTGTATCTCATCTAATGCTGGCACTTGTAGAAATTAAACAGCTTGAGTAGAAAAGGTTGTAGCATTTATTTCAGAAATTTCATGCACATAACATGGATATCTAACAAAGAATGTGAACTGTACACTACTAAACAAGGACTCTTGTGTAGAATAAGTCTTATCATCTCTGTGCTTCAGAGACCCTGCATGGTTCACTGATGGATGGCTCAGTCGTATCAAAACGGATGTTGAAGACAACTGGAGATTAAAGGTACAAAGTACTACCATGCCCCATGTTTGCTTTTTGTTCACTTTGGGTTTTTCTTTTAAATGTTTATTTTTCTTCTAATTTGCTGAACCCTTTGTGTGCTAAATCCTTTGTTTGCTCCACACCTGCAAAACTGTCCTTGACACTGATCTCCAAGCTGCTCCAGGGGTTCTGCTTAAGCGTGCACTCTGACTCTGCGCTCTGACTCTTCTGGTGAAAGTGTGCATGTATGTTTGTCCAAATATGTCAGCTGTAAAGTGTAAGGATGAAAAAAAAAAAAAAAAAAAAAGCCATTTTCTCCACATTGATTTGGTTGTGATGCTTTCCCTGCTGCTGCCTTGTCCTCTTTCCTGAATGCTTTTTTTCGTGGACACATCCTTTATTGCAGCGGTCCCCAACCTTTTTTGCACCACGGACCAGTTTATGTCCGACAATATTTTCACAGACCGGCCTTTAAGGTGTCTCGGATAAATACAACAAAATAAAACCAGCACCGGTACCAACAAAAGAAGATTTATTCATAACACATGGGAAAAGACCCAGGAAACCGAGTTAATGATAAAAACTATAAAAATCCTGAAAACCATGAATTTTACACCCGAGCCTCAACTCTCGTGGCCCGGTACCGGTCCGTGGCCTGGGGTTTGGGGATCGTTACTTTATTGTGCATATAATAGAAGTCTTATTTACATGTGGGTCATTCATCTCAAATCTTTTGCCTGAACATTTCAGATTTCTTTTAAAATGTTATGGTCCAAAAATAAAAAATTCTTGTCATTTTCTTGATCAGTCCAGCATGAAAGTTGAATGTAAATAAGATTTTCTTAATATTTGTGAATAAGAATTTCATGTTAAATAGTATTCTTCTTGTTTTATTCATTTTTTTTTTTTTGAATTATTGTTAAATACAACTCTATACTCTTCAGAAATTATCGTCTGCAATGTGCCTTTTTTTTTTTAATTGTCGTGTCATAAAATATGGGACTTTCCAGAAATGTTTCCTTTTTTCATATTTTAACTGGCAAATATGCAAACATTTGTTATTTATGTGTCTCAAATTACTCATTCATTTTTATAGAGCGGCCAGTGAAAATTTTTGGCTTTTTTAGGCTCAAAATAGTTTTTGAGATATATTCAAGTTCAAAAATTGCCTCAGATTTCAATGTGCAAAAATAAGGCTTTACAGTAGATGGACAGGCCTTTAAAAAAAAAAAAAAAAAAGGATATTTATAGATAATTATCTACAAGTATTTGCTACATGACCTCAAGGTTGACTGCAATTGCTATATAATTTTATTTTTTAAACCATAAGATTTTCAGGCAAATCAGAGGTGGCTGAGCAGAAATTTGATGATGAGCGATTAAATGACCTAATTTGGTCTTAAGCGTTATCATTAACATTAACTTAATGTACTATGCAACTCAAAATATCTGCCATGAAAAAGGACATTTTCAAATGTGTGATTAAAAAGTTTCTCTCTTTTCTTTTGGTCTGCATGAACGTATATTGTTTTCCATTGTTGTTTGTTCATTTTGATCGATATAAAACAAATATGAGAATATTTTATATCTTTCCTCAGATGAACAACCTGAAAAAGATACTTCAGATGGTGGTTGACTATTATAATGAGGTATGGAGAATGTAATCCTTGTTTATGCAGAGATGTTAAGTCATTGGTAGAGTCGACTACAGAATCTGAAAACCTATAAACAGTTGTTTACGGCTTTTCTACATCTTAGAGAAAAGCTTTAGTGAAAAGTTAATGTGCAGCTTTTATTTTCTGTGCACCTTCAGGTCTTATCCCAGGAAATTTCAGATTTTCCCTTGCCAGATGTGTCACTGGTGGCAGAGCATTCAGACCCCACTGAACTGGGGAGACTTCTGCAGCTTATACTGGGCTGTGCAGTCAGATGTGAGCGCAAACAGGGTATGTTGCTGCTTGTGTGTTACACATAATCTCTACACTCATGTAAGACCCAATTAAAGACATTTTGCATGAGCAAAATGTAAAAAAAATAAATAAAAATGTTGTAACATGTCACTTACAAAGACGGAGTTTATGAGATTAGAAACCAGTGAGGACAGGTGCTGCATTTAGTAGTTTGACAAAATATTACAATGGTGTGTACGTTTGTGTGATTTAATCTCCCTCATTATATCACCAGAATACATTCAGTTCATCATGACCTTGGAGGAGTCTGTGCAGCATGTTGTCATGACAGCCATCCAGGAGGTCAGCCTGTTTTAATATAGCATTACTTGCTCTGACAAATTAGCTGTATTAAAGATACTCAGAAACAGCTTTGCTGAGCATTTCTGCCATTTTAAATAACAGTAACTGTTTCAGCAGCAGAAGCAATAGTGTATGAAGGAGGTTCGAGTATTTGCTTGCATATGGTGAAATAGGTTGAGGCTTTGCAGCTTTTTCAGTTAGTGTATGTAATAAACTCTGCTCCATTTTCCTCTTCAGCTCATGAGTAAAGAGACCAAGACCGCATTTGGAGCAGAGCTGTCCGGGGATTTGGAACAGCAGGTTAGTATTATTATTATATCCCACTCAGTCTGAAAGAAAGTGTGTTGCTAAATGCATTGTTAATGCCCATTTGGTGCGATATGGTGGATATGAATGCATCGGGAGGCAAATCGGGGTTCAGTATCTTGCTCAAGAATACTGTGACATGTGGACCGGAGCAGACTAGGATTGAGCCACCTACCTTCCGATTGGTAGACGACCTGATCTGCCACCTGAGTGACAGCCGCTCCTCTATTTCTTTGCAGTTAAAATGTTCCTTTAGAGCCGCTTGCAACCTCAGCGTTTGGCTCATAGATATTACTTGCACACATACTGACCTCATAATTTAAAACTTTAGTTGTATTTAATAATATGTTTTTTCTAACATGCATAAAGTCTAAAGTAGTTCAGCTTACTCTAATTTGCTTGTGCTAAGTCAAGCAAAGGACCTGTGTATGTAATTTAAATTGTTGGCTTGTTCAGCTTGTCAGTTTATTGACTTGTTCTTGGAGCGTTACTGTACCGTGCAAACTGCACAAGTCAGTAATGTAACTTTTGTCAGGCAGTTGGCATCGCAGCTGCTGATAATATTGCCATTTCAAAGGAGTCCACCCAACTTATTTCTGTAACTTGCGGAAGAACGTTGTCACTGTGCAGAGACTACCACAGCTCAAGTACTGACATGAACTGCACATGTGGCGCTGGAGATCTGCATCTTCAATGGGAAAATGAATCGGGGGAACATTGATGGTTTTGTATTGATTTTATGAGTAATGTATTTTATGCTTAGTTCTTGAACTTAGCTTTTTTTTTTTTTTTTTTTTTTTTAAGAAAAACTTAGCCATTTAATATTTGCTTTCTCTGATCCATGAGAGAATCACATCAGTGTCTCTTCGATAATTTAACTTCTAAATCCTCATGTGTCCAGCTGAAAAAAGCTCTTGAGGACCTCGCTGCACTTCAGACAGAGAAGGAAGCGCTAACCCAGCGATGTCAAGAGCTGGACCTACAGGTGAGTGCAGACCTGTTACACACAGCCAAGGTAAATTTCTATTGAGAAATATTCTTGAATCTGATTGACTAGCGCTCTTTTGCCTTACTTTGCTGATATTCAGGTCTCTATGTCTCCACACATACATGTCTATGTACAGTATAAACAGGAATTGTGTAATGCTTTGCTCCATTGTGTGGAGCTGCTGTGGCAGAATGACCATGAGCTTAGAGTCTGGGCTCAGCTTGTCCTACCGTGCCATTCAGCCCATGCTCTGCCACTGCTACAAGGCCTCATTCATCACTGAACAGGCAGACTAATTTTAGCATAGGGACTGATCAACTGTTCAACTGGACTCTCGACAGATTGATTTGTTCTGTTTCCAGTCTTGCTCTTCTCTGATCGTAGCGAGGTAAGTATAACATGGTTGTCTGTCCCGCGCAACTCAACTAAACGAGCTGCTTAAATATTTGTACTCTAACTCTGCTAACAGACGGTTCAGTTGGGATTCTGTTTGACACAGGGCACACAATGCTTATTTAATAATTTTTACTGTTTTTCCAGTAATTAACCTAAAGACTTTGCCATATTCTTTTGAGAAAAGCAACATTACATTATTTTGTAATGTATATGGGTCTTTTGTACTGATGTGCTGTGTTACTAATTATGTGTTGTTTTAAAGATTCAAACTATCAAAATAAATGGCTTTAAGTTAGCCTACAACAGGCCATACAGAGTTACTAAATAATTTTATTTTACATGGTTTTGTTTGGTGGTAGTAGATAAATTGAAAATGCATTTTGTAAATATTTTACACGCACAGTAAGAGGTTTTGACATCTTACATTGGTAGTAGGCTCCTTATCATTTACCCTTGCGTTTGGAAATGCTGTTGTCATCGAGGCCGCCTGTTGCCATGGGTGTATAGTCTGCAGCATCCTGCCGAAAGGTTGCATCAGTCAAAGAAACATGCACATGAAGGTCAGAATCAAAGGTCTACTAGCAGAACTCTGCACTATAACAAGATCACTGAAATTATTCTGTGCTTGACCTGTGATTTTTAGTCATGTGCCTGATTGGTATTCATAATAAGAAGAATAATAGTGAACATATATCTCAACTTTAGTTGTAGACAAGTTGTAAGGACGTTATGGGATAGGAATTTAAACAGTCATGTGTTATTCTCAAACTAATGTTTCATAAACTGGCAACCAGCTTTGAGGTACTGGTGAGTGAGAATGAAAACTAACCATGCATTAACATGTTTGCTTAAAGTGCACTTTGTCTGTGCTCTGCTTTCAGCATGGATTAACTGCACTGTTTGCTTTAACAGCTGGGAAAGTAAATTCTCATGGCAGTGGTGTATCTTTTGATGCGATGATGTTGTGACATTTTACTTTGCATGAAATAAATGAAGATATTTCATGTCATATTTTTTCCCCCGATGAAACCAGTTCAACTTTAAAACTACTTGTGGGAATGGCTCGCTCACCTTACTTTCCCTGCACAGGTGGCTGTTCTTCAAGAGGAACGGAACAGCTTATTGGCTGAGAATGACGTCCTAACAGACCGAGCTAATCAGCTGGACACATTTGATGACCCAAGCACGCCGTTGGGAAGAAAACACAGTCAGTTACAGCAACAGCTAGAAACACTGCAGGAGGAGAACTTCAGGTTTGTCCTTTCCTCTTGAAATGGCTGATGAACCTCCCTATGGTGAAAACAAAACAATGATGTGTTATGCATTTTCTAGGCTGGAGGCTGCTAAGGATGACTATCGGATCCACTGTGAGGAGCTGGAGAAGCAGCTGATAGAAGTTCAGCACCGAAATGATGAGCTCACCAGCTTGGCAGAAGAATCGCGAGCTCTCAAAGATGAACTGGATGTGCTGAGGTTTGTGTCTGTAATACAATAGATTCATTAAAGTATTAAATTGTTTAGAGGTAAGATCATACAAATTCAGTAAAATAAAAATGCATTTCAGGCTCAGGATTAGAAATTATTGCATCAGTTGGATAACTTAAATTGGTTTGGAGAAAAAGTTAGCGAGGCAAGGCTGAGATTATTTGGACATATGTAGAGGAGGGTTAGTGCTTACAATGAAAAAACGATGTTGAATATGGAGTTGCTAGGTGAAGGGAAAAGTGGATGACCACAAAAAAGATTCATGGATATAGCGACGGAACACACACAGAAGGTTGGTGTGAAGGAAGATGATGCTAGGGATACGCTCAGATGGAGACACATGATCTGTTGTGGTGACTTCTAAAGGGAGTAATCGAAGGACCGTTTACAAGCAGCCACTTTCTGTTGCTTCCTGCTGCAAAACTAGTAGAGGCAGTAAGGCCACACCCTTCAATGAGTGAAACTGGCTGATGTTTGCGTTTCTGACCTTAACAATAAGGGGTGTCATTTTGCTGGCATGAAATCGGCGTAACACCGGTACAGATTATCTCGTTCCAGTAAATGACTAATTCTTAATCGATAATGTTACAGGAAGTGAAACAATGAGATTTCGAATTTCTTTTGTAAGTGTCCTGAGACTAGATAATCAGCAGGTTTTTGAAACTAGAGCTCTTTGATCTCTCACGCAAGCACTGGGAGATCCTTTAAGTTCAACACAAAAGGTGCTTACCTTGGATCAAAATGTTCTACCTTAGCGTTATTTCTGAAGACGCTCTTGTTCACGGTTATAATGGAGACTCAAATGTGTGGTGACAATATTTTACAGTCCTTCATATTCTTGCGTAGGAAAATGTTTGTTTTACGCTATTTAATATGTAACTAATTAAAGAGGTAGTTTTAAAGTATGCAGTGATCTTAATATCTGTATTAAAATGTTGCTTATTCCAGGCACAGTAAATTGAGATATGTGCTGCAGTACTGTACATTTCAGTTTTCCTATGTGCTGTATAGGAACTGCTCAGATCGGGTGGTGATGCTGGAGGCTTCGGTGGAAACGTACAAGCGCAAGCTGGAGAATCTGGGTGATTTAAAGAGGCAGATGAAACTATTGGAGGAAAACAACATGACTTACATGCAAAACACAGTCAGTCTGGAGGAAGAGCTGCGCAAGGCCAACGCTGCCCGTGCACAGCTCGAGACATACAAGAGACAGGTAAATGACATGCAAAAGCACAGCTCGAACTTTCATCCAAAATCCACACAAATTATAAATCTCACAATATAATCATTTGTTTGTAATAATAACATTTATTGGCATTTTTTGAGCAATAATGTGTCTGGTGGTGGATGAGTTTATATTATTACATTTTCATTTATTTAGGTCCAGGAGCTACACAGGAAGTTGTCTGAGGAGACGAGGCGAGCAGACAACCTGGCGTTTGAGATGAAGAAGTTGGAGGAGAAACATGAAACTGCAACGAAAGAAAAAGAGGTTTAACAGCATTTTTTTTTTAGTTAGCAATAATAAAGTAATAATTTTCTTCTAGCTGTGATAAAACTCCTAACATTGTTAAAAAATTTCTTCACCACCACAAGAGGATCATCATTGAGCGAGATTCTCTGAAGGAAATCAATGAGGAGCTTCGATGCACTCAAGCTCAGCAGCACCAACTCTCCCAAGCAGGTATCCTATAGGAAAGGTCATACCTGACATTAGTTATTGTGGTGTTGCTATGGTAATCTGAAATTTGCATGCTTATTTCATATAGGCATGCTTCCCTCTAGCAGCCCCAGTCATGATAACCTGGCTGCTGAGTTGATGCCCGTTGAGTACAGGTAGTATCTTACTGCTGTTGCTGCACTTAATAAGATTTTTACTTTTCCCACCAAACTGATGTGTGTGACTTATGTGTGTGTTATTGTTCAGAGAAAAGTTCATCCGGCTGCAGCATGAGAATAAGATGTTGAGAGTGCAGCAGGAAGAATATGAGCGTGAGAAGATCGCTTCTCTGCAGGCCCAGCTGGAGGAAGCACACAAGACTCGCAGTGAACTGGACACTGAAAACAGGTTTCTGTCAAGCACTGATAGATGTGATGGAAGCTGTTCTCTCCATACATTTAGTTTGATGTATTTTCATCATTTATCAAATGTATTTGATCTGGATGTTAACCTTTCATTCCTCTACATTCTGGTTAATCTTCAGACTGAGCCGAGAACGGGTCGGTGAGCTGCAGCAGCAGGTTGAGGACCTTCAAAAGGCTTTGCAGAGCCAGGCATCCAAGCCTGATGATGTAAGTTTGCCCAAATGGTCTGGCGTTAGTACAGAGAAAATGCAGAGTTAATGTTAGCCTGGTATATTTGATGCTGGCAAGGAATTACAAAAGAAAATCACTTTATATAAGGTAGGTAGATTGGTATTGGTAGAGAAAGATGTATGCACTGTAATTACAGCCATTTGTATACAATCACATAGCTGGTTTACAGCAAGATGCAAACCTCTGGTTAAATTTAAGAACAGGAAGGCCAAATTAACTTTTCCAGAAAACACCTTAAAGTGCCAGCACAGTTCTTTCAATCACGCCTTGATTGTTAGTTTTTACTTTAGAGTGAGTGTGTCAGGGGAAATCCTTTTATTTATTTTTGCCATCCAGAATGAAATTCCTTTACCACATTTAATCTTGTACTTCTATTTTCTCATTTTCAGTCAAACCTGAAGCGGAAACTTGATGCACACATGTAAGTGCAGCTGGTCTGAGCTTTGACAAATAACTGAGGGGTGCAAAATGAATTTCTATGTTTTCCAGTAGAGGGAGGTAAAGAAGCAGCATTTTTTCTTCCCCTTCAGGGTCCAACTGAACGAGGCCCAGGATGAAATCATGAAGAAGAAAGAGCTGCTGGAGGACCTTCAGCCTGACAACACTCAAACCTGTAAGTTGCACGTTTGCGTCATCATCAACACTAGACACAAAGTGATGGCTTAGTTATAAGTGTTGCTATTTTATTTGAAAGCTCTGAAGGTGGATGAGCTGATGGCTGCTCTTAAGAAGAAGGATGATGACATGAGAGCCATGGAGGAGAGATACAAGATGTATTTGGAGAAAGCTCGCAGTGTGGGTAATATTATTCATGTTTCGTTACTTTGAGTATTGTCTGTGTTAGTATTTCATTTCCTTTGTTCCTACTGTAGGTGATCCGAGCATTGGACCCTAAGCTGAATCCTGCTACTGCTGAGATCCAGGCTCTGAGGAACCAGGTTGCAGACCGAGACAAGCAGATTCTCAGCTTGGAAGTAAATCTGCATTTTAATCTTGTTCAAACTGAAGTTATATGTTTACTACATTTTTCCCTAAACTGAGTCAGTTTGCAGAGAAGAAACAGGTGTATCAGAATATACAGATATCAACAACAGTGTGAGAAAATTTATGTAAGCCATAAATTTCCAGGTTTTTGAATATGGCACTCTCTAGCTTTTCCATTATAAAGTTCCAGTAATGTTTTCCCTTCTTGCATTTCCGAAACCAGTAAATAAGATTACCTCCCGTTGCCTCACTTTTAGGGCAAAGATCTGAAATTGGTTCATTTATCCTGTGGGGGTCTTTCTGGTGTGAAAGAAGTGATGTGGAAAAGCTTTTGATTGCTATATGAAAACATTACTGCTTACTGCTTGTTTTAAGTTGAAGGGTTGTTTATTTCATTTTATTTTACGTTTTCATTTAAACGGATTGACATTTTTTGGTTATTTGTCTCATAGCGTCAGTGTGAGCAGGCAAAGCTGAGAGAGTATGAGGAAAAACTGATTGTCACGGCATGGTATAACAAGGTAAAGTAAAATGGTACATTGCCTGCAAGATGGTCAGTTACATATTTACCTACTGCCTCTTCTTCACTCAGTGTCTTCTTTCTGTACTCAGAGTCTGAACTTTCAGAAGCTGGCCATCGAATCACGTCTCGGGGGCTGCACTGCCTCCATGCTGTCTCCCGGTCAGTCCTTTCTGACACAGCAACGGCAAATCTCAAATGCCCCCCGCCGGGCACTTTCAATCAGCATGCCTGCCACTACCTCCAAGTAGACTGTGTCACAGAGCCAAATGTCTCCCTTTATTCAGCTAAGGAAAAATCTATAAGCATCACTCCCTCCCATAAGTGACCTTAAACACATCTGCTCTCAAGACAGGGAGGGGTCAATGAAATGCTGATTGGGATCAGTGAGCATCGGCTCATCCAATAGGTCACCCACCTGATGATATTTATGCTCTCTTACTGTACATTGAACCTGGATAGAAAGTTAACCTACTGTTAACTCAAGCAGTGCACAATTCACCAACTCTAGAGTAGACTAGAACACATTTCTACCCTGTCTTTGCTTTGCTGTGCAGCTGAATACTTGTTATAATCAGCTCATTTATCTCCTGTCAGGACTAAGAGAAACATAACTGACTGCTTAACAATATTTAATATAGAGTTTGAGCCCACTCGTTTTAACGAATGTGATATTAATGAACACTAAAGCCGAGAACTTGTAACTTTAGACGGTTGTTGAAATACGTCCAAGTTGAACAGTCAAAGTATGCAGTGATGGTGACACGGTCATCAAACAGCAGCATCTGATGAAAAACACAAAGAAACTTTGGAAAATCAGTTCTGTGTCTGGTGCTGGCCACCAACTGCTTTTATGCTTCAGCCACTTAAAGATTTTTACTAAAATGGAAAAAAGCTCATCGTGTAAAGCTGTGAAAATCCTAAACCATTTAAAGTAAATCAAGAATATTTTTCTATATTCCCAGGGAGTGATGTGATCACAGTAAAAACTGCTGGGCCTTCTTGAATCATATTTAGCAGTGACTATCCAAGACTGTAGTCTCTAAATTTGTACAACTGTAATGTAAACATGATTTTAACACCAGCCTTTGATCCAAATGTCAGAATCAGGTTGAACATTTATATAGTACCTTCAAATTGTAACTTGAATTTTTTTTTCTTACTCTAATCAGGTTGTATCGTGAACATATATTCAGGCTCTTTAGTGTCAGCAGAGGTTAACAGCACTATAGAGGAGCAGAATTTGTCTTTCAGGTTGTTGGTTTCTGGCTGCCTGTTGTTACACCTTCTAGTTAAACTGCACTAGTTTCACAACACATAATTAGATTCTATTATAATTTTGTGTAGGAGTATCTAATATTGCTTTGATTTTTCTTTTGAGTGAATGAAGATTATAGATTTCTGATGTTAAAAAGCAGTGACTCCTAAAACTAGGTGGTATCAAGTGTAGCACAGCACAGAGAACTGTGAGTAAATGGATTAAAAATAGTGTAGGGGAAAGGCATTATAAACTTTCTGGGTTGTAAGCAGTTCAAATTTTAATGCTTTTGGATTTCTTGTGAATAAATGCATTTTGTTTTTCTAAACATGTATATTGTATTCTTTTAAGATTCGGGGGTGTACAGCTCTATCCTCATTATCCACACAAACCAAAGGTTTCAGATGATGTGGTCGGTGTGTGCAAATCATCGCTGTGAGCCAAAAGTTCAGGCTCCAGAATAATTCAAATTCGCATTTTGATACTGTATTTTTCACCCTGCTGTTGTGTGTGGATGATGCTAGATCATTCACCTGTAGCTCAGACACACTCAGATAAAATGGTCCCAAATACTTACTGTTCAAGCCTGTTGTTTGTGAATTTATCACCTCAGTTTCTACTTTCAGGTCTTACTGAACACTAGTCCAACCAAAGGCTGATATCAAAGAAATTGCAACAGTCTTCTTTGTTTGCTACACTTTAATAAATAGAGATTTCTTGGCAAGATTGTATAATTCAGCAAGCCTTGGCATAAACCTGGGAGTGTTCCGGTACATGTAGTTTGAGTCATTTTACTCTGTACTCAGCGGTCTCCAACCTTTTTTGCGCCACGGACTGGTTTATGCCCGACAATATTTTCACGGACCGACCTTTAAGGTCCATCCATCCATTCGCTTATCCTTTTCAGGGTCGCGGGGGGCGCTGGAGCCTATCCCAGCTGTCATAGGGCGAGAGGCGGGGTACACCCTGGACAGGTCGCCAGTCTGTCACAGGGCCAACACACAGGGACAGACAACCATTCGCACTCACACCTAGTGACAATTTGGATTATCCAATTAACCTATCCCCACAGGCTGCATGTCTTTGGACAGTGGGAGGAAGCCAGAGTACCTGGAGGGAACCCACGCAGACACGGGGAGAACATGCAAATTCCACACAGAAAGACCCCGGCCTGATGGTGGAATTGAACTCAGGACCTTCTTGCTGTGCGGCAACGGTGCTAACCACCGTGCCACCGTGTCGCGGATAAATACAACAAAATAAAACTAGTACCGGTACCAAAAAAAGATTTATTCATAACACACGTGAAAAGACCCAGAAAAACCGAGTTAACGATAAAAACGATAACAAAATAACGCTAAAAACCTATTAACCTATTAATGAAGTCCAGGGTGTTTGGATGGCACTTTAGAGTTAGTCTCTATTTTTGAGTTGGGTGTTGATATTACATAATGTGTGAGGGCACATCATGGTCAATGTCTGCAATCAAGAGACGACTTTGCATCACACTTATAATTTTCCGCTTTGGTTGCTAATTTTCCTATTCAGATCAGTTAAGAACTCTGTGAATAGAAATGCTTTTAGTTTGTTGCTCTATTTTTACTTTAGTTTTTTATGTACTATATTATACATTTTAAAACTTGAATGTTTGTAGTTTTTGAACTAGTTGGATAAGTACCGGAGCATTTTAATTGTGAATAATAAGTTTCAACTGATTGTTGAAACGACCTCCTCGGTTTTGGGGTAATAACTGTACATGTCTCTGAAATGTAGGCCTCGGATATTTTGAATAAACTGTAAAAACAAAATAAAAATCCAATTGGTGATGCAGAAGTTGCATTATTTAAATTTAGGAAGATAAATATTTTGATGACTTTGAACCTGTTTACCTTAAAGGAAATGTTGGTGCAATAACAATATAAATATCAACAATGATTGATAATTTTCACAAGCAAATTAAACAACCGAATGCAATTTAAAACTCACACTTAAGGGTCACGTAACACACAACTGTGTGTCTCATTTAAAGCTAATCTGCATATCAAATTCATCCTGACCTTTAATTATGTAAATAGAATTAGTCACCACAGCAAAACAACTGTAATTAAAAAAAACAGCAGTTGTAGTCTAGTATATCAGTTTGTTCGTAGCTTCCACACATCCAGCACTGACTAAAAAACATTTGGAAACAGTTATTGGCACTTTTGTGGAAAACATAAAAGGTATAGCAACAAGCAGCATAGTTGACTAATGTCTGCACACGTGCCATCTTATATAGCCTTACAAAATAATACTGTGGTTCAACTGGGCACGTGCATGTAGCTGTGTGTGTGTGTGTGTGTGTGTGCACACATTAGGGAGTATTCCAATGCTTAATAGCACTAGACGTCTGCTCAGCACATCATGGAAGCACTTCTAAACAGCCATGGCAACAATCAGAAAATGTTGCAGCAGATTTGAGCTACCCCCTACTGGACATATTCTCCTTTAAAGAAAAGTTTCAGTTTCAAAGTTAGCGCTGCCTCTTGCTTATTACATCACATTTGAGTCACAAAAATAGTGAAGATGCCAGCTTAAGGCTTTACAATGCACTTTGTTAACCAGTGTGAGGTCTATCTTTTATGTACAGTCTGTAGTCAAAACTCAGTATACGATAAATAATAATAATAATATAGAAAAAGGCATAGTCTCCATCTCACAGCAACACAACAATATTCATATTTGCTTTTTCTGTTGATTTGTTGGGGATGGTTCAGCGCGGCTTAGCGTACACCTTAAAAGGGTAGGGTGTGCGAGTGGCTCCGGTGACTCCTTCTGTACTCAGCTTGACTCCATCCAGAGTGGAAAAATTAAACTTCTGAAACAAACTGACAAAAAACAAGAAGAGTTCCATCCTTGCCAGCCCCTCACCGAGACACGCACGCCTTCCTGGGAAATGAAGGTGACTCTGGTTATCACCCCATCTAACCAATATCATAATTACAGTTTATATGTTAAAATTACCTGCAGAGAAAGGTAAAAATGCTCCCCTCCTCACAAACTTGCCCTCGCTATCTAGGAAATGTTCAGGATTAAAGGTGTCTGGAGTCTCCCATTTATTCTTATCAAACAGCACTGAAGTCAGGTTAGGCATCACAGAGGTCCCCTGCACATAGACGACAGCAGTCACATTCAAAGATGGTATTCAAAGTGCTGGTTTATACAGCTAGGCAATGTTTGTAAGAACAAATATAAGACAAAAAAAAAAGACCATTTTATCTTGAAAAAAGGACAAAGAACCCTGCCTAAAATCTCATGCAAGGGCTTGTTGACAGTAAACACTTGCTCATTGCTAACACTGTTAAGGGGGTTATAATCTGGGAAACGACACATACTGTTTTGTTAAGGTATAGGCTATATATTTAGCAGTGTTGGGAAGGTTACTTTTAAAATGTATTCCGTTACAGAATACAGAATACATGCCCCAAAATCATGTATTCTGTAACGTATTCCGTTACGTTACTCAATGAGAGTAACGTATTCTGAATACTTTGGATTACTTAATATATTATCATGCTTTTTACAACAACGTGAATGTACTATTGCTGTGTGATTTATTACTATTACTGAAGGTCCGCGACTCTGAACTGTAGTAAAGGACCTCTGACTAATACGGCGGGGTCCCTGTCGGCTCGTAGCCGAAAAATAGCTTTACTTTGTTGTGTGGGTCAATTTTTCTTGCGAGAGACAGAGAGAGGCGTTGAAAGGCTGCTCCAACGGAACTTATTGTTTTCGGAGGAAAACACGAACACGGTGTACAGTCGAGTCTTAATAGCTTACTTACAACTGGGCTCGTCAGGCACTCTTCTTGGCTGCAGTGGTTATTATTATATTTACATGCTTCCAGCTCCCGTTTTTCCTCGACGACAGCTCGTACCTTTCCACTCGCCTTTTTCTCCCTCCTCGCGCTCACAGACCCATAACGTGTATGGCAGTCCATTCTCCCTGCAACACGGACTACACTGCCCATGATGCTACATTCTTTAAAGTTATGCTTGTAGCATTCTGCCTGTTAGCTTAGCACAACAACAACAACAACAACGAAAAGGCGCTCTCTCACCCAGGAAACACGCAGTCGCAGAGAGAGAGACAGAGCGTCGCCCTGTAACCATGGCAACCGTAACGCTGCCGCCTGGAACGACAGAACGTAGCTGTCAAACAAAACCCAAACAGTCCTGACCCGCGACAATATGAAACAGGAAAGTACCGCAGTGTAATCCGTTTATTTCAACAAAGTAACTGTATTCTGAATACCACCTTTTTAAACGGTAACTGTAACGGAATACAGTTACTCATATTTTGTATTCTAAATACGTAACGGCGGTACATGTATTCCGTTACTCCCCAACACTGATATTTAGCATGTATCATTATTAGCGACCTTGCTCTCTTTCAGAAAAAAATGTTTTCCCATTTTGGCATCTGCAATGCATTTGAAAGCAACATTCAGTTTTAAGTTGCAGTGTGGCTAGTGGAAAAATAGAAATCTCAGTCATTGTTTATTTTGGAAATAGAAAAGTATTTTTGTAAAAAGCGAAATTATTTTTGGCAAATGCAAACCTTGTTTTTGGTCCCCAACGTGATGGTTTACCTGGATGAAACCAACGCAAGAACTTGAACTAAGCAATTTTTAATCTTATGTAGGGGGCTTAAGCTGCTGTGTTCTATGAGCAGACCAGATGCACCTTGGGTATGAAGTAACCACCCAGGATTGTGTCCTTGGCGGCCATCCTGAGTCCATTGAGTGGAACGATGTTTCCCATCCTCTGGATCTCGTGGATGACAGCATCAGTGTAAGGCAGGTTGGGTTTGTCTGCCATGGTGGGCTGACGGGTCTGTCCGATCACTCTGTCTATCTCTTCCTGGACTTTACCTAGGAGTCAAATTATATTAACTTGTTAATTAGCAGGTATCTGTGTCATATAATTATTTTGATCTCTGACCTGGATGGTATTAAAAACTAGTTTTGTTCTGAACTTACACTGGATCTGAGGGTTCATGATGAGATAGATGAGTCCCCACTGCAAAGTCTTTGAAGTGGTTTCACTGCCAGCCAGGAACAAGTCCAGACAGCACAGAACCAGGTTTTCTTCCTCAAAGCCCAAATGACTGTTTCTGTTGTGCTAGCGAGCAAAGCAAGGTATCAAAAATACAAGTTAATGAACAGATTTTATTTATTACTGTTATTATTATTTTGGTTGAACGTAAACAGCATACTTTCTCCTTTATGAGGAAGCTGTCAATGTAATCTCTCGGGTTGTTGGGGTCCAGATCTAACTTATGTTTCTCGATCTCTTCCCTGATAGATGCCACCAAAGATTTGGAGCTGCTAAAGATGCGATTGTGAGGTCCCGGCAGGTGTTTCATCAGTCCTGGGAATGCATCATATAGCTGTTAGGGGAGGAAATTGAAAAAAATTATTCAGTGGTGGGTTACCTTTCAATATTTTCAGGAAGAAAAAAATCCCACTGTGTCTTACTAGAGCCCATATGGAACCTTCCAGATAGGCCATCTCAGTCAGATTGCTCAGCATGATCTGGAAGTTGTGGTCACTGTAGTCAAATCGTCTCCCAAACACTATCTTGCAGATGATGTTGGAGACAGCATTGTTTAAGAACGGCACTGGGTCGAATGGCTCACCTGAAGACAGGAAATGCGTTTAGTCACAGTACACTGTGTGTGTTTTGCTTTCACTCATTGCTGTCTCTTGACCTTTCTCCTTTTCCATCGCGTCCTTCAGATGTTGACTTTCATCACAAATACTCTGCTCTGTCGACTCCTTAGCTAAACCAAAGGTGCGTAAAGTAGTCATGGCAAAACGTCGCTGTCTCCTCCACACCTTCCCATTACTGAAGAAAAGACCCGCTGAAAGGAAAAGAAAGCAAAAATTACTGAGGTGTGGCTCAGAGGTTGACCTGACTGCTTTGTTGCTGAAGTATTGCATTTGTGTATTTTTTTTGTGTGATTCACCTGAGTTCCCTGAATAAATTCTGGTCACCATCGGGCTGTAAGGCCGGTCCACAAAGTTGTCCGCTTGTGTTACTAAAGCTTCCTTCACCATCTTCCACCCGGACACAAACACTGTTTTGTGTCTTCCCAGACGTATGCAGAACACATTCCCATAAAAATCAGCAAGCTGTGGATGCAGCGGCAGACAATAAGTGGCCTGTTGTCTAGCATGTGATTCTGATAAGATGCATAGCACAACCTGTTGTTAACACTATAACTTAGTATCTGCAAGGTATTTGGTATTATTTTATTATTTTTCCAGAGTGAAACATGAACATTTTCTTAACTTTATTATTAATGTTCTCTTTAAACTATTCAAGCAGTGATTCTACTTCAGATAAAAAAGTTTAACTAAAGAGCGTCAGTGTCAGTGGAAATCCTGAGGTTGCCCAAGTGGACTTTTAAGAAATGTGTAAATGCCACAATGATGTCAGCTTACCTTGGTTAGGTAAATATGAGGCTGTTTGGCATCAATGTTGAAGATGTTTCCTAAAATAGGTAGAGCTGGAGGGCCTGGAGGAAAGCCCGGTGGATCCTTATCCTTACGAAAATGAAAATATACCATAAGGAGGCCGGCAAAAATAATAAGCAGCTGCTCCTTTATATCAAGACAAAGAAACAAATCACGCAGCTGCATTGTGAAGCAGAGTAAAACTAAGTGATCAGGACCTCAGCTCCAGGATCCCTTCCTATTTAGAGATGGGCTGGTACACTGCTGACTCACAGCTTGGGTATATATAATGATCTGTGTGTGTGTGTGAAAGTTTGTCTGATACTGGGTCAGGCCTCAGTTATTACAGATTCTACTAAAAAGTAGCACAAACATTTTTGTTTTATGTGAAATCTTTACATACATACGTGAACGGTTTTCAGTAAACTGATATAAGGGAGAAAAAAAACTTGAATAGTAACACAAATAGTTAAATGTACTGGTGCTTACATATTAAGTATAGCTGAGCATTTAAAGTGCTATCTACTACCAGCCTCATTCACAAAGCACTTTGATTATATACCTGAGCACTTTGTCTAGCATTCACGTGTATGCATACACACAACAATACTTTGACATGCAGACTAGAGGAGCACTGGCTTGTGAAAAAATCAAATGTTAAAATGGGAAAAGAAGCTAGTTGAATATGTAGTTGTGGCTTTGCATATACGGTTTCTTGTGTAACCAGTGAATTAAATCAGGTGTGCGACACAGATTGGCAAACAACTAGTTATGAATACATTTTATTACTAAAAGTGTACATTACAATTTGTCGTTATTGCAATTTAATGATGGAATATCCTTGAATTAAAACACAATATAGTGATTCGGATGCACATGTAAAGAAAATCAGGTAATCTTTGCAGGCAGCAGTGATACAGCAATGACATGAAGATATTAAAATTTTAAAAAAAATCCATCCTTCATTAAAATACTTTTTCTCAGTCTTGACTCTTAGTCGTTGGTTAAATGGCTCAGTGAGATTTATCGAGCCTTGGCGTGAACCTTGAAGGGTTCAGGCACACGTACAATTCCAGAAACTCCCTCTGTGCTCAGCTCCACTCCATCAGGAACAGAGAAAGTGAACTGCTGCAGCAAGCTGACAAAAAACAGGAACAGCTCCATCTTGGCGAGGCTTTCACCAAGACACACACGGTTCCCTGACAAATTTGCAAACACATACACGTGCAGGTTTACAACCTGTGGATGATGTTTTTTTTCTTGTTCAGGTTTTGCTAAAACAAAACACTCATTGTGGGTTTTACCTGCAGAGAAAGGTAGGAATGCTTCTCTCTTCACAAACTTCCCATCAGCATCCAGGAAGTGTCCTGGGTTGAAGGTGTCTGGAGTCTCCCATTCAGTCTTGTCAAACAGCACAGAGGTGAGTACAGGCAACACACTGGTACCCTAGAAAAAAACCACAAGATAACAACAAGATACACTTTAACAACAACACCTGACAGAGCAAATATGTGAAGCTTAAAATGTATATTGCATGCACCTTGGGTATGTGGTAACCATCCAGGGTTGTATCCTTGGCAGCAACTCTGAGTCCATTGAGAGGAACAATATTTCCCATCCTCTGAATCTCGTGGATGACGGCATCAGTGTAGGGCAGATTTGGTCTGTCAGCCATGGAAGGCTGGCGGGTTTGTCCAATCACGTTATCTATCTCTGCCTGGACTTTCTCTGTGAAAGAGAATTAATAGAGTTCAGAAGAAGCCATATTTCAACACCTGTCTGTTACCATAGCACAATTATGAGTCTCAGTCTGTGCTTTTTTGGTCTGAGTAACTTACTCTTTGTTGTTATTCTTTATTTGTAATATCGTGGTTATTTTGTACACCTTTGTTTTTCTTGCTCATGATGTTTTCTTTTGCCACTAGAGAGCCACTTTACACACGGGACAAACTGTTGGTGGTGAGGACACTCATAATAATGAATGGAACACATTCTGTTCCTCAGAGACAAAGGGGGAGACAACAGGGCTGCTGAGCTGGAGCTAAGCAACCAAACACAAAGATATAAACTCTGCTCCAGCTGTAATCGCTGAGAGTGTGAGGTTCTTGGGCAATAAAAAAGGATGAGCTTAGTGCAGTGATTCAGAATTTAGTGCTATGTGCTTCATAAAAACTTGTCTGAAATGTCAATCAAGCCTTTTATTTGTCACATGCAATGTTTACACCTGCAGTGAAATTGGACCCCCCCCGACCATACATACAGTGGGGCAAAAAAGTATTTAGTCAGCCACCGATTGTGCAAGTTCCCCCACTTAAAATGACGACAGAGGTCAGTAATTTGCACCAGAGGTACACTTCAACTGTGAGAGACAGAATGTGAAAAAAAAAATCCATGAATCCACATGGTAGGATTTGTAAAGAATTTATTCGTAAATCAGGGTGGAAAATAAGTATTTGGTCAATAACAAAAATACAACTCAATACTTTGTAACATAACCTTTGTTGGCAATAACAGAGGTCAAACGTTTACTATAGGTCTTTACCAGGTTTGCACACACAGTAGCTGGTATTTTGGCCCATTCCTCCATGCAGATCTTCTCGAGAGCAGTGATGTTTTGGGGCTGTCGCCGAGCAACACGGACTTTCAACTCCCGCCACAGATTTTCTATGGGGTTGAGGTCTGGAGACTGGCTAGGCCACTCCAGGACTTTCAAATGCTTCTTACGGAGCCACTCCTTTGTTGCCCGGGCGGTGTGTTTTGGATCATTGTCATGTTGGAAGACCCAGCCTCGTTTCATCTTCAAAATTCTCACTGATGGAAGGAGGTTTTGGCTCAAAATCTCACGATACATGGCCCCATTCATTCTGTCCTTAACACGGATCAGTCGTCCTGTCCCCTTGGCAGAAAAACAGCCCCATAGCATGATGTTTCCACCCCCATGTTTCACAGTAGGTATGGTGTTCTTGGGATGCAACTCAGTATTCTTCTTCCTCCAAACACGACGAGTTGAGTTTATACCAAAAAGTTCTACTTTGGTTTCATCTGACCACATGACATTCTCCCAATCCTCTGCTCTATCATCCATGTGCTCTCTGGCAAACTTCAGACGGGCCTGGACATGCACTGGCTTCAGCAGCGGAACACGTCTGGCACTGCGGGATTTGATTCCCTGCCGTTGTAGTGTGCTACTGATGGTGACCTTTGTTACTTTGGTCCCAGCTCTCTGCAGGTCATTCACCAGGTCCCCCCGTGTGGTTCTGGGATCTTTGCTCACCGTTCTCATGATCATTTTGACCCCACGGGATGAGATCTTGCGTGGAGCCCCAGATCGAGGGAGATTATCAGTGGTCTTGTATGTCTTCCATTTTCTGATGATTGCTCCCACAGTTGATTTTTTCACACCAAGCTGCTTGCCTATTGTAGATTCACTCTTCCCAGTCTGGTGCAGGTCTACAATACTTTTCCTGGTGTCCTTCGAAAGCTCTTTGGTCTTGGCCATGGCAGAGTTTGGAGTCTGACTGTTTGAGGCTGTGGACAGGTGTCTTTTATACAGATGATGAGTTCAAACAGGTGCCATTCATACAGGTAACAAGTGGGGGACAGAAAAGCTTCTTACAGAAGACGTTACAGGTCTGTGAGAGCCAGAGATTTTCCTTGTTTGAGGTGACCAAATACTTATTTTCCACCCTAATTTACGAATAAATTCTTTACAAATCCTACCATGTGAATTCATGGATTTTTTTTTCACATTCTGTCTCTCACAGTTGAAGTGTACCTCTGGTGCAAATTACTGACCTCTGTCATCATTTTAAGTGGGGGGACTTGCACAATCGGTGGCTGACTAAATACTTTTTTGCCCCACTGTACATAGCAAAGATATGACGTGGGTAGACAGGTCGGAGACGGGTAGTAATATGGAAAAAACAATGGGCAAGTGGAGGAGGGGAAAAAAGAGACCTGTAGTCATGCTGGACTCCTTATGGGAGGTCAGCATGAGAACAGAAAACAAAATGTGTTATTAGTTGTTAGCATTAGAAGTATTTTGTCCCATCTCTCTCTCCTCTGCCCAATAGATGGCTGCCCCTCTCCAATTCTGGTTCTTCCCGTTAACAGTGCTTATTCATAAGGGGTCATCTGATTATTGGGGTTTTCTCTCTATTATTGTTTGTCCTTTTTTTTTTTTTTTTTCCGAAAATAAAGCACCATGAGGATACTGAGATGATGATTATTGAACTTAAATGAACCTCGTGCATAGATTAAAAAGGAGTGATAATTGTTTAATCATTTAACTCTATTTAACTTTGCCTGCTAGTACATGCTTCACATCACTTCCAGTTTTTACATTGTCCAAATCAATACTGACATCATTATTCAAGTTCAATCATATTCTCGCTGCCTTCATTGAGCCAATCATCATCCACTCTGTGTGCTTTAAAGCTCTGTACTCTTCTGTCATTCTCCCTTTCAGACTCCACACCTCCACCTGACCTGAGTCACTCTGAGGTAGACTCTGTCCTAACTCCTATCAAAACCAGGATTCTGTTCTGCCTGCCATGATGGGTCATCTGAGTTCAATCACCAAATATAAAATGATTAATTTCTCTGTCTCAATAAATCAAGTCCAGTACTCTCCTTAATGAACTCACACCTTCCTGGTTGACAGTACAACAGCCCCTGCAGAACATTTTGGGTGCAATCTGAGTGACAAGAAGAACGGTGAAGTAAATGCACTGTTGGTGAACAAAAAGTGGTGCAATCGTCAGCATGTTTGTGTGAAGAACTGTTTCTTTGGTCCACATATTGAATTGAAAGCTGCTGGATTGCATCCATACTAGTTCCTGTTATTGTTGTTACTGTTCACATTTACAATCATCTGATCCATTGCGGCATGACTCACGTCACGGCTAATCCAGTATTTTAGTGTGTTTATGATTTTTTCTGAAGACAGTTCTTGATCTGCTGTGTGCAAATGCTGCTAATGCATGCAGGGCCATTGCATTTCCCATCCTTATCAGATGAGATCAGAATTTGGTCCTATTGATACTGATGTAGGTGCCTCTTTTAAACAACATCCTGTACACACTACAAGTTGCTAGAAGATGGATAGTTGAACCTATGGAGATGTTGCAGAGCTACTTGGAGCCTGCAGACTAAAACCACATGGAGAGGACATTAACAGTACAAGGTGAACTGTGTTTTTCATTGTGAACAGTTACTCCTGGGAGCAATACACATTTCTGCACTCAATTTGAACTTGTCCGGTTGTTTGTATTAAACACCTGTAAAATGAACAGTGGCTTGTTTTGGCTGATGTTAGGATTTGTCAAAAGTAAATAATCTCACATTTGGTCTTTTGGCTATTTTAAAGCTCCATATAAGGGCTTATAAGCCACCCACCCTGGACATCAGGATGTCTGATCAAGAAAACCAGAGCCCACAGCAAAGTAGTGGCAGTTGTTTCTGTTCCAGCCAGGAAAAGATCAGCAGAGCACAAAACCAGGTTGGTCTCAGTGAAGCCCAGGTCAGATTCATTGAGCTGCACAGAGATATTGAAAAGTCACATTTGTCAATTAATATTAGAAAATGGTTCAGTTTTACAGTTCAGTTTGTGCAATGCAGTGTCCACATACATTCTCCATCTTGATAAGGAAAGCATCGATGTAGTCTCCGGGATTGTTGTGATCCAGGTCCTCCTTGTGGCTCTTTATCTCCTGAGCGATGAAATCTTTGACTATGTCGAAATAGCTGAACATTTTGTTATGAGGACCTGGCAAACGCTTCATCACTCCAGGGAATGATTCATAGAGCTTGTTAATAACAAATGATAAGAGACAGTTTTATTCAAAGCATTAAAGCAACGGCCTAGTATTTACAGAGGGGAAATCTGTCAGAGAAAAAGCACAGCATGCATGCTTTTGTCATACTCTGGAAGAAGTAAATTGTTTTTGACTTACCTGACCCCATATGGAGCCCTCCAACTGAAGACTCTCAGACAGATACTTCAGGATGAGCTGGAAGTTGTGGTCACTGTAATCATATCTTTTCCCCATCACCAGCTGGCAAACTATATTAGACACAGCATTGTTGAAGAGACCTGCTGCACTGAAAAGTTTACCTGAAGAAGAAGAAGAAGAAGAGACAATTGTTACAGGTAACTTTTTGCTCCCTTGTGCAGGATTGTGAGCTTATGTTCCACTTAATGTAAAGCACCTTTCTCCTGCTCTATCTCCTCCTGCAGGTATCGGATCTCCTCACAGATACACTGTTCCATGCGTTTTTTCCCCAGGCCGAAGTCTCGTAATGCAGACAAAGCAAAGCGTCTCTGTGCCTTCCATTTCCCACCGTTGCTCTTGAACAGACCCTCTAAATACAAACATGCAGATTTGGGAGTTAATAACTGGGAAACAATTCCTGCGCTGAATGAGAGGAAATAGAGAATAATTTCTTAACCTGTGGGTCCCGAGTAAAACCTGTCAGCCAGGGCACTGTATGGTCGATTCACAAAGTTGTCAGCTTGCGTCACCAGAGCCTCTTTTACCATCTTATATCCAGAGATCATTACCATTTTATTGCTGCCGAAGCAGAAACTGAACACGTTCCCATAGACTTCAGCCAGCTACAAAAAGCACAACAAACACAAAGGATGAAATAAATATGTTTGGTTTTATATGTGTAAACTGCTCTGCTCAGAAGCCAGAAATCCACACTCACAGTTTGACTAACAAATGTAAATATTCAAAATCCAAATCAAATCACATCAACTTTTGTTTTCTCATTGTTAAGAGTGATAAACAAAAAATACATTTTCGTCTTCAAAAAAGGAGGAGAACCTTCTTGGATGGGCTGTACCACACAGCAACATTAATAAAGATTTTTAAAAAGTTTTTCTAAAGTGCATGAACGTAGACCACAAGCGGTGTGCATGGTGTTGTGGGATTTCTCTTTAGCGTATTGTCCTTTATTGTATTGTCTTGATGAAAGGCCTTCATGTTACTTAGTTTAGTATGTCTGGTTCACACCTCATTCACGCTGGGAAACAGACGGTGAGAAACTGGTGAATGCCTCCCAGGAGACGGAAGCTCACACAGGAAGACTTGACCCCAGAGTGGGGGAGATTCACACAGGTGATAGAGAGTTTTTCTGTTTAGAGCCAAGGTGTGAACTGCAACTGTAAAAGCCTTTTGCTCTGTGACTGTGTTTAAAAGGGACCTGAACTGTTCATTGTCAGAGACGACTTTCAGTGCCCCCTGACTGATGTCTCTCCTCATGCATGGGAAATAAAGTGTTGGGTTTTAACTGCTCATCGTGTCTGCAGGCTTTGTTAATAAATTTCCACAACAATGGACTTGTTTCTGAAGTATTCTCTCCTCCCTGTGTTTAAGTAGAAATAAGAATTATTTGTGAGTGTAACATGAACATCTCAGTTTCTGTCTTGAAAGTAGAGCATGTAGACACACCAGCACACAACAATATGTCCAAATAAACAAAGCAGTACTATAAACACTCAATGACACTCAATACTTAGAATCCACTTAACATAATACAAGTATGACTTGACAAGTTTACCTTGGTAAAATAAATATGTGGGTGTTTCTTGTCCACAATCTGGAAATTCCCAATAAAGGGTAAAGCAAATGGTCCTGGTGGAAAATTCCTTGGATTCCTGTTTTTGAGGTGGTATGTGATCAGAAGGAAGAAAAAAATAGAGATTAAAACCCCCTCGGTGCTCAGCAAAAAGCTGGAAAACCACATAGTTAAAGAGAGAGACAGCAGCAGCAGCAGCTGAAAGTCTGTAATCTGTCTTTTCCAGGCACAAGGAAGTGGTTTTGTAAGCCTGTCACGCTTGGGGGGGGGGTTGTTAGCCAGAAGCTCAATTACCTGAGTCTAAAGGTGATGGTGATACAGCGCTTTCACAACGGCCTGTGTTTAAAGAGCACCGCATTCCCTTGTGTCTACATGATGAAATCTATTCAGAGTCAATGAATGAACCTTTCATCTCATAGAATAGAACAGAATAGAATATCCCCTTATTGTCGTTGTACATGTAACGCACTGATGAAAAAACATAATCTAAGAGATTGATTCTGCAGTTTCATCTATCTATCTATCTATCTATCTATCTATCTATCTATCTATCTATCTATCTATCTATCTATCTATCTATCTATCTATCTATCTATCTATCTATCTATCTATCTATCTATCTATCTATCTATCTATCTATCTATCTATCTATCTATTGTTGGGAAATCAGTTTTACCCCGGTTCCTTTCATTCCTGGGGCCTCCAGAGATGCACCGGACTCAGTAGTCATTTTCACAAAAACTTTATTCATCTCTCTCTCTCTCTCTCTCTCTCTCTCTCTCTCTCTCTCTCTCTATATATATATATATATATATATATATATATATATATATATATATATATATATATATATATGGCCCGGATCCGGGCCATCAACACATACGCCCTGCCCGTGATCAGGTACCCTGCTGGGGTAATAAGCTGGCCAAAGGAGGAGATAGAAGCCACTGACATAAAGACAAGAAAGCTCCTTACCATGCATGGAGGGTTTCACCCCAAGTCCAGCACCCTGAGGCTGTACGCTAAGCGGAAGGAAGGGGGCTGGGGACTGGTGAGTGTCAGCACCACAGTCCAGGATGAGACAAGGAACATCCAAGAATACATTGGGAAGATGGCCCCAACTGACTGAGTGCTCAGTGAATACCTCAGGCAGCAGAAACCCAAGAAAGAGGAGGGAGATGAGGAACCATCATGGAAGGACAGGGCCCTGCACGGTATGTACCACCGGCAGATAGAGGAGGTGGCTGATATCCAGAAATCCTACCAGTGGCTGGACAAAGCTGGACTGAAAGACAGCACAGAGGCACTAATCATGGCAGCACAAGAACAAGCTCTGAGCACAAGATCCATAGAGGCTGGGGTCTATCACACCAGGCAAGACCCCAGGTGCAGGCTGTGTAAAGATGCCCCAGAGACAATCCAGCACATAACAGCAGGGTGCAAGATGCTAGCAGGCAAGGCATACATGGAACGCCATAACCAAGTGGCCGGCATAGTGTACAGGAACATCTGTGCTGAGTACAACCTGGAAGTCCCGAGGTCAAAATGGGAGATGCCCCCAAGGGTGGTGGAGAATGACCGAGCTAAGATCCTGTGGGACTTCCAGATACAGACGGACAAAATGGTGGTGGCTAACCAACCGGACATAGTGGTGGTAGACAAACAGAAGAAGACGGCCGTAGTGATCGATGTAGCGGTTCCGAATGACAGCAATATCAGGAAGAAGGAACACGAGAAGCTGGAGAAATACCAAGGGCTCAGAGAAGAGCTCGAGAGGATGTGGAGGGTGAAGGTAACGGTGGTCCCCGTGGTAATCGGAGCACTAGGTGCGGTGACTCCCAAGCTAGGCGAGTGGCTCCAGCAGATCCCGGGAATAACATCGGAGATCTCTGTCCAGAAGAGCGCAGTCCTGGGAACAGCTAAGATACTGCGCAGGACCCTCAAGCTCCCAGGCCTCTGGTAGAGGACCCGAGCTTGAAGGATAAACCGCCCGCAGGGGCGTGCTGGGTGTTTATATATATATATCAGAGGTGTGGACTCGAGTCACATGACTTGGACTCGAGTCAGACTCGAGTCATTAATTTTATGACTTTAGACTTGACTTGAAAAAATGTTCTAAGACTTGTGACTTGACTTGGACTTTTACACCAATGACTTGGGACTTGAATTGGACTTGAACCGGTTTACTTGAAAAGACTTGATATTTTACCCCAAATATAAAATTTAACATGCATATTATATAGAGATTGAAAATGTGACGTAATTCACGGGTAGAACCGCAAAGGATTCTGGGAACTCGTGGCAAGCGGTACTAGCGCACGCAGGCTTTCAATTAAAATCAGTTACACAGCGATAAAAAGAAACACAAAAATGTCAAGAAGCTGTTGTATTATTAACTGCAATAGCCGGTCGCATGACAGCCACGGGAAGCCGACGGGTAAAGAGATCGGTTGTTATCGGATTACGTCGTTGAAGAGAAATTGTTCGAGCCATGTTTCCGAAGTAACAAAGAGGCGACGGATGGCCTGGATTGCAGCCATTCAAAGATCAAATATAACGTCCTAGAACACTCCAGCTCACAGGTTAGTCTGCTCCAAGCATTTACATGAAGGTCAGTCTGCTGTTGTAGTTAATAGGTCATTTTTCTTAACATAATTGGTGATATAGGTTACAAGCAAGTCTGGCGCTGAACAGAAATGGTCGCGCTATGCTCCTTTATTTATTGTGCATAAATAGTAAATTATCCTGACACAATATTGCGTTTCGCTTCTGTTATTATGGTACACTGACAAAAACACATACTTTTATTCACAGGATAAAACAGGTTTTTTGTATCACTAATTGCCCAGTACGATTACAGCATACAATATTATTGTCACTGCTACATTTCTGTGATGCTACCAGAAATTATTTCCACTACTAATTAATTACCGTTGAGCTCAAAGGTTATATTAATAAACGGTTAACGAATGTGTATTTATGACGACGATTTGTGAGACTGGTAAACTTATGATACGTACGATGGTCTTTCGTTCTACACGGTGCATTTCAAGGTCCTGCACCCATCCGTCGGTAAACTGTACCTGGGCTTGTTGCAGTGACCGGAAGTTACTAAACTTCATGAGTGTATGCACTCACTCCAAGAACCGTATGATTATAAATATGCATATAAATATGCTAAGATGAGATAGCTGACTTCATCTAACTAGCAAATGTTTTCCAGGCTACGTTGGTGATGCAGTTTTTTTTAATGTGTATGATATTTTTGTCATGCGATTTTAAAGCCGGTCCTACAACCGCATCCAAGAATAACATGCAGCTTATCTCAGAACTGTCGGTGAAAATTATTCTTGGAGCTAGGTTTAATTGAGCTGCATTTTAAAGAGGTGCAATTTCACAATTTGTGTATATTTTCTAAGTTCACTATTTTGTATGTGTTGAGAAAAACACAGATTTTAAAATTACATGGTCTAATATTTACATTTAGCATAACTGCAACATTATTTTTTCGTTTTTTTTTTAAAGACTCGAAAGGACTTGAAATTCAAAGTTTCAGACTTGTGACTTGACTCGGACTTTTACACCAGTGACTTGAGACTCGACTCTGACTTGCCTGACATTACTTGAGACTTGACTTGAGACTTGAGGATAAAGACTTGAGACTTACTTGAGACTTGCAAAACAATGACTTGGTCCCACCTCTGATATATATATATATATATATATATAAAAGAATTTATTTAACTTTGTAAATTTGTAAATTGAAACTGTCAGTTATATGAATGAACACTTTTGCATAATCAGATGTGTTTCATAAGGTGTCTTTATTGTAAAGCTAAGAAGTTTTCAGTGTGGAATATGTATGTGGTCTGATTAAATTTGGTCTATTATGTACAGTTGTGTAATTATGCAGAGTTGTCATAGGACAAGAGATGTACCATACCTCTCACAGAGAGCTGTGTTCCAGCAACTCTGCAACCCTGAAATGGATAGGAAGAAGAAAATGGACTGATGGAATAATAAGCTGGACTGCCTTTCCCCCCTGATTCTGTATTATTTAGGCCTCCATGGTCTCCCAGGAAAACAGCTCAGTTGTAACAGTCAGGTTTCACAGTTGTAGAAGCATGAGGGAACCTTTCCCCCCTGTTCTTTAAAGGTTAGTGAATGGTAAAAACAAGCAAACAAGCAAACAATAAAACAAAAAGTGACATTCTGTGAGTATTGCACTCGGATGTATGAATGTCTGTGACAAAGGGGAGGGGACAGCCGATGATCTTCTGCGCTGTGTTGACCACTCTCTGGAGCCTCTTCCGCTCAGCCTGGGTGCAGTGCTTCCCTTAGGTAGTATCATTTAAAAGGCACAGCATACATTTTCATTGTGATGTCGATGACACCCAGCTTTATTTGTCAATAAAGCCAATTGACACACATCAATTATTTAAATTGTAGAAATGTCTGAAAGGCATAAAGACCTGGATAATTTCCCGCTTTTAAATTCAGATACAACTGAAGTTATTCTACTCGGCTCAAAAGATATGGTATCTAGCCAGATGCTTACTCTAGATCGCATTAGCTTGGCTTCCAGTAACACTGTGAGGAATCTTGGAGTCGTTTTTGACCAGAATATGTTCTTCAGTGGTGACATTAAACCAATATGTAAGACTTTTCTCACAATTGCAAGAAAAATTTAATTCTCTTAAATCAGAAACATCCTTTCTCAGAGTGATGCTGAAAAACTAGTTCATGCACTTATTACTTCTAGGCTGGACTTGTGATTCATTATTGATGTGTGGTCCTAAAAACTCCTAGAAAGCCCTTCAGTTAAATTGATTTTAAAATCCTTCTCATCACATATAAGGGCCCATCGTATCTTAAAGACCTCATAGTTCAATATCACTCCAGTAGAGCACTTTGCTTTCAGACTGCTGGCTTACTTGTGGTTCCTAGGGTATTTAAAAGTAGAATAAGAGGCAGAGCCTTCAGTTTTCAGGCCCCTGTTCTGTGGAACCAACACACAGTTTGGATTTGGGAGGCAGGTATCCTTTCTTTCGAGTTTAAGTTTAAAACTTGAGGTGACTGTTGTCTGATTTGGCGCAGTATAAATAAAATTAAATGTAACTGAATTGAACTGTTAAGGGAGGAAATAAGGAAGTTGTTTTGCTGGTTTAACTCACAATATTCTCTATAAGAACGCACTTTCACTGGAACAATAACCACTGATCTGCATCAGTCATCTGAATCACACTGTGTCTCAGTAATTTAATTAAATGTGTACAAAAACTCTTACTTGTGGCTTTATGCTTGAATGTGGTCATACAAAATAGTTTTATTTGCATCTTACTAGAACCCATATGGACCACCCTAGAGTCATCTGAGTCAGATTCCTCATAATGATCAATGTATGTGTATCTGTGTATGACTTCCATGGCATATACTCTTTCCTTTTGGCCTCTTACCCAGACCAGAGGTATGTGATGTTGCCATGGCAAAATGTTGCTGTCTCCTACACACCTTCCCACTGCTGAAGAAAAGACCCACTGAAAGAAAAAGAAAGCAAACATTACCCAGGTGTGGCTGAGATGATGGTTTTACTTCTTTATTGCTGATGTACTGCATTTGTGTACAGAAGATTTACATGACTGAATCACTCCTTCCTAGTTAGAAATGGGCTGGTACACCGCTGACTTGGAACTGGTGGATATAATAATCTCTGTGTCTGTGAAAAAAGCTTTCAGCCACAAGAAACATATTTTCCAGTAAAAACTTATCAGTCTTCATTTGTTTAGAAGGCTAAACAGTAAAATAAAATAAAAATTGTTCAATCATTCTGGTATTTTAAGATATCCAAACATTTTAATGTGACTGCCCCCCCCCCCCCAAAAAAAGAAATCATAATTGTTTTCTTTTTTTTTTTTTTATTTTTACCTCAAGTCAATGTAGATCTGTGTCTTATAAAAGATGACAATACCAATAATAATTTCTATTTTTCGCACTGTTGTCCTGAGCCTACATGTAATACAATACATGGATTGATAAATACATGGAGAAAATAGCTTGAATGAGAACAAAAGCACTGGCTTGTAAATAAGTCAGGCGTAACAGACCCCCCCCCCCCCCCCTCACTGTTCTAAAACCAACACAGCTTTTTTAACAAATGTTTTTAATAAAATGCATCATGTACATATCTTATAGCATTTATTTCTTAATAATACTGGTACTGAAGGAATATTGTTAAGGGAAGATAACTGGTTCATACTGAATAAAATGTACGGATAAAAAAATGAATCGCTCAATTTTAAAGGCAGCAATCATACAGTGATGACCCCCTACGCATGGTAACAAAAAACAGACATTTATCAAATTACTTTAATGACGGCTAACAGTCTTAGACTGTTACATGTTGGTTAACTGGAAAGATTTTTCAGAATCAGAATCAGAATCAGAAACTTTATTGTCATTGTCATGAGAACAACAAAATTAAGAATGGTCCCCGATCATTGCATCATCCCTAGCAATATCAAAATATAAATAAAACAATAAAATTCAATAAATAAAATAGATAGAATACTTAAAATACTAATAAGATATAACAGTAAAACATTCACATACATTCCCACACACATGCTTCATAATTCAGCGAGTCTTGGCGTGAACCTTGAAGGGTTCAGGCACACGTGTAATTCCAGAAACTCCCTCTGTGCTCAGCTCCACTCCATCAGGAACAGAGAAAGTGAACTTCTGCAGCAAGCCGACAAAAAACAGGAACAGCTCCATCTTGGCGAGGCTTTCACCAAGACACATACGCTTCCCTGAAGAATTCACAAACACATACACGTGCAGGTTTACAACCTGTGGATGATGTTTTTTTCTTGTTCAGGTTGTGCTAAAACAAAACACTCATTGTGGGGTTTTACCTGCAGAGAAAGGTAGGAATGCTTCTCTCTTCACAAACTTCCCATCAGCATCCAGGAAGTGTCCTGGGTTGAAGGTGTCTGGAGTCTCCCACTCAGTCTTGTCAAACAGCACAGAGGTGAGTACAGGCAACACACTGGTACCCTAGAAAAAATAGACAAGAAAACAACAAGATGCACTTTAACAACAACACCTGACAGAACAAATATGTGAAGCTTAAAATGTATACTGCATGCACCATAGGTATGTGGTAACCATCCAGAGTTATATCCTTGGCGGCAATTCTGAGTCCATTGAGAGGAACAATATTTCCCATCCTCTGAATCTCGTGGATGACGGCATCGGTGTAGGGCAGATTTGGTCTGTCAGCCATGGAAGGCTGGCGGGTTTGTCCAATCACGTTATCTATCTCTGCCTGGACTTTCTCTGTGAAAGAGAATTAAAGGAGTTCAGCTTTAACTGTGGGAGAAATGTTTACCTTTGCTGGCTTTATGTTTTGGCTACTTTAAAACATATGAAGCCCAGCATGTCACCCACCCTGAATATCAGGATTTCTGATCAAGAAAACCAGAGCCCACAGCAAAGTGGTGGCTGTTGTTTCTGTTCCAGCCAGGAAAAGATCAGCAGAGCACATAACCAGGTTGGTCTCAGTGAAGCCCAGGTCAGATTCATTGAGCTGTTCAGACAAATGAAAAAGTTACAGTACACAGTCACAGTAACTGGTAGAGTGCAGTTTGTGCAATGCAGTGTCCACATACATTCTCCATCTTGATAAGGAAAGCATCAATGTAGTCTCTTGGATTGTTGTGATCCAGGTCCTCCTTGTGGCTCTTTATCTCCTGAGCGATGAAATCTTTGACTATGTCGAAATAGCTGAACATTTTGTTATGAGGACCTGGCAAAAGCTTCATCACTCCAGGGAAAGAGTCGTAGAGCTGGTGATGAGAGGAAGTTAAATTTATAAATGATTAAGACAAATCCCACGCATGCCATACTGCTGTCCCTTTTTCACTTTCTGAAATTCACTTACCTGACCCCATACAGAGCCCTCCAGCTGAAGAGTCTCCGACAGATACTTCAGCATGAGCTGGAAGTTGTGGTCACTGTAATCATATCTTTTCCCCATCACCAGCTGGCAAACTATATTAGACACAGCATTGTTGAAGAGACCTGCTGCACTGAAAAGTTTACCTGAAGAAGAAGAAGAGACAATTGTTACAGGTAAATTTTTTGCTCCCTTGTGCAGGATTGTGAGCTTATGTTCCACTTAATGTAAAGCACCTTTCTCCTGCTCTATCTCCTCCTGCAGGTATCGGATCTCCTCACAGATACACTGTTCCATGCGGTTCTTCCCCAGGCCGAAGTCTCGTAATGCAGACAAAGCAAAGCGTCTCTGTGCCTTCCATTTCCCACCGTTGCTCATGAACAGACCCTCTAAATACAAACATGCAGATGTGGGAGTTAATAACTGGGAAACAATTCCTGCGCTGAATGAGAGGAAATAGAGAATAATTTCTTAACCTGTGGGTCCCGAGTAAAACCTGTCAGCCAGGGCACTGTATGGTCGATCCACAAAGTTGTCAGCTTGCGTCACCAGAGCCTCTTTTACCATCTTGTATCCAGAGATCATTACCATTTTATCCCTGCCGAAGCAGAAACTGAACACGTTCCCATAGACTTCAGCCAGCTACAAAAAACACAAGCATGAACAATATTGTTAGGTCCATAATTTATTGGACAAAGATGCAATTTTTGTAGATTTCCCTCTGTGCACAGCCACAGATCAAATAATCATTATGTGAAGTACAGACTTTAATTTAAGGGGTTTTACAAAAGCTTTGTATTTGTGTTGCTCCTTAGGACGTCCAGCCCATTTTATATTTGATTTGATATACCTTTATTAGTCCCACACGGGGAAATTTCACAAGGCTGCCGACCTATTGCACGCAATGGCGGCTCCATCTTACCCTCCGACCATACATACATTACACAAAACATCACATGGGAAAGACAGGTAAGAGAGGTATAACAATCGAAAATGCACCACATGAGGAAAGATAAGGGGGAAAAAAGCTCCCCCCAGACTGAGCTCCAGCAGGGAGATCAGTTTGAGAACAGAAAAAAACACCTCTGCACATAGCACATGAAAAAACTCTTAATACACCAAAGAAACACATGACAAGCAACAGGGGTGGGTAAAGGGTGCAGCATCGGAAGGGAATAAGCGTCGAAGGCGTTTGGAAAGGGATGGGGGTTTGAGTGTGTGCATATCAGTGTATATGTATGTGTGTGCGTGTCCAGAGTTCAGCTGAGACAGTGTCCTTCGCCCTGCTAGGCCAAGTAAACAGTCTTCCAGCCAACCCAGGTGGCGATATTCAGCCCCTCTTTCTCACTGCCTCAAACTGAATGGGACAATTGTCTGATAAGCCATTTCTTATGCAGGCGAGGCCTGTCCACTTATAACTATATGTTCATATATGGCAACCATATATATATATATATATATATATATATATATATATATATATATATATATATATATATATATATATATATATATATATATATATATTAGAGATATATATATATATATATATATATATATATATATATATATATATATATATATATATATATTAGAGAGAGAGAGAGAGATTGTTTCCGTCCAGCAGTGGAAACAAATCTGTCGGGGATAATTACCTTTGCACACCGCGGTAAAGTGAGCCGTCATTTGTGAGCCGCGGTCAAGCCAGCCGCCTCTTATCCGCTGCATAAATTTCCTTGCGCTTTTACACGAGTCTTTACGGTAGCGCCTTTTCGCTTTATATCCTGATTGAAAGCCTAGACTCGCGCACACGTGCGCGCGCGCGAACAGTCACACACGCGCGCGCGCACACAAATTACAATGGAACAGCCCAATACAGCCATCGTGACAGTCTGGTTGCATATTCAAAAATTCATTAAAAATCATTCTTAAAAGTTGATGGCAAGCTTTCAACACAATCCTCTTCTCGGACACCTACTTTACCTCTGGGGCAGGTTTTACCCAGATTCACTGTAATATTACTCAGAAATCACAGTAAACTCATATTCAGTGCAATACAGTCAATACACTACAATTATGTTTATTTCAAAAATTCATTAAAAGTCATCCTGAGTAGTTGATGTCCAACTTTCAACAGATTCCTTCTCTGGGACACCTACTGTGCCTGTGTGCCAGGTTTCAGCCAGATTTACTGTAGAATTTCTCAGAAATTAAAGGGTACTTGTATCCAATGCAGTCAGCCAATACAATATAATTATGTCAATTTTCAGAAATTCATGAAAAATCATCCTGAGTAGTTGAGGTCCAACATGGTTGTTGTTCAATAATAAAATTATTCCTCAAAAATACAACTTGCCTAATAATTCTGCACTCCCTGTAGGTCTGTTGACAGAGCTCTGTACAGGTCTGCTCGAGCTGACCTGAAAAGGGGTCCCACCTGTCCAGCAACAACACATGGCATGGAATAATAGACATCATAAACCACAGAGGCAGAACTGTGAAAACAGAAAACCTGAGTGTGCAGCTAGCAGAGGAAATAAACAGCTTCTTCGCCCGCTTTGAAACACCACAACAGCAGCATTCATCTGCCTCAGCCCTGCTCCCATCCTCATCCTCACCTGGTTCCTGCACCGCTCCATTCACTGTAACGGAGCACGATGTCAGATGTGTGTTCCTAGCAGTGAATCCCAGGAAGGTGGCCGGTCCAGACGGAATACGTGGTAAAGTGCTAAGACCATGTGCCCACCAGCTCACCCTCATCTCCACCAGAATCTTCAACCTCTCACTGGATGAAGCAGCCATCCCATCCTGTCTAAAATCAGCCACAATCATCCCAGTACCAAAGAAGTCTCCCATCACCAGCCTGAACTATTATTGCCCTGTGGCCCTCACACCGGTAATCATGAAATGCTTTGAGAGACTAGTCCTTCAGCACACCAAGGATTACCTCCCCCCAGAATTCGACCCCCACCAGTTTGCATACCGTGCAAACAGATTCAAAGAAGATGCCATCACCCTCCACTCGGTGCTGAGTCACCTAGAACAGCGGCAGAGCTACGCCAGAATGCTCTTTGTGGACTACAGCTCACCCTTCCACCACTCGCCCATTGAGAGCCTACTAACTTACTGCATCACAGTATGGTACAGCAGCTGCACTAAGGTGGATAGAGCCACCCTCCCAGCATGTTTGCAATGAGTAGGAGATGCTCTGTATCTCACTGTACAACTGTATAGTGACAAAGGTATTGGGTTCTTTTCTAAAAATTGCTATAAACAGAGGAACCCAAACTGATGAAAAGTGGCGAATATTTTTTTTCAAATGACTATTTTTAGTGGATTTTTGATATAGAAGCAGAATGACAGAATGTTAAAAGAAGTTACTTTTAGTCATTCTAAGCTGGGCATTGTGTTCTCTGGCTGTTCAAAGCCATGGAACTTTAGACTTTCCAAGCAAATAATGATGGCCATACTGATGTTCTTTTCAGTACATTTTACTTTGTGTTCATTTTCATTTTTATGATGTTTCTATTTTTACATAATTCCTCCCACATAGCAAAATTGGTATGGCCTGGATCTGTCACACACAATGTGCTTACACATGGCCTGCGTACCGCAAAGAATGACGGCCCTATGGTGGCCCAGATCTGGTTTACCAGAGGTGGCCCACACATGAGCCAGCACAAGGCCAGTTGCAGACACACTGCTGGCCCTGTGCTGGCCCTGTGCTGGCCCAGAACAGTTTCAGCTCTGGCCCCAGATGTCAGCCTAATGTGTACCTTAGCCATGTAAGCCATGTAATAACAACATGTGCTGGAACATAATAGTGCAAAAGTAACATGACGAAACTCTGTTCAGACAGTGAATGGACTGATTCTTATACAGCGCTTTTTTACTCACCCATATTACTCAAAGTGCTCTATACAACATGTCACATTCACCCAATCAGGCCAAATGTGGCATGCCATCACATAAACAGTGCCATCTTACCATGCCAGAAGTCAGCCAGCAGTGCCGGCTTGACACCAGATCCAGGCAAGACCCGTCTGCTATGTGGGATGACTTGTTCTTTTGGCATTTTAGTTGTGGATTGTGTTTGGACTGTGTCTCTTGCCCTTTCAGTATTGTTTTCTTGTGCTTCTAAGTGTCCCTTTGTTTCTTTTTAGGTTATGTAGTATGGGTTAGAGATATTTTGTATGTTGTTTTTGTTTAATAAATCCGCCTTTTGGATTATTCCCTGATGTGCCTGAGTTCTGTTATTTAGTGTCACTTTGAAAGGACACACATCCAGCATTGACATATAATTGTTCTTTCAATTTTTGATAAAGATTACAGTGAATTGAGATGTAACTTGGCCCAGAGGTACGGTAGGACGCCCAGAGTAAGAAAGTGTTGAAAGTTGGACCTCAACTATTATGGATGATTTTTAATGAATTTTTGAAATTTCCATAATTGTAGTGTATTGGCTGTATTGAATTGCATATAAATGTCCTTTAATTTCTCAGGAATTTTACAGTGAATCTGGCTGAAACTTGGCACACAGGTACAGTAGGTGTCCTAGAGGAGGGATGTGTTGAAAGTTGCACCTCAACTACTATGGTTGATTTTTAATGAATTTCTGAAAATTGACATAATTCTATTGTATTGACTGTATTAGATTGAATACAAGTTTCCATTAATTTCTGAGGAATTCTACAGTAAATCTGGATGAAACTTGGCACACAGGTACAGTAGGTGTCCCAGAGAAGTAATCTGTTGAAAGTTGGACCTCAACTACTCAGGATGATTTTTCATGAATTTTTGAAAATTGACATAATTATATTGTATTGGCTGACTGCATTGGATACAAGTACCCTTTAATTTCTGAGAAATTCTACAGTAAATCTGGCTGAAACTTGGCACGCAGGTACAGTAGGTGTCCCAGAGGAGGGATGTGTTGAAAGTTGGACATCAACTACTCAGGATGATTTTTCATGAATTTTTGAAAATTGACATAATTATATTGTATTGGCTGTATCGGGGTGTTTCATTGTAATTTGTGTGCGCGCATGTGCGTGCGACTGTTCGCGCGCGTGCACGTGTGCGCAGGGCTTTCAATCGGCACATAAAGCGAAAAGGCGCTACCGTAAAGACTCGTGTAAAAGCGCAAGGAAATTTATGCGGCGGATAAGAGGCGGCTGGCTTGACCGCGGCTCACAAATGACGGCTCACTTTACCGCGGTCCTTTGCACGACACCTGCATTCAGCTGAGACTGAAAAAGGTGTTTCCATGAGTGACCAACGAATTATCCCACAGAAAATTCATCCAGATGAACGGAATCCACTTTTTGATTTCCTTTCCTTTTCGAGCATGCATCGAGACATTCACAAGTGTTTTTTGGTTAAGTATTTTGTTCGCTGTGTGAAAACAAACTAAATTACGTGGAAAAGCTATACAAGCTTATTAACTGAGTCGGGCTACAGTAAAAACGCCCTTAGTTTTCATGGCTCTGATATTCTCTGCATCAATGCATGCAGTTGTCCTTCCTTCCGTGTTTCAGTAAAAAAAAAAAGAGAGAGAAGAGAAATCTGCCTCAAATGCGTATGATATCTTCCACAAGCGTAAACTAAGATTTACAAATGTGTACAATGATTTGGGTGTAACCTTTAAGGACAGACAAGCGCCTGCTTCACTCCACACACAAATCCACAGAAATCTGAAGACACGTTAAACTGTTTTACGGGTTTGAAACCCTTTTAAGGCATATTTCCCTCCATAGAACATTGAATAAATATCTCAATTTCAAACACACCAGCACACAAGAGCATACAAACAAACAAAGCTATACTACAAAGTACACTCAATACTAAATGTAACAGAAGTGTGAATCAGTACCTCAGCGAAGTAAAGATGCAAATGTTTCTTGCCAATAAACTGAAGATTCCCGAGGAGAGGTAAAGCAAAAGGTCCAGGCGGAAAATTTCTTGGATTCCTGTTTTTGAAGTAGTATGCGATCAAAAGGATAAAGAAAAATGAAAGTAAAACCCCCTCAGTGCTCAGCACAAAATTGGAAAACCACATCGTTACAGAGAGCGAAGACGTGAGCAGTACACCATCTGTATTATGTGCGTCCTCGCGGATGCCAGAGGGTTTTATAACAACACGCCTGGTTAACTCCTTTTGTTAAGTAGAATTTCAGGACAGACCAGTCGTCACAAAGTTTATATATGAGCTTTATCTGTAAACAAAGGTGAATGTGATGTAGTCAGTAGCGGTCCTAATTGTTTGGCGCCCTGGGCGCCCTCTGGCGCCCCTCCCACACACAGAAAACATATTAAGGATTGTACATTAACATAAAACTGTTGTACACACACACACACACATATGAAGAAAGAGAGAGTATGCATAGTATGCAAACGGCTACCAAACAGCCATCATAATTTGTCATACAATGAGAACAGCACAAATCAACAATTGACATTGAATTAATATTAAAATCTGTAACATAATGTATTGTTTGGAGTTTAGTCTGTTACTGTTGCTATTTTTACCATTTCTTCTTGGAGCAACTGTAACTCACATTATTTCCTTAGGGATTAATAAAGTATTCTGATTCTGATTGTTTCAGGATGACGTGCCATTATCCAATGACACACCTGCTTACCTGCATCTTTTGCTCGTTTCTCCTCCTCTTCTTTTCTACTTTTTTCTAAACTGAGCACCTGATGGCTTTGAACTTTTCTTGTCCATCTTCCACGGGTTTTAATTTTGCACTCTAGTATGAACACAAATCCCCCAACTCGAGGATCAGCACAACATAGCCTAACAGACCTACACCTTAGTTCACAGATTCTCTTTGTCTAAGGTTTATTTCTGAGATTTCACACAACCCAGGATTCAAATCATGAATACATAATGGGCTTGGATTTACAACATTATAAATGAAATGTGCTCTATTTGGAAGCAGCAGGGCCCCTCCCCTTTCGACGGGTTGTGTGTGAGACTTTAAATCATCAAACTGTAAATTTTAAATTGTTATTGAGCCCTTTACTCCTAGTCCTACAGTGTATATTTATTTTCTTACTCTTCTTATATTTATTGTTTGTTTACTTGCACTGCTGTAACTAGAGCCTCGTCGTCTCGTCTTTCTACATACTGGATTGTATGTAGCGGAGATGACAATAAAGTTTACTTTGACTTCAGCAGCAAGCAGGCGCAACGAGGGCTCTCGCGCTCTCGCGCTCACTTTTCGCGTATAGAATTTCGAAAAAACATCGACATTTCTGCAGTTTAACTAATTGGTGTGTGTTATCTGGCTTCATGGACAGACGAGGCCAGTCTTTATTTTGAAAAATTCTGGTCAACATAATTAGCCTTTGACTCAGGACTAAAGTGTCTACCCTAAAACTGGTGTGTTATATTGAAATCTGTGATGAGATATTATGTGACACAATTATGTGTCACATAATATGTCAATTATGTATAATGTGATTACTTATTATTATTTATTATGAACTGAATGCGAGCAAAACCAAAGAGATGCTTTTGACCTTCTCCAGTAGGCAGAGGGATCTGGCTGCTTCAGTCACCACCACCATCCATGGGAAGCCAGTGGAGGTAGTTGAGGAGTACAAATACTTGGGAACCATCTGAAATTCTCTGCCAACACAGAGGAGATTCTTAGGAGGTGCCACCAACGGCTACACCTCCTTAGGAAACTCAACTCCTTTGGAGTCAGCACACCCATCATGATGACTTTTTACTATGCCTTCCTAGAAAGCATCATGACCTTCTCCATTACCTGCTGGTTCCACTCCCTCAGCCTTCAGAACAGGAACAGACTGCAGCACACTGCATCAGTGTGTTCTAAAATCATTGGCCTGCCTGTCAGAACTCTTGCACAGGTTTTCAGCCAACAGGCCCTTAGACCGGCAGCCAAAATTATTAATGACCCCTCTCACATTCTTCACCCCACATTTCAATGGCTGCCCTATGGGCGGCGCCTCCTACTGCATCTCCTGCAGGACTGAGAGGAGGAGAGCCACCTTTGTCGCCAAAGCCACCCTGTTTTTTAACTCTTACACCCATAAACATAAAGACTCTTTTTTTATACCGCCGACACTTTATTCAGTTTTAGTCACTTACAGTTATTTATTCACTTATTCAGCCACTTTAATTTTAAAACTGTGTATATACTGTATATTCTAAGTTTTTTTAAGTTTTTTTTTATCTCACTGTTTATGCCCTGTCCTTGCAGACACACTGGTGGTCCTGTGCTGGCCCATGTGTGGATTACCTCTGGCAAACGGACTGCGGTATGTGGGTCATGTGTAAGTGGTGTGCAGCCACTGGCCAGTTGCATCACACTGCTGGTCCTGTGCTGGCCCAGACCAGTTTCAACTCTGGCCCCAGATACCAGCCTAATGTGTTCCTTAGTCAAGCCATGTAATAACAACATGCGCCGCAACATAATAGTGCAAAAGTAACATGACAAAACTCTGTTCAGACAGTGAATGGACTGATTCTTATATAGAGCTTTTCTACTCTCCCGAATTACTCATAGTGCTCTATGCAACATGCTACATTCACCCAATCACACACTTTCTCTAAACTGAGTGCTTCCTAACTATACACATTCGCACTCTCAACGTGCAGACTGGAGGACCCAGGGATTGAACTACTAACCTTCCGATCAGTAGGTGATAAATAAATAGTGCCATCATTGTCGGAGCTGACCAACATCTGGATACACTCTGCCATGAAACCATTCGGTCAGAAGTGCCAGCTTGATGCCAGATCCGGGCCAGACCTGTTTTCTATGAGCCTGGGCCACATAAACCAAACCATAATCGGGGCAGATATGGCATGCCATCACATAAACAGTGCCATCATTGCCAGGCCTGGTCCATATCTGGATGAAATACCACTTACCATGCCAGAAGTCAGCCAGCAATGCTGGCGTGACACCAGATCCGGGCCAGATCTGTCTGCTACGTGGGTTGGGGATAAATAAAGTCTCTCTGATTCTGATTCTGAATTATACTGAGACACTGCAAAAGGTCATCCATCTCTTTATAAGTTGATTTTGAAGGTAAAATTCAACTGAAATGATGTTTTGCATATGTGAAAAGAGCTGACTACATTTGAAAGTACTATTTTGCGTTAACATTAATTGTAAGGCATAGTACCAAATGTTTGGTTGCATAACCTGTGGCTTTAATAAAGTTAATGACACAAATCAGTCAATTATTTTCTGTGAATATGTTATTACCACAAACGTTCATACACATGACATTAACAATAAAAACAAAATAATCAAAACTTTCTTTTTTAATGAAATACATTTTGTATAGAACCTATAAATAGGTTTTGATTGATGACATTAATCATCAAAAATAGACGAAAAAAATGAACAGGTTAGTTTAATAGGCAGCAATTACACAGCAGATGAAGACTGATACTGAAAAATAATATCAACATTATTCCCACAAAATAAAAACAATCCACCCTTAATGAAAATTATCTCACTTAGTCTTGTCTATTACACACTGGCTATATGGAAAATGAGCAAATGTAATTCAGCGAGTCTTGGCGTGAACCTTGAAGGGTTCAGGCACACGTATAGCTCCGTAAACTCCCTCTGTGCTCAGCTCCACTCCATCAGGAACAGAGAAAGTGAACTTCTGCAGCAAGCCGACAAAAAACAAGAACAGCTCCATCTTGGCGAGGCTTTCGCCAAGACAGACACGCTTCCCTGAAGAATTCACAAACACATACACGTGCAAGTTTACAACCTGTGGATGATGTTTTTTTTCTTGTTCAGGTTTTGCTAAAACAAAACACTCATTGTGGGTTTTACCTGCAGAGAAAGGTAGGAATGCTTCTCTCTTCACAAACTTCCCATCAGCATCCAGGAAGTGTCCTGGGTTGAAGGTGTCTGGAGTCTCCCACTCAGTCTTGTCAAACAGCACAGAGGTGAGTACAGGCAACACACTGGTACCCTAGAAAAAATAGACAAGAAAACAACAAGATGCACTTTAACAACAACACCTGACAGAACCAACATGTGAAGCTTAAAATGTATACTGCATGCACCATAGGTATGTGGTAACCATCCAGAGTTATATCCTTGGCGGCAATTCTGAGTGCATTGAGAGGAACAATATTTCCCATCCTCTGAATCTCGTGGATGACGGCATCGGTGTAGGGCAGATTTGGTCTGTCAGCCATGGAAGGCTGGCGGGTTTGTCCAATCACGTTATCTATCTCTGCCTGGACTTTCTCTGTGAAGGAGAATTGAAAGAGTTCAACTTCAACTAGCCCAAGCTTCTATGGAGCTACTGAGTCCCATAAGATGATTGTTTTTAGTTTGTATCTTTTATTTAATACCTGTTAACTCATTGACAAACTTTGGTTGTTGGATGTTAGACATGTCTAACAAATATGTCAAAGTTGTGGAAGGATTGCTGTAAAACTTTGCACTGACGCTAGTAATCTTGCAATTGTTTCATTCAATTTACTTAATGACTTAATATTCAAGTTTTGAACTTTTTTAAAAGTTTTTAAAATGTTTAGGAACAATAACACTGTTTTCCAGAAAAGTTATATAATTGTAGGCCTTTCAACGTTAATGCGTCAATGTGAATTAATCTGTCATTATGATTAATGCAATGACAATTTTTTAACATATTTTACCCATCTGGAGCACAGAATGACTCAAAATCCCCAAAATGTCTCTGTCAACGCATTTCGGGCAGTTTGTCCAAGGTTTGTACATTCTGCGCTCCAGATGGGGGTAAATGTGGTAAAAATTTTAATCACGTTAATCGTGATGATGCGTTTGCATTGACAGAACTAGAAAATAGACTTTATTGATTCTGGGGAACAAATTTCTCTCGCGCCATTTTCAGGTTCGGATTTACATTTTCCCAACTATTAGTTTTAAACACAAATAAAAAGCATTCCATTAGTAGTATATGTGGTCTGCTTTTGCTATTGTTAGCATTTATAGTAAATTGTATTAGAGCTACTAGTGTTATGTTCCAACTATTTTAAAGCTCCGGATGAAGCCCAGTACAATACCCACCCTGGATATCAGGATGTCTGATCAAGAAAACCAGAGCCCACAGCAAAGTGGTGGCTGTTGTTTCTGTTCCAGCCAGGAAAAGATCAGCAGAGCACAAAACCAGGTTGGTCTCAGTGAAGCCCAGGTCAGTTTCTTTGAGCTGTTCAAACAAATTAAAAAGTCACATTAGACACAACACAAATTGCTAATTTGTAGAGTGCAGTTTGTGCAATGCAGTGTCCACATACATTCTCCATTTTGATGAGGAAAGTGTCGATGTAGTCTCTTGGATTGTTGTGATCCAGGTCCTTCTTGTGGCTTTTCACCTCCTGAGTGATGAACTCTCTGACTTTGTCAAAATTGCTGAACAATCTGTTATGTGGACCTGGCAAACGCTTCATCACTCCGGGGAATGATTCATAGAGCTTGAGATTTGATGAGAGGAAGCGTTATTCAAAGGACGATAGAGAGAAGAAATCCAACACCCATGCCACAGTGCTGTCTCTCATTCTTTTTGTGACAGAAGGAAATTATTGTGACATACCTGAGCCCATATGGAGCCCTCCAGGTGAAGAAGCTCAGACAGATTCTTCAGCATGAGCTGGAAGTTGTGGTCACTGTAGTCAAATCTTTTCCCCATCACCAGCTGGCACGCTATATTAGACACGGCATTGTTGAAGAGGCCTGCTGGCCTAAAAAGTTTACCTGAAGACAAATAGACGATTGTTAAGAAAGCACAAATTCTTTGCTTTAGCACTGTTTGTGCAGGATTGTATGCTTATGTTCCACCTAATATAAAACACCTTTCTCCTGCTCTATCTCCTCCTGCAGGTATTGGATCTCCTCACAGATACACTGCTCCATGCGGTTCTTCCCCAGGCCGAAGTCTCGCAATGTAGACAAAGCGAAGCGTCTCTGTGCCTTCCATTTTCCACCGTTGCTCATGAACAGACCATCTCAATACACACAAGCAACTTAAGAACTTAACAACCTATGGAGAATAATTTCAATACTGAATGGTACATCAAATAGTGACTTCCAAACCTGAGTTTGCCGAATAAAACCTGTCGCCCATGGGGCTGTATGGTCGATCCACAAAGTTGTCAGCTTGTGTTACCAGAGCTTCTTTTACCATCTTGTATCCAGAGACGATTACCATTTTATCCCTGCCGAAGCAGAAACTGAACACATTCCCGTAGATTTCAGCCAGCTACAAAAAACACAACAAACATGAAGGATATAGCACAATATTTGTAATCTACAGAAAGAAATTAGTGGGAAGTGCTGTAATTAGAGGCTGGAAATCATGGATACTGACTATCAATCAATATTTCATCTTATCATCCATTTTCTAGACGTACATCCAGGATTGGTTGCAAGTTTGTCACAGGGCTAACACAGACAGACAGGCAACCATTCACTTTGAGACTATGAGAAATTTCAATTTACCAATCAACCTAATAGTTAGCGAATGCCTTTTTTTAAAGTTAAATCTAAACTTTACACTGTTGAAATTCAAGTGGACTGAAATTTACATAAATTTACATAATTAAAATTCTGGGATCCACAGTTTTTTCACATAATTGTTTGCTTGACCATATTTGAAGAAATTGCTTAGACCTACATCTGCTTATTAGCACTAAGTACCAACTCAGGGCTCGCAAAATCGCTAGCCCGACGTCCCGGGGCTAGCGATTTTTCCAGTCAGGCTACCAAAATCTATCTCTGCCCTGCCCGTTGGGGTATCATAGGAAGGAAAAATATATGTCAATGCTTTTGCATTCTTTCGGAAATGTAGCTGGGTAGTTATGTCATTGGCATCGGTGAGCCACTGTCAATATGTGACATATTGAAATCGCGTTTGAATTTGCGCTTGTTTTTTGCTTTCACTTTGCAATCGTGTGAACTGTGCATAGAGAGCGACAGCACTGATCTGTGAGTGATGATAATTTGCGCACCAATTCCTCTGACATCGTCTTATCAATCGTTAGCTTACTATGCAAACATGACAAGTGAAATCTCCCGCAGCTTAAACATATGAGAGGTTGATCGCGCAGAGAATCGCTGAGCTTATGTGAGTCCGTGTGTAAAAGCAGCAGGATATATATTTTCGTTCTGCTGAGCCAAATAAGACAGGTCAGGGTGAAGAAGTGACAGCCAAAGAAAAGCTTACCGCAAAACGGAAAAGTTATGACAAATCAGACTATAAGGCAAAAATAAAGTGCAGCTTTATGGTTTCATGGACAAATGAATTTCTGTGGCTGCAATATGACGAGCTAAATAACCAGGGCTGCACATAAGTGGTCCGCAGGTGCGCATTCGCTGTCAAAATAAAAAACGCGCACCAGATAAGAAGTTGCAACGCGCATTTGCGTACATAAGATTTGCTGGAGGAGGACAGACATTTGTTTAGAACTCTTAAAGATGTCGAAGAAGCTCCTTTAAGCAATTACTTTGGTGTTCCTCCACCTCCAAAGAAATGTCAGAAGGAGTCTGAATCACAAAGAACCGCATATTCTCGGAAAAGTTGTTGCAGGAAGTGAGCTGGCTTCAAACAAATGATGAACGCACAGAGATGTGGTGCGGAATGTGCCGTGAAAATCCCACTCTAGTGGACAAAAACAGAGCCTTTTATATGGACGTAAAGGCGCGTTGCAACTTCTTATCTGGTGCGCGTCTTTTATTTTGACAGCGAATGCGCACATGCGGACCACTTATGTGCACCCGTGTAAATAACATAATGTTCTGCCGGGTGTGTTGTTGGTTTCCCTCGATTTCTGAGTCGACAAGCGCCTTTGTTACTGGGACCAGTAATTTTAAGAAAGGCCCCCGTTAGAACCCTTGAGAAATGCAAGAAATGCATTATTGCTCAGTCTGCAATATCTTTCCCAGAACAAACACCAATTGCAAATAACATACTAAAAATAAACCTGAAAAATCTGTTTAGAACAGCATACTATGTTGCAAAGAGTGAACTACCACTGGCACAATTTAGCAGTCTTTGCAAACTTCAGAAAGCAAATGGCCTATCTTGGTTCCACTTGCCTCTTACCCGTGGAAATTTCAAATTCAGGATCTGACACAGACTGATTCATGTTCTACACAGTTCTTACAAGTTCAAAGAAATGTCTGTTCAATTAGAATCAAGTATTTGAGTTGATGATTGTAATTTTTATACAATGTTGTCATTTGTGTTTCAACAATTTTTTGATTAATGTATAATATTGTAACGGAAACAAAACAGGAAACAAAACATCAATCAAAAAATTGCTCTCTTTTTTATTCGGGCTACTTAAATTTATTTTGGGCTACCAAAAACTGAAGAGTCCCTGCCTGAAGGGCTACCAGGGATTTTGAAATTTTGCGAGCCCTGCAGCTATAGTTAGTTGTTCTGATAATCTATTAGAGTTGTTTCTGAAGTATTCTCTCCTTTCTGTATTTCAGTAAAAAACAAAACAAAACAAAACAAAAAATCTTGCTGCAGTACAAAATCAAAATCTCAAAAATCAAAAAGTTTTGATCCTGATGACTGAACAATGCAGACAGAAGCACACAAGTATACATGCAAACAACAAAGCAGTACTTTAAATTGCACTCTATACTTAGAACCCCCCTGATATTATACAAGCATGAACCCGTACCTTGTTGAAATAAATATGTGGGTGTTTCTTTCCCACAATCTGGAAATTCCCAATAAAAGGTAAAGCGAATGGTCCCGGTGGAAAATCTCTTGGATTCTTGTTTCTGAGGTGGTACATGATCAGAAGGAGCAAAAACACAGAGAGTAAAACTCCCTCGTTGCTCAGTAAAAAGTTGGAAAACCACATTGTTAAATTCAAACAAAGCTGATTCTTTCCAATCTGGAGATGTGATTCTTTCTGGTAGAAAGTAGTGGTAGTGGTTTATAAACCTGATGCTTGATAAAATATTCATCTGATGCAAATGTTTATGATGCACAGTACTAATACTTGTCTGTTCAAAGGTTCTTGTGATATGGTGGTTACATAACAAGCTGGGCTACAAAACACAATCCATTTGCTCAGCTCTGCAGGATGAATTTGTTCAAGGCTGTTGAACTTACATCTACTCAAAGTGTAAATACTGCCCAGTGGTAACAAAAGTCATCTAATAAATTCATCCTGCAATTTCATATACTTCTGAGTGGAAGTCACATGAACGATGACCAGGAATCATGGTTTTACTGTTTCTTTTGCTATATAGCTAAGATATATTGTCACATTATCAGCACAAATATACATAGTATATATGTAGTATGTTGTCACATGGTTTTCATGGACAAAGAATAAAAAAGGAGTGCCCTTTGTCCTGATCCTGCATAAAAGCTTATCTGTGATTAGATTACAGTGCACGTCTCAATTTCTGACTTGCAGGAGCAGGAGGGAAACCTTTTTTTCTGTTCTTCTCAGGTTAGTGATAAAGTGGTTTGTAAATGGACATACGCACGTTCCCTCACATTTGCACACACGACAGGTTATATGTTTTTGTATGAAGAATTTTTTATTGAACTTTTTATCCTGCGATGCACTCTGAGTTCATAGTTAAACACATTTGACCTTCCAAGGGATTCAGAGATTCAGCTGGATATTCATTAAAGTGACTGATTGCTTTCAAATAGTGCAATTATCCAGGGTTCTGCTCATGAATCTGCTTGTTGATATTTGCCTCCACTGAACATTATTTACACTGTGAGTAGATGTAAGGTCACAGAGCCTGATGGGTCTGGATTTGCTTTGCAGACCATTTCACAAACGCTGTTTCTCAAGCACCTTTGAACAGAGAATATTCTATATGAACTTTGTCATGACTGATTTATTCTGAAGGTCTACGTAGCAAAAAAGTCCATGAAGCATGAACAGGCTTATAAAACCGCTGAAAACCACAAACATACGACAAAGAGCGAAGGCAGAATTAAAATTTAAACTTGAATGCACTGTTTAACTGAGTCTATTGAATGAAACTCAAATATATTTAATGAAAGACCAATGTCACAGAGGAACTGGCTCCAATTTCTGTTTTAGAAGTGTCATACATGATGCTAAAAGAAGTGATAACATGAATAAGTTTGCAGAGTAGCAGCACTCCTAAGCAATGAAGACATAATATAATGGAAAATGTACTAGTATTAAACTCCAGGGTTCAGTGCTGTACAATGGATAAAGAAATTTAGTCAGTGTTTCATCACAGATATGCAATTCATTCCATCTTAACCCAGCCATTTTTTAGAACAGCATTGTTATTCCCTCCTTTAAGACAATTAAACTTATTTTAAACTGTGAAACATCTACTAATCATGTTTGTAAAATATGCCATAGAATTGGCAAAATCTATATTTTAATATACCATTAGTCACTGACAAATCAACCTGGGTATTAACATTTAAAAGACATTCTTAAAATCAGCAGAGAGTACGAGGAGTCCAAGTTCCAGCCTTTTATTTTCACACAAAGCTTTCAGTGTTATGTAACCTGACACGGGGGCTTGTTTTCCCAGAACTGCAGGTTCCACCCAAATAACATCAGACATACCAAAGCCCTGTCTGCAGAATCAGTGTGGTTCTCCACAAGGATCATCAATACTTTCACCATGGTTTTTCAAGCTCTTTTTGACTGTCTGAATTTTAGTAGTTGGCTGTTGCTTGCTTTTGTATTGCTGATTTTGTTTGATTTGATAAGAAACCGCAGACCTCGTAACTTTCCACCAGGACCCCGGGCTTTGCCTCTTCTAGGAAATGTTTTCACCGGAGTTGACTTCAAATCAATGATGAAGGTGAGCTTAACAGTCATGTAAAAGTAATGCATGCAACAGTATGCACATGCATTTTTTCCAGCAGAAGTTTGACTTACACACAACAACGTGGTCCACATGAAGTGCAAAAGAAATCACAACTGCAGAATAACAATATTGCAACTTAAAAGATTTTTAGTCATCACTGTCACACTTTCATACTGTGTCAGCAGTTTCAGTGGGGGATTTGGGAACTTCAGTCTCTTAATGAAATATTTGTCATTGTCTACATATTGAAGGTATTACTTTGAAAAAAAAAAATGTTTGTGAAACATTTCTCCTCCTAATTTTTCCTGCTTGCAGCTGGCTGAGACGTACGGTCCTGTGTTCAGTGTGAAGAGAGGCAGTGAGAGGATGGTGTACGTTGCAGGATACAAGATGGTCAAAGAGGCTCTTGTTAATCAGCTGGATAGCTTTATTGATCGACCAGTTCTTCCTCTCTTCCATATTATCTATAAGGGTCTTGGTGAGTATAGGGGCATCAAGGTCTAGGAACTGCCAAACATACCCCCTCCCACCCGCACCACCAAGTGTCATCAGTCTGTCACTTTGACAAAAAGGGCTCATGATGTAACCAAGTATTCTAATTAAATTAAATCTAATCTCTAATTAAATACAATCTGAATATACTTTACTGAAGTATTTGCATTTTACAACTCATATTTTGGAGGGAAATATTACTTTGAAATATTACTCCACTACATGAAACTGTAGTTACTAGTTATTGCATAGATTTGTATTATTATTAAATATGTTTTGAGTATAAAGTATAACAATTATACGATTGTATACTATTAACTTTCCGTCATAAAATAAGCAGAAAGTAGACATAGCTGTAGCATGAAAGTGAAGTCACATTTGTTGTTGGAAAACATTTTACAAAGGACATCATATATATACAGCATATTTTTTGTGGGAAAAACAGAAGTATAACTGAGCAGAAACTAATTGTTAGTTATTCTATATAATATTGTCATAGGCATATCTTTGAGCAATGGCTACCTGTGGAGGAAGCAGAGGAAGTTTGCCAACACTCACCTACGTTACTTTGGAGAGGGCCAGAAGGCACTGGAGAAGTACATTGAAGTGGAGTGCAGCTTCCTTTGTGAAGCTCTCAAAGAGGAGCAAGGCAAGTAGAGTTCGGGAATTCACTCAGTTGGGCTGTTTGTTGTGCACTGAAATCATTTCTATAGCAGGATTTCTCTTGACCTGAGTTAAATTTGACATCTTCACAGGAAGACCATTCAACCCACACTACACCATAACAAATTCAGTGAGCAATGTGATATGCTGTGTGGTCTTTGGGCATCGCTTTGAATACACTGATCCAAATTATCGCAAAATTCTGGAGCTGGACAATGAGGCTATTGTGCTTTCTGGTTCAGCACAAGCACAGGTATTCCTTATGTAAACTATTGTAGTAATAACAAAATAAGCTGTGTTGGTCTATTGCTGTTCTGAGAGACTGTCGTCATCAACAGCTCCTTGATGCCTTTCCTGACTTGATGAAGCACCTGCCAGGGCCTCATCATACTATCCAAAACAACTATAAGGAGCTTTTGGCATTTGTAAAGAAGGAAATAGAAAAGCACCAGGAGGACTGGAACCCTGAAGACCCTCGTGACTTTATTGATACATATCTGTCAGAGATGGAAAAGGTAATATGAAGGCATTTCTAACAAAGCTTATGAATCCTGTTAGGTCAAGAATTGCATGCTTTTGCATCCTTGAACAAAGTGAACAAAGCCAGCAGTTTCTGCTCAAAATAGATAGTTTAAAATTTAATTTATATTTACAACTAAAGCACATATCATTGTAAAGAAAAGAAACACACACACACACACACACACACAAAGTTTTTTCTATGTTAATGTGAGAAAAATGTGAGAAAAAAATGTCAAGACATAAATGCTGCATTACACTTAGTCAGTGCTAATATGACTGGCAAACAGCAAGCCCAGCTTGATAATATATTAACTATATTTTACAAATTATTTTTTCCCTTTATCCCTAGTTTGCAAAGGTACACTATGACATCACAACAGTGTGATTTGTCAGTTGCAACTTTGATGCAGGAACAGCAACAAAATGGGTATATCAGACACACCAAACTGTAATACAAGCAAAAACTGGACTAAAAAAGATTTAGTCCAGTTTCAGTGCATTACTTGCTGATGAAATTTGTTTAGTTCTTCACCAAAATACCACTTTTAATTCCCTAAAGAATTATTATCAGTGTCACTTGAAAATTGATAAAATATCTAAATGCTTATATGAACCAGGAGTTTCAATTAGCCATGGTGGTGAATACTCTGAACATGCTTCTGGAGAGTACACCGGAAAATCCAATTAGTTCCCAAAATGTAAAAAAATTGTGAAAAATGACATAAAGCTTACTTAAAATAACTAAGTTAGGGCAACTTATTCATTATGAGTACAATTTGTCAAGAAAATGTAAAACATACTGTTAAATAATAATATATTTAGTGGTGGTGTAAAATAGCCTAAATCAGCTCATCACTTTGAATAATGTCAGTACTTTTTTGTTACATTAGAAACAAATGGATCCCCAGGCTGGCTTCAACCTTGAAACACTGTCGTTATCCTCCCTTGACCTGCTTGAGGCTGGAACAGAAACAACTGCTACCACCCTGCGCTGGGCCCTTGTAGTCATGCTGACCTACCCAGAGATACAGGGTCAGAGTCTAATCAATAACACTTAACATTGATGTATTTCAGTGAAGGACTGAGACTGTTGATGAGAGTTTAACCATGATGAGCAGTGAACTGTCTGTGTTAGTCCTTACTGTGCTTACATTTTCAGAGAAAGTCCAGGCAGAGATAGACAGAGTGATCGGACAGTCTCGCCTGCCCACCTTGGCTGACAGACCCAACCTGCCGTACACTGATGCTGTTGTCCATGAGGTCCAAAGGTTTGGAAATATTGCTCCCCTGGGATTCCCGAGACGTGCCACTAAGGACACTACACTGGGAGGATACTTCATTCCTAAGGTAAGTGACGATTTACCCGACTCACACAGAGATGGTTATTTCTAAACAGCTAATATCAAAAAGATTGTAAAACTTATTTTCAGGGCACAGCTACGACTATGATTCTTGCATCCGTGCTGTTTGACAAGAATGAGTGGGAGACTCCAGATGTCTTCAATCCTGAGCATTTCTTGGATTCACAGGGCCAGTTTCGAAAAAGAGATGCATTCTTGCCATTTGCAGCAGGTCATTTTAAATCGACTTTTTTTTTTGTTCTTTAGCAACAATAATCAGAATTCCCATTTTAGAAAATGAGTGCCACCAAAAACAAATACTTCTGTTTGTCACCCCACAGGTAAACGTATGTGTCTTGGTGAGCCCCTGGCCAAAATGGAGATGTTCCTTTTCTTTGCATCTCTGCTCCAACGCTTCACCTTCACTCCTATTCCTGGAGAAATGCCCAGCATGGATGGTGTGTTGGGCTTCACCCACACGCCTCAGGAGTTCAGGATGCAGGCAGCGCCTCGCTGATGTCATTCTATCCAAACATAAAGATCAAGAAGCTGAACCTCTTTATGAGCATACTAGAAACCCAAAGAGAAGCAACACCTTTTATTATATATATTCTGACCTGCAACTGAAAAAAAGCAACTTTCTTAATGTAACTCTCTTTAAGTAGTCTTGAGGAATAGTTCTCCAGGCTTCTTAATAACATTCAAAAATCTATTTTTGATGTTGGCTGCCTTTTTAAAAAAATTGTCTAGAAGTTGTCGCAGTGTGCCTAACCCCTTATACTATCTCCTGTCACTGACTTTCAGTCGGGTTCTTAAGTAATTTACCTCAAGAATGACTTCTTGACATTGATTCTTCCACTATTTTGGAAAATCAGCAACCATATAACAAAAACCTTGATTTTGTTCAACAGCTATTTTATATACAGCTAGAGAACAAATATAATCAACAGCATAGTTTAAACTGGAGTGGCCACAGTGTAGTGATTAAGAGATTAAGGGATGGTGATTGCGGCAGGAAGGACATTTTGCGTAACAATTTGTTTTTTAAATTTGCCAAGTCAAATACACAAAACTACACTTTGATATCAAATATACAAAGCTACACTTTGAAGGTCATGGTCTAGTCGTGATCATTCTTTAAATATTTAGCATCTAAAACACATATTTGGTTCCATGAGACATTTCTTTTGAACTGTGTGTAATTATGAACACAAGATCCCATTCGATCATAGACAGAAGACAGGGCAAAATTCAAAAAATTCAAAAAAGTGAAAAATTCACACCTCGTAGATTAGACCAAAAAGTGGAAGATTTGTTTGTAAAAAATTAACTGATCTTCATATAACCTGGCATGCTGCAAATTGCTTTTACATGTGATTATATAGAAGACCCTGTATTTATGGGTATTAATTCAAATGTAGGAGTGCTGCTTTTCTATTTCCTGCTTATGTTTTTAAATGTATTAATCAACACATTAAGAAATAAAACAATTGCATACTACGTGCTTATGATTGTCATTTTATTGGTGGCTTTCATGGATTTAGTTGTTGTCTAAAAGCCTCCAGTTCATCAACTATGCAAGGGAGAATATGTGTTCCCCTTTTGATTACTTTGATCATTTAAATATATTTTGTTCCCGTTATTATGTTAAATTTTGTTGAAAAGATTGTTTTTCATGTATTTTGGATAGGCAGAGAATTTTTTTGGTTGCGTGTCAGACACAGTAATCAAAACCCGCCCTCAACCCATCACTGACATTTTGTTTGTTTTCCTGGAATTGCCACATGCACAACAAATGTAGAAAACTAGCTAAGTTGAGTTACTAGTTTATTTTATAAGTTGAGTTCCACTTGAAAGCCATTGACTTTAGGTCCTGGATTTTCAGAATTCAGTTCTGCAAGGTTTGTTCAGTCCCGCGCTGACATTAGAACCCCTTATTGTCTTTGTCAGGATGTGTATTTTGTGAAAAAGAAAGTCCACCTTCTTCCCGTTTAGGTATGAGAACAAAGTAAATTAAAAAAAATCACCTGGTTAATAGCAGGTTGTAAAATTAGGCAAATACAACCTCACATGAAAAACAACACATTACATACAGCAGTGACTCATAAGTTATTTAACAAACATTAAGCTAAAATGCAGAAGCAGTTTGGAAAATTTCAAACATCTTTAGTGTTTCCAAATGAATTAAGAAGGTAAAGCTGGTGATCAAATGCACTTAGATGATCATCAGCAAGTATGACTATTTCTTAAAAAAAAAAAAAAAAAAAAAGCAGTTGTAGTACTTGTAAAGCATGAAATTATAATTTTGATGCTTTTATAATATTAGGTAGTGTCATTCATTGAAAAGAAAATTAGTTGCCATAATCTTGAGTTCCACATGTTTACTCCTGACTAAATTTACTAATATGAATCCAGAATTACTTACTGAGGAATATTCTCCAGCATATTCTGTGATTTATCTACAGCATTGCAACCTTGGATGAAGAGGTTGATTTAAAGATAGTATTAGTCTTTCTTGCTGATAGTGGATCCTGCTCTGTACAAACTCAGGGCCCTGTTACACAGGGCTTACTCATCTGAATCAGAGTCTGAAGACAATGAACAGACAAGGAGGCTCTTTGTCTTTGCTGGCTCCTTTGTGGTGAAATCTTTACACTGTTCCTGCAGGTCGGCCTCAAGGCTGGTCCAAACCTCTTCTCGCGAGAGAGGGTGAGATGTCGGCTGATCACCTGTGCTGACCCTAAACCGAGCAGTCAAAAGAAGAGGAAAAAGACGAAGATTGTTTAATATTATAACAACACCAAGCACTGGTACTGTGGATGTTTGTTTGTGATCACTGACTGGCGTTACTGTACTACAAAGTCATTATTTAACTTTTTAAAAATAAATTGTGATATTTGGATTTACACATACATATTTAATCTAGAAAACTATTTTAGTGAGTTCCAGTTGAAAGCCACTGTCTTCCACTAATTTCCCTATTTGTAAGTCCTGGATTTGCAGGTCTCAGTTATATTATGTACAATGTGAAAGCTACAATGCACAGTTTCAGAGTTTCATTTGTTCTTAAATCTAGTTTAGAAAGCTCTAGACAATGTTGAAGAAAGGCATCTAGCAGATAGTGGTGCTATATGTTTGACATCGCCAAAATAGATTTTGAGACAAGATGGGCACCTTAAAATATCTGTTAAACTACAACATTTTTTATTCATATACATCTGAAAAATTAGATTTTTTAAGACCATTTTGTATACCAGTCTAGTAATTCATTAAAAACTGTAATGTAAAGTGTAATAAATATATTTGCTTTACCAAATTACTTTGTTATTTGCTTCATACTAACAAGCTGTGCACATCACATGAGCTATTTTGCTAGCTTCAATTCTTTAATAGCTTAATTCAGTATGCTAATCTTTTGTCAGAAACCAAAATTAAGATATTGTGGTGGACCACTAGAGGGCTCCACTCATAACCAGTGTTGAGGAAGTGTGTTGCTGTGTTTTGTGGCGCGATGTGTTCAGTTGAAGTTGGGAGAGGAATAAAGAAGAAAGATACAGATACAGAAAGGGTGCTCTTCATAGAGGACTCACGCTCTGGGAGACGTTTTCTCGTGGACTCCGGCTCCCAGAAGAGCCTCCTTCCCCTGACCGTTGCCGACAGGCTAGCAGCAAACTGCGGGCTGCAGCTCATTGCAGCTAATGGCTCTCCCATCACAACGTTTGGGAAAAGGTTGGTGACTGTTTGTTTTCATGGCCAGGATTTCCAGTGGAACTTTGTTGTTGCCGCTAGCTCTGTACCTATCTTAGGTGCTGATTTTCTGTGTGCCCATGGACTGCTTGTCGATGTTGCTAACAGACGTTTAATCGATGCTCTCTCATTTTCTTCGCTACCCTGTTTTACTCGTGCAGCCGAGCCCCTGATTCGGGCTAATGTAGTGACCACCAGTAATGCTTTTCAGCGTTTGCTTTTAGAGTTTCCATCGCTCTCTGTCCCTAATTTCTCTAGCATGGTAACGAAGCACGGGGTTGAGCATTATATTCCCACGGTCGGGCCCCCGGTATACACGTGCGCACGCCGCCTCAACCCCGCAAAACTGTCCGTCGCTCGGGAAGAGTTTGCAGCCATGGAGCGCCTTGGCATTGTACAGTGTTCGAACAGTGCATGGGCCTCTCCGCTTCACATGGTGCCCAAATCGGACGGTCGGTGGCGGCCATGCGGAGATTTCCGCCGTTGAAATAATGCCACGGAGAATGACAGTTACCCCATCCCCCACATTCAGGATTTTTCCGCCAATCTCGCCGGGACCTCGACCGTGCGCGCCTAAGACGTTATCCCCTTCGGCTTGTTCGAGTTTTTGCGCATGCCGTTTGGCCTGAAAGGTGCCGCCCAGACCTTTCAGTGGCTGATGGACTCCGTTTTGTGTGGGCTGCCGTTCGTTTTTGTTTACCTGGACGATATTTTGGTGGCCAGCTGCTCGGCGAGCCAGCACGAGTCCCATCTGCGCCAGGTTTTCCAGCGTTTGGCAGCGCACGGCCTGATCATCAACCCTTCCAAGTGCCAGTTTGGGTTGCCTGTTCTGGATTTCCTCCGGCACCGCTGAGGGTGTGGTTCCGTTGCTTGACAGAGTCCAGGCCGTTTTAGTTTTCCAAAGCTTTAAATGACATTCTTCCTTCCCGCATCATTAAGGATGCTCTGACTACTATTGGACCCTGTATCTCAATTTTAATGAACGCTTCATTGTCATCAGGCTGTGTTCCGACTGCCTTCAAACACGCAGTCGTGCAACCTGATATTAATAAAAGCAACTCTGACGGCAACGCTCTTTCAAATTACAGGCCAATTTGTAAACTTAACTTCATGTCTAAGATTTTTAGAAAATATAGTTATCCAGCAACTACAGTCCTTCCTAGAGACGGTGTCAGTGACAAATTTCGATCTGGATTCAAACCTTGTCATAATACCGAGACAGCTTTATTGAGAGTTTTTAACCATTGATTCAGGGCACCCTGTGGCTCAAGTTTTATTAGATCTAACTTCTGCCTTCGATATGGTTGACCATAATATTCTCCTAATAAGGCTGGTGTCACGGACTGCCGGGGCAGACCGTGTGGAGTGAGTAGAGGACCCAAGAGCAGACAGAGGCGAGGGCACAAAACTGGACTTAACAGCAAAGTAACTGAGGGAAAACCTGAACATAGACTGGGAAACTATGACTCTACTGAGATTTAGACTATGACTAAACAATATACAAACTATGACTTACTATGGCTGGGAAACTCTGACAAGGGGTAGGGGAGATAACACTGACACTGAACACAGCAAGACTGAGGACTAAATACACACATGAGGTGATCAGAGGAAGTGGAGACACATGAGGACACAGCTGACACACATAACCTAATGACAGGACAGGGGACGTGAAACTAAATGCAATGAACAAAAAACAGAGGACTCTTTCAAAATAAAACAGGAAACATGATGAGACAGACCAAACAACATGGGCTTGACAACATGAGACGTGGAACGCAAAGGGCAAATGAGACTAAGATCCAGGGGAAGGGGAAATGAGGAGCTCCAATAAACAGAACTAAGGCTGAACAACTTAGGGGTTTAAGAGAGGTGGATGAGCTTAACCCAAACAATAAATGACAAAACACAAAGACTCAAGTTCTAACTAATGCAAAAACAAGAACTTAACATATCCCCATACTAAAAACAGAAATACACAAAATATAATGAACTCAAAATGCTGGGTCACAGACCCACCCATGACAGCTGGAAGATGTAGTTGGCCTTAAAGGCAAAGTTCTTTTATGGTTTAAATCGTATCTAGCAGACAGATCCTTCTCTGTCACCATGGGGAAATACTCTTCCTCTTCTGCCCCGGTTAACTGTGGTGTGCCTCAGGGATCCGTATTAAGCCCTACGCTGTTCTCCTTGTACATGCTGCCCTTGGGACTCATCTTTAAAAAACATAACATATTCTACCACTGCTATGCGGTTGATATCCAAAGCTACCTTCCTCTAAACTTGGATGCCCCATCTCCTCTCTTGCCTTTGTTTGACTGTCTGCGAGAGGTTTAAAATTGGCTATCCCAGAATTATCTTGTCTTAAATGAAAGCAAAACAGAAATGATTATTTTTGATAGCCACATTCCCCAGGGCCAGCTAACCAATACACTGGGGTCTTTCACCAGCCACCTCTCTCCTTCTGCCAGAAATCTTTGAGTACTCCTGGATAGTTCTTTTAAATTAGAGAAGAAATCCACTGTGGTAAAAACTAGCTTTTAACAATCATGGCAAATTTTCAAAGCTAAGCCCTATTTACCACATAAAGAACTCAAAAAACTCATCCATGCCTTAATCACTTGCAGATTGGACTATTGCAACACTCTTTACCTGGGCCTCCAACTCTCCCTCCTTCAGCGCCTGCAATCAGTCCAAAATGCGGCAGCTGGCCTCTTAACCAGCTCTAGAAGACATGAGCACATCACCCCCATACTCCCTAACTTGCACTGGCTTCCTGTCAAATATCACACTGATTTCAAAATCCTTCTGCTCACTTTTAAAATTCTAAAAAACTTGGCCCCTAGCTACCTAACTGATCCCCTTGATCTGTACAACCCAAAGAGAGCACTAAGATCCTCCAGCCAACTGCTTCTAATGCAACTAAGGCCTCGTTTAAAAACCAGAGGTGACCGTGCTTTTGCCATTGCCACCCCTAGACTCTGGAATAATCTTCCAGTTGATATCTGTACATCGGAATCAATTCAATCATTCAAATCACGCTTAAAAACACACCTGTTCAACTTAGCTTTTGAAGCATATAAGTTCTACTTTCATTCTGCCTGCACTACACCATGTAATGTAATTTTAATTGTAACTGTACTATTTGTTAATTGTTCTACCCGCTTGGCGGTTTTATTGTGAAGCACTTTGATGTACACTAGTCTTTTAAATGTGCTATAGAAGGGGATGGATGGCAAGGGAAGTGTACAAAAATGGAAAACAGTTTCAGACAGTAGATGCCCTTCGTGTGGCCATCACCACTTGGAGAAATGTTCCCACTAATCTCATGGAAGCACTAGCGTCAAGCATTCCGCAATGAATTTTTGAAGTGATCAACAATAATAGTGGAACTATTCATTACTGAGTTCATGTTTGAAACTTTAATTTCTGTTTTAGAGGAGTTTACGGGGTTTTTTGAGGTGCGGTCCTAAACTTTTGATCAGCTGTAAAACAGTCTGTTTCTGTTGTTTTCAATAAATTACACGCTCCAAAAATGTTTTGTCTCATTCCCATTTCTTTTTGTTGCATGTTGAAGCTCTACTTGGAACCTTCTTAGGATCCAATCATGCAAAATTTGAGTTTTTGCCATTTTTCAAGTGGACTTAAACTTATTTTTCAAGTGGACTTTTGATCGGGACTGTATAAATCTTTACTACCATTTCAACTTGGTTGTCAGCACCGGAATAATCACTGCCAAGAGTAGAAATAACACTTGATTTTGTGTGGTTCATTCATTTGTCTAATATATTTTTGATTAATTTGTTGGTGATTGTAGAAGAGGTCTATCAATACAAGAAAACTTGTATGATTTCAGTCAGTATTTAAATAAATTCAATAGGACAAATTTTTTTAATGGAGTTTACTGGGGTTATAGTGACTTTATTCATTTATATAAAAAAATAACATTTTGCCACTGAACTTGGACTTAGAGAAAATACTTTCACACTGGCATTGAGGAGACAGAGGTGCAGCAAGCATGTGTAGGCCTTGCTTATAGATAAAAATAAGCAGAGTTTTATCCACACATCAAACATTTTTGTGAATTTAAAAACAAAGGATAATATCTGAAGTCCTTTGTGTTAAGAAAAACTCAAGTGTTTCACAATAAAACAAGAAATAAAAGCATGGCAACAATTAGGATTGTAACATGCATATAGTGTCTCAATATGTAAAATTTTCATTAAATCTTTGGTGGTCCCATAAAGCTTGTAGAGTTTCAGTTTATTCATCGTTGTGTTTGCCCGACATGACATCAGCGAGGCGCTGCCTGCATCCTGAACTCCTCAGGGGAATTGTTGAAACCCATCACACCCTCCAAGCTCGGCATTTTTCCAGGAACAGGTCTGAAGGTGAAGCGTTGGAGCAGAGATGCAAAGAAAAGGAAGAGCTCCATTTTGGCCAGGGGCTCACCGATACACACACGTTTACCTGTGGGAAACAGAAGTTTTTATCCTGCTAACCCTTGATATCAAATGTACTCTTAATGGAAACCTAATTACACGCCATAAAATTACCTGCTAAAAATGGCAAGAAAGCATCTCTTTTTTGAAATTTGCCCTCTGAGTCCAAGAAATGTTCAGGATTGAAGACATCTGGAGTCTCCCACTCATTCTTATCAAACAGCACAGATGAAAGTATTGTAGTAATAGCTGTGCCCTGAAATAGAGTTATTAGATGTTGTTATTAGCTATTTATAAATAATTGACACACTTATGAATTGAATTTCTGACTCAGTCTGGTAAATAATCCCTTACCTTAGGAATGAAGTATCCTCCCAGTGTAGAATCTTTACTGGCCATTTTTGGTAATCCCAGTGGAACAATATTTCCAACCCTCTGGGTCTCGTGGATAACAGCATCAGTGTAGGGCAGTTTGGGCCTATCGGTCAAGGTGGGCAGGCGAGACTGTCCGACTACTCTGTCTATCTCTGCCTGCACTTTCTCTGAAAGGGGAAACAGTAACAACTAAAAGTCATCACAATATGCCATATTATTAACTGAAGTAAAAGTGGTCCCAAATATTAAAAACAAATGTCAGCAGCAGGTTTGCTATAACAACAATTACCGATGCAGTATTTATATTTAATTGGTGTTGTGTGAAAATGAGGCTCTGAACCAACGATGTCTAATTTTTTTTGGGGGGGGGGGGGGGGGGGGGGGGGAAATGCCTCGATGCCCCTCCGGTCTACACCTCCTTCATTTTCATCTTTGGAGACTACACAAGGAGAGTAGTTGGGAAATTGAAGGGGGATTGATTAATAAGGGACTAACCCTGTATTTCTGGGTAGTTGATCATAAATACTAGAGCCCAGCGTAGAGTGGTCGAAGATGTCTCTGTCCCAGCCTCAATCAGGTCAAGGGTACAAGCCAGAAGTGTTTCAGTATTAAAGCCAGCATGAGGATCCTCTTTTTTCTAATGTAACAGAAAAATACAGACATTATCCACAGTACTGGGCTCATTTAGGTAATTTACATTATTACCAGTTAATCTCATGATCATAAGGATTGTGTTTTTTGATTAATGGATTCATTTGGGTGGCTGAAGTCTCAGAATTTTTTAAAGACTTCTTTTGAATGCCAATAGGGATCTGCTAGTGGCCAGCAATGACATGAACATGATGAATTGTTATGGTTTACATGAACATATGCCCCCATGGCTATTGTTGCTTTTTTTGTTTTTGTTTTTTTAATAAAGTGAACATAACAGGATTCATTTTTGTGTTACCTTCTCCATCTCTGACAGATATGCATCAATGAAATCACGAGGGTCATCTGGGTTCCACTCTTCCTGGTGCTTTTCAATTTCTCTGTTCAAGAAAGTCATGATCTCCCTGTAGTTGGCATGGACAGTCTGGTGAGGTCCTGGCAGGTACTTCATCAAGCCAGGAAAGGCATCATACAGCTGGTGAGGATGATAAACTCTTAGTAAAAGACCAACAAGAATATCATAAGCGATCATCACATTGTAGTTTAAACAACGAGCACCTGTGCCTGAGCTGAACCAGCAAGCAGAAGGGCATCATTGTCCAGCTCCAGAATTCTGCGAAAGCTGGGGTCACTGTATTCAAAGCGATGTCCGAAGACCACAGAGGAGATGATGTTACCCACTGCATTTGTCATGATGTAGTGGGGGTTGAATGGTCTACCTGTGAAGACGTCAAATTCTACTCAAATCAACAGAAATCCTGCTACAAAAATGATTTCAGTGCAGAGCAATCCCTTCAGTCATGTGAATTCCTGCAGCCTACTTGCCTTGCTCCTCCTTGAAAGCTTCACAAAGAAAGTTGCACTCCACTTCAATGCACTTCTCCAGTGACTTTTGGCCTTCTCCAAAGTAACGCAGGTGAGTGTTGGCAAACTTCCTCTGCTTCTTCCACAGATAACCGTTGCTCATAGATATCCCTTGGAGAATATTAAATTAAGTTAATAATAAGGAAGCCTTTGCACGGATGTACATTTTGTAGGGGACTGAGTACAATGTGAGCCAAAACAAAATGAAGTTATCATTAAGGACTATGTGACAGGCAAGGCAAGACCCAGTTGCAAGACTCGGAGACAAAAGGGTAAACTAAAAGAGGCAGCTTTATTGCTGTAGCTTATACACTTGAAAATACAAAAAACTCAGGTGAGAAATAAAACTAGAAACTTAAGGAACTGATGAATTAGGAAACTAATGACATGGAATTCCAGAAGACAGCTAGAGAAGCCGACACCACAGAGAACAGAGGGAGACGCAGACAGTATGCACGCAGGAGGAGATTGGGGTAGAGTGGACACACCTGAAGAACACAGCTGAACAGAATCTGAAGATATGAAAGACTGGTGAGTAAAGGGAACAAAACACAGAGAGATGAACATGGAAAGATTAAGGGAGAAAACAAACAGAGAGGACTAAAGAAAGTATTAACTGGACACAAACAGAACAAACGTGAAGAAACCAGAATTGAAGAACTATAGTATAACTAATAAACCCATCCGCACAGGAAACTAACATACTCAGGAACTAGTTCATAATTATCTTATTATGAAATAATAAATAGGTCCAAAATGAAACTCAAAAACTGGGTCCAAGACCCAGGACTGTAACAGCACTAAAAAATAATTTCATTATATTTTTACATTTGATATGCTTTTTCAGGGTTTGTTTTGAGAATTGGGCCATACAGAGACGTGATATAATGAGGATGTACAGGTATTGATCATTTCTAGTTTGATGACAATCTAATACAGTTTAAGACTTGGGGAAGGAGGTTGGTACAGCAAAAAATATAGGCAATAGCACATGTTTACATGCACGTGTTTTAACTACTCACCTAAGCCCTTTAATATAACATGGAAAAGAGGGATGATTGGTCGATTAACAAAGTTGTCCAGCTGGTTGACAAGAGCCTCTTTGACCATTTTATATCCTGCAACAAACACTATCCTCTCACTGCCCCTCCTCAAACTGAACACGGGGCCGTACTTCTGAGCCAGCTGCATTTAGAAATAAATCAAGAGAAATGTTTCACAGTTGGCATTCCTTTAGAAGTAAAGACTTTTTGTCAGATTAAAAACCCTTCAAGTGGTAGACAATAACATAAACACAGTATTGAAAAGGATCTGAGCTGGAGTTACTAATAACTCCCTGAAACTTTTAAATGTTTTTAAAGTTGAAGTCCTGCTATTATCTGTTGTTTTTCCATGTGCGCATTATATTGGCCAGTGTACTACGTGTACACTAAATTGCACTGTAAGGATCTTCTCCTCCTCACCTCATGCATTGTTTTGTAGTCTACTCCAGTGAAGATATTTCCTAGCAGAGGCACAGCCCAGGGTCCTGGTGGAAAGTTGCGAGGCCTCCGGTTTCGTATTACATCACTTAAAATTAACAATACAAAACTGAGAAAAAACCAACTAGTAAAATTCATACAATCGAAGAAAGCTTGAAAAATCATGGTTGAAGTATCAGAAATCCCTCTGCAGAGAAGCAGTGCGGCCCAGCAAAGAGTGCTGTGGTATGTGTGGTGTTATCATCAGGCTGCAGAGTGCTCAGGAAAAAGAGGCCCCAAACATGTTACATAACACAAATGGACTCTTGGGAACTGTCGGAAGCTGGAATTTGAACTGTTTCAGCTGAGTGATGACTGTGAGCTTATGTGTTAAATGTTAACATAAATGAGACCATTACAAGGTAAATCAAACTTTGTTTGTTCGGGTTTTTTCAGAATTTTTTCACATCTGGAAAGTATGATATTTCACAGTTCACAATTATAAGGTGAAAGGTCATCTTGGGGTAGTCAGCTGGTAAAGCAAACAGTTATGAATGCTGGGGTTCTTGTAACTTCATTCATTTTTATTAAGAAATTATATTTTTGCCACTGTCTATTTGTCTTTTTGGAAATAATCTTTTTGGCTTTGGAGAAACCCTTTTTACATTGGCACTGAGGAAGCAGGGCTGCACAAGTATTCCACAGCAAGCCTGAATAGCTCAACACTCAAAATTCAGACATCACCACTGACACCATTCACCCTTAAAAAAACCCAGCCTTGATACCCTTGATAAGAAAACAACCTAGGGTTCTTGACATATGCTCTAAAGCCTCAGCACAGAGTTAACCATCACTAGTTCGAGGTTGCAATGAAAGACCAAATTGGCGGATGCTGCCAAATAGCCATGGGTTTTAGTTTCCTTAGGTCCTATTTAACATTCTAAGTTTGTCGTCATATTGTTTTCTGTTGGGTCTAAAGTCAGACCCCGCTGATCCCAGAACTTATTCCCGTGAAAGAAAAACAAGGCAACAGCGATCGATCGTTTTACTTGCAAGGGAGGCCTTGTCGGTATCTCAGCTCATCATAAATGACCTCGACGACGGCCCCCTCTCGCTCCCTTTTATTGACAACGTTCACACAATAAACAATAGTTTACAACACATACCTTCCCCCGTAACCCCCCTTGGTTACAAAGACAAGGCACTGGGTGTGTGTGTGTGTGTTATGTGAGAATGTGTGTGTGACCCTGCTGATCAAAGGGTCATATAACATAAAAGCACAGCAGGAACATCCTTGGTCATAAAGAGGGTAGTCTCCCCCACACCCTAGATGGTTCACCCTAGATAACACAGTGAAGCCATACAAAGGGGAGGAAGTTTGCCAACATCAAACAAGGGTGTTCCTGTGATAAAAACACTATCACCCCCCCTCCCAGAATCTTAAGGATCTGGGGAGGGGAGGACAGAAAGAATACTTTAAAACTATGTACAAATGGTAAACATAAAAATGACAAACATTTAATATTTCAACTTAACATTTTCCTTTTCTTTTGTGGTACATACCATCAGTCTAAGCGGCTTTGTTATATATGGCGTTATTTTTGTGCCATTGTTCTCAGTGCAAGTAAAGAAATTTTGAGCACACGTAAAAAAAATTTTGAGCGCATGTAAAAACCATTTGCAGATGCACAAAAATAACGCCATAGTTATAAGCATTTGTGAATAAATTGGACATCAGGTGAAGATAATTCCTGTCTTCAAGTGTTCTTCCTTCACTGCATCAGTATCCCTCTTACAGGGAGCCACAGTGTATGCCACAAGGAACCTTCTGCTGGATGTAGCTAAGAAATACAGACCCAGAGGGAAGCTGCTTTGCCCGCCCAAGAAAGACTCTTCAACAATATGAAAGAAATGAAAGAAACTGATTTAAATAAGTTTTTAAAGCTCACCACACCAACTCATATTTTTTCCTTTTCAACCAGAGCAAAACAACTCCTTTAACTCTCACCCACTTCAACTGTGCAAACAGGGAACTCAAGGTCCAAAGCAGTTTGGGCATGAAGTTTAACTGGATATTGAAAAGCATTTATAGTCTTACTGAGCACTCAAAGCATTTCAGTATGTTTAAAGTGTTTCATTTTATGGTGTCTTGTCACTATTCTCTCCTAAAGCCTGTAAGAGTTATTTAGTCATGACCCAAAGACACGCTGTGATGTATTTGTAACAGAAAATAATTTTACATTTAAAGGAATAAGACTCATTTTAAATTTGCTCAGTAAATTGATTCTGGCAGCCATTTTTAGAATTAATTCTGCTGTGAATTCTAGCATTCACATACTAGATTCTATACTAGATTTGTATTCAGTATTACACAATCACTTATCTATCTGTTGATAGGTAACATGTAATCTTTTGCAGTCCAGAGAAATTTGTTTTATCATGAAAGGAAATTGCATTTCTAATAGTTGTAAAAAGATGCAAAGTTCACAGAACAGTTTGATTGGCAAAGAATTGTAAAGTCTAATAGATAAAAATAGGTAAAAAGGGCAGTTTTATCCACATGTCATCAAACTTTCTTTTTGTTAATTTAATTTCAATACAGCATATATTTAAAGAATTTGCCTTATTATAGATAAAGTTACTATTAGCTTATGGCATCATGTGGCACCTAATTTTCAGTCAGTTGCTATAATGCATGCACATTATTTTTTCAAGGTTGTCTAACCATTATTATGTATTATGTAAGCAAACTTTATTGTTTTATATAGCACTTTTCACAGAAAAAACTCAAAGTGCTTCACAGTAAAAGACAAGAAATAAAAGTACAACAACAGTTAGCACTGTGACATGCACATTGTGTCTTACTATGTGAAATGTTCGTAAAATGTTTTACAGAGTATATTTTCTGTGTTTCTAGTATGCTTTTTCTGTATGCTGTGATTTGGTGATCCCATAAAGCTTGTGGAGTTTCAGTTTATTCATCTTTGTGTTTGCATGGCATGACCTCAGCGAGGCACTGCCAGCATCCTGAACTCCTCGGGAGAGTAGGTGAAGCCCATCACACCCTCCAAGCTGGGCATTTCTCCAGGAACAGGTCTGAAGGTGAAGCGTTGGAGCAGAGATGCAAAGAAAAGGAAGAGCTGCATTTTGGCCAGGGGCTCACCGATACACACACGTTTACCTGTGGGAAACAGAAGTATTTATCCTGCTGTTCATTTTGCTATCAAATGTACTCTTAATGGAAACCTAATTACACGCTATAAAATTACCTGCTGAAAATGGCAAGAAGGCATCTCTTCTTCGAAATTTGCCCTCTGAGTCCAGGAAATGTTCAGGATTGAAGACATCTGGAGTCTCCCACTCATTCTTATCAAACAGCACAGATGAAAGTATTGTAGTAATAGCTGTGCCCTGAAACAGTGTTATCAGATGTTGTTATTAGCTATTTATAAATAATTGAAAGACATATGAAATGAATGTTAATTTCTGGCTCAGTCTGGTAAATAATCCCTTACTTTAGGAATGAAGTATCCTCCCAGTGTAGAATCTTTACTGGCCATTTTTGGTAATCCCAATGGAACAATATTTCCAAACCTTTGGGTCTCGTGGATAACAGCATCAGTGTAGGGTAGGTTGGGTCTGTCGGCCAAGGTGGGCAGGCGAGACTGTCCGACCACTCTGTCTATCTCTGCCTGGACTTTTTCTGAAAGGGGAAACAGTAACGACTAAAACAGACAACTTAATAACCATCATAGTCAGACTGGCCTAAAATCTATATTCTTCAGGCTGTTCTCATTTTTCTTGTTTGTGCCTGCCCATCTGTCCCCCCTCATCCTGCTTGTGACCTAAAATCTCATGACAATACACCAATGGTTTACAATTCTTAAAATGCATTTGACAGACAGAAAAAAGGGAGTTCTCTCCTTTGGAGTTACAGTCAAGGATGCAAAGGCGTATCCATTATGAAAGTGGCCCACCTAGAATTTAACCCACAAATTCTTCTTGGAGGAGGAAACCATCCTTTATTTGCTTTCAGCTGTTTAAGATTCTCAAGCTTTTTGACCTTCACTTTTTCTTCATGCGATGTTAAAGGAGAGTTGAAAGCAGGGATTGAAGATATGCAATCTGGGATGTGAGAAAGGGGGATAGAGTAATAAGTTACCAACCCTGTATTTCTGGGTAGTTCATCATAAATACTAGAGCCCAGCGTAGAGTGGTGGAAGCTGTCTCTGTCCCAGCCTCAATCAGATCAAGGGTACAAACCAGAAGCGTTTCAATATTAAAGCCAGCACGAGGATCCTCTTTTTTCTAATGTAACAGAAAAATACAGACATTATCCACAGTACTCGGTTCATTTAGGCAATTTACTTTATTACTAGTTAATCTCATGATCATAAGGATTGTGTTTTTTGATTAACTGATTCATTTGGGTGGCTGAAGTCTCAGAAACTTTTGAAGGACTTCTTTTGAATCTAAACACAGTTCTGGCACATTACAAATGTGACCTATTAGTGGCCGGTATAGACAATTGTCATGGTTTACATGAACACATGCTTATTGTTTCAATTAATTTTTTAAAATCTAACAGAATAGTATTCATATGCTTCACTAGAAATGTTTTTGTGTTACCTTCTCCATCTCTGACAGATATGCATCAATGAAATCACGAGGGTCATCTGGGTTCCACTCTTCCTGGTGCTTTTCAATTTCTCTGTTTAAGAAAGCCACAATCTCCCTGTAGTTGGCATGGACAGTCTGGTGAGGTCCTGGCAGGTACTTCATCAAGCCAGGAAAGGCATCATACAGCTGGTGAGGATGATAAACTCTTAGTAAAAGACCAACAACAGCATCGCAAATGATCATCACATGGTAGTTTAAACAACGAGTACCTGCGTCTGAGCTGAACCAGCAAGCACAACGGCATCATTGTCCAGCTCCAGAATTTTGCGAAAGCTGGGGTCACTGTATTCAAAGCGATGTCCGAAGACCACAGAGGAGATGATGTTACCCACTGCATTTGTTACGATGTAGTGGGGGTTGAATGGTCTACCTGTGAAGATGTCAAATTCTACTCAAGTCAAGAGAAATCCTGCTACAAAAATGATTTCAGTGCAGAGCAATCACTTGAGTCATGTGAATTCCTGCAGCCTACTTGCCTTGCTCCTCCTTGAAAGCTTCACAAAGGAAACTGCACTCCACTTCAATGCACTTCTCCAGTGACTTTTGGCCTTCTCCAAAGTAACGCAGGTGAGTGTTGGCAAACTTCCTCTGCTTCTTCCACAGGTAACCGTTGCTCAGCGCTATACCTATTAGAATATTATATTAAGTTAATAACAAGGAAGTTTCTGCATTAATGTACATCTTGTAGGGCACAGGGTAAAATGTTTTTGGACTGTGAGAGGAAACATGGGAGCTAATAAAGCCCATGCAGATACAGGGAGAACATGCACACTTCACAAAGAAAATCATCAACTACCAAATTCACTGCAGTGAATCAACCCAAGGCGTTCTTGCTGTGTGTAATGTGTCTAATGGAGAACACATTAAAATATGTACCTAAAGTTTCTAGAAAGTAGGTAAAATTTGACTTACTAGTTGCATTTCACCACAGGACTTCTCATTTAATGCTATGCCAATGATATATTGGTGCTTGTCATTTCCAAAAGGCAAAAATTTAATACAGTTTAAGACTTGGGGAAGGAGGTTGGTACACCCAAAAATATATGTGATAGCACATGCTTTCGTGCACGTGTTTTAACTACTCACCAATGCCCTTGAATATAACATGGAAAAGAGGGACGATTGGTCGATCAACAAAGTTGTCCAGGTGGCTGACAAGAGCCTCTTTGACCATTTTATATCCTGCAACAAACACCATCCTCTCACTGCCCCTCCTCAAACTGAACACGGGGCCGTACTTCTGAGCCAGCTGCATTTAGAAATAAATCAAGAGAAATGTTTCACAGTTGGTATTCCTTTAGAAGACCTGAACTCTTCCACGGCATACATTTTTAATTTCTCTTTGATATTTGGGCTGAATGGGACCAGATGAATGTAAAAACAAAGAATTACCAGATTTTTTTTTTTTACCTGATTTTTGTTTCTAAGAAAAATGAGAGCCACATATAAGGATATTTGTTTAAAATTTCGATAGAACAGTAGCAGTATAATGTCCTTGTAAGTGGATCTCAGGCCCTTGGAGAGCAAAATTGAGTATTTTGGTCTAAATAACCCAAAATGTGAAGTCCACATATATGGATGCCAGGTCCTAGGAGGTTAAAGTTGAAGTCTTGTTATTATCTGTTGTTATTCATCGTGCACATTATATTTCCCAGCCTACTGTATGTAAACCAAGTTGCACTGTAAGGATCTTCTCCTCCTCACCTCATGCATTGTTTTGTAGTCTACTCCAGTGAAGACATTTCCTAGCAGAGGCACAGCCCAGGGTCCTGGTGGAAAGTTGCGAGGCCTCCAGTTTCGTATTACATCACTTAAAATTAACAATACAAAACTGAGCAAAAACCAACTAGTAAAATTCATACAATCGAAGAAAGCTTGAAAAATCATGGTTGAAGTATCAGAAATCCCTCTGCAGGAGAAGCAGTGCGGCCCAGCAAAGAGTGCTGTGGTATGTGTGGTGTTATCATCAGGCTGCAGAGTGCTCAGGAAAAGCGGCCCCAAACATGTTACATAACACAAATAGACTCTTGGGAACTGTCAGAAGCTGGAATTTGAACTGTTTCAGCTGAGTGATGACTGTGAGCTTGTGTGTTAAACATAGATGCGTAAAAGATATATTATTAGGTTTTTTTTTTGGTTTCACAATAACTTATTTTGTGGTGTATTTTCAAAATGCTTCACACTTGAAAAATGTCAGTATTACACAGTTTACAATTATGAAGTGAAAGGTAATGCGGGGGTGGCCATCTGGTAAGATAAACAATTCAGGCAGGAAGTAGTAATGAGGAAAGAGGCAAAACTCTTCCAAAGTTCATTCAGGAACAGCTCAACTAACAGCTCAAAGAATACAAAAGCTCTGCTTCAGTGAGTACTGAGACTGAAAACCCAGCAGTGCTCGATGGGGAGTCAACATATGGAGGAAACAGATTAGATGATCCATTAAAGGCTCGGTAATTCTCATATGTTGTATTTGTTCTCCTCCACCCTGCAAATCCATGCACACAGTGTCACATTGTTTACTGTGTCTCCAGAGAGTTCAGGACAAAAATGCTCGGGCAGACATTCTCCGTCTGACTGTGCTCTCTACTTAAAACACTACGCTCTAGTTACACAATCAACAAGTGATGGTGTAAGTTACATAAAACTGTGCATTTGTGCGCATGCGTGTAATTTGAAGCGCTGATGTGAGGAAACTCTTTCTGGATGTGGACAGTAAAAAGCAAACTTCCTTATTCTGATGAGATTAGTCGGATGTGGCACTTCAGTAATGCGATGCTAGAATAGATATCTTTGCTTTACTTTAGTAGTTGCCTGATAAACTATTCCCTTGATTGTATTAAAATGTTGCAAATAAGAGAACTCAGTGTTATTGACTCTAATCATTCAGGTAAATAAATCCTAAAAGCTTGATTCTGTTCATCTGGACGTAATGGGAGAAACGTTTCGTCACTCATTCAAGTGATTTCTTAAGTCTCCGCTGACTGCAGGTTTCCCCAACATTATAAACAGTACATTTGCACAATGACTGAAACTAGCACCACTGAATGAATGGGCTGAACAGAGAACAGAATCAACCTTTTGGGTATTACTGACTTTAAACTCAATCCCCCTGTTATTTTTTTCACATTAAAACCATAATAAATTAAAATTGATCTGCATTTACTAAGTCTATGCATTTGATATGTTTTCTAAGTTCTATTGCAGGGGTGTCAAACTCAATTGCACATGGGGCCAAAACTCAAGGCACACTTTAGGTTGCAGGCTAAACAATATAAACATTTATTGAACACACTAAAACAATGTTTTTTAAACATAAATATGAATAAAAACAGAAAGGAATATTATTCCAGATTAAATAAACTTAAAAAAAACAACAACTTTAACTTTAAATATTTTGCTCTTCATAAAAATATATCCTGTCAAAATTGTGCAAGTTAGAAATATGAACATGCAGCCAAAAACCCCAGAAAAAATAAATGAAAGCATACACAAGGTTGGAGCCGCATGTCGACAGAGCTGGGCATTGCCTCAGGAATGGAACTAATAAACTGTGTGGGCCATTCAGTGTTGTACTTTCCCTTGAGGGTATCATTACACTGCAGCTCCATCTGAATCTGCACAGGTGCAGTTCAGCATCACACATGCCATGTCCATGAACTGACAGATTTCCTTGCTGAGCTCAAAAACTCTATTGAGAATTTTTATACCAACTCAGCCAACAGACCTCAGTACGATAAGGAATGTCGGCAAACTCTGAATCTATTTCCCACATAAAAGACTGAAATTGACGGTGATTTAAACTTTTAGCTCAGATAAAATTTACGGTCTGCGTTAGGGTGATCATTACATGCTCGATTTTTAGGACTTTACCACACAGCCTTTCCTGGTGTATGATCAGTGATATGCTGTTAACTCACCGGTACAGTTCTCCTCCTGCATCTTTACTCGCATCCTGCTGACTAGTCCGCTTTTTTCACCGCACAACACAGGTGTCGTGCCAAAGTAGGTATCCCCGACAGAATTTGTTTCCCCTGTGCTGGGAGCACGCAGGGAGTACTGATGTTTTCATTTTGTGAAAAAGTGAAAAATTTGTATCGTTACATTACCATTCAGTTTGAGGGTTACAACAGAAAATGATATATTTATTGCTCACGGGGTATCAGATGGGATTATTTTAACAAACCATTAACATTTTGGCTGATAACTATTTTTATATTTTTATTCTCCTATAACTTTACTATATAAAGAGCTAAATCCTCCAAAGTTTCAGGAGTAATGCGTCATAATAAGAAGTGTTTGTGAACTAAAAATCAGCAATGTGGGATACTGTTTGTCAGTGATTTACACAGGGGGAACAAATTGTGGCAGGATCAGCCTGATATTATTTGTATCCCACTATAACTTCGTTGTATAAACAATGTGGGATACTGTTTGTCTGTGATTTGGACAGTCCAGCGTGTGCTCCCGACGGAGGGGAAACAAATTCTGTCGGGGATTCCTAGTTTGGCACGACACATGAATGTTCCCAGTTAGCCTAGCGTCCAGCAAGGAGGCTGCAGCACCACATTATGGGATCTGTAGTTTGTATATTAGGAGCACCTCATATTGCCGGGCCATGCATAACTATAATAGTATATCTATATAAAATCATCTCACGGGCCAGATACAAATCGGATTACTCACCCCCTACCCAACCCTGTGGCTAGTCACGTGTTCCATAATGTTGTGCTGTGGACATTTATGTGCTTTTTGTGCAGAGGAGCTTGTTTTGTTTTCTGTTCTCATGCTGTCCTCCCATGGGAGCCCAGCATGAGCAGAGGTCTTTTTTTTTTACTTTCCCATTGTAGTGTATATTTCAGTGTTTTTCTGTAATGCTACCGATCTCCAACCTGTATCCCCATGTGATGTCTTTGTTGTGTGTGCATGGTGGGGGGGGGGATGTCCCATTTCACTGCAAGGCAACCTGCATGTGACGAATAAAGCCTTGATTGATTGATTAAATGTACGCCGGCCCGGATGTGGCCCGCGGGCCTTGACTTTGACACATGTGTGTTAAACTTTGCACTTTGTTCACAGTTCACGGTTCAGTGTGAGGTGGGACACCACAGTCAGTGCTGTTTATCTGATTGTGTTTGTCCTCTGTTTACTTGTAGTGGGACAGATGAAGAGAAGATATGGAGTTGATATACAAGGTTCTCGGCTTGGAGTGGATAGATGGCAAAATTATTTTAATATTTTTGACTGTTTCTCTACTGTTGACAGATTTTCTGAAGAACAGAGTGCCAAAAAACTTTCCTCCTGGACCCCGGGCTCTTCCTTTCATTGGTGACCTTCATCGCATCCAATCTACCAGACTTCACCTGCAGTTAACAGAGGTATGAGTCCATTCCTAAATAAAAAGTTATTATATTATAATAAAATTAAAAAACATTTGAAATTGAAAAAAAAAAAACCCTTCTTTCAACCATACAGATTTCACCTGCAGCTCACTGACTAATAATAAAAGCAGAAAAATAATGTGAAAGGAAACAAACATGTGAAATGAATCACTGGAGTGCAAGGAGGCATAATTTACACCGAAGTAGACAGAGTCGTTATTTAGCTTCTATAGAAATACTTTGTATTTGTATTGCATTTAGCTTCCTCCCGTGCCCATGTGGGTAAAGTGAAGGGTTCAATAAACCTAAGAGGTTCATTGAACCCTTCACTGAACTGGTATTTATTGCTCACAAGTTTAGCTATTTAACTGAATATTAACTTAACGGCCTCATTACAGGTAGGCTAACACCTGATATAGTGACATTTTCATAACTATAGGAACTTGTCTTAATGCCAAAGCTGTTCTGAATTCCCCACTCTGCTGAATGCAGAATAAGGATATTTTATTAATCTCAGAAGAAATTAACTGTGGCCTACTAACTTAAAGCAGTTCTGATATTAAGTAAAAAACAACAAAAACCTTTTCTTATATAAATTGCAAAATATGAATATATATAATATATACTACTCCTACTTTCATCTCCGTAATAATAACCACCTTCGTCCCTCACTCACTCCACACAGTACCACCATACTTGTCAATGCTCTTGTCACATCTCGTTTAGATTACTGTAATTCTCTTCTCTATGGTCTACCTCATAAATTCTCCATAAATTGCAGTTAGTTCAAAATATAGCTGCTTGTATTATTTCCAGAACTAGATCCACTGAAGTAGACAGAGTCGTTATTTAGCTTGCATGAGGCTTGAAGCAATTGTATCATGTTTAAGGCTATATTTAGCAAACTTTTTAAATCAAATGGACACCAGTATATCCTGCATTGGAAATGAAACTGAATTAGTCCATTTAAATAAATGGAATAATTGTACATTTACATCAATGGGCAATAATCTTTAATAGTTTTTTAGTTTCTTTCTTTGAGGTTTGGACTGTTGGTTTAACCAAAAAAAAATCATTATCATTTTCTTGCTTGGAAATTGTTATTTACTTTTTATCTTAGTTTTTTGTTTGTTTGTTTGTTTGTTTTTTACTAAAATTCTACTGAGAAGTGAAATGATTGAGAAGTACTTTGTATTTGTATTGCATTTAGCTTCCTCCCGTGCCCATGAGGGTAAAGTGAAGGGTTCAATAAACCTAAGAGGTTCATTGAACCCTTCACTGAACTGGTATTTATTGCTCACAAGTTTAGCTATTTAACTGAATATTAACTTAACGGCCTCATTACAGGTAGGCTAACACCTGATATAGTGACATTTTCATAACTATAGGAACTTGTCTTAATGCCAAAGCTGTTCTGAATTCCCCACTCTGCTGAATGCAGAATAAGGATATTTTATTAATCTCAGAAGAAATTAACTGTGGCCTACTAGCTTAAAGCAGTTCTGATATTAAGTAAAAAACAACAAAAACCTTTTCTTATATAAATTGCAAAATATGAATATATATAATATATACTACTCCTACTTTCATCTCCGTAATAATAACCGCCTTCGTCCCTCACTCACTCCACACAGTACCACCATACTTGTCAATGCTCTTGTCACATCTCGTTTAGATTACTGTAATTCTCTTCTCTATGGTCTACCTCATAAATCCCTCCATAAATTGCAGTTAGTTCAAAATACAGCTGCTTGTATTATTTCCAGAACTAGATCCACTGAACATATAACACAGCTACATTGGCTTCCAATTCACCTCCGTGTCAATTTCAAGATCCTGCTTCTCACTTTCAAAGCGCTTCATAACCTAGCTCCTCCATATCTATCCGATATTCTCCATACATGCTCCCCCCCGTACACCCCGCTCTTCTTCAGCTTCCCTTCTGTCGGTTCCACCTGCTCACCTGACTACCATTGGACTCAGAGCCTTTAGCTGTTTTGCCCCAAGACTTTGGAATGCACTTCAACTTGTTCTCCAGACCACACACCGTCTCACCACTTTTAAATCACGTCTCAAATCTCATCTATTTAGAATTGCATACACCTGATCTGTCTTAGTCCATTTTTACCTGCTCAGTTTTTATACTTGCCTTTAGACTTTTATGACTGTTTATGTCTAAATTTTATTTTACCATGTTTATTATATATACATATATTTTGTAGGTTAATTGGTTAATCCAAATTGCCCATAGATGTGAACGTGAGTGCAAATGGTTGTCTGTCTCTGTGTGTTGGCCCTGCGACAGATTGGCGACCTGTCCAGGGTGTACACCGCCTCTCGCCCTATGACAGCTGGGATAGGCTCTGAACGGCGCCTATAAATAAAATGTACTATTATTATTATTATTGTTATTGTTATTGCTATTGTTATTGTTATTATTATTATATATAGCCTCCTCAGAATGTATCATGCTCCAAAAACAACAATATACTGTCTGTGTTCAGTTTGCAGAGAAATATGGAAACATTTTCAGCCTTCGACTCTTTGGTGGTAGGATTGTGGTCGTTCATGGCTACAAACTTGTGAAAGAAGCCCTGGTTCACCAAGGAGAAGACTTCGTGGATCGCCCAATTATACCCTTATTTGAATCAATTATTGGGAATAAAGGTAGTGTTGGCATTTTCCCTCCAAAATTCCAAAAACTTGATTGAACTGATCACATCAGGTCTAATTTAATTTTTATTTCCAAAAGGTCTTGTGATGTCAAATGGTTATCCCTGGAAGCAACAGAGGAGATTTGTTCTTCACACATTCAGGAACTTTGGTCTGGGGAAGAAGACCCTGGAGTCATCCATCCAGCAGGAGTGCCAGTATCTCACAGAGGCTTTCACAGATCAGCAAGGCACAAAGAAAAAAAACCAATATAGTTACATGTTATCTATGTTTAGTATGTGTGTTTATAAAATTTAAATATAATTCACCATTGCTTACCATATGACATGTTTATAAGGTTCACAGTACTAAAGCACATGGCCTAAAAAGTTTCTTTAATAATTGTCCCACTTTTCTTTACCTGTGGCTCATCACCTGATTTATGCTTTAACAAGGAGTTCTAATCAGAGGCCAAACATTAAAAACAGCACCCACTCTGTTTCTCCACTTGTTGACATGCATTATATCCTGTTCATTTGATTTTAGTTTTATTGATATAGCTCCAATTCTTTGTTAAGATTCACAATTATTTGCTGAAATGTTCTGAAACACTCGGGACATTTCCCTAATCCTTTATACCAAAGTTTATTTGACACCCTTGGGTAAGAGTTGGAGGTGCATTTCACTTGCAATTTTCAAGGTCCCCTTTGTTCCCAACTATGTATTTGAATTTTAATTTAATTAATTAATTTTTTTAATTTTATGGATGTTTTTTCTCCTCATTTTGCAGGCAGACCCTTTAATGCTAAGAACCTGATTAATAATGCAGTCTCAAACATCATCTGCTGTTTGGTGTTCGGCAATCGATTTGAGTACACTGACAAGCAATTCCAGTATATTCTCCAGATGTTCAATGACATTGTTCGATTACAGGGAAATTTGACAGTACGGGTGAGTGCATGTTATTCACACACTCATGTACTTCTAGTTCCAGTCTCAAACATGGATGTAAATGTGTGCTTAATCAATTTGCATATCTATCTGCTGTGATGTCCACTTGGTGGTTTTTCACCACTGTGCATTACAAGTGAAATACACTCCAGAAAGGATTATTTACTGAATGTGGATCTACAATACAGCAGTATCAGATTTACCCATCGCCGTAAAAGCCAAACAGAACCAATTCACCCATTCATTTTCTAACATTTCCTGGTTAGATACAGTAAGGGCAACAGTTTAAGCAGAGCTGCTTGTTGCTATTTTAAAACCAATCACACCGTGATGATGAGTGTAAATCCTAATGAATGAAGCCTTAGCTTGACACCCCTGACTTCTAGCCTTAAATTAATTCACAGTTCCAAGCAAACAGCTCAAAAAGACTTTTTAATAAACTTCATTGAGCCTTTTTTACTTTGACACATTTACAAACATTGTGGCAGTGATATGTTTCACACTAAAATGTTCGAACCATTTTAAAAATGAAGAGAGACGGACAGGTCACAAAGCTGTGTGACTTCACTCTTGACTAAATTGCGCTTTTGTTTTCTTTGTTTTGTTTTGTTTTCTTGGTGCATGCCCAACTTGTGCCCTGTATAGAGGTGCCATCCAATAATAAACACACTTAATATGAAAACAAACAAATGACCTACCTAATTACCTATACATAAACTAATTCAACTAAATAATTATCCCACCTTTAAGTTATTACATTAATACGGTGGCCCTGAGAGGCCGAACGCACTGCAACAACAAAAAGGCTGCAAAAGCAGTAGGGAGGGCCTTTCTTGCAATGATACAGCTGCAGGTTTCAAACCTAAAATTCATGAACACACAGTAATAATGATCTTTATTATTGCTTATGTTAATACGGCCAGTCAATTAGATAATCTGGTTACTGTCTTCCTGCTCTGCAGATGTACAATACAATACCCTGGCTGATGAAGTGGCTGCCTGGATCACACCAGACGATATTTATCTTGACAAAGAAATTAGTTGAATTTGTAGAAACTAGGATCAAAGAACACCAGGAAAACTTTGACCCATCATCACCAAGAGACTACATTGACTCCTTTCTCAAAGAAATGGGAGAGGTTAGTGTTTTAATGTCTATCTCGATTTGCTTTAATAAAAAAAATTAATTCCCCTCTCGCCTCTGCAAGTAGTCTATCCTTCAAGCTCAGGTCCTCTACCAGAGGGCTGGGAGCTTAAGGGTTCTAACTCTAACTCTTCTGGACAGAGGGATCTGCTGGAGCCATTCACCTAACTTGGGAGTCACTGCACCTAGTGCTCCGATTACCACTGGGACCACTGTTACCTTCACTCTCCACCTTCTTCAGCTCTTCTCTGAGCCCCCGGTACTTCTCCAGTATTTGGTGTTCATTCTTTGAGATGTTACTGTCATTCCGTATTGGTACGTTTATCAGTACGTCTTCTGCTACATCTTCTCCTGCTTGTCTACAACTACTATGTCTGGTTGGTTAACCATCACCATTTTGTCTGTCTGTATCTGGAAGTCCCACAGGTTCTTAGCTCCGTCATTCTCAACCACCCTAGGGGGTGGTCTGTCCTCAGTGTCTGCAATGTTTCCTTCTGGTAGTGTGATCCCCTCCATTCTGACAGCCTTACCTCTCTGAGAGGATTTAGGTCTATGCAGAACATCAGTGGGGACAGTGGATCTCCTTGGTAGATCCTGTTGGTCTCTAGTGTTGTTCGCCACATCCCCGTTGAGTTCCTGATGAAGGCTCTTAGGGTCCTGTTGATCTTGCACTGTTACGGTGCACTCGGTGCAGTGACCCCGGAGCAAAGCAAGTGGCTCCAGCAGATACCAGGAACAACATCCAAGATCTCTGCACCTTCATGGGGGCGAGAGGGGAATTTAAAAATTTTTATTCTTTACTTTACAAAACGTTTTGATAAGATGGTTTGTATTTATATTGTGTACATAATCAAATATAACAATTTTATCTTGTATCATTGATAGAAGGAAGATAAAGATTCTGGGTTTTATCTCGAAAATTTGATGGCTTGCACAATGGACCTGTTTGGTGCTGGAACTGAAACCACAACTACTACTTTACATTGGGGACTTTTATATATGATCCACTACCCTGATATACAAGGTGTGTCAGGGTAATATCTATCAGGGATACATATTTTGTGAGCTTAGTCAACTGTGCACAACACTTATTTTCCTGTTTTCTGTGTGTGCAGAGAAAGTCCAAGCTGAGATAGATGCTGTGGTTGGTTCATCCAGGCAGCCGTCTACAAGTGACAGAGAAAACCTGCCGTTCACTGATGCAGTTATTCATGAAATCCAGAGAAGTGGAAATATTGTCCCACTTAACATACTTCGCATGGCAAACAAGAACACAGCTCTGGATAAGTACTCAATCCCAAAGGTACACAATCAACCAGTAACAAATGTGTGCCAGTTAAAAAGAAAAACTCTGAGATAATCAGATGTGTCAAAGGTACATACTAATAATGGATTGCATTTATATAGCGCTTTTCTAGACACTCAAAGCACTTTACAATTCCACTATTCATCCACCTTTCCCTCATCCACCTGCTGGGCTCAGTGGAAGCTCCACCATAGCCACCACCAAACAACTGAGTTATTTTTACATTTTACACATCGGCCAGCTTCTGGCCAGTCCACCACCTTTCGTTGTTTATACTGTTACAAAAAAACGAATCAACAAACACACACAAATAAAACCCCATCGGCCCATAAAAACAAAAACTCCCCATTGGCCCACCGGGCAGATGCCTGCTATGCATGATCTGATGGCCAGTCCAGCTATGGCTCCAGGAGGTTTTTAGCGTACATGATGTGATCAGCTGACCTGCTCTTCTCTGTAGATTTACACAATTACACAACAAGTGTAGATGTGTTTTTTCATCTATCCTGGCAGATGTCTATCCCCCTACACTTTATACAGAGTTGCTATAAAGTTTAAATTCAGTGAAGTAATCTAAGCATGATCATCTAAAATGCAAAGTCGCTGCTACACTTGATGTAACCTAAATCTGACTAGGAGCACCACAGCTACTGTGCACCAGTCCAACACAGTGCTTTACTGTAAATTCAGCCCTGTAATGCAAACTAACCTGTTTATCCTGGACAAAACTACCCAGTATTTCCATGCAACATTTGAATAGCACAAAGTTAATATAGGTTAGTTTGTTTTGCAGGACATTTTACGACAATGAAAATACATAACTTATCAAAACATATCATACAAAGTTCCAACATGTGGTTAAAATAATGACATTGCATGTAAGCTTTAAATTTTCTGTTTAAGCGTCACTGTGCAGTCTCCAGCTTTAAATCTAACCTCTCTTCCTCATCTCCTGTCGGGTTTTTCTTCCCAAATCTTTATCCATCTCCCAGTGAAGTTAGCTCTCATTCTCTTCTCTCCCTGTGAAATCCATCAACTTGACCTTTAGCTATGAACGCACTGTGCGAAAAAGTGCACACAAACAGCTTGTGTGTTTTCTGATGTTTGCTGAGCTAATAGAAACTGTCTGTGAAGGAAACTTAAAGAAGTCCAGACGCTTTTCTTTTCAGGCTACTTAGACTGATAGAAACATTGATTTTTAAATTGCATGCAACTTAAAAAACACTCGCTTCATCCATCCTCCTTATCTGTAGCACTAGCTAGATGCTGAAGTACCGCCAACACAACATACAGACACCTGCCTTATTAAAGTTCCGGCCAACTTTAACCCCTGAGTATAAACGTTATAAATGATAACACTGAACGTAAAGTAATGAGCATTTTCTGAACACGTAAGGAGTAGAAAGTACAGATATTTGTTTAAAAATGTAGGGAGTAAAGTACAAAGTTGTCAGAAGAATAAATATTCAAATACAGATACCTGAAAACTAGACCAGGTGACCCTGAATCCTCCCTTAGTTATGCTGCAATAGACATAGGTATGGGGGATTCCCATGATGCATTGAGTTTTTCCTTTCCAGTCTCTTTTCTCACTCACTATGTGTTAATAGACCTACGTCTAGCCTACGTCTATTGCAGCATAACTAAGGGAGGATTCAGGGTCACCTGGTCCAGCCCTAACTATATGCTTTAGCAAAAAGGAAAGTTTTAAGCCTAATCTTAAAAGTAGAGATAGTGTCTGTCTCCCGAATCCAAACTGGAAGCTGGTTCCACAGAAGAGGGGCCTGAAAACTGAAGGCTCTCCCTCCCATTCTTCTTTTAAATACTCTAGGAACAACAAGTAGGCCTGCAGAGCGAGAGCGAAGTGCTCTAATAGGCTGATATGGTACTACAAGGTCATTAAGATGAGATGGGGCCTGATTATTTAAGACCTTGTATGCAGTGTTGGGTAAGTTACTTTAAAATAGTAACTTAGTTACATTACTAGTTACTTCTCTCAAAAGTAACTCAGTTACTTCAAGTTACTCGTTACTTTCAAAGTAACTAGTTACTAGGGAAAGTAACTTTGGTTTTACTCAGAATTCTCTTGTTAATGTGTTGCTCCCATAACTTTGCAGTCTTCTAGCTTGCTTACTTGCCACAGTGCACTGTGCCACCGACCAATAGAAAGGAAAAGATAATGTGCATATTTCCACGAGAGAAATCCCACGCCTGGACCGTCATTGACTGCTGCCATGATTCTAGCCTACGTCACAGAGTCATGTGCGCCTTTTACATCCAACACAAAAACTGCAGTCGTGGTGCTTTGATTGTACTCAGAACTCTGAAATTCTGCCTTCTGAATAGGAAGATGTAGGTAACACCAGACTGCAGATGAGCTGCATACAGGGCTGGACTGGGACAGAAAATTGGCCCGGGCATTTTGACTATTATAGGAAAAATCATAAAGCCTTTGAATGAAAATAAACACTGTTGTGACAGTGATGTTCACTGTTCTGATGGTATATATGCATCAATCTATCAATCGTTTGTTGTAAGATTCAGATAATTATTTTTTAAAAGCTCGACATTTTAAATGAGAATAAGAAAGAAAAGTATTTCTTTGTGCCCCCCTCTCCCTGTTAATGCCCTACATGCCCCCCTGGCCACACTTTGCTAGACCCGCCCCTGCACAGTCACCAGCTGTCAGCTGCTTAGAAAAGGATCCTGGTGTTATTTGTCTCTCAGAAACAGTTCATAACTTCAACTCATCCATGTCACCTAAAAGGTAAACCTGTTTCTCCATCACAGCTCTGATGATTCAGTAAGGACATCTCCTGTTTTCATCTTCATGTTTCCCTCTCACCAGATAACCAAACCATATCATGACCAGCAGGTTTACAGCTGTGGCTCCAGCAAACATCAGCTGATACTAGAAATTAATATTAAATAAATTCTAACAACAGCTGATCAAGCTTAAACGTGCTGCTGTTGTTTAGCGCGACATCCGCTGGTTTCCTCTTTCGGCGCAAAGTGGGCGATAAACAAACAAGAGAGACGATCAGCTGATCATTGATCAGTTTCATGGTTGAAGTAGAAATGGGAGAGGGAGGGGGGAGAATGAGAGAAGAAGAGGCAGCTGTGCAGCAAAGACAGAATAACTCCAGCTTTGTGCCTTTTTCATTGCAGCTGAATTACGGGACAAACTGTTCCTTTTCACTTCAATAAGAAACGCGTAATATTTTCTCTGAATACCAGACGGGACGGTTGGCAACTCTAATAACTTATGAACAAAATAAAGTTCAACATCATTAACTTCATAGCATCACCCAGCTGTATAGAAACTCCGTCATGCTAGCTAGTAGCAGTACGGAAAAGGTCAGAATAACGAAAATAAACTCCACCTAAACTTGGTTCATATCTGACCCAGAGAGACTGCAGGTCATAACTTCTTACCTGAGCTTCAGTTCACACTTGGACCGGCGGCCGCCTCGGGTCTCTTTTCCTTCATCCACCTGCTGGCCTCCACCACTTGCTAACGTTACTGAATCTGTGGAAGCTCCGTGATAGCCACCACACGAAGTAACGAGTAACGACCCTATCTAAATCCCAGTAACGAGTAACGCGTTCCTGATTTTGGCATAATAACTAGTTACCGTGCTCGTTACCACAATAATAACGTAGTTACTGTAACGCGTTACTTAATAACGCGTTAGTCCCAACACTGCTTGTATGTGAGGAGCAGGATTTTGAATTCAATTCTGGATTTAACAGGAAGCCAATGAAGGGAAGCCAAAACAGGAGCAATATGCTCTCTCTTTCTAGTCCCTGTCAGGACTCTTGCTGCAGCATTTTGGATTAGCTGAAGGCTTTTCAGTGAGTTTTTTGGACATCCTGATAATAATGAATTACAGTCATCCAGCCTGGAAGTAATAAATGCATGAACTAGTTTTTCAGCGTCACTCTGAGACAGGATATTCCAAATTTTAGAGATGTTGCGCAAATGGAAGAAAGCAGTCTTACAAATTTGTTTAATATGTGCATTGAAGGACATATCCTGGTCAAAAATGACTCCAAGGTTCCTCACAGCATTACTGGTGGCCAAGGTAATGCCATCCAGAGTAAGAATCTGGTTAGATACCATATTTCTAAGATTTTCAGGGCCGAGTACAATAACCTCAGTTTTATCTGAATTAAGAAGCAGAAAGTTAGCGGCCATCCAGGACTTTATGTCTTTAAGACATTCCTGCACTTTAACTAATTGGTGTGTGTTATCTGGCTTCATGGACAGATAGAGCTGCGTGTCATCTGCATAGCAGTGAAAATGTATGCTATGTCTTCTAATGATGCTGCCTAAGGGAAGCTTGTATAATGTAAACAGAATTGGTCCTAGCACTGAACCCTGTGGAACTCCATAATTAACCTCAGTGTGTGAAGAGGATCAGTGATGAATAGTAAGATGTTATGGCTTTGCGGAGGGCTTTCTTATAAAGCAGCAAACTATTTCTCCAGGCTGAATGATGATCCTCTAAATTTGTGACACGCCATTTCCTTTCCAGATTACAAGTCATCTGCTTTAGGGTACGTGTTTGAGAATTATACCACGGAGTCAGGTACTTCTGATTAGAGACCTTAGTTTTCACTGGAGCTACAGTATCCAGAGTCGTACATAGTGAGGAGGTGAAATTATTAATAAGATAATCGACCTCTGTTGGGGTAGCGTTCAGATAGCTGCTCTGCTCTGTGTTGGTACAGGGCATTGAAGATGATAACAGTGGGTAAATTATATTCTTAAACTTAGTTACAGCGCTTTCAGAAAGACATCTGCTTTGATAAAGTCTACTTTATCAAAGTAGATGTCTGTAAGTAATGAACAAAGAACAGTTACAACTCAAATACTCAGATACTCAAATACCAAGTGTATTAGGGGGGTCATAGGGGGTCATATGATTGTTGGGTTTTCTCTGTATCTATTATTGTACGATCTACTATTCAATAAAAAGCGCCTTGAGGCGACCGTTGTTGTGATTTGGCGCTATATAAATAAAATAGAATAGGATAGAATAGAATACAATTGAAAATTCTAGTTACAGTAATAAAGTTAGTTTGTTACTTCCCACCTCTGGAAACACCCTGACACGGGAGCATAAGTAATGAACAAAGAACAGTTACAACTCAAATACTCAGATACTCAAATACCAAGTGTTGATGCTAAAGAACTGTAGCCAATGGGAAGTTCAAATCCTGCAATTTGAACAAATGGTATTTTTCAGGGCACCAAGATCTTGGCTCCATTGCACTCTGTTCTACATGATGAGTCTATGTGGGAAACTCCACATTCCTTCAACCCTCAACACTTTCTGGACCAGGATGGAAAATTTAGGAAGAGGGAGGCCTTCATTCCCTTTTCTGCAGGTTAGTCATCAGTTGCAATCTGTTAGGATGCCTGGGTCGTTGACCCAGGGGTTTTGAGTTTATTATATTATTTATACTTTCTAGTTTTTGGTTTCTTTCAGTTCTGTCTTATGGTTTATGTCTCTGTCTTCTTTAGTTGCTCTGTCTCCCCTATCACCTGCATCCCCTTGTCTAGTTCGCGTCTATGTGTATCCTAGTTCCTATATCCCCGTGTTCAGTCAGTGTTTGTGTCTGCCCTGGTCCCACGTCTCTGTTCCCTTTGTAGTGCCTGCATGTGAGTCTGTGTCTTTGTTCAGTCTGTGTTATGTGTTTCCTGTTTTACTTTGAAGGTCTCTGTCTTTTCTCAGTGTGTTCAGGTTACGCTTCTTTGGTCTCGTCAGTTCTGATTTGCCCCAGCTGTGTTTCCCTCCTGTTACTCATTTCCTGATTGCTCCCTCTGTGTATTTAAGCCCTGTGTTTCTTAGTGTCTGTGTCGCGATCTACCGTTTATTTTGCTGTGTGTTTTGTCAATCCGCCGGTGTTAGTTTATTTTTGACCTTTTTCCCCCAGTTATGTTATGTTTGAGTTCAGCATTAAAGCTGTTTTGGTTTAAGTTCTGTCTCCGGAGTCTGCACCTTGGGTCCTATTCCTGTCTGCACACAGCCACACCTAACACAATCCTTTAAAACTCTGGTAAATGCTGTTTTAGGCAGAAGTTTAAAAAATGCTACATGTTGCTGCTTATGGTCAACTTTTTGTATATGTAACATTTTATTTTGATTATTTGTAGCATAATCATATTTACACTACTCAATACAGTGATAAAGTAGATACAGATTAGCAGATACTCTGCTGCTTGTTCCTTGCATTAAATTGTGTGCTTTTAAATGTTCTTGTGCTTTATTTGTTGATCTAAATGAATACATAACTGTTATAAGCTGTGATTAGCGTGGAAACCCTGTAAATTATGTATTTAAAACATGTAGTCTTGTGTATTCTCAGGTAAGCGTGTGTGTCTTGGGGAGCAGCTGGCCAGGATGGAGTTATTCCTGTTTTTCACCTCCCTGCTGCAGAAGTTTTCAGTTACTGCACCTGCTGGAGAGAAACCCAGTCTGGACTTCATTTTGGGAGCCACACGCAGTCCCAAACCTTATCGTCTGTGTGCTGTGCCACGTTAGAGCACGAGTTATCCTTAGCTGAGCATGTCTGTTTCTCTGCGCTCTCAATTACTGTCTTCTGCTATTGTTTTTGATGCAATGCATAAAGAATATCTGCTTTACTGTTCTCTCTGTCTATCTCTAGCGCTCTAGTGTAAGTAATTAATAAGTAATATATATTTTAAATTGAATTTGAACGTATTTTAATTTTGCACGATTTTTCTGAATAAATATGGACTCACAAATAAAATAATCCTGATGCAATAAAATCCACAGACCATTACCTCTCAAGGGAATCACCAAAACGTCGTACTTATGATATTTTCTCTGCACATTGGATTTGTTGAACCTGTAAATAATTTATTTAGAGATTATTACACACATAAAATACTTTTTTCAAATGATCACTTACCAAAAGAATGAAAATCTGAAAATAATAGCAGAAAACCAGCAAATCTTCACACAAGTCCATCTTTGAGATGATGGACTTTTGAAATTTTCTTCTTTTATCTATATAATTTTTTAAATGGTTCTCCGTGAGAGAAGTTAAACAGCTGAGATGCCTTCCTCACCTGTATAACTACTGGTCAGTGCACCTTATTGTCCTTCCTTGTCTATGGAGATTCAGTACAGCATCTTGTAACTATTTTTTCTTACTGATACTTTGTTTATGCTTTTGTTGTTGAATCTCACGTGTAAAGGAGATTTCAATCTCAATAAATTACTTCATAAAAATACCCATTTGCTATTAGAAAAGGATACTTTTTTTAAACGAACTGCCTTTGCATTCAGTTATGTGAAAAAGAAACGTTTCACAGGACACTGCAGTACTTTAAAAAACAAAAACTATCTTTAGCAACAGTAACTTTAAATATTTTCATTCTGTATGACTTGTCTCTCACATAGTTGTAGAGAAATGTTGGCCCACTTTTAATAACTCTTTGTCATCTTCCATCCCAGACAGTAAGCAGACAGAAGCAAATCATCATGTCCCACTAGCTACAAGTGCTATGTTGATAATAGAATAGAATAGAATAGAATAGATCTATGTACAATGAGATTGAAAGAAACTTCTGCCCAGTGGAAACATGCAAAAAAAAAAAAGAAAAAAGAAAAGGTAGAAGTGCACAGTTCTCCGGTGCTAAGTACATACTCAAGAATAAATATGGATTTTATATATACAGTAATATATAACATTGCACATGTTACATATTGCAAAGTGATTAGGATTATGACTGGATTCAACTTTATTGTCATTACACAGCTATGAATACAGGGTAACGAAATACAGTTTGCATCTAATAAGAAGTGCAAGAGTAGTAAGTGCAATAAGAGCAGATTACATACAGATATGTTAAGCAAATATACAGATGTACTACAGGCAGATGTACGGATATACTAATATATACAGATAAGGGTACTACAGTGGCTTGCAAAGGTATTCACCCCCCTTGAACTTTTCCACATTTTGTCACATTACAGCCACAAACATGAATCAATTTTATTGGAATTCCACGTGAAAGACCAATACAAAGTGGTGTACACCTTATCCCTGACCTGTCTGGTGTGTTCTTTGGACTTCATGGTGTTGTTTCTCCCAATATTCTCTTAGACAACCTCTGAGGCCGTCATGATCATGGTCCCTGAGAGGGATAAGGGGTTATGGATGGAGAATTAGTGTGGATGGAAGCAGCAGGGGACTGAGTTCAGTAGGGTGACAGCTGTGGGGAAGAAGCTGTTCCTAAACCTGCTGGTTTTAGTCTGTAGGGTCCTGTAGAGTCTTCCAGAGGGGAGGAGCTGGAAGAGTTTATTGGCAGGATGAGAGGAGTCCCTGAGAATGAAGTGTGCTCGGCGTAGACATCTCTTCTTGTGGACATCCTCAATGGCAGGAACATGAGGGAAAGAGGAACAGGTGGCAAGACAGCTGGAACTAATTGGGCAAGACAAGGAAGTAAAGCACAATACAATAACATGAGACAAAACCTTCAAAGTAAAAAAAGAAATCCACAGACTAAACCTAGAGGCACAATGCTAACACGGAACAGTGGGAACACAGAACCAAAACCTAAGAACTAACTAAGACACATCAAGAAATCAAAGAGTAATAATACCAAAAAGGAAAAGACTGCGTCGCCGACCCAAGACCGTGACAAAAGAAATAACTGGGAACAACCATATTACAATCCTCTGTAATGCACATTGAACCTTTAGGGCCTTCTAAATCTAACTAATGCAAATAAATCACACTGAGGTTTCTTTACACTGAGAGATTTCTTTGTGTTAAAGTTTGCACTTTGCTCACGGTTCAGCATGAGGTGGGACTGCAGCGCTATCAGTGATTCAGGTTACAAGTTAACCTGTGACCTGTTCTCAGGATGTATCTAGTCAGAGATAGATCATTAGTCATAGTTGTTCTGTGTATATGTTCCTATTAAGTGGATTTAAGATTTATGTCAAGTTTAAAGCTAAGGCATTTGGAGGATTTATTTAATGGTTCCACAATATGACTTACCCCAGACAGGCTGTTGTCACAGAAGAGCAAACATGTCCTCTTGTGTTCAAAGTTGACCATGAAAAGTTGAACCTTGACATACCTGGACATGTCTGCTGTTCACTTGTAGCAGGAGAGTTGAATAGAAGATATGGAGTCGATATACAATCTTCTCTGCTTGGAGTGGATAGATGGCAGGAGTATTTTAATATTTTTGACTGTTTTTCTACTGTTGACAGATATTCTGAAGAACAGAGTGCCAAAAAACTTTCCTCCTGGACCCTGGGCTCTTCCTTTCATTGGTGACCTTCATTGTATCCAGTCTACCAGACTTCACGTGCAGTTGACAGAAGTATGAGTCCTTACCAAAATAAAAAATAAAGGTATTACATTTGAGGTTTCAAAAACCTTCATTCAACCAGACAGATTTCACCTGCAGCTGACTAACTAGTAATAAAACAAGAAAACTAATGTGAAAGGAAACAAACATGTGAAATGAATCACTGGAGTGCAAGGAGGCATAATTTACACTGGAGTAGACAGAGTTGTTATTTAGCTTGCATGAGGCTTGAAGCAACTATATAATGATTAAGGCTTTATTTAGCAAACTTTTACTGGCTTGTGCAAGCCCTACATACAGGGTCAATAACAAGTAAAAATATTAATCTATAAAATGGAATCGTCAACCTGGAAAAACAAATCTAGCACAATTCATAAATTAAATGGACCCTAAAATATACTGCATTAGGATTGTAATATTTTAGTTTATAGACATAAAATTAGTTAATCTGTAACATTTTAATCAATTACATTCAGCAATGCACTAATTCCAATTTCTCAAAAGTTAATTTTTGAAATATTTGTGTAATGGGTTCTGTGATAGTAATTTGGGTTCTTCTTTTGAAGTTTGGACTGTTTGCTTAACCAAATACGCGTTATATGTATAATGTACTTGTACGTGCTTGTAAATAGTTATTTATTTTTCTTTCTATTCAAATATTTTTAACAAGTGAAATTATCACGACAAAAAGGTTAATTATTTTTAGTCGCATTCCTATGTGTATATTTGGCTTCAATCAACCTAACAGGTTGTAGCCTACTATGACTAAATTTTAGCAGTGCTGATATTTAGTAAACAAAAAACAGCAACAAGTATTGATTGTAGAAATGATAAATATAAATAGCCTCCTCAGAATGTATCTTGTTCCAAAAACAACAATATGCCGTCTGTGTTCAGTTTGCAGAGAAATATGGAAACATTTTCAGCCATTTTCAGGAGAGAAACTCAGTCTGGACTTCATTTTGGGAGCCACACGCAGTCCCAAACCTTATCGTCTGTGTGCTGTGCCACGTTAGAGCATGAGTTATCCTAAACTGAGCATGTCTGTTTCTCTGCTCTCTCAATGACTGTCTTCTGCTATTATTTTCCGTTGTTTTTAAGTCAACTCCAGTGAAAACATTTCTTGAAAAAGGCAAAGCCCTGTGGCTGTTTGGGAACTAAGGATGCTGGTATTTTACAAAATAAAAAAAACAGAACATCCACCAGCTAGCAATATTCACACATGGCTTGGAAAGTAACGATAAAAAGATCTCTACCAAATTTACTTTTTTCATATATTCCACCTCTAAGTTTCAGGATGGCTGCTAGGTTTTGTGTAACAAGCATAGGAACAAATGAAGTGTGGACATAAGCTCCTCAGTGGAGGCCCCAACCATGTTACATAAGACTGAGGACATCTTGGGAATTCCAATGTAAATAACAAGTCAGGAGGTTGAGCTCTTCCAGCTGGTTACTATGGAGCTGATTGTAAATTGAAGCTTCAAACTTCAAAATGTATTTAGCTCCAAACTTCTTAAAAGTCTGCTTTGATATTGCTTTTCAAGTCACAGATATTTGCAGAGTTTTTAATGTAAATCTAAATGTAACATAAACATGTTAAGTATATGTGCCAGTTCTAAATATTATTGGTTAAATCTAAATGTTATGGGAAACAAATTTGCAGTATTAACAACCCATTCATTCCCATTTGAGTGTTTCAATACAGCTGGATGATGCAAAAGACTAAAGTACACAAATAGCAATTTGGGGGGCGCTAGCCAAGAAGTTTGCTCAACTGTCGGCCTCAATGTAATAGCAGGAATACACAAACCTGCAAACAAATTGTTGTATAGAGATTAATTATTGGGCAGCATTTAATGACTGACAAACGACTCTGTTACTTTAACTTCCCCTTGTTCAGTTCAACTTGCTTTCCCCCTTTTTTTAAAATATGTGGCAGGATGAATGTTATCCCTCGGTCCAACCCACTTTCAGCCTGGCCCATTAGGGGGCGCTGGTATAAATAGTGGCCATTTGAGTGTCTCTGCATTGCTTGCCTGTGATCTCCTTTTTGGTCACCTGACTTCCTCGGGGTGGTAGAGATCGTTTGTGGGTTACTCCTCTAAAGTCTCCATCGCGGCTGGTCGTAGCTATAGAAGCCTCCTCTGAGCTATTCTGCTTACGTTCTGTGACCCGGCTTACTTGGTACGTAATCAACTTTTGTTACGCTCTCTGCCTTCTATTGTTCTTTTATAGTAATTATTTATTATGTTTCGCAGGAAGTGTGGGCCTTAGTTTTGCGCCAAGTTACGTGAACTGAAGTGCTGCTGTTTTGCCTTGCTGTGCTTTTACCGTCTGTTCCCGTTGTGAGAATTCTTCCCTGCTGCTGTCAGCTTTTACAGTGGACGTCGGCGTGGACAACGGCCATATGCATGCCGGTTATCGGAGTCAGCTGGCGTGCATATTAATTGACTGTTAACTTATCGTCGTGTGGACGGCAAGTTGGAGCAGTACGGTGATTCCGTTTGCTCCAGATTTTAGAGTTTTATCCAGATTGTATGTTGTTTTATTGCTTTTGATTTGTAGTTTGGAATTTTGTTACACCACTGGTGGGAGGCCCTTTTTCTAGCTGTAGATCACCAGTGTGGTCCTGCAGTTGGGTTATCCCCCGGTGCTACACATTAGTTTGTTGTAATATATTAAAATTTTCTTTGTTTCTTTTTATTCAGATGCGGAGTGCCGACGTGGAGGAGACTAGGGTGCCTTGGTGGTGGGATCCCTTGAGTGTACACACCTGCCTTGTTTAGTTTATTAGTGTGAGTGTGTGTGATAGTCTGTTGCACTTGTGTTTTGGGTGTGTTTTCTTTCTTTAGTTTGTGTGTGGCATCCCTGCCCCTCCACTGGTAAGCCTCAGCTCTGAATACCTTTTTAAGCATATTTGTATTTGAATATTTATGATTGTGCTTTTATATGGTGTTTTAAATAATTATTAATAAATTGTGAATTTGTTGATCATTGAACATCGTCTCTGGACTGAGTATAGCGAACCTAAGTGCCTTTCTGGTGATTTAGTGTTACTTTCAGTATTCTCTGGGTGAAATTCCCAGGGTGGCGTTGTCTTTTTAAAACTGCAAAGAGTATTTACTTTATACCCCATCCTCGTCTCGCCACAAACTTGGCGTTGTTGTCGACAGGATATACTCTTTAAAACAGAGACGTGTGTTCTTCTTTTTTTGTTTGGTGTAACGTAAATTGTTTTTTTTATTATTTTTGTACAGAATAAAGGCAAAGCAGCAGCTACTTTGGTGTGGGATTTCACAGCTGTGTTACAGAGATGGAGGAAGAGTTACAGGAACTCAGGGACTTGATCGCGCAGCTGAAAGCAGACAATGAGAGGCTGCGTCAGGAGAGGGCTGTTGGGTCAGGTACTAGTGCTACACCTTCTACTTCAACTGCATCATCTGTTAACCCCCCAACGGCTGGTGTCTCTGTAGCAGAGAGACTAGTTTTTGTGCCCCGTGACAGAAAGTGCCCTATGTTTAGAGGAAAATCAGGTATAGGGTTGAATGAATGGTTGGAGGAAATAGAAGGTTGTGCTAGAGCACGTCATTTGTCTTTGGCTGATAAAGCATTTTTCCTGTTTGACCACCTAGAAGGGGAAGCACGTGAGGAGATCAAATATCGCTCTAGTGCAGAGAGGACTGATCCTGCTAAGATAATCACTATATTGCAAGAACTGTATGGCTGTTCAGACTCCTATGTAGCATTGCAGGAAGCTTTCTTCTCTAGAAAACAGCAGGAAAGTGAGACACTGCAAGAGTTTTCCCTCGCTCTCTTGGGTCTTATGGAAAAAGTTAAATCGAGTGCCCCCAATGGTATGCCCAATGCTGACGTTTTATTAAGAGATCAATTTGTTGAACAGGTCTTAGATAGTACCTTGCGGCGGGAGTTAAAGCAGCTAGTAAGGAGGCAGCCAACGCTGACATTGCTGGAGATTAGAGGGGAAGCTATTAGGTGGGAACGTGAAGGGTTGCCTAGTGGCGTTAGGCATAGAAGCAGTTCTGTCCCTTCTGTTTATGGCATTCAGTATGGGGTCCATAGCGGTCCCTCAGGAATAGCTCAGTCTACCCATTTGTCTGAGATGAGCGAGATGAAGGAATTGTTAAAGCGCCAGCAGGAGCAACTTAATCAGCTCACTCAGAGCATTGCTCGATTGCAGGGCCCCCATCGAATGCCTCGCTCAGGACGGGGCGATTCCATTATATGCCGTCGTTGTCAGCAACCTGGACATTTTGCTCGGGAGTGTGATGGGGAACGCGTTCCTCGTTCCCGGCCTCCTTCGCAGGCCCCTCTGCATAATCGCAGGCACTCTCCTTTAAATACGGCTTCGGAAAACTAGCACCCTCCGTATTGCCGAGCCACAGTTCGGGTGGGGTGTCTATTGGCTCAAGGGTTGTTTCTAATGGTCCAGAGGCAGTCTCGAAATTAATTTCATCCTGTCCTCATATAGATGTGGACATGGGCGGTATAAAAGTACCTTGTTTGGTTGATACAGGGTCCATGGTCTCTACCATTACTGAAAGTTTTTTTCGCCAGCATTTTGAGTCCTGGGGTCAAGAGCGTCTCCAAGCTTGTCATTGGTTGCAGCTTAAAGCGGCTAATGGGTTGTCCATTCCTTACCTTGGCTATATCGAGCTAAGTGTAGAGCTCTGTGACAAGTTTCTTCCACAGTGTGGCGTGTTGGTCGTTAAAGATCCTCCAGGTGCAGGACCTTCCACGGTTCCGGGTGTATTGGGGATGAATGTCATTCGGAAGTGTTACCACGAGCTTTTTGGGCAACACGGTGAAGCATTGTTTAGTTTGGGCTTTGTCACCGAGGCCCCTAAACCCCTTGTGCAGGCGCTGCAAAAGTGCCATGATGTTAGTATAAGAGCCCCACTGGATTTGTCTGGCCATGTGAGAGTGAGGGGTAAGCGAGCATGTTGCATTCCGGGTGGTGTAATGAAAGTAGTGGCCGCCACCTGTTCGGAGCAATATTCAGGTGCCACCGTGTTATTTGAACCTAATGATGTTAACTTGCCTGCTGGACTTTTAGCGTCCCCTGCATTGGTTCGAGTGGTTAGAGGTACTGCATACATACCAGTTGTTAATGTAGGGACCACGGCGGTCTTGCTTCACCCCAGGACCGTTATAGGGACCCTGGAAGATGTTCATGTGGTCAGTTTGCCCGCTGGTGTGACAGAAATACCCCCTAACGTAGCCACAATGGCATCTCACACCGCCACTCCTACTGTGCAGGATCAGATGGAAGGGATTGATTTGTCTAAACTGTCAGCAGAGGAACAGGGACAGGTGAGGTCTCTCCTTAAGAAATACAGCTCTGTCTTTTCTGCTCATGATACTGATTTGGGTTGCACTAACTTGATCTCCCATGACATTCCACTCTTAGACGATATCCCTGTGCGGCAGCGTTACAGGCGCATCCCCCCTTCAGAGTACGAGGTTGTGAAAGAGCATATTAACCAGTTGTTAGGGGCCAAGGTGATTAGAGAGAGTAGCAGCCCCTATGCTTCTCCCATTGTGCTCGTTAAGAAGAAGGATGGCAGCCCGCGCATGTGTGTTGATTATCGGCAACTGAACAACAAGACAAGGAAAGATGCATTCCCCCTGCCGCGCATTGAAGAATCCTTAGATGCGCTGACTGGTGCCCGTTGGTTTTCCACCATGGATTTAGCAAGTGGCTATAATCAGGTCCCAGTTACGGAAGAGGATAGGCCCAAGACTGCCTTCTGTACTCCTTTCGGCCTATTTGAATGGAACCGAATGCCATTTGGGCTCTGTAATGCCCCTAGCACCTTCCAGAGACTAATGCAACGCCTTTTCGGTGATCAACAGTGCCAGTCTCTGCTTCTCTATCTTGATGACATTGTAATCTTTTCATCAACAGTATCGCAACATCTTGAGCGGCTGGATGTGGTGCTAGGTCGGCTTCAGCAGGAAGGTTTAAAAGCCAAGCTTGCCAAATGTGCCTTTTTCCAGCGGGAGGTTCGCTACCTAGGCCATGTCATCTCCGATCAAGGTGTCTCTACGGACCCTAGCAAGGTGGAAGTGGTGGCTAACTGGCAGCCTCCTAAGACTGTTTCGGAACTACGCTCCTTCCTTGGGTTTGCCAGCTATTATCGCCGTTTTGTGGAGGGTTTTGCCAAGTTGGCGGCACCTCTGCATAGACTGGTGGCAGAGTGGGGAGGCAGAAAATCAAAGAAGAGGTCAGAGCATGGTGTCGCGGAGAACTGGACTGCAGAGTGTGCTCAAAGTTTTGAGGCATTAAAGACTAAGCTGACGACAGCACCAGTGCTGGCTTATGCAGATTTCTCTTTGCCTTTTATTTTAGAAGTGGATGCCAGCCATGCCGGCCTAGGGGCAGTGCTTTCCCAGGAGCAGGGAGGTAAAGTGAGGCCAATAGCCTATGCCAGTCGGGGTTTGAGGCCCCCTGAGCGCAATATGCTAAATTATAGCTCCATGAAGCTGGAGTTTTTGGCACTTAAGTGGGCCATGACTGAGAAATTTAGAGAGTACTTGTTGGGCCACAAGTGTATTGTTTACACCGACAACAATCCTCTTAGTCACTTGTCTTCTGCTAAACTTGGGGCTACTGAACAGCGCTGGGCAGCTCAGCTCGCTTCGTTTGACTTTGACTTAAAGTACAGGTCAGGAAGGAGTAATAAGAATGCAGACGCTTTATCTCGCCAGCATCCACCTGATCCTCAGGAGATTAAAGCCATGGTTCCTGGTACAGCCTTGCCTGGACCTCTTCAACAAGCCTTGCGGCTGGGACCAGCTGAGGTATCACAAGCTGCCATTACAGTTTTGCCCCATCTCACTACTCCTGATCTTCATACCCTCCAACAGGTCGACTCAGTGATAAAAGAGATCTTGGTGTTCTGGAGGCGGAAGCAGCGACCCAGCTTTGAGGAGCGGCAGCAGCTTGCTCCACCTGCTCTAGTGCTGCTACGACAATGGGATCGTCTGATTGAAAGGGAAGGAGTTCTGTATCGTCAGGTTCATCGCCCTGACGGTGCCGAGGTGGTACTTCAGCTTTTGCTGCCTAGTGCACTGATTGAGCAGGTGTTGACTCATGTTCATCAGGACCATGGCCATCAAGGGGTGGAAAGGACCCTAGCGCTTCTCCGCTCACGGTGCTACTGGCCCGGTATGTCTGCTGAGGTAGCTCGTTGGTGTCAGAGATGCGAACGTTGCCAAGTTGCAAAAGACACCCAACCAGCAGCTCAAAGTTTCATGGGACATTTGTTGGCTTCTCGACCAAATGAAATCTTGGCCATTGATTACACCTTGCTCGAACCTTCCCGGAATGGGCTGGAGAACGTTTTGGTGATGACTGATGTTTTCAGCAAGTATACATTGGCTGTCCCCACTCGTGACCAACGTGCTGCTACAGTGGCCCAGGTTCTCGTGACTGAGTGGTTTTCGAAGTTTGGTGTACCAGCGCGTATCCATTCCGATCAGGGTCGTAACTTTGAAAGCTCCCTGATCCAGCAGCTCTGCAGGTTTTATGGTATCGAGAAGTCCCACACTACTCCTTATCATCCGGCTGGAAATGGTCAGTGTGAACGTTTTAATAGGACTTTGCACAATTTGTTGCGGACCCTGCCAGTATCCAGAAAAAGAGACTGGAATGTATGTTTGCCCCAGTTACTCTACTGTTATAATACCACTCCCCATCAGGCTACTGGGGAAACCCCATTCTTATTGATGTTTGGGCAAGAACCCAGGTTGCCAGTGGACTTTCTGTTGGGCAGAGTACCGGACCCCATCAGTGGAGATGTGCACGAGTGGATTCAGGAGCATCAAGCCCGGCTACAGGTTGTACATGAAGGAGCCAAGGAACGATTGCAATTGGCTGCCGACCGCAGAAAGAGGCACCATGATAAAAAGGTGAAAGAGGCACCATTGAACAATGGCCAGTTGGTGTTCCTGCGCGATCTGAGTGGAAGAGGGAGATGTAAAATCCAAGATAAATGGAAACCCGTGGTATATAGAATCCTGAAGGCACCTAAAGGAGGTGGGGCAGTATATACCATTGCACCTGCAGATGATCCCAGCAGTGTGAAGCATGTTCATCGTACCTTGTTGAAGGCTGTGATAACGGCAGCCACACCATCAGAAGGGCCTGCTCCAAGCAGTAGCCCACGTGGCCCAGAAATATCCTCCCCAGAACCAGGACATGACTCATCAAGTGACAGTGACCTGTTATTCCTGAGCGTAGGAGCTCCTCAAGTAAATGTTTCACCATCTTACAGCCCAGTGGCAGTGATTCCAAGTAGCCCTGAGTTGTTGCTCCGGCCAGAAGACCGAACTTCCGATGTCCCAGCCACTTGTACAGTTACTCCGAGTGTAGCACCAGTTCCATCTAGCTCTCTTCCTGCTCCCTCTACGAGTTCTGATACAAGAAATGTGGTGGTGCGAAAAACAACCCGGTCCACAGCTGGCCAGCATTCAAACATCCATCATCTCCCAAGACCAACAGGGGAGGTGGCACAAGGGGCTGCTAACTCTATTTCTGAGCCTAGGGTACATGCTGTCTCTGCATTTTTTAGGCCTTGGGACTAATCTGGGTGTCTTTGTAATTCATCGTCGGGGCGACGATGCAAGAAGGAGGGGTAGAATGTGGCAGGATGAATGTTATCCCTCGGTCCAACCCACTTTCAGCCTGGCCCATTAGGGGGCGCTGGTATAAATAGTGGCCATTTGAGTGTCTCTGCATTGCTTGCCTGTGATCTCCTTTTTGGTCACCTGACTTCCTCGGGGTGGTAGAGATCGTTTGTGGGTTACTCCTCTAAAGTCTCCATCGCGGCTGGTCGTAGCTATAGAAGCCTCCTCTGAGCTATTCTGCTTACGTTCTGTGACCCGGCTTACTTGGTACGTAATCAACTTTTGTTACGCTCTCTGCCTTCTATTGTTCTTTTATAGTAATTATTTATTATGTTTCGCAGGAAGTGTGGGCCTTAGTTTTGCGCCAAGTTACGTGAACTGAAGTGCTGCTGTTTTGCCTTGCTGTGCTTTTACCGTCTGTTCCCGTTGTGAGAATTCTTCCCTGCTGCTGTCAGCTTTTACAGTGGACGTCGGCGTGGACAACGGCCATATGCATGCCGGTTATCGGAGTCAGCTGGCGTGCATATTAATTGACTGTTAACTTATCGTCGTGTGGACGGCAAGTTGGAGCAGTACGGTGATTCCGTTTGCTCCAGATTTTAGAGTTTTATCCAGATTGTATGTTGTTTTATTGCTTTTGATTTGTAGTTTGGAATTTTGTTACACCACTGGTGGGAGGCCCTTTTTCTAGCTGTAGATCACCAGTGTGGTCCTGCAGTTGGGTTATCCCCCGGTGCTACACATTAGTTTGTTGTAATATATTAAAATTTTCTTTGTTTCTTTTTATTCAGATGCGGAGTGCCGACGTGGAGGAGACTAGGGTGCCTTGGTGGTGGGATCCCTTGAGTGTACACACCTGCCTTGTTTAGTTTATTAGTGTGTGTGTGATAGTCTGTTGCACTTGTGTTTTGGGTGTGTTTTCTTTCTTTAGTTTGTGTGTGGCATCCCTGCCCCTCCACTGGTAAGCCTCAGCTCTGAATACCTTTTTAAGCATATTTGTATTTGAATATTTATGATTGTGCTTTTATATGGTGTTTTAAATAATTATTAATAAATTGTGAATTTGTTGATCATTGAACATCGTCTCTGGACTGAGTATAGCGAACCTAAGTGCCTTTCTGGTGATTTAGTGTTACTTTCAGTATTCTCTGGGTGAAATTCCCAGGGTGGCGTTGTCTTTTTAAAACTGCAAAGAGTATTTACTTTATACCCCATCCTCGTCTCGCCACAATACATTTTAAACAATTAATCACTATTCTCTTAAGTCAGTGTATAAAAGCGATCCATTTGAATAAAAGGCACACCGATATCTTTGTTAACTGTATCATTTTAAATAATTTTTCTTTAAAGTTCTCCTCATTATTCTTCCCACATTCCAAACCAAATTAGGAGTCGGGTTTCAAGATAAGGTGCCAGTGCCTTTAACCTACTGGGCGGTTTAAACGTTTCACACACTGAGTGTGTTGTTTTCTTTGGCTCTGAATATGTTATGTAATTATGGCAAGAACCCAAAGGTCGACAGAAGAAGAATACCAACTACTGTAAACCATAAAGGCCAGTAGAGGTCTGAAATATACTGCTCAAAAACTGATCGTGCTTAAATCACAAATGAGATCTTTGTGAATGAAATATTTAATAAATATATTACGTAATTTTTTGAGAAAAAAAAACCAAAGTAGACAGTCAGTGAAAAACAAAGCCATAAGCTTTCTAAATTTAACTAAAAGGTAAAAGTTTTATTTCTCGGGTGTTTTCTTAATTAATAAATGTACGAAAACAATAATCCTACACTGAAAACACACCGTGTGTCTAAGACCTGAAACAAGCACTGTTACCTGTGTTCCTCCTAAACGTAGCCCTAAATTTTCCTAACTTCATACACTGTTACAACTCCGATTTTTCTTAACCACCTGGTACAGGTGTAACAGTTGTAACAGAGTGTCTTAGAGATGTAGTGTAATTTTACATTGGTTAAGTCTTATTAACCACGCGCTTTTATTTTGAAAGCGTCTTTCCACGTCCTCTGGTAATAAAACAATCATCGTCACATTTGCAGATATAGCCCATATCAACAAGCGACAGCCTAACTAAGCGAAGACATGGAGACATTATACAGCCTTCTTGGCTCAGAGTGGATAGACGGCAGGAGCATTTTAATCTTTTTGTTTGTTCTTCTGCTTACGACTGAAGTTTTGAAGAACAGAGTGCCAAAAAACTTTCCTCCCGGACCGAGGGCTCTGCCTTTCATTGGAAATCTTCATCGCATCAGACCTGATAGAATTCATCTGCAGTTTGCAGAGGTATACATACTGCTACTGCTACTACTAATTTTTATTAATAAAATGTCATGTTATAAAAATAAAGTGCCCCAGGCATTAAAAGTGGTATTACACCGAATTAAGACACGTAGGATACGGTGAACAAGTGGGTCTTCAACTTAGCTTTAAAAACCTCCACAGAGCATGCGTTGAAGGAGGTTGTTCTACAAAAATAGGACAAGAAAAGAAAAAGCACGCTCTCCAATAGTCTTTTTTCTGGCTTTAGGAACATGTAGAAGGCCAGAATCCTGACATATGACCTCTTTATTGGACAAGAGTGTAACTATCAATAACCTTACAAATATCAATTTCATTTTGTACAAATCTGGCCTACTGTCTGAAGTTTGTGTGGTTTTCCATCTGAGCAGATGAAGCTTTCTGCACCATCTTTTCAACATCCTAATTTGTTTATGTGCTAAACAGAAATAATTTCCTTTCTTGTTGCTAAAAACTCATTCTGAAGTATGCTTTCACTAACTCAGAGGGTATAACAAACGTGGCAGTTTGTCGTGAAACAACTACTGTAATCTCCACATTTTGACTTTTTCCTCTATATAGACTTTTTGACTTTTCCCCCAGAAACATAATTTCGCCTTTTTTCAAAGAACAGTATTTTGACTTTTTTCTCAAAATACATTCTTGATCTTATTCTCAAAATGATCAACAGTATTTTTTTTCTCGCCCTAATACTCATAGAACGCAACCATTATCATGAGTTACTAGTGGGCTGGAAAGTAATAAACAAACAGACAGTGCATTTATAAAGCAAGTAAATTGCTTTTAATTGCTTTTGAAATGTGCAATAGAGCACAACAGTCACAGAGTTTAACATTGTCTTAAATATTTTCTTATATAAAATGCCTACCTATGGTATGAATAAAGTTTTTGTTATCTTGTCTTTTTGGTTATTTATTGAGAGAAAGGGACGTTGCTGTATGTGAAGCTGTATTTTATTCAGAAGAAGCTGTATTAATATTGGCTTTCTTAAGAGGAAATAGCCAAAATTATGAAGCGGTCACCCAAATGAGGCAGATCCCAACCCAACACTAAACAGAATCTTCTGTTCATGTTCAGTTTGCAGAGAAACATGGAAACATATTCAGCCTTCGATTCTTTGGTCAAAGAACTGTGATCATTAATGGCTACAAGCTTGTCAAAGAAGCCCTAATCCAACGAGGAGAAGACTTCATGGATCGCCCCAGCCTACCAATGTTTGAAGAATTGATTGGGAATAAAGGTGATAATTTTACTTAAAAAGTTTTTTAAAAGTTTTAATAAGACCAGCATCACTAGCCTGTCACCTTTTTAGCAATGTTAAAACTTAAGTCAATATGTTTTTGACTTTGATTTTAAGTTACTTTGCGTCTAACGCAGTTTTGTTTTTCCAAAAGGTCTTGTGGGTTCAAATGGTTATCCATGGAAGCAACAGAGGAGATTTGCTCTTCATACACTCAGAAACTTTGGTCTGGGCAAGAAGACCCTGGAGTTATCCATCCAGCAGGAGTGCCAGTATCTCACAGAGGCTTTTGCAGATCACCAAGGCACACACAGACACACAAACACATTAAACTCACACTTTTTATGATGACACAGTAATAATACTTTTTTTTTTTTTATCTTCGTTAATAATAACCATTAATGGTTAATATGGATATATCCTTTTACTTTACCCCAAACTTCTGCATGACAACGTAAACCCACACATTACTACATAAGACTCTAAATCCAACTATTCAAACAGTCATACTGAAACACACAACAACTTCCTACGTTTTAAACTTAAACATAAGTCCATGTAAAATTTGTTTTAAAGTATCTAAAATTCATTAATATAAGTTTACTCAAATTTTTTGTCTAATGGCCTCTTTCAGGAAATCCTTTTAATACCCAGTCACTGTTAACCAATGCTGTGTCCAACATCATTTGCTGTCTGGTGTTTGGGAATCGATTTGAGTACACTGACAAGCAGTTTCAGTCAATTCTGCAGCTCTTCAATGAGATAGTGTGCTTGCAGGGAACCATGTGGGCACAGGTGAAACTCTTTTACATACTGTAGTTGTTGTTTGACTCAGGATTCATACAGAACATATATAAAACCACTTTAACTGAACTTTTTTGTGCAGCCCAAGCTGTTTTTGCAAACGGAGCAGTTAGTGGAGCATAACTATTGTGCATATTAGACTCCACCAACGCTCTGCCTTTTCTCAGATTCTGTCACTGATATCCAAAAGCAGAAATATTTCAATGTTGAGTTCATTTAAAAACAGTGGAGGAAGAAAGTTACATATTTTGAAATCTGGTGCAATGTAAAACTGATATTAATTGCAAATAAAGTGCACTTTAAAATTGTGTTTAAATGAATTTGCTTGGTTACTTTTCATTACTGTCTATCACAGTTTAAGCCTACTTTTGTCCAATTTGAGCTACTTAACAGTAACATATTGGTTATTCTGTTTACTTCTAGTAGGTTGCCATGGGTAGTTGATAAGTGAACTGCAGGGACACCATGTGATGTAATATCTTTGAAAGCTAACTGTTTCCAGGGTGTCAGATGCTTTATTGGCTGTCTTCCTGTTCTGTAGATTTACAACACATTACCCTGGCTGATGAGGTGGCTGCCTGGACCTCACCAAAAAATATTCACTATAACCCAAAAGATAATTGACTTTGTAGAAGTCAAGATCAAAGAACACAGAGAAAACTTCAACCCATCATCACCAAGAGACTACATTGATGCTTTTCTCTTAGAAATGGGGGAGGTAAGTGTTTTCAAAATGTGTTCTTGTTCATTTACATTTTTTAATGAAACATGTTTCCCACTTCTGGCTTTTGTCACTCTGATAGAAAGAGGACGAAGACTCTGGTTTTAGTCTCAGCAATTTGTGCATTTGCACCCTGGACTTGTTTGGTGCTGGAACTGAAACCACTACAACTACTTTACACTGGGGACTGCTATACATGATCTACTACCCTGACATTCAAGGTGTGTGTATGAACAATATTAATCCTGAATACACACTTGTGACCATCTTTCTATTAGTTTTTTTCAGGGATTTCTCACAGATCTTTCTTATGTTGGGAGAGAAAGATGTGTAAATTTCCCCCCTGGTTATCTAAGCAGCATAAACATCAGTTACTTTTTTAATAGTGCGAAATTGCAACAACAGCCACCAGTTTGTTTTCCCACTATGTGCAGAAAAAGTCCAGGCTGAGATCGATGCTGTGATCGGTTCATCCAGACAACCGTCTATGACTGACAGAGAAAACATGCCATATACTGATGCGGTCATCCATGAGATCCAGAGAATGGGCAACATCATTCCCCTCAATGTGGCCCATGTTGCAAACAGGGAAACGATAGTGGATAAGTACACAATCCCAAAGGTACACAAAGCAATTGTGAAGAGAAATTTTATAGCACTTTTGCATTTTCCTTTTTTTTTTCAGATAGATTTTGAATTAAAAACTAGGAAAGCCGTCCTTTTATTGTCTAATGCCAGGATTCTCAAAGTTGGTTGACTGAAATAAAGTTTTGTTTTGAATTCCAGAACATCCTAAACCTGTTGTGTTAAGTTAAACAAGCCTATATGTCACGTGAGAACACTGTAACTTCCATAAAAAGCTGCCCCAACTTCACCACAAAATGCAGAAAATATATCCAGTAAAATGTGTTAGAAAATAAAAGCTAGAGCAAGAGTGAGAATGGGACACAAATGAGATGGACTGAGATGCTGAGACATCCCAAAATATACTTGGGGCCTAAACATTAAACACAGTATGAATATAGTTAGTTTCAATTCAATTTTATTTAGATATCACCAAATCACAATAACTGTCACCTTGGGGTGCTGATTATTGTTAAAGTCCAACAATCAACATTATGCACTCCATACTGTACAGTAATGCCACTGTTTTGCACATGTCTCAACTCTGTATATTTTTACATATTTTATTTATTGACTCTATTTAATTTGTATAATATGTGTATACACACACACACACACACACACACACACACACGTAGAAAAACATTTAGTATACACATCCAGAAATTTTTTTTTTTTTTTTTGCATATACTATTATATATTGTACATATATTTATTAGTTTCAGATTTAGCCATTCGTATATTTTGCCTGTTTATGTTATTGTATTTCGCACAACTCTGTTGCTTGTGAAGCTCGCACACAAGAATTTCACTCGCATGTGCTGTACCAATGTACCTGCACATGTGATGTGACAATAAAAAGTGATTTGATTTGATTTGATTTGATCAGATGGCTCCTTTTAGGGAATTACTTGGGAACAGTAGGAAGGAAAAACTACCTTTAAACAAGAAGAAACCTGCAGCAAAACCAGCTTCAGGGAAGGGCAGCCATCTGCTGTGACCAGACGAGGGGTGAGGGGAGGAGAAAGGAACAAAAAGACACACTGTGGAAGAGAGCCAGACATTAATAATAACTAATGATTAAATACAAAGAAATGGATGAACACATAGAGAATGAAAAAAGAAAGGGAAGGGGAAGGATTTTAAATTTAATTCTAGATTTAACTGGAAGCCAATGAAGAGAAGTGAATATGAATGAAATCTGTTCTGTCTTTCTAGTCCCTGTCAGAGCTCTTACTGCAGCATTTTGGATCAATGCTCACTGAAGGGTTTTCAGTGAGCATTTATAGTGACCTGGCACTAATGAATAGTCTACTGTAGAAGTAATAAATGCACAAACAATTAGCAATACCAGAAACATGTATGACAAACTGACTAGCACAAACGCTAAAGAGACACAAATAAATAACGCTTCTAACTGGCTGTATTTTCTCAGGGTACAATGATCATACCTGCTCTACACTCGGTCTTAAATGACGAGACAATGTGGGAAACTCCAAACTCCTTCAACCCTCAACACTTTCTCGACCAGGATGGTAAATTCAAGAGGAGAGAGGCCTTCCTTCCTTTTTCTACAGGTTAGTCAGTTGTTGCAGTTCCTCAAAATCCAGTTAAAGGATGTTTCAAGCCAAGTGTTTTAAGAAGGCAAGATTAATAAAGTAGTATGTCTTGCCATTAATTGTTTGACTTAGCAGCCATTTACAGTTACAGCCTTAACTTTGGTAGGGGATCGGTCTGTTAATGGTATCTCTGTTAAGTTCCACAGCTGCAGCAATAATCTGTGATCAAAGTGATTAACTTCTAAATTGTGTGAATAAAACTTGTGTCTCATTGTGTACTCAGGCAAGCGCTCATGTCTTGGAGAACAGCTGGCCCGGATGGAGTTATTCTTGTTTTTTACCTCCCTCCTTCAGAGGTTTTCATTCTCTGCACCTGCTGGAGAGCAGCCCAGTCTGGAGTTCAAGTTAGGAGCCACTCGCAGTCCCAAACCTTACCGCCTCTGTGCCGTGCCACGTTAAACCACCAGTTCTTGTAAACCGAGGGCATATCTTTCTCAGTACAATGAATCACAACTAATCACTGTCTTCCATTATTATTACACTGTCTTCCAGCTAATCTATTATATTCTATTATATTTGTTGTAATGAATGATGATCTCCTATATTACAATTTTAGAATAATGCCAGTTGTGATTTTTTTGTCCTCTCTGTATTAAAGGACTGTTTTCAAATATGCAGTAAATACATTCTCTTCCAACTCTCTTAAAGTCTTTTCCAAACCACATTAAATTTGTCAGACCTACCAGACTCAATGTGCTTAAATAAATCACACTGTCATTAGGATTTGTGTTTAAGGTCACAATATAGTTTCAGAATCGGGTGTGACGGGTGGGAGTACAGTTAGTTTCAGTGCTGTTTATCAGTTTGAGAGTGCATGATGTAATCGGGATACTTCAAATGGGTTTTGTGAAAATAAAATTTCAATAAACACTTTACTCTTTATTTAAAGGCTTTCAGAGTCACTTGTTGTCTTCATGAATAAAACACCACATTCTGGCATGTGAAGAAGTAAAGAACTTTTCTTGGGTGTAAATCAAACCTTTGCCTTTGCACACAAAGAAAATTCTGAGGTGTTCTTTATCTTCACATGTGCATGATATAAAATAACCAGTGAGAGAATGTCACCACGTCTAAAGTAACCATGGTGAGGCAAATATTTAAATCCTTAAGTGAAAGCACTATTACCACACAAATACTATTAGTGACCAATAATTCAGCAATCTTAAGATTATAAACAAAGGATAATTATAGGCTGGATGTGAACCGCATTGCTGGCTGGAGCTTTTGTGTGGAATCTGCCTGTTCTTTGTACAGTCACACAATGGGACACACCTCTAAAAGTGGTTGAAAACAGCAAGTTTCAGATTGGTGACAGTAAAATTGTGAGATTAAGAGGACTGAGGTACAACTGGAGCAGGTTGAGAGGTTGAATGGGTGCATTGGAGGCTTCAACCCCTAAACTGGGAGAGTGCATTCAGCAGATTACAGGTTCTGAAGTTCAACTTCTGAAGTCTCTGTTGAGAAAAAATCAAGTTCTATGAACATCTACAGAAACTAAGGGATCTGGTTAAACCACCATTACAGCCAGTGAAGGTTTTACTATGCTAATATGCGCTTTTCAAAGAGAAATCTGTGTTACTATATTGCTTTTTGGCCATTGGACCCCTCTGCAGCAGCTGCAGGTATAACAAGAGAGCACTGAGCACTGTTTTCACAACCTAGCATGCCCCAGCTGCATGCTTACCGCATGCATTTGGTACCAAACCTCAGATCTGTTGTGCTGGCGCAGTTAAGAGTGTTATCCCATCCCTGACACATCTGACGAATAAGCGGAGTAAACGTTCTCACGTGTTTTGTAATGAAGCATTTGGTTTCTCTTTTTTCTCTTTGTGAAAAGAAACCAAAGCTCGAGGGGGAGTTAACAAATCGATCAACTGATTGTTACCTGTAAACGAACTACAGGTCAGCACAAACAACTGAAGACATGGAGACATTATACAGTGTCCTCGGGTTAGAGTGGATAGACTTCAGCAGCATTTTCTTATTCCTGTGTGTTTTTCTGCTCCTGACTGATTTTTTAAAGAACAGAGTGCCGAGAAATTTTCCTCCTGGACCCTGGGCACTTCCTTTCATCGGCGATCTTCATCGCATCAGACCTAGTAGACTTCACCTGCAGTTCGCAGAGGTATGACACTATACATAAGAATAATATGTTATATTAAACAAATTGCTGACAGGTTAAAGTAACACTCTAGTTTGACCGCTTTTAAAATACACATTTATTGTTTTCATTAGAGGATTAAACTTAAAGATTTTATGCTAAGTTTAGAGTTTAAGATGAAGACACCAGGCCTGCCCAATAAAGTCGCTCTGCCTCATTAACTGAATTGTACTGATACACTTTAAGTTACACTAATCAAATGTGCAAGTTATATTTTGTTATTCGATTCGCAATAGCTTTGTGCTTCTGTAGGTCAGACTGTTCATTCAGCAGTTCATGGAGCTGGTTTTATAACATTACCGACAATGAAATAATGTCACTCCTGCTTTGCTTTTGCAATCAAACACAAACATTTTTGCATTTCTCTGCGGTATGAGTGTGCTATGCGTGTGTAGTTCTAAATCTGCATAGCGTGTTTAAGTGTATGGAGGGCTTGGAGTGTCAATAAATACATTATTAAATATTTAATTAAATGTATCATTAATGAATTAAAATGTTAAATATTTAAATAACAAAAATATTATTAATTAATACAAAAAATAATTAAAAATGAATGAGTTATTAAATTCTTTAAATGATGATACTCGATTTTTAAGTAATTCTTTATATATGTAATTATTTTCAAATATATATTTTTACATATTTATCATGTTGGCAATCACCTTGCAGCATGTAAAAATGACCTTGGATTTAGCCTTAAGCATCATTTCATTTTCATTTCAGAACTGTAGCATGTTATTTATATCCATAAAAGGCAGGGGCGGCTCTAGAAGGGTGGCATGGGGTGGCAAGTGCCACCCTAAAATGATCCCTTGCCACCCCAAGTGCCACCCCAGTTTTGCATATGACGGTGTTGTTTATTAAAATAAGATAGCATTAACAGTTTTTATCGTAGTTACAGTCAACAGTGAATATAAATGCTAAAACTGAATATATTGGATAGTGTTCCACCCCTGCACCATTAACAAATGGTTCAGCCCATAGCAGGACCAGCTTTTTTCTTGTTTTCAGTAGCAAGCCATGCTTATGATTGTGCCAGAGCACATTTTAAACAACACCATGGGAATTTTGGATTTTACACAGGTGGTTGGATGTTACACTCTGGAAATGGAAGGAAGGTGAGTGTTATTAACCCTCCGTGGTCCACGGACACGCTGCACCTCCAAATCACATGACTATTTTAAGCTGACATAGCAAAAAGCTGCAGCCATGCTGAGTCTCTATTTCAGCCCACATTGAAAGTTCGGACTTTAAAGTTTTTACATTTTAATTACAGGCCAGTAAATCCAGAGTTATGATAATATATATAAGCCATGCTTTTTTTCTAAATACTGTCGTTACGTTTTTGTGTGTGTGTGTTTTAAGCATTTTCTAAGGACAGCGCGAAAACGGTGTCATGGTCCTGGGCCATGTGGGCCCAGTATTCTTAGTTTTCATGTATTTTTGTATTTTGTTCTTTATTTAGGCCATGCTTCCTGGGTTGATCTGTTACGTTGTTCCTTATGTGTTTTCCCTTCGTGACTCTTACCCCCTGTGTGCCCCTCTGTGTATTTATGAGCCCTCGTCTCTCTTTGTGCTTTATTCTATGTTTTCCCCAGCCCGTTATGTCTGCGTTCTCCCCGTGCTCTCTCTCCTCCTGTTTGAACCTCTGTGTACTTCCTGCTTTACTTTGCCCATCTCCCATCAGTGTTACGTTCACTCCTGCCGTGTCTTGTTATGATTATCAGTGTCACCTGTGTTCCCCGTGTGCATCCACTTCCCCTGATCATCCCTCATGTGTATTTAGTCTCTGTGTTTCGTACAGTCTGTGTCGCGTCGTCTGTGTTCTCACCTCCATGTTTTCACGGTCAGTCCTTGCAGTGATCATCATAGTCTGAGTTTTCTTAGTTTGTCGCAGTATTAGTTTTCCCAGTTTAGTTATAATCTAGTCACGCCATCCCTGCTTTGTTTGTGCACTTTGTCTTCAGCCATAATAAAGGCTCGCTTTCTGTTAAGTCCACTCCCGTCTACTCACTTGTGTATGCACCTGGGTCCATCACACACACCACCGCACGGCCTGTCTCTGCAGACCGTGACAAACGGTAAAGAAAGGGAAAAAAACACCTCTTTCCTATCGGTGGAAAAATGTACCATGTCGACCAATTTAAAAAAAAAAAAGTCAACATGTGGGATTTGGTTGTTTGGGAAGAGGGAAAAGTTTTGGGAATGACGGTAACGGCAGCGAGACAGAGCGAGTGAGGGAGAGTTTTTAGATGTGGGAGATTTGTGACGTTTAGTGTGGAGTGTATACTTAGTGTATTGTGTTGTCTTGTGTAGCTGTTCTGTTGTGTAGTCGTTTTGTTTTGTGTGTCAGTGAGGGCACTAATGAATGTCACTAAGGCACATTTGCAATGTAAACACTGTCACTAAGTAGAAAACCAGCAGAGTGATACACCTCCTGTTGTCAGGCCTGCAGGTTTATCCCTGTGCTGTTCTCCTCTGTCTTTTGGTGGACAAACTTTTTTTTTATTGGCACACATCATTTGTGGAGCATCTTATTGCAACACCTGATTGTTCTCTTACTTTAATTTTAGTAATATTTTTAAATGGTTGTAGAAAATGAAAAAAACAAACGGCAGGTGTATTGGCTGCATTTTTAGATAAATAGTTGTATATGTTTACAAAATGAACAATAAATGAACAATTTATATTTGCATTTCAAGTTATAAAAATTTACTCAACATGTCTGTGGGGTTTTTTTACAGTAAAAAATACTACTAGGATTTTAAGTTCTTTCTGTGATTTCAGATCAGTAATAGTACTATTAATAGTAATAATAGTACTAATGCAGTATGTCAGTGAAAAAAACAACTAAATTCAGTTGAGCTGAAAAGAATGATACCAAACAAGGCAAGGGGGAAAAAATAAAATGAAACAATTTGAGGGTGAAATACAAACCGAAACTCAAAAGGAGTCAAAAATGGCCGGTTGTATTTCAGACCTCAGTGGGTTAATCCAACAAATCATGAAAAATTAGGTTTAAATTTTTGTTCATGACAGTGCAGATTTCTGACATTTTGTGTAATTTAAGCTGTAACAATGTGATTGTTTTCTAACAAAAAACTGTGTGAAACTTAAGTTAGACTTGTGTTTGTAAATGAACCACCCCATGTTGTGTAGCTTTCTGGATTTTATACTTATTGGGCTACATATTTATTTATTATACAGGCTATACAGTACATAACATCAAAACTCACATGTTTTATGTAACTTAAGTGTGTAATTATGTGGACTACAGACAATAATTAAGTTATAGACTATATTTATTTGAAAAATGTGTATACTTACTGCATTTGAATCATTTTAACCATATGTAACCATCTGCATATGTGTTTGGGGGGAAAAAAAGGCTTTGATTTTGCCACCCCCATTTGATTTCTTTGCCACCCTAAGAAAATTTCTCTAGATCCGCCCCTGATAAAAGGTGAATTATAAATGCCTTGCAACCACCTGGCAGTGGGTTAAAAAAAAAGATCAAATAAACAACATCTACCACCAGTGTGATTAGGATATTGTAAATTCCTGCAATAATACAGAGAAAACCCCAGCAACCATCAAGCACATGGCAACAAACTGCATTTTAGCAGAACGAAATCTCAAGCAGCACCAGGCTCGGGGACGGGTAACTATCTGCCGCGACTGGTTTGGGGTGAGGGGATGGAAACAGTACGAAAACATAGCGTGCAAGAGAGTCAGAGATGAATAAAAACGAATGTTTAAATGCAAAGCGATGTATAAAAACACAGTTGTCATCCTCACTAACACACCTGTCCACTTTCTGTGTTCAGTTTGCAGAGAAATATGGAAAAATTTTCAGCCTTCGACTCTTTGGTGGAAGAGTTGTGGTCCTTAATGGCTATAAGCTTTTGAGAGAAGCGCTGGTACAACAAGGAGAAGATTTCACAGATCGTCCCGCAGTACCCATATTTGAAGACTTATTTGGGAATAATGGTGTTTTTTTTCTTTTCCTTTTTTCCCCCAAAAGAATCTCATTAGCAGCAATTAGACCAGCAGCATCAGTGTGTGTGTGTGTGTGTGTGTCCAAAGGTCTTGTGATGTCAAATGGGTATCAGTGGAAGCAGCAGAGGAGATTCACTCTTCATACACTCAGAAACTTTGGTCTGGGGAAGAAGACCCTGGACTTTTCCATCCAGCAGGAGTGCCAGTATCTCACAGAGGCCTTTGCGGATCATCAAGGCACACACAAACACACGCACACACACTTAGAAATTGCACAAACATCATTACGCAACAAGCCTTTTACTGCCTCGTATTCTCATTGTCTCTTTATTCTACAGGAAAGCCTGTTAATGCCCAGCCACTGTTAAACAACGCCGTGTCAAACATCATCTGTTGTTTGGTATTTGGGGATCGATTTGAGTACACTGATGAGCAGTATCAGTCTATTCTTAATAACTTTACCGAGATAGTACGTTTACAGGGAACCACAGTGGCACAGGTAACCTCCTTTAAAAAGGCAACAACATTTATTAATCTTATTACATCACAACATGTCCTAAATACATGTCATATATAGTTAAGTAACAAACATCACCTTATTGAATTCAAATGTCTTGATCTAAAATTTATTTTTTTTACTGAACATCCATAATTGGAAAGTGTGTTAGTAATTATCTAGATTAACCTTTAATTTCAGTGGTCACTGAAACATAAACTGAGTGTATAGAATCACCAAACTGAAATGGTTTGTTGACTTTGCTCCAAAATAAGGTTTTGAAAGATTTAATTTTTCCCTGGATGTTAGACTTCCTTCAATATCTTTGGATCTGTGGGATTCCCCAACACATGTTAATTCAGGATCCTTTTAGTACCACATAGAAATACACAAGTAGAAATGTCACAGTTGTTACCAGGCCATCATATAATTTGGTAACTGTCTTTCTGTTCTGTAGATGTACAACACAATGCCCTGGTTGGTGAAGTGGCTGCCTGGACCTCATCAGAAGATATTAACTTTAAAACGACACATAACTGATTTCATAAAAACGAAAATCAGAGAACACATAGAAAACTTTAACCCAGCATCACCGAGAGATTACATCGATGCCTTTCTCATAGAAATGGGAGAGGTGAGTGGTGTGCTGTGTTTTCCGTTTTGCATTTCAAATGAAATATGTCAACAGTTATTTATTCCTGTCTCTGCTAGAAGGAGGGCAGTGATTCAGTTTTTGATCACAGCAGTTTAAGTGCATGCACTATGGATCTGTTTTTTGCTGGAAGCGAAACTACAACCACTACTTTACACTGGGGACTACTTTACATGATCTTCTACCCTGACATACAAGGTGTGCATAATATCCACCATGCCTGCATACTGTGTAATCATCTTGCCATCACATATTGATTGCAGGTGGAATGAGAATTTTCTCCCCAGTTAACTGTGCAGCAGACAACACTCAGTTATTATGGCTTTTAAGTTTTTTTTAAGTCTCACTCATTTCAGTTTAGTTTTAGTTTTTTAGTTTATTTTCATCTTAAGCTTTATTTTTAAACTTGTTTCCTGTTTTCACTCCGCAGAGAGAGTCCAGGCTGAGATCGATGCTGTGATTGGTTCATCCAGACAGCCGTCTATGACTGACAGAGAAAACATGCCCTATACTGATGCGGTCATCCATGAGATCCAGAGAATGGGCAACATTATCCCCTTCAATGTGGCCCGCAGTGCAAGCAAGGACACTGCAATTGATAAGTACACAATCCCAAAGGTGCACAATCCACTAATAATTTTAGTGCCTTTTATTTTTCCAAGTCAGACTTTCTGGCTTAGCATTTTAAACCTCCAGGAACCAACCCAACCCCCCAAACATAAAAAGCAAATAAATACACAATACACAAATAAACGCCAAAACGAAACAAACAAACAAACAAACAAACGGACAAACTGTTGAAACAAGGTGATTACCACGTCCTTTCTAAGTATTCAGGAGATCCTACACTTGCTCTTCGACCTCAGCTTTGTTATTTGTCCATTTTGGACTGTTGTTGATACTTGATGATGCAAACATTGTTTATTTTTTTTGAAGTTGCACAAAGTTATAACTTTAATTAAGTAGCTGTTCACTCTAGTTCATACTAGTGTTTCAAGTATTGTATGGGAAGACAGAAATCATGTGTTTATGTGAGCTTGAACCTGTAGGTGAGTGAGTCTTTCGAATATTGTTCAGAAAATGATCTAAATTCCTGATAAATTAGATGCATTTATTATTAACTGTGGTTATTGGCTAAAATATATGGAAATGGGATATTTTGTGAGATTTAAATAAGAACAGAATGCAGTGATTTGTAAGTTTTATAAACCAACATGTAACAGAAATATATTAGAAAACATGTCAGATGTTTAAATTGAGATATTTTACTATTTCATAAAAACTATCAGCTTATTTTGAATCTGATTACAGAAACATGTCCTAAAAAGGTGGGATAGTAGAAGAGTCATGAAACAAAAAAATATCTAACAAATAAAACTCAAGACTGCCTAACAGCTAAATTCCTATATCAGAAAGGATGGGACATTTTCTCCAAAAAAGTCCAGCACCAGGTCTCCTCAGTTTGCAAATGAGTAAAAAAAATGAGTAAAAAGATGATATAGTACACAGTGGTAAACACGGTGTTGTCCCAATGAATTTTATTAGTTTAAATATCTGATATTTTCTCTTTCTTCTGATTTTATTTAATTTTTTTTATTTATTACACTTGTTACGACCTGTCTAGGGCCAGGCAATAACATGAGTGAGGCACTCGCTTCCTCCCCAAGACCCAAGCAGCCACAGCAAACAAATCCGTTTGTTATAATGTGATTTATTTACAATGTGGAAAAAAGGAACAACAAAACGGGAGTGTCAACACTTCAGGGTGAGCCAAGGCCAAAACAATAAACAAAACAAATCTACACAAATCCCGCACCCCTGCCCTTACCAAAACAAAACCCAAAAAATAAAGACAGAGTCTGAGCTCCTTAACTAATTCAAAACAGGAGAAAACGGGTGATCAAAAGAAACGGCAGCTCACCCCTACCCACTCCACTTCCACAACTTCTAAGCCGCACTGCAGCCAGCGGCTGCCACAGGTACACTGCTGGATCATGAGGAGAAACGCAAGGACCTCTCCCGCCATAGCACTCCAGTCTCCTTTTAATGGGCAGGTCCTCCAGCTGGGACCAGTCACGTCAGGGCGGTGTATCCACGCACCAATCGGAGCAGGGCCCTGGCACAGCTGAATTAACATAAAAAGATACATCACCTGCACAAAACAAACACATGAACATGCAAGTTCGTAACACACTTTTGATTATTTTACAATTTTAGCATCTCAGTTTTTTGTGTCATACTTCTTCAGGGCACCATAATCCTGGCTACACTTGACTCGGTCCTACATGATGAGTCAATGTGGGAAACTCCACACTCTTTCAACCCCGAACACTTTCTGGACCAGGATGGTAAATTTCGCAAGAGAGAGGCCTTCCTTCCATTTTCTGCAGGTTAGTTGGAAGTCAAAACCTTTTCTATTCTAAAAAGAGCAAAATGAAAAACCCATACTATGTCTTTCCTTGTAATCATCTTGCCACCACAATGTCTTTGTTTGTGCAATATTAATCTGTGATAAAAGTGACTATTTTATCTAACATAATAAAACTGTATGCTGTGTATTCTCAGGTAAGCGTGTGTGTATTGGGGAACAGCTGGCCAGGATGGAGTTATTCCTGTTCTTTGCCTCCCTCTTTCAGAGGTTTTCATTCTCTGCACCTGCTGGAGAGCAGCCCAGTCTGCAGTTCCAGCTGGGAGGGACTCGCTGTCCCCAACCTTACCGCCTCTGTGCTGTAACACGTTAAACCAGCAACTATGACAAAGTGAAAATGCCTGATTCTCAGCTTGATGAATCACTGTTTTATCACATTTATTATCTAATACAGTATCTACCCCTCTGTATTTTTCATATCTCATAGTGTGTGTAAAATGGGATTTGTCATTTTTGTTCTTGTCAGCCGGTATACCAGTTTTGATAAACTTTTACACAGTGAATCTTTTATATTCAAGTATACATTTTAATGTTAAACCAGCTAAAACTGAGATTAGTTTATCCTTTCATTCTGACATTAAAGCAAGTGAAAGCATGGACTGAGTCCCTTTGCTGGCTAACAATTTCATAGTATATGATACCTGCCTGTTCATTGCTTTTACAATTCTGAATTCTGTCATGTTATGATGAGAAAAGCTTGTTTCAAAGAAAACATTATAAAAATTTCCACTTTATATGAAGGCTTATAGAATACTTGACCTTAAACAAATAGTAACTCTGAAAATTTGTCTCTTCTGAAGCTTGACTTTTCATATCTCTATATCAGCATGTACCCAGTCAAAGTTTTTTGTTTTACCTGAACTGTGTTTGAAGTGAGAAAAATCTAGGGTGGCAAGGGATTCTTGAGTAAAAGTGTTATTGCCACATTTTAGAAATACTTCTCAAAACCAATAATTTAAGCTGTATTAAAATGAGCAGCAGGTGTGCCATGATGGTTGCAGTACCAAAAGAGTATCGAATACAGGGTATAAAGGACTTGATTTGCATCATGACTTCTTTGCTGTGGGGAGTGTTTGGGTGCAACTGGGCATCCAAATTGACACCATTAAGTTTAGGATTTTGGTGCAAGAAAGACCTCTGTACCTCGGGAGTATTGCTTCTGTTATTAGCTCAATAAGATGCAATACTTGAATGATCCTTTAGAAATTTGGAGTTCTGATTTTACAATTAGTTTTAAGATTTTATTGTGGACTTTTAAAGCCCTCTCTGAGCTTCCACCAAAGTGTATTTTAATCTGACATCGTACCTGGTCATAAGGTCCTCAGCCAAAACTCTGCTGGTCGTCCTATATTTTAGGTGAGAAACGATGTTACCAGGCTTTTTCTGTCAGGGAGCTGACAGCGAGATCACTTTTATCTTTTAAATTCCTCTTAAAGACAGATTTTTATAACCAGGCTTTTTCACGAGTTATTTTTATCATTTCTGTGTTTTGAGTTTTGAGTTATTTCTATGTTGTCTTTTCGCTTCATCAACTTTTTCATTTTTAATGTACTTTAATTTGATCATTCCTAATGAATTTAATTTATGCTGTCAGCATTCCTGTACATGTAAAAAGCCAAACCAAGGTCCTTTCCACCAGTTGGAGACAAGCTAACAAAAAAAAAGGAATGGTAGCCGAGTAGTACAAAACCCAGGGTGGTGATCATGAACATTTCTTTTATTTACAAAGAGCAGGATTGCAGGATTGCTCTCCCCCCGCTTCAGGACACCTACACCAGGAGATGCCGGTGCAGATACTGAAGGACCCGTCCCATCCTGGCAACAAACTGTTCCAACTTCTGCAATCTGGTAGAAGGTTCCGCATCATCCGGGCAAGGACAGAGAGACTCAAGAGGAGCTTCTATCCCCAAGCCACCCGGGCCCTAAACAAACACACACATCCGCCCTCTCACATCATCTATAATTGACTGAGACAGGACTCTCTTCCAGACACTCTAAACCAAGGCACAATGTACATTCCAAATTCCTTTAATTTTAAATATGTTTATATTGCCTATTCTGTAAAATAGTCAGATGTCTATTCATATTAATGTACAGAATTCACCTGCTTGCTGCTACTACTGCACATTCACCCAATGTATATAATATATATATATATATATATATATATATATATATATATATATATAGAGAGAGAGAGAGAGAGAGAGAGAGAGAGAGAGAGATAATGTTCTTCCTCTACCCCCCTCCCATTTCTGCACATGTCGAGGAGCGTGTCAGGCTACATTTCACTGTGTGTTATACTTGTATAACTATGCATGTGACAAATAAAGAACCTTGAACCTTGAACCTAAAAACAGGCCCAGGCCTTAAAAAACAACAACCAGAGATAGTCCAACATTATACACATAGGTGCAACAGTCTTAACACAAAGGTTCTAGGATTATGTCAGTAATAACCGGTTATGTCTCACTGAGAACGGCTTTTATTGGATTTAACGCCTCCTCTACATCTGGAACAGGTTCCACAAACAATTATTTCCTTCTGCCCTTGAATATTTTAATATTTTATGGCTATCACTGAATTCTCAACACATCAATAAGCAGAGGCACACCATTTGGGAGCATTCATGCATCTATAGTTAGGCAGTATACTGTATACTGCTACCTTGGAATATTATATAATGTGTATAAGTAGTACTGTTATTTCTAGTATTGTATTTCTTTGGGTCTCTTTCACAGCATGTCTTTGTCCTGTGTTCATCCCCTCAGCGGTCATGGCAGACGACCATCCCTCATGCTCGTTGACTGTCATTGAAAGGACTTAAATTGTGTAAATAAAGAAACGAAACTCAGCTGTGTTCTTGGAAGCTATATATTTTGTTTGTTTTTTGGCCCGTCCATGGTTGTGAAATGGTATGAAGTAATTGGACGTTGTTTACATACTGTATTTTTTCTTTAAAAAGTGGGTAGGCTGTGCTAGTGGCTTATATTTCTTTGTTTCACGCAGGAAATAAACACTTTTCGCTCAAACACTGATATTGACACTGGTGAAGTAATCTGTATTTAATTCGTGTAATAATGTTGCACATGCGAAAATACAACCCCTCCATTATCAGCTTTTATTTTGAAGTCCAGATGCGGGAACACGAGTCTTTCCTTCACCTTTGTGTTTAAGGACCCATTTGTCTGATCGCACTTTGTTTCGTGGTAGCAGCACAGTTAAAACACTACAGTAATCCAGCATTCAACATTAAGAACTTTAAATGGAGACATTATACAGTGTTCTTGGCTTTGAGTGGATAGATGGAAGGAGCATTTTAATATTTCTCTGTGTTTTCCTGCTGTTGAATAATATTTGGCAGAACAGAGTGCCGAAGAACTTCCCACCTGGACCGTGGGCTCTCCCGCTTCTCGGTGACATTCATCGCATCAGACCTGACAGAATACACCTGCAGTTCAGAGAGGTACGAGCCCTGGGCTTCATTCTTATCTTTGTATAATCAAACAAGACACACTCAGAGAATGCAAACCTCCACCCGGCAGTTCATTCTCTGGGTAGTATTTACTTTGAAGTGAATATTATTTTATTTTTACCATATTGATTTTTTTTGTTGTGGTCTTTTTAAAAGTACAGTAACGTTCACATGTGCTCTCAAGCACCAGACGTTTTGATCTCACCACGGTTGTATATAGGTACAGGAACACGGGCGTTCACCCCATGGAGGGTCACCGCTCCTCTCCAGCTCCGAAAAACAACAACCAGAAACCCCTCCCACACACTCATTGGCTTTTCCTGCAGCACAACCAAACCTCTCTTAAAGAAACAAAAGTGAATAGAGATAGTCAATAAGGTTGTCCGTTACAGTACTTACTGTAAGATGCAAGTGCAGATGGTAGTGCAGTAAAAATCAGATGAAGGTAGCATGGCAGAGACTTACTTTAATTACACAAACATTATGTAGGAGTAGGTAATGGAAAATAGGTATTGATTTTTGAAGAACTGCATATAATAATAAGCTTATTATGCAATATAAAACAACATTATGTTTCTAACTAACCATTCTCTTTCTCTTGATAAAACTTTTGTTAAAGATATAACACATTTTAGGGTCAAACTGAAAGGAAGACAGATGTAAAATCTAAAAGTGAGATCAGAGGTCAAATATGACAAGATATTTAGATTCAGATGTTAAAAATACATTTTATAATTGCGCTATCATGTTCACAAGCAGTGTATAATTGGATGTAATAGTTACTAAAATGACCTTTTACCTTTTTGAAGTAAAGCACAAGAAGTTCGGGCAAGCCCTTATTTAAAACTCTTGCAATCATTGACTCAGTGAACTTTATCTAAAGTTGCCTTTATTCACACAAGAGAGAAGCTTGGGTTCTACGAGATATAATATTAGTGAGGCAGCATTGCTCAATATTCTATTATCTGCAGTCACTACGGATGTAGAAGCAGTATTTATTCTCTGAGTACTGTTGAACCACAACATCTACCTGCTGTCTTTGTTCAGTTTGTAGAGAAATATGGAAACATTTTCACCATCAGAATCTTTGGTGGAAGAACCGTGGTCATTAATAGCTACAAGTTTGTGAAAGAAGCCCTGGTCCAACAAGGAGACGACTTAATAGATCGTCCCACCGTACCACTGTTTGAAGATTTATTTGGGAATGAAGGTTCTCTTTTTCTCTTTTTCATTAAAAATATATATATAGTTAGTGTTTAATACAGCCAAATCAGGGCTGTAAGCGAATGCTTGTTACATTCAGTGTAATTCGGTGTATTTGTGTGTTCAAAGGTCTTGTGATATCAAATGGTTACCCATGGAAGCAGCAGAGGAGATTTGCTCTTCATACACTCAGAAACTTTGGTCTGGGCAAGAAGACCCTGGAGTTATACATCCAGCAGGAGTGCCAGTATCTCTCAGAGGCTTTCACAGAACACCAAGGCATAAAAAACATCTGTGCTATTTTACTGTGAAAGAAATTGCATTTAAAGATCACCACCTTTCTCTGTGATAGAGCCTAAGTTATGAGGCTGATTGGTACAATTCAATAGAGTTTGCTTGCTTTGTTATGACACGGGGTCCTTCTACCCCGCATTTTCTGTCTTCTTTTGCAGGAAAGCCCTTTAATGTCCAGCTACTGATAAATAATGCTGTGTCGAATATCATCTGCTGTTTGGTGTTTGGGAATCGATTTGAGTACACTGATCAGCAGTACCAGTACATTCTTCATAACTTCAATGAAGTTATGCGCTTACAGGGAAGCATGTCGACACAGGTGAACCTCTTCCTACCGTGCTACATCATGCACAAATCATATTACATCACGATTTACAGAAAATACACAAGTTGCATTTTAGCGTCTTAAATAAATGTACTTTAATAATCTACTGTAACATCACAACTTTCTTAAGTCAATTTCAGTTTTAGTGGAGTGTGCATCCCGGAGTTATGTTTTTGGGAGAACAGTCTCCTGTCAAAATTTCTAATTCCAAATCAGTTGTGAGGAGCCAAAACAAAGACTGACTTAAAAAAAACACTAAAGGGCAGAGATGAGGTAACTAAGGCCTGGAAAATATAAAGCCCACAGAGATAAACAAAATCTCAGAGAATCAGCCTTCCTGACCTCAACCTATCTCATCAAAACAAAAAACAAACAAATGTTTGCTGAATTTGCCCTCAAATATTTTCCCTCTGGTTTATATTTCTACCATCAGCTTTGCTGCTGTGGAAATCTCTGTTAGATTTTAATCCAGAATTCTTTGAATGCACAGCCTCATATGTAGCGCACACAGACATATGAATGTTTATTCAGTCATTAAAATATGGTTTATTCTATCTTCCTATTGTGTAGATGTACAACATAATTCCCTGGCTGATGAAGTGGTTACCTGGACCTCATAAGACAATGTTCACTCTGACACAAGTGATAAAGGACTTCATAGATATCAGGATCAAAGACCACAAAGAAACCCTTAACCCAGCGTCACCGAGAGACTATATTGATGCCTTTCTTATAGAAATGGCAAAGGTGAGTGTTGTGCTCGATCTCCATCATGTTTGTTCATTTTGGTCTTGTAATGCAAACTGAAATATAAGATATTTTAATTTCTGCTGCTTGGACCGTTGATAGAACGAGGAGAACGATTCAAGTTTTTCTCTCAGTACCTTACACGCTTGCACCATGGACCTGTTTTTTGCTGGAACTGAAACTACTACCACTACTTTACGTTGGGGGTTGCTTTACATGATCTACTACCCTGATATACAAGGTATGTATGCAGTGTTGGGGAGTAACAGAATACATGTACCGCCATTACGTAATTAAAATACAAAATATGAGTAACTGTATTCTGTTACAGTCACCTTTTAAAAAGGTGGTATTCAGAATACAGTTACTTTGTTGAAATAAAGGGATTACACGGTGGTCTTTTCCTGTTTCATATTTTAGGCTATGCTCTCTCTATTTTTGGTAATTCCACGCTGGTGGAAACCCAAACAAGACATGCATTAAGAGGCTCAAATGCCTGTGTCTCAATTTCGTGTCTCATAATGACGTGAAGAAATATTTTTAAAAATGATTTAAATGAAGGCAACAGGCAAAGCGTTACAGGCATTGCCCTAAAGAATGTAGCCTAATGGGCACTGTAGTCCGTGCTGCTGCAGGGAGAACGGACGGCCATACCCGTTATCGTCTGTGAGCACGAGGGAGGCACAAAAAGGAAAGTCGAAAAGTGCGAGTTGTCACCGACCAGAAACGGGAGATGGAATCATGTAAATATAATAATACCCACTGCAGCCAAAAAGAGTGCTTGACGAGCCCAGTTGTAAGTAACCTATTAAGACTTCACTGTACACTGTGTTTGTGTTTTCCTCTGAAACAATAAGTTCAGTTGGAGCAGCCTTTCAACGCCTCTCTCTGTCTCTCGCTAGCAAAGTTGACCCAGACAACAGAGTAAAGCTAGTTTTCAGCTACGAGCCCGACACGGAACCCGACTTATTAGCCAGAAGTTCTTTTACTCGCAACTTCTATCATGATAAATGACCGATGTTAAGATACCAACGTTATCTTAACAGCCGCAAACCTGTTTTATATACATGCAAAATAGTTTTCTATACGAGATCGCTGCAAAAAGCGCAGCCTTACCTAATGTCCACCCTACTGTTTCTCATTTATATTAAGATTTAAAAATCTAGTTGGTATTGGTATGGCGAGTAACCTTCAGTAATAGTAGTAATAAATCACACAGCAATAGGACATTCATGTAGTTGTAAAAAAGCATGGTAATATATTAAGCAATCCAAAGTATTCAGAATGCGTTACTCTCATTGAGTAACGTAATTGAATACGTAATAAAATACATTTTGGGGCATGTATTCTGTAATCTGTAGTGGAATACATTTTAAAAGTAACCTTCCCAACACTGTATGTATGTAATACTCAACCGTATTGTGTATTTTGTCACGTCAGTCTTGTAGTGGTAAATGAACTGATTCACCCATTCACACAAACACTTTTTTTTCTATGCTTATTGGTGCTTTCTAACTAAAATTCATACACAGTCATTGGAGAGAAACTTGGGGTTAGTATCTTGCCCAAGGATACTTAGCGTGCAGACTCGGGCAGCCAGAAATCGAACCACCAACCTTCCAATCACCAGATGACAATCTTGTAATTTTGGGGGCATTTTTAGCATGCTTCAAATTTTTGTTTTGAGTTTGGATTCCATTAATTTCCAGAGTAGATCTAATTCTTTAACTTAGTTATTGTTTCCCAAAATGTGCAATTTCGTTCTTTTTTAATTTTTTTTAATAAAAGGGAAGTAGTTATCAGAAAACAAAAAGTCCAGCATATGTATTAAATATACAATATAAAAACAGCATTTTGTAAAGATTGACATTTATTTTGACTTTCCACCTTTTAATAGATATATGTTCGAATGTCTCGTTGCTTGTTGTGTTGACAAAAGTTAACAAATTCATTCAATGTCTTGTTCATGTTTCTATTTATATTTAGTAGTTTAATAAGTAGTCTAATAATCCAATATTGGTATTAATGACTTGGAATGTCTTTTTTTACACTCACTTTTAGCTTCTCATTTAGTGTTAGGTAACTGTAATAACCTTGATACACACTCTGATTGTGTCCTGTTTTCACTGTGCAGAGAGAGTTCAAGCTGAGATCGATGCTGTGGTCGGTTCGTCCAGACAGCCCTCTGTGAGTGACCGAGAAAACATGCCCTATACTGATGCTGTCATTCATGAGATTCAGAGAATGGCCAACATCATTCCTCTCAATGTGCTTCGTATGACAAACAAGGAAACTACAGTGGATAAATACACAATCCCAAAGGTACAGTTTAGCTTCAAAGGTCTTCAAAAGCAGTTTAGCCTATGACTGAGGGCAAAATTCCCCTTTAATAAAATGGAATTTCAATTACTTTTACTTGAAATTGAACTGCAATTACATTTACCGACAAATACTTAAAGGTATATACACTAGAATAAGGTGGTAACTAAAAAAGGAAATAATTTAAAAAAAAAATACTGTAAGTATATTTCAGTACACAGTGATATTTTGGTAAAATTTATCCTTTTCATAATAACACTCATCTCCCCAAAAATAAAATGCATTTATGATGTAAGATGGGGAAATATTGTTTGGTTTTCCTCAAAATTGTTAAGAAATTTTGTAGTCCTAAAAATTACTTATGTAATACTTTACTTTCTGTTAACCTTTATGAGTACCAATTTAGATGTTTTGTTTGTTAGTTTGTCTTTCAATTTTAGTATCTCGGTTCGTATGATTATTTTGTGCAGGGTACCATGATCGTGGCTACTCTGGACTCAGTCTTACATGATGAGTCAGTGTGGGAAACTCCGCACTCTTTCAACCCTCAACACTTTCTGGACAAGGATGGTAAATTTCGCAAGAGAGATGCTTTCCTTCCATTTTCTGCAGGTTTGTTGTACATTAAAGCCTCTTGTACTGATTTAGCCAAATGGCATGCATCCTTAGTTTGTTGCAGAAGTGTAGTAAACTCTGCAATATAGTGAATGTCTTGTAAATTGTTTGAATAAAACCCATTTCCTATTGTTTATTCTCAGGTAAGCGTGTGTGTCTTGGAGAACAGCTGGCCAGGATGGAGTTGTTTTTGTTTTTCACCTCCCTCCTTCAAAGGTTTTCTCTTTCGCCACCTGCTGGAGAGCAGCCCAGTCTGGAGTTCCAGTTGGGGGGCACGCGCTGCCCTAAACCTCACCGCCTCTGTGCTGTACCGCGTTAAGCCATCAGCTATGACAAACTGAAAACATCTGTTTTCCATCGCATTACCTGCTAAATAATTTCACCCTTACAGCATGAGTATCTTATCATTTTTATTTTTTCTTCTTCTCACCATGGAGACCATTCCCCTGAACCATTCAGTCTACTGTATTCAACAAGTAAAAGTGTAAAGGTTTACAATATTAAACTACAACTTTTTAAGAGATCTCATTTGACTGCCTATGCATAGAGTAGAGTTCTTGTTGGGTAGATAGCTTGTACTGGAAGGACTGTAAGGTGCTAGTTCAGGTTTGCAGCTACCACTCCCCGGAGTGTCGGCCAGAACACTGCTCAAGGCCCGGATGAATGTTCAGAAGGGAGACAATGAAGACACCGAGGATAGTGCAGACTCTTGTATTGACTTCACACAGTTGAAGGTAACAGAGGTTGTCAGAGGAGCAGGTATTGCATACAGGTTTAGGTGCGTGGGCATGGATGTGTGTGTGTGTGTGTGTGTGGTCTCTGCACGGAACAGAAAGAAAATGCTACATTACTAAAGTGTTCACAACAATATCTCCAGAGTACATCAACATAAACACAGGCAGGAAATAAACTAACATCCCCTTTAATACCATAGGCCATATATTACCCATGACTCACACGTAGACCCCCTGAGAGAGCTAACCAGGTACACAGCTATACCCAACCACACGGCAGGAAAGTTAGCTTAGCTTAGCTTAGCACCCGCTAGCGGCACAGACAGAAACATAATCATTTCCCCCCTAACCTTGGTTACAGTCCCAAACACATCTTATTATCACATCCTCACACATCACCAACTTACGTTGCTCATTAACGCACACTTCTCACGGGATAACCAATTCTCTGCCAGTAATCTGGAGCAGAAAAGCTCAGGTGCTTTGCCCACGTCTCTCCCTGGACATAGTCTCTCATACAAAGCGGTGGGGTGACCTCTACTGGCCACTCTAAAAACTACAGGTGAACTAACAACTGAACAGAATAAACCCATAACTACGGGGCCTTTTGTACAGCCGCCCCCAAATGTATGAAGTACATTTGCTCACAACAAAAGGCAATTTTACAAACAAAGTTACGGTGATTGTCCTTTGCCTTCGTCCGGGAGGGCAGGCAGCACCACCAGCCTCGCCACAGGTCGGGTGAAGGTCCGGTCCTTCACCTTGATGTCAGCAGACCTGATGTGCCCGTCGGGACTGGGGTGGACTTTGGAGATGCAGCCCACGAGCCAGGAAGCACGAGGCAGCTGAGGATCTACGATCATCACCACCGAACCTTCTGTGACATCTGCGGGGGATGACCGCCATTTCTGCCGAAGCTGCAGGCTTGGAAGGTACAGCCGGACGAATCGAGACCAGAAGTGGTCAGCCAGCACCTGGGAGTGCTTCCACCTCCGGCGACTCAGGAGCTCTTCTCTGGGGTAAGCCACTTGAGGAAGTGCTCCGTCAGGCCGCCCCATCAGAAAGCAGTTGGGGGTCACTGGATCAGGATCACTGATGTCAGACGGGACATAACCTAGTGGTTTGGAGTTCAAGATGCCCTCCACCTCCACAAGGACCGTGTGGAGGACCTCTTCTTGAAGGGGTTGGGATCCTACTGTAGTGTAGAGTGCCGTCTTGACAGACCTAATCTCCCGCTCCCACACTCCCCCGAAATGAGGAGCCGCTGGTGGATTGAAGTGGAAGACGATCTTATGGGGAGCCAGGAGCTTCTGCAGGTCAGAGGTCATGGCTGCAAAAGCTGCTTGCAGTTCCCTTTCTCCCCCACGGAAGTTGGTCCCTTGGTCTGAGTACAGCTCAGCTGGAGTTCCTCTCCTGGCAATGAAACGGCGAAGTGCCATTAGGAAGGCATCTGTATCGATGGAGGTTAGGACATCAAGGTGGACCGCTCTGATAGTTAGGCACTTAAAGATGATGCCCCACCTCTTCTCCACACGGCGCCCGATTTTGACCTCAAAGGGTCCAAAACAGTCCACGCCTGTCGAATAAAAGGCAGGTTTGTAAAGGCGGAGGCGCGCAACTGGCAGGTCCGCCATCTTGGGAACAGTTGGTCGAGCTCTCCATCTGCGGCACTCAAGACAGGTCCTTTGAAAACGCCTAACTGCTTCCCGGCCTCTCAGGATCCAATGAGTGCGCCGAATCTCCGCAAAGACCCTCTCTGGCCCTGGATGGCGCAGGCGACTGTCGACGTCCTGGATGAACAGGCAGGTGACTGGATGTGTCGGATCCAAAACTAAAGGATGGGAGCTGGTAAAGGCGAGATCTTCAGAGCGGCGAAGACGTCCACCTACACGGATGACCTCATTCTCGTGGTCGAACTCAGGGGATAGTGCAAGGAGACGACTGCTGCGACTGATGGATTTCCCCTGCTTAAGGAGTCGATACTCCTCAGGGAAGCTCTCCTGTTGAGCTTCTCTCAGGACATCCATCTCTGCTCGAACATAGTCATAAGCCGATGAAGTTCCACCGCCTCTGGCCGCCCCATGCAACTGCGTAATAGCCGCTTCCAGCAGCTGTGTCCAGGTGTCATATTTGCTGAAGTTCGAAGTGGCGGGGTCAAAGGTGGTAGAAAATCCACAAAAGGTCTCTTTACGGAGCTCAGATGGGCCTGGAGGCTCAGCCAGGGTGCCACTTGGCTCTGGAGGCCACTGTTCTGGACCTAGGAGCAGGAAAGGAGGCCCTTGACTCCATCTATTGGGTCTGGTGAGCTCGAGAAGGGACTTCCCCCGGGTTATATCATCTGCGGGGTTCTGGGCTGAGTCCACATAGCGCCAGGTGTGCGAGTGAGTTAATTCCTGGATCTCAGCCACGCGGGTGCCGACGAAGACCTTGAAGTGGCATGACTGGGACCTCAACCAGGTGAGTACAGTTGTGGAGTCAGACCACAGCACTATTCTCTTTATGTCCAGAGTGAGCTCATTTTTAAGGAGACGGGAAAGATGAGCTCCGGAGAGGGCACCACACAGCTCAAGTCTGGGCATGGAGAGAATGCGTTTAGGGGCAACACGGGAGCGAGCCATCAGGAAGGCTAGATGTGAGCTGCCATCACCTGTCACTGTTCTCATGTAGGCCACTGCTCTGCTCTGACGCATCACAGAATATGTGAATCTCTCTCTCACTAACTGACTCCGTGATGTGCTTTGGGAGATACGGGCGAGGAAGCAGGACTTGTGCAAGGAACGGCAATTCCTCTTCCCAGGTTTTCCACTGCTGGAGTAGTTCTGGCGGAAGCTGCGGGTCATCCCATCCCCTCTGCTGATCCCAAAGGTGCCTCACCAGCATCTTGGCTCGGGTGGTGTACGGTAGGATAAAGCCCAGTGGGTCGTATTGGCTTGCGAGAACCTTATAAATATTCCGCATAGTGGGGGCGCCATAACTGATTTTGCGGTGTCTGTAACCCAAGGTGTCCGTGGGAAAGTGCCAGCTAAGGCCCAGAGTTGGCTCAGAGGTGTCTGATTTGTCTTGAGTGAGCCAAAGTTCTGCACTTGTGGATCTGAGGTCTTCAGGTAGGTGGCCAATGGTGCTGGGTTCATTACTGGCCCACTGGCGAAGGACAAATCCAGCAGAAGACAGGAGGGCTCTTAGCCTGTCCACTAGGTCCCGGGCTTCTTCAGGGGTCGGCACGCTCTGGAGAAGGTTATCAACATAGAAGCACTGTCCCACAGAGTGACGTAGCGGATCATCTCCTTCCGTGTGGTCCCTGGCGTGGCGCTGCAGAGCAAAGGTTGCACAGCATGGGCTGCAAGTTGTACCGAAGGGGAGGACCTGCCATTCATAAACGGCCACCGGTTCCTCGGGGTGTAGATCCCGCCACACAAACCGCAGGAGGGAACGATCTTCGGGAAGAAGGCGAATCTGGTGGAACATACCTTTAATGTCACCACTGATGGCTACGGCATGCTCTCGAAAGCGAAGGAGGACACCAAGGAGCGATGCGCTCAGGGTGGGCCCAGGTAGAAGATGTTCGTTGAGGGCTTGGCCTTGGAACTGGAACGAACAGTTAAACACAAGGCGATCTTTGCCATTGTGGCTAACAAGGTGGTGAGGGATGTACCATGACTCATCTGCATGAGCAACCTCAGAGGGGGGCACCTTAACCACCGAACCGGCCTGGACCAACTTCTCTATCTCTGCCCGGTAGACCTTAGCTCGTTCTGGATCTTTCTGGAGCCTTCTCTCCACACTTCTCAAACTGGGAACGACAGCGTTAGGGCTAGCTTTAAGGTGTGGCATGTTCTCGCGGCGAAGGAGGGGGGTGGCATAGCGTTGGATGCCCTCGACATCTACACGAACTGTCTTCTGCTCTAGCAGGCTAACTGCATAGTTATCTTCTCTTGAACGGGTAACCACCTTGCCTTCTGGCACCGGGACAACATCTACCTGCCATAACTTCTCTACATGTTTGAGTAGCTCACTCACCTGGGGAGGAATGGCGGTCGTGAAGAGGCACTGTTGTGGCAGCGAAGAGGAACCTATAAGGCTGGAGGGACCCTGTAGTGTCCACCCTAACCTGGTGCGCATAGCGGCGGGACCACCCGGTGGACCAAGACGGACAGCTTCAGTTGGAGTGATGAGCTGTGGGTGGTCACTGCCAATCAGAAGGAGAGGTTTGACCTTCTTGAAGGACTGGAGAGGCAGGCCTCGGAGGTGTCTATACTTCCGCTGCAAGGACTCCACCGGGTAGCTGTGCTCGGCTAGGTCGATACGGGTGGCGGTGAAGGCGTTGCGGACTTTGTACTTCAGCTTAGGTTTGCCACCAGGGGAGATCTCGAATGAGACACATGATCCTTGCAGAGTTTGCACATCTTGCCTGATAGTGCGCAATGGAAGTGTCTCTGGGATGCCTTGAAGGTCAAGCTTCTGGGCAGCGGTGGGTAGCAGCATAGTCCTCTCTGACCCATCATCCAAAACTGCGTGAGTGCTCAAAGTCTTGCCATTATGGTGAAGGATGACTGGGACAACCTTTAACAGGACTTGGCCGCTCTCTGTAGGACGATCGAGGTACAGGACGCCCGTAGGATTCTCACCTTCTCGTGGGGGAGCAGACACTGAGCCATGTGGCTTTAAGAACTTCGAATTCACGTCGTGAAGGACCTGCAGATGACGACCCTGACACAGGCTGCAGGGTTTCTTGAGGGTACACTGTGCTGCCTGATGGGAGCGTGCGCAACGCCAGCACCTCTTGTTAGTCTTTATCCAGTCTGTGAGTTGTTCGCGACTCAGTTTGATGACCTCCTGACACTGACTCAGGTGATGGGCACGGTTATCGCAAAAGGCGCAGTAGGGTTGCTGCCTAGCTTTGTTTGGAGTGGTACCTGGTGACCTGGGTGAGCTCTCTGCACTGTGAAGGACCGCAACAGAGCGTCTGCTTGGTCTGACATCAGGCTTCTCCCTGGTGATCGCTGGGGTGGGCAAGCCGTCATAGTCCTGACACCAGGATTCGTACTTTAACCAGGTAGCCAGGTCATCCAGGGTGTAAGCCTGACCAGAATGGTTGTACATGCACCGACGGAAATCAGCTCTTTGCTCTGAAGGAAGCTTACTAAGGAGTCGAGCCACATGGGAGCCACACTGGAGTTCAACCTCCCCATCAGGGCCTAAAGTCTTCAGCATGCCCACGAGCGACTGGATGTGGAGAGAGAATCGCTCAAATGCGGCTGCATCCCCTCGGCGGATGTCAGGTGAGTCCATGACAGCAGCAATTCTTCTCAGGGCAAGCTGGTGGGGCTGCCCAAGCCTGTCGTTAAGAGCGTTCATAGTGTCACTGAAGGGCGTGGCAGAATGGAGGTAAGCGTCCGCTATCAACTTTGCTTCCTCCAGGTGTAGATGATCTAACAAGACTTGGTACCTGAAAAGCTCTGAACTCTCCGGGGGCAATAAGTTCTCTAGCGCCATCTTTAGACGAGCAAATTCCCCAGGATCACGGCGTGAGAGCTTGGGAATGCTTGGACGAGGCCCCCTGTAGGTCAAGAAAGGAGTAGATGAGGACGGGGATGGAGTTGGCAGTGGTTGCAATGGAGGGGGGTGTGCTCTCGGAGGCGGCGCTGGAGGGTAGGTGATCCTTGGCTGAGGAGAAGTGAAACCTGGCCTAGATTCATGTGGGGGGATGATCTGACTCTCCTGTGCAGCCATAGACTCCCTCTTCAGATCCTGGAGCTCTTTCAGCATCGTATCGATGCGGTCCGCAACTGGACCCTGGCTGGAGACAGACTCCTCCTTGAACACAACAGGAGGAGGTGGTGGAGGCCAGTCCTCTTCCTCTTCAGCAGGGGGTGGCTGGAGATGAACAGCAGGGGCTCTGGGCGGTGGACTGAGCTGCAGACTCTCTACACGGTCCAACAACTGCAGCAAACTAGCATGAAGGGCCTGGACATTAGCCAGCCCAGCTTTCATCTGGTCATGCGACTGCTGGAACAGGAACCTTTCACGTTGTATATCTTCTAATTCTGCTCTCAGTGGTGTGACATGACCGTGTGAGCGGTCATCAGAGGGGTCAGACGGAGGATGGTGGGAAGAACGGGTGTCGCCTCCTGTCTCACTTTCCTCCTGGTAACCTGCACCAAGCCCGGGAAAGTCAGTCTCATAAGCTTCATAGCGGAGGGGACGCCGTACATTACGCCGTGGGCGCGCACCAAGAGCTGAGAAGTTCTGAATATCATCCATCTTGTTAGGGTAGAAGCAGCTTACATCCGGCTCGAAGGACCATTAATGTTGGGTAGATAGCTTGTACTGGAAGGACTGTAAGGTGCTAGTTCAGGTTTGCAGCTACCACTCCCCGGAGTGTCGGCCAGAACACTGCTCAAGGCCCGGATGAATGTTCAGAAGGGAGACAATGAAGACACCGAGGATAGTGCAGACTCTTGTATTGACTTCACACAGTTGAAGGTAACAGAGGTTGTCAGAGGAGCAGGTATTGCATACAGGTTTAGGTGCGTGGGCATGGATGTGTGTGTGTGTGTGTGTGTGTGGTCTCTGCACGGAACAGAAAGAAAATGCTACATTACTAAAGTGTTCACAACAATATCTCCAGAGTACATCAACATAAACACAGGCAGGAAATAAACTAACATCCCCTTTAATACCATAGGCCATATATTACCCACGACTCACACGTAGACCCCCTGAGAGAGCTAACCAGGTACACAGCTATACCCAACCACACGGCAGGAAAGTTAGCTTAGCTTAGCTTAGCACCCGCTAGCGGCACAGACAGAAACATAATCATTTCCCCCCTAACCTTGGTTACAGTCCCAAACACATCTTATTATCACATCCTCACACATCACCAACTTACGTTGCTCATTAACGCACACTTCTCACGGGATAACCAATTCTCTGCCAGTAATCTGGAGCAGAAAAGCTCAGGTGCTTTGCCCACGTCTCTCCCTGGACATAGTCTCTCATACAAAGCGGTGGGGTGACCTCTACTGGCCACTCTAAAAACTACAGGTGAACTAACAACTGAACAGAATAAACCCATAACTACGGGGCCTTTTGTACAGTTCTCTTTTTTCACCTACGTACCCTACTGCGTAGTACCTTCACTGTTTTTCTTTACGGTACCTGTTCTGACCTGGGCTTCATCATCAAGCAAAAGTTAACAATGACTTTGTCTTTTTTTCTGTTTGCTTTGATGGTGACAAATTTTTGAAGGTGTTCTGCTAAAAGTGTTAACCCATCTCTTAGATTTCCCAATTTCTTTAAGAACATAACAAATCACTTTTTATTCTACAGTAGACTCTATATGATGTAACCTAATGAGCAGGTTGCTTGAATTTGTAAAATTTGTAAAAAGCAGGTTGCTTTTTCAAGCAACTTAAAGAAGTCCAGACGCTTTTCTTTGCAAGCTCCTTTGACTAATGAGCAGGTTGATTACCAACGATCTCTTGTCACTCTTAAAAAAAAGGGCCTTTAAAATTCCCAAACTGTTTTGAGAAGTATATAAGTTTATGTTTATTTGGATATCAAAGGGATGCAGACAAGCCATGCAAAGTAGGTGGTGACACCACTCATACTTTTCAATTAGTATGAGTGTTTTTATTTTTCATGCCACTGCTTGTTATAAAATGCACAATGTCATAAATAAATGGACTTTCTACATATGCTTGCCTTTTTCATTATGAACTTGTATGAGCGGTGTCACTTTTAGTGTTTGCCTTGGCAGAGGGAAGTAATGGACTGACAGCTATCACTGACAGATTGTAATCACCCTACCTACAGATTGTAATCACCCTACCTCAATTGTTAAATAAAGTTATGTGGAAACATCTGGACTGATGCATTTATGTTTAAAGAAAATATTTTAACCATAATTTTCAAGCCTGTAGGTTAGAGTCATTGTCTTAACACTGTGTATAAATATAACGGTGCTTGGTGCTGTTTGTGGTTCAGTGCTAGCTGCTTTAAACTTTTTTATGCATTTGTTTGGCAAGTGAAAGGTTGTTGGTTCAGTTTGAGCAAGAGACAGAAAGCCCCTTTAGGGATGCTTCAGAAAGAATATCTGATGTTAAACGCCCTCAAACATGGAGCTTCTACTGTGGTGAGCCTTTGTGACAAGAGAGTAGATAAAAAGTTTAAATTTTAAAAAAATATTCCACTCAACAGATTTCTAGGAAAACAGTCTGCTTCCATGACCAACTGCCTTAAGTTTGTCTGTCGCAATCTGCACATGGAGAGTGGTGAGGACCCAAATGCAGACAACTGGAAGGCGAAAGTAAGCGTTAACAATCAGCAAGCCATTTATTTTAGGCAGTACGAGACTGAAAACAAAAGCCAAAAGGAAACTACAACTAAACACTAAATCCTAGGAACAGATTCTTGTTCAATATCACTCACGCACTGTGGCTGCATTTGGATCCTCCTCCTCTTTCCACTGCCATTGCAGATCGTGACACTTTAACTTTGTATGCAAAGCAAATTTTGAAAAATTTATAGTCTTACACTTGAGGTGTTCTTTATCTTTACCTTCAATGTCTCTGTCCAGAAAAAATCAGTTTCTAGGAACATCTACTGAAGCTGAACACATCTGGTTAAACCATCTTTCAGCAAGTGAAGATTTCACTACGCTAATATCAGCTTTCAAAGAGCAATCTGTGTTACTGTATGTTCCTGTGTTCTACTTCCACTCATCTATGATGTGATGGATTTTGATGAGAATCTAAAAATTCCACCAACTGCTGTAACTGCAACATATTCTGTTTGCTAAACACATTTTTACAAAGAAACTAAGTGCATGAAATAAAGTGATTTACATATGCAGATTCTGCAGCATTTAAATAGGGGATATTTTATTTTACACCCTCTTAAGAAAAGTCATAAATATTATAAAGTCATAAATATTCTTTGGAAGAAACCCCTTCCAGCATCCAGCTGCAATGCCCATCATTTGATACTGCATTGCTTTTTGCCCACTGCCCCCCCCCCCCCCCCCCGCACCTGATGCAGGTGGCTACAGCAAGAGAGAAGGGTGGTGCAGCAAGAGGGCAAAAGTACACTGCGGACATTTGCGGCATGCATTTGGGACAAGGCAGTATTGAACGTAAATGAGATATTCCCCGTTGTAGTGGCGCAGTTAAGGCAGCTCTCACACATGCAGTATTTACTTGCTTGTGCTTCTCGCTTCTTGTACTGGTGTGAACACCTTAATCGCGGTTCGGACCTCCGGACCAAAACCACCACACCGAGACTATTTGGAGGTTCTAAACAGACGTGATCCGAGCCAACTACCTGGTGTACGCTGCAATTTGGAGCTAAACGCTTTCCAGAAGCCGTAAAGGCTTTACATTCCGGGGTGCGGTAAGATACGGTATACGCACAGAGTTCAAACTGTCACTTGAGACTACCGACTAACCATAAAGTTTATGTAACCCATTTCTGACTCATCTGACCAGCTGACTAAACATTCTCACGTGGTTTGTAATGACTTGTTCAACAGTCACAAAAAAGTGAAGACATGGAGACAGTATACAGTGTCCTCGGGTTGGAGTGGATAGACTTCAGCAGCATTTTGATATTCCTGTGTGTTTTTTTGCTCCTGGCTGATTTTTTGAAGAACAGAGTGCCGAGAAATTTTCCTCCTGGACCCTGGGCTCTTCCTTTCATCGGCGATCTTCATCGCATCAAACCTGACAGATTTCACCTGCAATTCGCAGAGGTATGACCTATTTTCACAATTTATTTTCAAACGCTTAGAATTTCACATTAGTTTGACATGGCGAAATGGACCTCCGTCTCTCTAGCTCAGAGACAAAAGGCTTCAAAACCCAGACCGCAGCCATGTGAGCCCTCGGTGTGGAGTTAAAGTCAGCTGCACTGCCAGCTTCCCCTACAATGTTGTTGCGCTTTTCTTACTTATATTATGGTACGGGTGCCGACTGTTTCACTATTTAACTGCTCAATCCACTTAGAGTTTTGAAATATTAGAAATTCATGTGTGTGTATGTATATATATATATCCCCTTATCCCCAACTAAATAAAATTGCAGTACTACAGTACTTAATGTTTAAAAGTCTATTTTTTCATGTTAACTGTTAGGTGATGCAAATATTTCATTGGATTCTTACTTTGTGGGCCACCCCCACTTTTCCTCTTCTGGCTCACAGCTCAGTGAGCTGTAGTGTTTCACTGAAAATTATAGATGGAGAGATAGATCAATACTGCATTGTTGTGTTACAGCAGCATGATGAAGAGTGAAAATAGTACAGTCTACAAAAAATGTCAAATAAAAATTCCCACCTACCCTCGATACACCAAGTGTAGTGTGATAGGAATTATCTACCTGTTGCAGCATGCTCCACTCCTACAAGGCTGGTAAGCAAACTGAAGAGGGCCGACAGCATGTTTTTTCAGTGCCTTTAATACCTTCCAAACAGTTCTGCGGAGAGGCAAGCTGTTCAGTATGGGTGTCTCCACTTCTACTGTCTTCTGGATTGCAGTGGGTCTATGCCCATCAACATCATGGTTGTGGAGGCTGAAACGGACAGATATGGGTACTTTCACCTGAATGATAGATTGGACTGGAGGACCAGCAGTGATGCTGTGTACAAGTAGGGACAGCATCAGTGCCAGAGATGCCAAAATGATGAACAAATTAATCTGCAAAGCTGGAAGCAGCACCGCTCAGCATTTGGAGGCATTTCAGTCAGCGAGGGTTAGAGGTCACTCAACAAATTGTTCTCCATGACGGACAGCTCATCACACCTGCTCCATTCCACACTTGGCCCTCGAGGACTGGAACTTGATAAAAACTTTCCCAAAAACCAAGATTTATAGCATTGCTTTCTGATTAGTGGAGTGAGCCTTAAGTTTCTGTACCTTATTGTACCATCTCTAGTGCAATACCCCCATGTAAACAATATCTGCCTCCTTTTTTTTCTTTTGCTGGGGCAAGGTCTCTGCAATAATACAACCACAACAACGCCTCTATGAGCAAGCTCTTGGCAATGAGAAAGAAAAATTCCATTTTAACAGGAAGAAATCTCCTGAGGAACCAGGCTTGAGGAGGGGCAACCATGTGCCTCGAACAGCTGGGGGTGAGGGGGGGAGACAGGACAAAAACACAGTGTGCAAGAGATTCAGATTTAATTGATGTCAGAGGATTTTTATTAAATACAAATCATTGAGTGTAATCAAGTAAAAACAAATATGCTTTTTATTCAAATGCAATATAACCAAGTATGCCTTATAACCGAGTGTTCATATATTTTCACATAACCAAGCTTATTGTTAAAAGAGAACACAATGCATTCCTTGCTTAAGTGTTTAAGATGTTTTGACAAGACATGATATATTTCTGTATCCTTACTTTAAGCGTGAAAGATCAGATAAGCATGATATATTTCTGTATTCTTATTTTAGTGTGTGAAAGATCAGATAAGCTGACTCTATGTCTGAACTTTATGTCTGAACTCTCCTCTTTTCTGGTAAAAGAGGAAGTACTGTTACCCATTTTTTGCCTTATAAATAAAGCAAGCAGCCTGTACTCGGTGTGTCTGTCTTCTCAGAGGCATTCACCCGTGTACACGTTCTTAAACTCTGAGTCGGTCTGCAGTGTCTTATTTCACTTACTTGTGTTTGAAAAAGTGTCTAACCCCTGACATTTAATTGGTCCTTCGTAGCCGGAGAACTAACTGTTATTTTTAACGTCTAGTTCTCCACAGACGGTCTTCATCGATCCTGACGTCGTGTTGCCTGCGCTGGAAAAAAACCTGTGCACAGTAAAGGAGAAAAACCGGGACCATTCGATCTCCGGTCAGCGTCTTATACAGGCTCCACGGCGCCAGGACCAGATGAGCCGGATCCAAAACGCAGCGCCACAGTAAGGTGAATATGAAACACTGCATTCCATCAAGCGCTAAAATACGTTGATATTGAGATTTTCCTTTAAAATAGTGTGTAAACCTGGTGAGCGCCGACAGATCTCAGTGTCCATGCGGGACTAAGGAGACGACAGGCAAGAGCGAGATTCTAGAAATCGCCATTAAAAGTACCGGTTGCCCTGTGTGAGCAACTGAACGGAACAGGTTCCGGTTGCCCTGTGTGAGCAGCTGAACGGAACGGTTAGAAGGTTGCACGACGAAAAATACGGAAAATCTCAATAAAAATCATAAAAGCGCGCTCTGTTTGTGTTAACAAAGAGAAGTGAGTTGTCATTTACGACCCAATACGCGGTCGAACCGCTTCTCTCAAAGTTGTTTTCCTGTGTACACTCACGTACTGGATTAAGGGTGGGACCAAGGTTGTGCGTCATCACGTAAAATCAATAACCGCTCACTCGATTAGCCAGTGAGTAGAAGCCTGTTATTGATAACCCGCCCATTTTTTCATACCAGAGACAGTGTCACAGTTCTGACGTTTAAAATGGGTAACTCTAAAACTAAAGTAAAATTAACAGCAGATGAAGCCGAAGTTTACAATATAGAACAACTGCTGCTAGGGTCAGAAGTCAAACCAACAGTCATAAACATCATGCGTTTGAAATAAATCGACTTTACAACGACACTCATACCTGTAGAATCCTGTGTGGATAATAAGAGTCCTGTGTGGACACTAAGAGAGGTCCTGTGTGGACCGAAGGTTCGAAAGTAACCTATAAGACGGGATTGCACTTCCTGTGTGGATCGCACCCGCTAAAAACTTTAACAAGGGAAGGAGTGTCGAGTAAAAGCAGGTTTTCGTTTAAGCGCGCAATGTATGTGTGTAAAGAGTAAGTACGCCTTTGAATAGAGACTCTAGGTCTCTGTACTACTCTTCTGTTTTCCTGTGAGGTATTGTGTGGTGGGGAAGAGAAAGGTTGCGCTTCATCGCATAAAATTGGGGCCGCCCTGAGTTTAGCTCAGGGTAGAAGGCTGCCTCAATAACCTCCTCCGACCTTTGTATCCACCAAACTTCATAGTGTATGTGTTGGCGGTATTAATAAAATAAAAATAAAACAAATAAACTAAAATGGGAAATAAACCCACAAGACCTGAATTAACCGCTGATGAGCAGTGGATGGAGAAAATCCATCCAGGTGCCGGCCAAAATAAGCGCAAATAGGTGGAGAAATCCAAAGAAACTAAATTGTCCTACGTGGAGACCCTCCAAACAGAACTAAATAATGAAATATAGTTGGCATGACGATCATGCCCAGATTGTATGAAATAAATAAAAGGAAATCATTCATATGAAGACCTTTTCTATAAAAAAGAGAGATGCATAAGGTAGATTAAGGCTGTGTCATTGTTCAGCCAAGGAAAGTGTGTGAAAAGATAAATGTCTCCAGCTTGGAAATGGGTGAGAACTGCAGCTCTCCCACAGTCCTTGATGGATACAAAATAAAATATAATAATAAACTACTTGGTTCGACATGCAACAGAGAGAATGAATGTGAATGAAGGTTGGATCTGAGATGAGGCAAACAGAAAACCAGTCTAAAAGTAGGCACAAACCTGTTCAGAGAAAAAGCAAATTTGTACAGATTGGATGAACTATAAATTATCTGTTTGCTGAGTAAGATGATCCTAACTATTAAATTAGCTTAGTAGTAGTATAGTGATATACACTAATGAAATATTGTAATATACTATTGTCATTATATAGACAGAAAAATATGATAATAATTAATAAAGATATAATATTAATATTGTTATGAAGTAGTCTGCATTAAGTTTAAGGTTTGCTCAAACTCAGTATAATGACATATGAGATGAAGAAAATAAAGGCAATATCTAAACCAATTAGGTGCATAGAGGCACTTAACCTGTTTGAAAACCTGTCATTTATCCTAGATAAATATTACTGAGATACAGAGCACATCTATAATAACAACTAATAAGCCAAACCCTGTAGAAAATAACTAAACCTACAGGATTATGAAGCTGAATTAAATGTGTGGACACCGCTAAGCTGATGAGCATGTTCCACATTTTCTTTTCTTTTTATTTATTTGTTTCTTTTAGAGCAGAAGCTGCTGTAACACACCAAAAGAAAGACTCTAGGTCTGACCAACCGTCTCAGTCGTGGGCAAAAAGATACCAGTCAATAAAATTCTAAAAGATAATTTATTGACGAAAAATATATCAAGAGATAATAGATAAAACAGTTCTGAGGCAGCCACTTACAGTTTTCAAAGGACAAATTAGTTGTAAAGTCAGCTTCAGGCCACACAACTGTACAACAATTAACTGCCCCTTTAGAACTAGTACATACAGCAAGTGGCCGCAGGTGCTTTATTAAATGCATATATGACCCGTCGTGTCCAGTAAAGTTGTTAAGTAGAGACGCTCTGACAAAACTTAAGATAGCAGTCATGCCATTCTTTTCTGGTATTACACCTGAGTGCATACTAAATGACACCCGCCACATCCACTTTCCAGAAACCGACCGAGTATCACAACATTCTGCGATTTAAACAAACCCCAGGCCCAAATCCACCTTATGATCAGCAAGTGTGGAAGCTAGGAGAACAGCATTTGACCTTACAGCACAGGCCTAAATTGTGTAGGTTACGCAGTAACAACAGATAGTAAAATAATAGAAGCAAAACCGTTTTCTTCTTCATGTTCTGCACAGAGCGCTGAGCTGATAGCTGTGATACGCGAAAGCTAAATACAAAAAGACAAACTAATAAACATACATACAGACAGCCAGTATGTTTTCTCTGCTGTGCATCATTTTGCAAAAATTTGGCATAAACTGACTCTTTCATTACTACAGGCAACAATCAAGCACAGCAGAGCAGGCAAAATGGCTAAAACACGGTGCAGTTCTGACAAACAACTTAATGATGTGTTATGGCAAGCCAGTGTTGCCAAAAATTCCTCCACGAAATGGCGGCATTAGTGACTCATGGCTGTACGCATTTGTCAACGGGGGGAATGCCCTGTATTGTCAACTCTCATTTCTACACTATAAATTTTGAAACCTCAGCAAAACAATTTGTCAGAACATGCATGACCTGTCGAAAATATAATGCTCAGGGAAACCTGAGACCACACAATCCATATGGACTTTATTGAGCTAAAGGAATGCCAAGGGTAAAAATACGCCCTAGTGGTTATAGATGTATTCTCAAAGTGGCCAGAAATCTACCCAGTGAAAAAGGCAGATATAATTTCAGTAGCAAAATGTATGTCTAAGTTGTAGGAAAATAAAGAGATGATTGTAAATGACGAAGAATGTAATGATGTCTATCAAGTGTCTTGCAGATCACAGCCCGGTGACTGGGTTATGATCAAAGTGCTCCAAAGGAAAAACTGGAGCTTGCAAAATAGCGGAACGACCATCTTGCATCCATCAGAGTCACTGCAGGCGAGTAAGTGAAGCCATCTAAACACAGCTGACAGCAGGCGTGCCCACTTGTTGTGATCTCGCCCGGTGGAGGGGTCAGCTTTCCTGGCCGGGGGGAACTATTCGCGACAGGAGGGTGTGTCCCGTCGTCATGCGGTGGTGGCTTTTGATAACTGCAGCGGCCCTGACCGTGGCCGGGCTCCTCATCTTTGCTTCCGTGAGGGACAATAAGTCACGCTATATGAAGAAAAGGCAGACACTGTATGACAAAGGAAAGTACACCAAGTTTCCCCATGGCTATGCCACTAATTTCTGGTGGCAGTTTATGAACACTACAGCTTACTGGAATAATAAAACTGACTGCTATGCATGTACCCGGAAAGTACACCAAGTTTATGAACACTACAGCTTACTGGAATAATAAAACTGACTGCTATGCAAATACATACACACTTTCTGCCCACCGAGGAACGAGAGGAAGTGTATGGACTGTTCACTCAACGAAACCTGTGCCAGTAACGCGACACTGATGAGCCTCAACTGTCGCTCCAACTACAGCTACCGAATGATACTACAAACAAAGACTCATTACCAGACAGGATGTGCACGGACGGCACCAAGCAGTAAAGGAACCAGAGTTTCGCATCTGAGGAGGAGTGAAATTCTTACAGAGCTTGATCCCCGGCATTGGAGCTGCCGAGGTGCGGGATCACGTGGAAATCAACCGATATGCTCTGCTACGACGCATCAACTTTGACAAAGACCCTGGGACCGGCTTTAGCAGGAGAACAGAAGGCCATCAGAACGATGGTGTTGCAGAACAGACTGACACTAGACCTGCTAACAGCATCACAAGGAGGAGTATGTAAGCGGAGACACTTATGAAGCTTTGCAGAATTTGACCATTCTGCAGAAATATGTCACTGACCACACATCTGGAGCAGCTACACCGCCATGTCTAAGACTAATTATTTCAAAGATGATAACAACTACAATGACTGCTTATGTTGCCCTGCCTCAAGAAGAACAGCATCCCGTTGCAATTCTGTTAGAGGAGAACTTGTAATAACTGCTAATGACTGACGTGGTGATTAAATATGACTTGTCAAGTGATCACGCACTGATTAACACATTAGTAGTTTATGCAGGTTTTCATCATTTTACCTATAAGGTTTTCATTCTTTTATTTTTTGAAGTTTTCATTTTAAATATTAGGTTTTCATCATTTTTAAATACCAAGCTATGATTTTCTTTGTTTTTTTTATTATTTTATTTTGTTTTATTCTTTAGACCAAATGATTTCCATATCTGCTTTGCTGACATTTTGAAAATTAAAAAAATGGCTTAATATACTTAATAAATAACCTTCACAGACAATTGTTGTATACATTTTAAACATGTGAAATATATTAACATCAGGAGGGAATGTCAGAGGATTTTTATTAAATACAAATCATTGAGTGTAATCAAGTAAAAACAAATATGCTTTTTATTCAAATGCAATATAACCAAGTATGCCTTATAACCGAGTGTTCATATATTTTCACATAACCAAGCTTATTGTTAAAAGAGAACACAATGCATTCCTTGCTTAAGTGTTTAAGATGTTTTGACAAGACATGATATATTTCTGTATCCTTACTTTAAGCGTGAAAGATCAGATAAGCATGATATATTTCTGTATTCTTATTTTAGTGTGTGAAAGATCAGATAAGCTGACTCTATGTCTGAACTTTATGTCTGAACTCTCCTCTTTTCTGGTAAAAGAGGAAGTACTGTTACCCATTTTTTGCCTTATAAATAAAGCAAGCAGCCTGTACTCGGTGTGTCTGTCTTCTCAGAGGCATTCACCCGTGTACACGTTCTTAAACTCTGAGTCGGTCTGCAGTGTCTTATTTCACTTACTTGTGTTTGAAAAAGTGTCTAACCCCTGACAATTGATCACTAATTATTAAATGCAAAATGATGTATAAATACACAGTTTTCATACGCACAACATTACCTGTCCACTCTCTGTGTTCAGTTTGCAGAGAAATATGGAAAGATTTTCAGCCTTCGACTCTTTGGCGGAAGACTTGTGGTGCTTAATGGCTACAAGCTTTTGAGAGATGTGCTGGTCCAACAAGGAGATGACTTCATAGATCGTCCCACATTACCCTCATTTGAAAACTTACTTGGAAATAATGGTGGGTTTTTTTGTTTGTTTGTTTTTTGTTCAAAAGAATCTCCCTTATAATTAATGCCCAAACAGCATCAGAATTGCCAAAATAGGGATATTAAGATGTTCTAATTAGTTTCTATTACCTGTGTGTGTGTGTGTGTGTGTGTGTGTGTGTGTGTGTGTGTGTGTGTGTGTGTGTGTGTGTGTGTGTGTGTGTGTGTGTGTGTGTTCAAAGGTCTTCTGATGTCAAATGGGTATCAGTGGAAGCAGCAGAGGAGATTTACTCTTCATACACTCAAAAACTTTGGTCTGGGCAAGAAGACCCTGGAGTTATCCATCCAGCAGGAGTGCCAGTATCTCACAGAAGCTTTTGCAGATCACCAAGGCATAAAAATATCACACTGTTTTTCACATATTTTTCTGTTTGATACATATGCATCATTTTGTGTTTCTTCCAACTTTCCAACAGACAAGCATGCATTAAGAGGGGCTGATGGCGCGATATGGCAGCCTGGCTTCTGTCAGTCTGCCCCAGGGCAGCTGTGGCTACAACTGTAGCTTGCCTCCACCAGTGTATGAATGTGAGAGTGAATGAATAGTGGCATTGTAAAGTGCTTTGGGTGCCTAGAAAAGCGCTATATAAATCCAATCCATTATTATTATTATTATTATTATTATTATTATTATTAAAGCATTAGTGTAATCATCAGACATTGCGAAACATCATTACTCTTGCAGAGCTGAAACAAGCCTTATTCACATTGTACTCTTTATTTTACAGGAAAGCCTTTTAATGCCCAGCCACTGTTAAACAACGCTGTGTCAAACATCATCTGCTGTTTGGTATTTGGGGATCGATTTGAGTACACTGATGAGCAGTATCAGTCTATTCTTAGTGACTTCATTGAGATGGAACGCCTACAGGGAACCATAGGGACACAGGTAAACCCCTTTTAGACACGTGTCAAGAATACATAAAAATTACAAACATCTCCTTATTGAATCAAATGTATTGATCAGCGCCTCTAGAAATAATTTTGCTACTCAGGAGCCATATTTGGAAATTGTATTAATCATTATCTAGATTAGAAAAGGTTTGTTGGCTTTGCTCCAAAATAAGGTTTGGAAAGATTTTATTTTTCCCTGGACATTAGATTTCTATAACCATCTTAGGAGCTGTGGGATTCCCCAACACATGTTAATTCAGGGTCCTTTGAGTACCATAGAGAAATACACAGGTAGAAATGCCACAGTTGTTACCAGACCATCATATAATTTGGTAACTGTCTTTCTGTTCTGTAGATGTACAACACAATGCCCTGGCTGGTGAAGTGGCTGCCCGGACCTCATCAGAAGATATTAACTTTGACGAAACACGTAACTGATTTCATAAAAACAAAAATCAGAGAACACATAGAAAACTTTAACCCAGCATCACCGAGAGATTACATCGATGCTTTTCTCACAGAAATGGGAGAGGTGAGTGGTGTGCTGTGTTTTCCTTTTTGCATTTCAAATGAAATATGTCAACAGTTATTTATTCCTGTCTCTGGTAGGAGGGCAGTGATTCAGTTTTTGATCACAGCAGTTTAAGTGCATGCACTATGGACCTGTTTATTGCTGGAAGTGAAACTACAACCACTACTTTACACTGGGGACTACTTTACATGATCTTCTACCCTGACATACAAGGTGTGCATAATATCCACCATGCCTGCATTTGCTGTAATTATCTTGCTATCACATATTTATTGTTAGTGGTATTAGGATTTTTTTTCCAGCCATCTTTGCAGCATAGTTTTGAATTTTCTAAGTTTTAAAAATTTATTTTAAATTTATCAGTTTCAGTTATCACTTTTTTGTTTTCACATTTTCTGTTAATTTAAAATGAGTAGAACTTGTAAGGGAACAGGAAGACCAGAATCAGGATGACAATGTCAAAACCATGTGTGAAGGTATTTGAGTGATTGTCCTGTAGACTCCTTATACTTGCTGTGTTAACAAAGAGCAACTTAACAAAGACAATTTTTTACTTTTCTGAGTTTATTCTTGATAGCTTTAAAAGCACACAGTCGTTTCAGTTAGTTTACTTTGTTTATTTTTAAACTTGTTTCCTGTTTTCACTGCGCAGAGAGAGTCCAGGCTGAGATCGATGCTGTGATCGGTTCATCCAGACAGCCGTCTATGGCTGACAGAGAAAACATGCCCTATACTGATGCGGTCATCCATGAGATCCAGAGAGTGGGCAACATTATCCCCTTGAATCTGGCTCACAGTGCAATCAAGGACACCACAATTGATAAGTACACAATCCCAAAGGTACACAATCTGCAACAAGTGTTTGTGCCTTTTTTTTTCCTAGTAAAGTTTTCTGGCTTATTCTTGAATTAAAAACATTTTAACCTCTATGCAAAAAGCAAACAGACAAAGAAACAAACAAGCAAAAAACAACTGATTATCACGTTGTTTCTAAGTGATCAGTTTTTGTGTCATACTTCTTCAGGGAACTATAATCCTGGCTTCACTTGACTCGGTCCTACATGATGAGTCAATGTGGGAAACTCCACACTCTTTCAACCCCGAACACTTTCTGGACCAGGATGGTAAATTTCGCAAGAGAGAGGCCTTCCTTCCATTTTCTGCAGGTTGGTTGGAAGTTAAAACCTCTTGTTCTACTCTAAAAAGAGCAAAATGAAACCCAATACTGTATTTCCTTGTAATCGTCTTGCCACCACAATGTCTTTATTTGCCTAAGCAATTTTTTACGTATCGTTGGTTGGTAGGCCATAGGTGTTCACTGTAACCTTAGTTTGTTCCAGAGGTGCACTAATAATATGTGGTACGATTTAATATTTTGTAAATTATCTGAATAACGCTGTCTTATGCATTCTCAGGTAAGCGTGTGTGTATTGGGGAACAGCTGGCCAGGATGGAGTTATTCCTGTTCTTTGCCTCCCTCCTTCAGAGGTTTTCATTCTCTGCACCTGCTGGAGAGCAGCCCAGTCTGGAGTTCCAGCTGGGAGCCATTCGCTGTCCCAAACCTTACCGCCTCTGTGCTGTACCACGTTAAACCATGAATTATCACAAACTAAAAATGTCTGATTCTCAGCTTGATACATCACTCCTTTATTACATGTTTCATCTAATGCAGTTTAGTTTTTGTTCTTGTAGTCCAGTAGACCTTTTTGACAAACCTTTACAATGTAAATCTATTCTACTCTAACAGAAATTTCTAAAAATGTTAAACCACTGAAAAACTGAGATTAGTTCATCCTTTTTACTCTGACATTAAGGCAAGTGAAATAATGGAGTTGGTCTCTGTTCTGTTTAAGGATTTCAGAGTATATGATACCTGCCTGGTTCATTGCTTTTACAAGTAAAGTGGATTCTGTCCCTTTTAAGGACAATCAAAGTAATCTGTTAGAAAACTTTCCACTGTATTTGAAGGCTTACAGAATCATTTCTTCTAAATTGTTACTTTAGCTGAAATTAATGTTAATTCTGAACAATTACCATTAAAAAAAATCTCAAGCATAACTTTTCATTTCTCTTTACACCATTAATACACAGTCAAAGTCGTTTGCTTTACCTGAAGTGTGTTTGACGTTAGAGACGGAAAATGACAAGTAAGAGAAAATGAAAAAAATCTAGGGTGGCAAGAGTAGAGAGAGCATTGAGATCCTTTTAGAAATGCTTCTAAAACTAATCATTTGAAATGTAAAAATATATGAGCAACAGGTGTGCCATGATGGTTGCAATACCAAAAAAGTATAGAATACATGGTATGAAGGACTTTATTTGGATCATGACTTCCTTGTCATTGTGAGAGTGTTTGGGCTGCAACGTCTTTGTTAAGATCCTCTTGCAAAAGCTGTCCAGAAGGGAGCTTGGACTGGAGGATCCTGCACTACTGTCAGCTTTGCAGGAAATGGATGAACTGGTCACAGGAGCTGGAGCACTCCACTGCCAGATGCTTAAATCCTTCTGACATTGGTGACATCACAGGAGCACAATTACTTAATTTATAGATGTAAATGAAGTAGACTATGGCTCGATGACCTCACATTCTGGGCTCCTTGCTTATAAATGTGGGCTAATGTTGTAAAAACCTCAGCATAAATAAGCATCACTGTCAATTTAGTCCAAACTTGCTCTATCTGGCTTAGGCGACTTATTAGGTTCAGCTCAATTTGATCCAAAGGAATCTAGCTATGTGCCATGCCATGCTTATAATTCCTCTTTGTTAGATCAATGCAATTTGTTATACATTTGCTTGAACCAAACACAAACTACAGCTGTTCCAAAATGCGGCACCACACTCATATTTAAGCTTCTCTTCACTGGCTTTACCTAGTGATTATAGAACTAGTTTTAAGAGTTTTTTGTTGACCTTTAAAGCTCTCTATGAGCTTCAGCCAAAGTATATTTATCACATCTCCTGTCATCGTACACCACTGGTCATAAACTAAGGCCATGAGCCAAGGCTCTGCTGGTTGTCCCACAGTTCAGGTGAGAATCAAGACTAACCGAACCTTTTCCATCAGGGCAACCATTCCTGTGAAAAACCTCCCTGAGAAGTTTAGATATGTTTTCTTTCCTTTCATCACCTTCTCCAGTGATCAATTTTAATTTGATCATTCTTACTGTATTTGAATAACTTTATACTTGCTTTTAATTTAAAATTTTTGAATCTTCTTTATTCCTCACTCATCATCTCCTTGTGCTGCCAGCATTTATATCACTAAATAAATTAAAAAAATTAAAAAAAAATCCTTTCCATTGGTTGGAGAGCAGCTAAAAAATAGAATGATAGCCAAGGAGTACAAAACCCGCAGTGTGGTGATCAAGAACATTTCATTTATTTACAATAAAAACAAGCCTGGGCCTTAAAAAACAACAACCAGGGCTAAAAATCACCAAGCTGCCATTTAAACATTACATGGGTGCAACAGTCTTAACATAAATATTGTAGGAACATCCCAGCATTCACCGGTTGTGTCTCACTGGGAAAGGTCTTTTACTGGGTCCACATCCAACACTAGTTCAAACAATTCCATGGCCAATCCAAGGTCTCTTAAAGGAATTTAAAAAGGAAACTCATTCATAATCTTCGTGTAGCCTTTTTGCAAGCAATAACGTCCCACATGTGAAAACACTAAAAATAACCCCACCATTACCAGCTTTTATTTTGAAGTCCAGATGTGCAAACACGAGTCTTTCCTTCACCTTTGTGTTTAAGGAAGTCCACCCATTTATCTGATCGCACTTTGTTTCTTGGTAGCATCACAGTTAAAACACTGCAGTAATCCAGCATTCCACATTAAGAACTTTAAATGGGGACATTATACAGTGTTCTTGGCTTGGAGTGGATAGATGGGAGGAGCATTTTAATATTTCTCTGTGTTTTCCTGCTGTTGTCTGATATTTGGAAGAACAGAGTGCCGAAAAACTTCCCACCTGGACCGTGGGCTCTCCCGTTTCTCGGTGACATTCATCGCATCAGGCCTGATAGAATACACCTGCAGTTCAGAGAGGTACACATGTTTACTATTAAGGGAATAGTGTTTTATTTGTAATATATTTATTTTCTTTCTTTGTTCCTTAAAAGTACGTTAAGATGTTAGTGGAGTAAAAATCAGATAAGGGTAGCTTTAATTACAAAAATGTTATATTTATGGTTATATTAATGGATAATAGGTATTGATTTGTAAAATCAATTCAATTTTATTTATATAGCGCCAAATCACAACAACAGTCGCCTTAAGGTGCTTTATATTGTACAGTAGATCATAGAATAATAGATACAGAGAAAAAACCAACAATCATATGACCCCCTATGAGCAGCACTTTGGCGACAGAGGGAAGGAAAAACTCCTATTTAACAGGAAGAAACCTCCGGCAGAACCAGGCTCAGGGAGGGGCGGCCATCTGCTGCGACTGGTTGGGGTGAGAGAAGGAAAACAGGATAAAGACATGCTGTGGAAGAGAGACAGAGGTTAATAACAGATATGATTCGATGCAGAGAGGTCTATTCACACACAGTGAGTGAGAAAGGTGACTGGAAAGGAAAAACTCAATGCATCATGGGAATCCCTGGCAGCCTACGTCTATTGCAGCATAACTAAGGGAGGATTCAGGGTCACCTGGTCCAGCCCTAACTATATGCTTTAGCAAAAAGGAAAGTTTTAAGCCTAATCTTAAAAGTAGAGATAGTGTCTGTCTCCCGAATCCAGACTGGAAGCTGGTTCCACAGAAGAGGGGCCTGAAAACTGAAGGCTCTCCCTCCCATTCTACTTTTAAATACTCTAGGAACAACAAGTAGGCCTGCAGTGTGAGAGCGAAGTGCTCTAATAGGGTGATATGGTACTACAAGGTCATTAAGATAAGATGGGGCCTGATTATTTAAGACCTTGTATGTGAGGAGCAGGATTTTGAATTCTGGATTTAACAGGAAGCCAATGAAGGGAAGAACAGGATAAATATGCTCTCTCTTTCTAGTCCCTGTCAGGACTCTTGCTGCAGCATTTTGGATTAACTGAAGGCTTTTCAGGGAGTTTTTAGGACATCCTGATAATAATGAATTACAGTAGTCCAGCCTGGAAGAAATAAATGCATGAACTAGTTTTTCAGCGTCACTCTGAGACAGGATATTCCTAATTTTAGAGATGTTGCGCAAATGGAAGAAAGCAGTCTTACATATTTGTTTAATATGTGCATTGAAGGCATGTCCTGGTCAAAAATGACTCCAAGGTTCCTCACAGCGTTACTGGTGGCCAAGGTAATGCCATCCAGAGTAAGAATCTGGTTAAATACCATATTTCTAAGATTTTCAGGGCCGAGTAAAATAACCTCAGTTTTATCTGAATTAAGAAGCAAAAGGTTAGCGGCCATCCAGCTCTTTATGTCTTTAAGACATTCCTGCAGTTTAACTAATTGGTGTGTGTTATCTGGCTTCATGGACCGATAGAGCTGGGTGTCATCTGCATAGCAGTGAAAATGTATGCTATGTCTTCAAATGATACTGCCTAAGGGAAGCATGTATAATGTAAACAGAATTGGTCCTAGCACTGAACCCTGTGGAACACCATAATTGACCTTAGTGTGTGAAGAGGACTCTCCATTTACATGCAGAAATTGGAGTCTATTAGATAGATATGATACAAACCACTGCAGCGCAGTACCTGTAATACCTACAGCATGTTCTAATCGCTCTAATAGGATATTATGGTCAACAGTATCGAATGCTGCACTGAGGTCTAGCTGTTGGATGAGAGCTGCTCCATCCAAATTGGGATGGATGCCGTCTCTCCTAACAAGAACTGAAAGAACTGAATATAAATAACTTGAGCTTATTATACAATATGATACAACAGTATATTTCTAGCTAATTTTCTCTTTCTCTCAATAAAACTTTCTTTAAAGATATGACGCATCTTGGGGTCACCCTGAAAGGAAAGGCAGATATGAAATGTATAAATTACATTCGAGGTCAAAATATGACAAGATATTTGGCTGCAAATACATTTGCATAACAACAAAAACAATAAATAACAACAAATTTTACTATTGAGCTTTCAGGTTTACAAACAAAATGCTGGCATGCATGGATATAAATGCTACCAAAAACATAACCTCCTCCGAAGAGTTAATAATAAAGTATCCAAGAATTAAAGGAGCATCTTTTTTCAATACCCATTACTTTTCCACAGTGGAAGAATATTTGTAATATGGATAGTAAAAGGACCTTCACCTTTTAAAGTACTAAGGACAAGTTCAGGGAAGTTGCCATTTAAAACTCTGGCAATCATTAACTCAGTGAACTTTATCTACAGTTGCCTTTATTCACACAAGAGAGAAGGTTTGTTGCTTGAGTTTGGTTTTTGAAGACCACCTCAAGAGGGTTCAGTCAGAGCTGCATTTTCAGTTATATTCTCTTTTTAAATATTTTCTCATGTGTTTGCAGTTTGGGTTCTTGTTAAGAGATATAATATTAATGAGGCAACATTGCTGCAATCTTATAGTATCTGCAGTAAAGATGTAGAAGCAGTATTAATTCTCTGAGTACTGTTGAACCACAACATCTGCCTGCTGTCTTTGTTCAGTTTGCAAAGAAATATGGAAACATTTTCACCATCAGAATCTTTGGTGGAAGAACCGTGGTCATTAATAGCTACAAGTTTGTGAAAGAAGCCCTGGTCCAGCAAGCAGACGACTTCATAGATCGACCCACCGTACCACTGTTTGAAGAATTATTTGGCAATGAAGGTTCTGTTTTTCTCTTTTTTCACTGAAAAAAAAAAGATATTTAGTTAGTGTTGAATACAGTGAACAGCATAATTGAGACACCAAATCAGAGCTGTAAGCATGTAGCTAGTGTTTGTTACATTCAGTCTAATATTGTGTATTTGTGTGTTCAAAGGTCTTGCGATAGCAAATGGTTATCCATGGAAGCAGCAGAGGAGATTTGCTCTTCATACCCTAAGAAACTTTGGTCTTGGCAAGAAGACCCTGGAGTTATACATCCAGCAGGAGTGCCAGTATCTCTCAGAGGCTTTCACAGAACACCAAGGCATGAAAAAGACATCTATGCTTTTTTCCGAAGAGTCCAAAGATCACCACCTTTCTCTGCGATAGAAAGGCTTATTGCCACCATTCAGTAGTTTACCTACTGTTATGACATGGGTACTTGTCCCCCATGTGTCAGGGGGCTTTGTCTGTGACCCAGCATTTTGAGGTCTTAGTTCTTTTGTGAATTCAATGTGTTTTGGAAAGTTTTAGTTTTCTCTTATTTAGTAGTTCTATGCTTTGGCTGTATGTTTTGTCATATTTATTCCCATGTTGTCTGGGCAAGGTGTCTCATCTCCCCTTCCTGTTTACATGCCTTCTCATGTTCTGTTCCATGTCTCCCCTCTCTGTTATGTTTGTCCATGTATGTTTCTTCAGCCCAACCTCTCACCTCATGGTCCATGGATGTCATGTTTCTCTAGTCTTGGGTTTCTCATGTTCATTTGTAGGTTTATAGTTAGAGCTTTTCCTTGTCCTGCGCTAGTTTTTCCCCCCAGGTTAAGTTATTGTGTAGTTTTTCACCTTTGTTTGCTTGTGCTTTTGTTTTTGTTGTAGTTATCAGCCAAACTAAATGGCTCGCTTTTTGTTAAATTTTAGTCCTGTCCCTTGTGTATCTGCTTTTGGGTCCGCTCCTCAGACACATTAACCATGACACTATATTTTCTGTCTTCATTTACAGGAAAGCCATTTAATGTCCAGCTACTGATAAATAATGCTGTGTCAAATATCATCTGCTGTTTGGTGTTTGGGAATCGATTTGAGTACACTGATCAGCAGTACCAGTCCATTCTTCATAACTTCAAAGAAGTTGTGCGCTTACAGGGAAGCATTTCAATACAGGTGAACCTCTTCCTACCGTGCTACATCATGCAATGATCACATTACATCACGATTTATCGAAAATGCACAAGCCAAATTTAAGCGTCTTAAATAACTAAAATGTGCAAATTAAATAACTGTAATTAAATATTGTGACTATAAAATGACATCTTTGTCATCGTTGTCAGCTTTGGTGGAGTGTGCATCCTGTCTCATTAAAACAAAAACAAACAAAAAAAAGTTTGCTGAATTTGCCCTCTAATATATTGCAATTATATTTCTACCACCACTTCTGCTGCTGTGGAATCCTTCGCTAGATTTTTATTCATAATTTTCCGAATGCACAGCTTCATATGTGGAGCACACAGCCACATGAATATTTATCCAGTCATTAAATATGGATTAATCTATCTTCCTATGGTGTAGATGTACAACATAATTCCCTGGCTGATGAAGTGGCTACCTGGACCTCATAAGACAATTTTCACTCTGACACAAGAGATAAAGGACTTCGTAGATATCAGGATCAGAGAACACAGAGAAATCCTTGACCCAGCGTCACCGAGAGACTATATTGATGCCTTTCTTATAGAAATGGCAAAGGTGAGTGTTGTGCTCGATCTCTATTATGTTTGTTCGTTTTGGTCTTGTAATGAAGTTTGATAACAGATTTTAATTTCTGTTGTTTGGACCGTTGATAGAACGAGGAGAAAGATTCAAGTTTTTCTCTCAGTAACTTACACGCTTGCACCATGGACCTGTTTTTTGCTGGAACTGAAACTACTGCCACTACTTTACGTTGGGGGTTGCTTTACATGATCTACTACCCTGATATACAGTGGGGCAAAAAAGTATTTAGTCAGCCACCGATTGTGCAAGTTCCCCCACCTAAAATGATGACAGAGGTCAGTAATTTGCACCAGAGGTACACTTCAACTGTGAGAGACAGAATGTGAAAGAAAAATCCATGAATCCACATGGTAGGATTTGTAAAGAATTTATTCGTAAATCAGGGTGGAAAATAAGTATTTGGTCAATAACAAAAATACAACTCAATACTTTGTAACATAACCTTTGTTGGCAATAACAGAGGTCAAACGTTTACTATAGGTCTTTACCAGGTTTGCACACACAGTAGCTGGTATTTTGGCCCATTCCTCCATGCAGATCTTCTCGAGAGCAGTGATGTTTTGGGGCTGTCGCCGAGCAACACGGACTTTCAACTCCCGCCACAGATTTTCTATGGGGTTGAGGTCTGGAGACTGGCTAGGCCACTCCAGGACTTTCAAATGCTTCTTACGGAGCCACTCCTTTGTTGCCCGGGCGGTGTGTTTTGGATCATTGTCATGTTGGAAGACCCAGCCTCGTTTCATCTTCAAAGTTCTCACTGATGGAAGGAGGTTTCGGCTCAAAATCTCACGATACATGGCCCCATTCATTCTGTCCTTAACACGGATCAGTCGTCCTGTCCCCTTGGCAGAAAAACAGCCCCATAGCATGATGTTTCCACCCCCATGCTTCACAGTAGGTATGGTGTTCTTGGGATGCAACTCAGTATTCTTCTTCCTCCAAACACGACGAGTTGAGTTTATACCAAAAAGTTCTACTTTGGTTTCATCTGACCACATGACATTCTCCCAATCCTCTGCTGTATCATCCATGTGCTCTCTGGCAAACTTCAGACGGGCCTGGACATGCACTGGCTTCAGCAGCGGAACACGTCTGGCACTGCGGGATTTGATTCCCTGCCGTTGTAGTGTGTTACTGATGGTGACCTTTGTTACTTTGGTCCCAGCTCTCTGCAGGTCATTCACCAGGTCCCCCCGTGTGGTTCTGGGATCTTTGCTCACCGTTCTCATGATCATTTTGACCCCACGGGATGAGATCTTGCGTGGAGCCCCAGATCGAGGGAGATTATCGGTGGTCTTGTATGTCTTCCATTTTCTGATGATTGCTCCCACAGTTGATTTTTTCACACCAAGCTGCTTGCCTATTGTAGATTCACTCTTCCCAGTCTGGTGCAGGTCTACAATACTTTTCCTGGTGTCCTTCGAAAGCTCTTTGGTCTTGGCCATGGCGGAGTTTGGAGTCTGACTGTTTGAGGCTGTGGACAGGTGTCTTTTATACAGATGATGAGTTCAAACAAGTGCCATTCATACAGGTAACGAGTGGGGGACAGAAAAGCTTCTTACAGAAGACGTTACAGGTCTGTGAGAGCCAGAGATTTTCCTTGTTTGAGGTGACCAAATACTTATTTTCCACCCTAATTTACAAATAAATTCTTTACAAATCCTACCATGTGAATTCATGGATTTTTTTTCCCACATTCTGTCTCTCACAGTTGAAGTGTACCTCTGGTGCAAATTACTGACCTCTGTCATCATTTTAAGTGGGGGAACTTGCACAATCGGTGGCTGACTAAATACTTTTTTGCCCCACTGTACAAGGTATGTATGTAATACTCAACGGCACCTTGTATTTTGTCATGTCAAATTTTTGTTTAGAAATAATAAAAATTCTGTTAGTTTCCAGAGAAGATCTAATTCTTTAACTTTAGTTTCTGTTACTCTAAAATGTGCAATTGTATTCTTTCTTTTAATATAAAACAGCAGTATATATCAGGAAACAAGAAGTCCAGCATATGTGTGACAATATAAAATCTGCATTTTGTAAAGATGGCAGATTAACATTTATATTTTCACTTTTTAATAGATATATGCTCGATTGTCTCCTCTTGCTTGTTGTGTTGACAAAGGTTAACTAATTCACAAATGCTAAAACTAAAAATATATTTCCTGTTCATGTTTCTGTTTATATTTCATAGTTTATTAAGTAGTCCAGTAATCCAGTATTGGTATTAATGACTTGGAATGTCTTTTTTTACACTCACTTTTAGTTTCTCACTTAGTGTTAGGTTACTGTAATAACCTTGATACACACTCTGATTGTGTCCTGTTTTCACTGTGCAGAGAGAGTTCAAGCTGAGATCGATGCTGTGGTTGGTTCGTCCAGACAGCCCTCTGTGAGTGACCGAGAAAACATGCCCTATACTGATGCTGTCATTCATGAGATTCAGAGAATGGCCAACATCATTCCTCTCAATGTGCTTCGTATGACAAGCAATGAAACTACAGTGGATAAATACACAATCCCAAAGGTACACAATCCATAATACTTTCTGGCAGCTAGCTGTAGACTAAAGTATTCCTTTTCTACCAATTCAACCACTTGAGGCTGACTTCAAAGGTCTTCAAAAGCAATATAGCCTATGACTGAGGGCATAATTCCTCTTTAATAAAATTGAATTTTAATTACTTTTACTTGAAATTAAAATGTAATTGTATTTACTGACAAATACTTAAAAATAGCCACACTAGAACAAAGAGGTAGCAAGTCAGATTTTTACAGGAAACACTGAAAAAATGTCAAAAGAAATTTAAATGTAGCTTGTCTAATATGAAGAGGAAGATTGTTCCAAAGCAACGGGGCCACAATAGAGAACGCCCGGTCTCCTCTGAGGAATGAAGTTTCCCTTCATTCCCTAGGGACTGAAGGGAATGAGTGGGAACATAAGGCTTCAACAAATCGGACAAATAGATGGTTGCCAAACCATTGAAAGATTCAAAAACAATTTTCATAATTTCCACTAGGGATCAATGAAGTATTCTGATTCTGATGATTCCGAAAAACCAATAAATGAACTTTAAACAGGATCCTAAATTCGATTGGAAGCCAATGTAGAGAGGCCAAAACCGGAGTGATGTGGTCGAATTTCCCTCTACCAGTTAAAAATCAAGCCGCAGCATTATGCACTAATTGTAAGCGTGACAAAGTGCCCAGCCCCTATTAAAATGGAATTACAGTAATCCAGGCGTGAAGTAATAAAAGCATGAATTACAATTTCTAAGTTACGTTTGGAGAGAAAAGGGCTTGACCTTCGATAAACGTCTGAGGTGGTAGAATGCTGATTTTATCACCCCATTCACGTGGTCATCAAAGGTAAGTGCAGAATCGATCTTTACTCCAAGATTTGTGATTGAACTCTTCAAATAAGAGGTCAAAACAGTGAAATTAACATCTGGAGGGTTGGAAAATCGATTTGGGCCAAATAAAATCGCTTCCGTTTTAAATAGCTCTTTTAGATCTTTTGACAATGTTACATGGCCTTTTTCCATCAGCTCACCTCACTAGCCTTTTAGCACCTAATAGTCCAGGCTCCATCCAACTCCTTTTAAACTGCCTTGAAGATTTCAAGGCTTGGATGGCTCTCAACCTTTTGAGCTTCAATGAAAGCAAAACAGAGGTAATTATATTCAGGCCTAATAATACCTCATGCACCCCACTTAATTATGGTTGGCTTGGGTCATACATCAAATAGAATGTCACAAATCTGGGAGTCATTATGGACTCTGATTTTAAATGTAATAAACAAATCAGCTCTGTCTTGAAAAAAGCTTTTTCCAGTTAAGGCAAATAGCAAAGCTTAAGTCAGTTTTGTCAAGGCGTGACTTAGAGAAAATAATGCATGCCTTTATCTAAACTCGGCTTGACTATTGCAATGCACTTTACGCTGGAGTCAGCCAATCATCCCTCTCACATCTTCAGCTTATTCAAAATGCTGCTGCCCGTCTCTTAACTGGTACACACAGGCACGAACATATCTTCCCTATCCTGTCCCCTCTTCTTTGGCTTCCTGTTTATCACAGAATGAATTTTAAAGTCCTAATCTTGACTTAGAAATGCCTAAACGATCTTGCTCCTCCATACCTTTCTGATGTACTTCAACAACCAGATGATTTTGGTTGTCCCAAAAACTAGGCTGAAACTTAGAGGAGAACAAGCTTTTTCAATTGTGGCTCCCAAACTTTGGAATATGTTGCCTTTAAATGTTAGACAGGCATCTTCACTTCCTGTTTAAGTCTCTTTTCAAAACACATTTATTCAATAGCGTCTAGACTGGTGTGAGTTGATATGCTTTTTATGCTTTTATGTTTTATGTGTTTAAATGTGAATGTTTTTATCCTTCATTTTATCTATTGTTTTGTTCTTGTACAGCACTTTAGGCAAACTTTCTGATTTTTACCCCAAAACTTGATTCTGCTCATCTGGATGTAGCATTTTCAGTGGGAGAAACGTTTCGTCACTCATCCAAGTGAGTTATTCAGTCTCTGCTTACTGCAGGTTTCCCCAATCTTATAAACAGTACATTTACATTTGGATTTTGTTGAGAAGATGAGAGATGTCATTATGGAGGTGGATGAAACCATGGTCTCGTACGATGTTACATCTCTCTTCACTGTTACATCGTACGATGTTACATCGTGGCTCAAGAGTTGGGAGTTCGCCTTGTAATCGGAAGGTTGCCGGTTCGAGCCCTCGGTCGTTGTGTCCTTGGGCAAGACACTTCACCCGTTGCCTACTGGTGGTGGTCAGAGGGCCCGGTGGCACCAGTGTCCAGCAGCCTCGCCTCTGTCAGTGCGCCCCAGGGTGGCTGTGGCTACAATGTAGCTTGCCATCACCAGTGTGTGAATGTGTGTGTGAATTAGTGGATGACTGGATATGTAAAACGCTTTGGGGTCCTTAGGGACTAGTAAAGCGCTATATAAATACAGGCCATTTACCATTCACTTGCATCCCAGTCACGGAAGCGTTGGAGGTAGTTTGTAAGAGATTACAGGATGACCCAAACCTCAGCAACAGAACCACTCTCAGCATTGACCAAGTGTGTTTGCTTTTGGAACTGTATCTTCATTCGGCCTACTTCACATACAAGGGTCAGTTCTACAGGCAGGAACATGGGTGTGCATGGGTTCCCCAGTTTCATCTATCGTGGCCAATTTATACATGGAAGAAGTGGAAAAGAGGGCTTTGCTATCCTACCCTGGAACACCACCAAGTCATTAGTTCAGATATGTGGATGACACCTGGGTGAAAATCAAATCTCAGGACGTACCACAATTCACGGATCACGTGGACCGACACATCAATTTCACCAGGGAGGATATGAAAAATGGCAGGTTAGCCTTCTAAGACTGTGAGATTTCCATCAGTAATGGGGGACATCTAAAAGCTGATTTGTACTGTAAACCTGCACCGGTATTTAAGGTTTGATTCTCATCATCCACTGGAGCATAAACTGGGTGTCATCAGGACGCTACAACACAGAGACATAACACAATCCCCACAGACACAGCGACCAGGGAGGCAGAAGAACATCACATCAAGAAGTCCCTGAGTAAACGTAGTTATCCCAGCTGGACTTTTGTCAAAGATGGGAAGGCACCAAAAGAAAGTTCCAGCCGATCCAGGAGAGAAGGACAACTACTGCCTAAGTGAAAACGCTGGTTTGAACGCGGAGTCAAGGAGGCCATTTACGTGAAAAGGGAAAGACCACCTCTTAATCGAGGAGGGGGCCTAAGGGTACATCTTTCGCCATCGTACAATGCTGTGATTGCAGCCATTCCCCAACTGGCCTCCCAGCATATTGTTCCTTCAGTGGGCTGGTTTCAGTCATTATGTAAATGTACTGTTTATAAGACTGGGGAAACCTGCAGTCAGCTGAGACTGAAGAAGTCACTTGGATGAGTGATGAAATGTTTCTCCCACTGAAAATGCTACGTCCAGATGAAAAGAATCAAATTTTGGATATTTACATACCTGGATGAGCATGCATCAAGATGTTTCTGTTTTTTTAAAATGCTATATAAATTGGATTTGGATTCTGTCATATGGCAAATTAAACCAATTTTCAGTAACAATTTAGATTTGTTTGTTTGTTTACTTGTTGGTTTTCCAATTTCAGTATCTCAGGTCTTAAGATTATTTTGTGGGGTTTTTGGTTTTTTTTTTTGTTCAGGGTACCATGATACTGGCTACCCTGGACTCAGTCCTACACGATGAGTCAATGTGGGAAACTCCACACTCTTTCAATCCTCAACACTTTCTGGACAAGGATGGTAAATTTCGTAAGAGAGATGCTTTCCTTCCATTTTCTGCAGGTTTGTTGTACTCTTTTAGCCAAATGGCATGCATCCTTGGTTTGTTGCAGAAGTGTAGTAAAAAAAATTGTTTGAATAAAACTCATGACTTACTGTTTATTCTCAGGCAAGCGTGTGTGTCTTGGAGAACAGCTGGCCAGGATGGAGTTATTCCTGTTGTTTACTTCCCTCCTCCAAAGGTTTTCTCTTTCGCCACCTGCTGGAGAGCAGCCCAGTCTGGATTTCCAGTTGGGAGGCATACGCTGTCCCAAACCTTACCGCCTCTGTGCTGTACCACGTTAAACCATCAACTATGGCAAACTGAAAATAAATCACTCCTTTATTACATTTATCATCTAATGCAGTTTAGTTTTTGTTCTTGTAGTCCAGTAGACCTTTTTCATTAACTTTTACAATATAAATCTATTGTACTCTAACAGAAATTACTAAAAATGTTAAACCACCAAAAAACTGAGATTAGTTTATCCTTTTTTTCTGACATTAAGGCAAGTGAAAGGATTGAGTCTCTGTTCTGGTTAACGATTTCAGAGATACCTGCCTGGTTCATTGCTTTTACAAGTAAAGTGGATTCTGTCCCTTTTAAGGACAATCAAAGTAATCTGTTAGAAAACTTTCCACTGTATTTGAAGGCTTACAGAATCATTTGTTCTAAATTGTTACTTTACCTGAAATGAATGTTAATTCTGAACAATTACCATTAAAAAAATCTCAAGCTTGACTTTTCATTTCTCTTTACACCATTAACACACAGTCAAAGGTTTTTGTTTTACCTGAAGTGTGTTTGACGTTAGAGATAGAAAACGACAAGTAAGAGAAAATCTAGGTGGCAAGAGTAGAGAGAGCATTGAAATCCTTTTAGAAATACTTCTAAAACTAATCATTTGAAATGTAAAAATATATGAGCAGCAGGTGTGCCATGATGGTTGCAATACCAAAAAAGTATAGAATACATGGTATGAAGTACTTGATTTGGATCATGACTTCCTTGTTGTGGGGAGAGTGTTTGGGCTGCAACTGGGCATCCAAACCTCTGTATCTCTGGGGTATTGTTTCTCTTTTAGTTCAATTTACAATACTTTAACTCTCCTTTAAGAATCTGGAGTTCTGTTGTCCTCTTTGTTAAGATCCTCTTGCAAAAGCTGTCCAGAAAGGAGCTTGGTCTGGAAGATACTGCACTACTGTCAGCTTTGCAGGAAATGGATAAACAGGTCACAGGAACTGGAGCACTTCTAGGTTGCCAGGTGCTTAAATCCTTCTGACATTGGTGACATCACAAGAGCACAATTACTTCATGTAAGTAAAGTAGACAATGGCACACTGACCTTATTCATATATAGCTGGGCTCCTTGCTTATAAATGTGGGCCAATATTGTAAAAACCCAGCATAAATAAGCATCACTGTCAATTTAGTCCAATCTTGCTCTATCTGGCTTAGGCGACTTATTAAGTTCAGCTCAGTTTGATCCAAAGGAATCTAGCTGCCATGCCATGCTTATAATTCCTCTTTGTTTGATCAATGCAATTTGTTATACATTTGCATGAACCAAACACGAACTACAGCTGGTCCCAAATGTGGCTGCCAGAAAAAAGAATTCCACAATTTATGACATATATATTCACATATATACTATGTAATCATATATACTCGCGTACACTATATATATATACCTACACTGGAGTGTTTTATATAACGGAATCATTGTGATAAGCATCTAACCTACATGTTTAAATCACAAGACCCACATATTTAGGTCAAATATTATCTACAATTACATTAATGAAGTGTGTGCCACTTGTTGTATGAGGACATGTTGACCAATACTGTCTCAAATGTAGTAATTAGGATCAATAAGTAACCTTTGGTTGTGTTATGGCCAACGGTGATAAGTCCAAAGAAAGGGTTAAATAAACTCAGCCCTGCTAAGATGCACCTGGGAGGCTATCTGCCCGTCTTCGCTGTCAGAAGGTGATGCATCACCCATCTTTAACCAATATAGTAAACAAACTTGGCCTGGCTGAGAGTGGACCTGGGACTCTTTTTGCCCGTCTCAGTTGACGAAGGCTGAGAAAAACCCTTCCTTAATGGATATAGTAGCATACCCCTGGCAGTAAACACCACAAAGTTGTCAGGAGGATTAATTGTTTTCGCTCTGCAGTTGCTTTGATATCTGTAGTTTTGCGGACTTTTGGACTCACTCTCCCTCAAAACTGTCAAAGTCTATTATGCTAACACAACTGTGTCACTAGCGATCAAGTAGCACATCTTAATATTTTACAGCTAGTCTAACTTCAGTAACCCTACAAGCATCACTACTGTTTAGCTTGCTGTCTTCCTCAATGTTCGCAGATAGCAGAGCTGTATATCTTAATTTTTTTCAGAAATCCCTTTCAGAACCTGGTATATTATGTTTAGGTGGAAACTAGCGAGCTAACTCCCTGCTAACTTCCAAATTTTATTAATCCTGTTTTCATGGATGCCTGGATGTTAAACTTAATTGTTACCTGTTACAGCAGCCACACTGATTAAAGATGAAAGAATTTAGACAGTTTGTAACTCCACAGTAATGTAATGCTGCAGTGTTTGTTTGATTTTGGGACCTGAAGCGGAATTTGGGCCCGGAAACGGCTAATGACGTCAGACTTAAAGACCAGATTGGATCTAAAAAGCTAGACATCCACATCGTTGGTGTAATAAGGTTATCATATTGGCTTCAAAATTTGCAACCAGACTTCTTTTTTTCTTTCCTCGTGTTCTACTTACATGAGTCAACCATGTTTTTTTAGAATTAAACATGCGTAATTGTTAGCTTGGTAGTTCGTATTCAGGCTTGACTGCCATTGAAAGGACTTAAATTGTGAAAAGAAAAAAAAACTTCCAAGCACACAAACAAGATGTTTGCTTGGAAGCTATATCATTGTTTTATTCAGCCACTTAATAATGCAGCACTCAATAGTTTGGCCTCTCCATCATTATGAAATGGTATAAAGTTACTGGACACTGTTTACATATCTACATATACATGTCTTTGTTCGCTTTTCTTTAGGAGGTGGGTTGGCTGTGCTGGTGGGTTATTCTTTGTTTTATGCAGGAAATAATTGTTTTTCCCTCACAATGTCAATCACCGATATTACTGATACAGTAATCAGTACTTCATACATAATTTTATGTGTAGCCTTTTTGCATGTAATAATGTACTATGTGTAAAAAAAACTGAAAATAACACCACCATTATCAGCTTTTATTTTGAAGGCTAGTCTTAGCGTCACCTTTGTGTTTTAAGTAGTCCACCCATTTATCTGATCGCACTTTGTTTCGTGGTAGCATCACAGTTAAATCACTACAGTAATCCAGCATGCGACATTAAGAACTTTAAATGGAGACATTATACAGTGTTCTTGGCTTTGAGTGGATAGATGGAAGGAGCATTTTAATATTTCTCTGTGTTTTCCTGCTGTTGTCTGATATTTGGAAGAACAGAGTGCCGAAAAACTTCCCACCTGGACCGTGGGCTCTCCCGCTTCTCGGTGACATTCATCGCATCAGGCCTGACAGAATACACCTGCAGTTCAGAGAGGTACTCGTGTTTACTATTAAGGGAATAGTGTTTTAATTTTAATATCTTTCTTTTCTTTCTTTTTTCCTTAAAAATCAGATAAGGGTAGCTTTACTTTAATTACAAAAATGTTATATAGGAGTAGGTAATGGATAATAGTATAACTTGTGCTTATTTTACAATATAATACTACAATATATTTCTAGCTAATTTTCTCTTTCTCTCAATAAAACTTTCTATAAAAATTTAACGCATCTTGGGGTCAACCTGCAAGAAAGGCAGATGCGAAATGAAAAAATGACATAAGAGGTCAAATTTGACAAGATATTTAAATGCAAATGCATAGCAACAAAAACAATAAATAACAATAAATTTTAAAATTGAGCTGTCATGTTTACAAACAAAATGCTGGCATGCATGGATATAAATGCTACCAAAAACATAACCTCCTCTGAAGGGTTAATAATAAAATATCCAAGAATTAAAGGAGCATCTTTTTTCAATGGCCATTACTTATCCTCAGTGGAAGAATATTTGTAATATGGATAGTAAAAGGACCTTCTGCCTGTTTAAAGTACTACAGAACAAGTTCAGGCAAGTCCCCATTTAAAACTCTGGCAATCATTAACTCAGTGAACTTTATCTGCAGTTGCCTTTATTCACACAAGAGAAAAGATTTGTTGCTTGAGTTTGGTTTATGGAGACCACATCAAGAGGGTTCAGCCAGAGCTGCATTTTCGGTTACTTATATTCTCTTTTTAAATATTTTCTCATGTGTTTGCAGTTTGGGTTCTTGTTAAGAGATATACAGGGAGTGCAGAATTATTAGGCAAATGAGTATTTTGTCCACATCATCCTCTTCATGCATGTTGTCTTACTCCAAGCTGTATAGGCTCGAAAGCCTATTACCAATTAAGCATATTAGGTGATGTGCAACTCTGTAATGAGAAGGGGTGTGGTCTAATGACATCAACACCCTATATCAGGTGTGCATAATTATTAGGCAACGTCCTTTCCTTTGGAAAAATGGGTCAAAAGAAGGACTTGACAGGCTCAGAAAAGTCAAAAATAGTGAGATATCTTGCAGAGGGATGCAGCAGTCTCAAAATTGCAAAGCTTCTGAAGCGTGATCATCGAACAATCAAGCGTTTCATTCAAAATAGTCAACAGGGTCGCAAGAAGCGTGTGGAAAAACCAAGGCGCAAAATAACTGCCCATGAACTGAGAAAAGTCAAGCATGCAGCTGCCACGATGCCACTTGCCACCAGTTTGGCCATATTTCAGAGCTGCAACATCACTGGAGTGCCCAAAAGCACAAGGTGTGCAATACTCAGAGACATGGCCAAGGTAAGAAAGGCTGAAAGACGGCCACCACTGAACAAGACACACAAGCTGAAACGTCAAGACTGGGCCAAGAAATATCTCAAGACTGGTTTTTCTAAGGTTTTATGGACTGATGAAATGAGAGTGAGTCTTGATGGGCCAGATGGATGGGCCCGTGGCTGGATTGGTAAAGGGCAGAGAGCTCCAGTCCGACTCAGACGCCAGCAAGGTGGAGGTGGAGTACTGGTTTGGGCTGGTATCATCAAAGATGAGCTTGTGGGGCCTTTTCGGGTTGAGGATGGAGTCAAGCTCAACTCCCAGTCCTACTGCCAGTTTCTGGAAGACACCTTCTTCAAGCAGTGGTACAGGAAGAAGTCTGCATCCGTCAAGAAAAACATGATTTTCATGCAGGACAATGCTCCATCACACGGGTCCAAGTACACCACAGCGTGGCTGGCAAGAAAGGGTATAAAAGAAGAAAAACTAATGACATGGCCACCTTGTTCACCTGATCTGAACCCCATTGAGAACCTGTGGTCCATCATCAAATGTGAGATTTACAAGGAGGGAAAACAGTACACCTCTCTGAACAGTGTCTGGGAGGCTGTGGTTGCTGCTGCACGCAATGTTGATGGTGAACAGATCAAAACACTGACAGAATCCATGGATGGCAGGCTTTTGAGTGTCCTTGCAAAGAAAGGTGGCTATATTGGTCGCTGATTTGTTTTTGTTTTGTTTTTGAATGTCAGAAACGTATATTTGTGAATGTGGAGATGTTATATTGGTTTCACTGGTAAAAATAAATAATTGAAATGGGTATATATTTGTTTTTTGTTAAGTTGCCTAATAATTATGCACAGTAATAGTCACCTGCACACACAGATATCCCCCTAAAATAGCTAAAACTAAAAACAAACTAAAAACTACTTCCAAAAACATTCCGCTTTGATATTGATGAGTTTTTTGGGTTCATTGAGAACATGGTTGTTGTTCAATAAAAAATTATTCCTCAAAAATACAACTTGCCTAATAATTCTGCACTCCCTGTAATATTAATGAGGCAACATTGCTGCAATCTTATAGTATCTGCAGTAAAGATGTAGAAGCAGTATTAATTCTCTGAGTACTGTTGAACCACAAAATCTACCTGCTGTCTTTGTTCAGTTTGCAAAGAAATATGGAAACATTTTCACCATCAGACTCTTTGGTGGAAGAACCGTGGTCATTAATAGCTACAAGTTTGTGAAAGAAGCCCTGGTCCAGCAAGGAGACGATTTCATAGATCGACCCACCATACCACTGTTTGAAGATTTATTTGGGAATGAAGGTTCTCTTTTTCTCTTTTTCATTAAAAAAAATATATATAGTTAGTGTTGAATACAATGAACAACATAATTGAGACACCAAATCAGGGGTGTAAGGTAGTGTTTCTTATTCAATCTATTATTGTGTATTTGTGTGTTCAAAGGTCTTGTGGGTTCAAATGGTTATCCATGGAAGCAACAGAGGAGATTTGCTCTTCATACACTCAGAAACTTTGGTCTGGGCAGGAAGACTCTGGAGTTATACATCCAGCAGGAGTGCCAGTATCTCTCAGAGGCTTTCACAGAACACCAAGGTATAAAAAACATCTTGGTGACATGATTGCCACCATTCAATAGAGTGGGCTTGCTTTGTTATGACACTGGGTACTTGTCCCCATATTTTCTGTCTTTATTTGCAGGAAAGCCCTTTAATGTCCAGCTACTGATAAATAATGCTGTGTCGAATATCATCTGCTGTTTGGTGTTTGGGAATCGATTTGAGTACACTGACCGGCAGTACCAGTCTATTCTTCATAATTTCAATGAAATTTTGCGCTTACAGGGAAGCATATCGATACAGGTGAATCTCCTTCCACCATCCTACATTATGCAGTAATCAAATTACATCACAATTTATATAAAATCCAAAAGTCACATTTAAGCAACCACAGTCTCCCTACAGGGTTTCTAATTTATAATGAGGAGCAAAAACAAATACTGATTTAAAACACACCAAAGGGCAGAGAGGAGGAAGCCAAGTCCTGGCAGATGCAAAGCCCACAGATATAAACAAAATGTCAGACATTTAGAGATTTCTCCAGATACAGACAGACAAACTGGTGGTAGCTAACCAACCGGACATTGTAGTGGAAGACAAGCAGAAGCAGCAGACAGCCGTAGTGATAGACATAGTGATACCGAATGACAGCAACATCAGGAAGAAATAACACAAGAAGCTGCAGAAGTAACAAGGGCTCAGAGAAGATGTGGAGGGTGAAGGTAACGGTGATCCCAGTGGTAATCAGAGCACTAGGTGCAGTGACTCCCAAACTAGGCAAATGGCTCCAGCAGATCCCAGGAACAACATCAGAGATCTCTGTCCAGAAGAGCGCAGTCCTAGGAACAGCTAAGATACTGCACAGGACCCTCAAAACTCCCAGGTCTCTGGTAGAGGGCCTGAGCTTGAAATTCCCCCCACCTGTAGGGGTGGGGGGAATTTCTGCAGACATATATATATATATGTGTGTGTGTGTTTGTGTGTGTGTGTGTGTGTATATATATATATATATATATATATATATATATATATATATATATATATATATATATATATATATATACATACTTCTGCTTGTCTTCCGCTAAAATGTCCGGTTGGTTAGCTACCACCAGTTTGTCTGTCTGTATCTGGAGAAATCTCTAAATGTCTGTCTATTATTTTTAAATGTCACTAGTACTGAGATGAGACCTGAGTAATTGCCTCTCTTTCTATCACATTTTCTTCATGATGAATAACAATAAAGGATCCTTAATCCCAATAGACATCATATTTGTATACGTGTGTTCACAAGTAGTATTTGTACCTAAGTAGATTTTTTTTTATAACAATCAGCTTATATCGGGTAATATGTGGAGCCAAGTCTCTTCAAGTGCTTTTTGAAAAATGTCTTGAAACTTCTCATCTATATGACAACTCCTCATTTTGAAGCATTATCTAAATCAACTTAAATTTCAGTGAACACTGGGGAATATGAACTTGATCTCTCTCATTAAAACAAAAATCAAAAAAATGTTTGCTGACATTGTCCTCAAATATTTTTCTCTTGGTAATTATATTTCTACCACCAGCTTTGCCACTGTGGAATTCCTGTTAGAAGTGTGTTAGATTTCAATTCAGAATTCTTTGAATGCACAGCATGATATGTCCAGTCATGAAAAGATGGTTTAATCTGGCTTCCTGTTCTGTAGATGTACAACATAATTCCCTGGCTGATGAAGTGGTTACCTGGACCTCATAAGACAATGTTCACTCTGACACAAGAGGTAAAGGACTTTATAGAAATCAGGATCAAAGACCACAGAGAAATCCTTGACCCAGCGTCACCGAGAGACTATATTGATGCCTTTCTTATAGAAATGGCAAAGGTGAGTGTTGTGCTCGATCTCTATTATGTTTGTTCGTTTTGGTCTTGTAATGAAGTTTGATAACAGATTTTAATTTCTGTTGTTTGGACCGTTGATAGAACGAGGAGAAAGATTCAAGTTTTTCTCTCAGTAACTTACACGCTTGCACCATGGACCTGTTTTTTGCTGGAACTGAAACTACTGCCACTACTTTACGTTGGGGGTTGCTTTACATGATCTACTACCCTGATATACAAGGTGCGTGTGTAATACCCAACAGTACTATGTATTTTGTCATGTCGGTCTTGTACTGTGAGAAAGCATGCAGGTTGTGTTAGTCATCTACATAATACACAAAACAGAGTTTATGATAGTCTCATCATTTTTTTTTTTAGCATGTTTTGATTTCTAGTTGGGAATCAGTTGGTTTCCAGAGTAGATCCTGGCATTATTTATCAGAAAACAGGAAGACCACATATGTGGTCATGAAGCTGACAATAAAAAATCAATATGTGAAGATAGCCGATTGACATTCATATAGACTTTCCACCTTTCAATAAACATATGTTTAAATGTTTCGTAGCTTTTGTGTTGACAAATATTAACAAATTCACAAATACTAAAACTGAAAATATAGTTCCTGTTTATGTTTCTAATTATATTTGATCTGAAGTTAATAATTCAGTATTGGTAGTAACTGTTTTTTCTTAAGTACGTTTTTATTTTTACATTAATAACCTGAAATTGTTTCTCACTGTCAATTTTAATTTTTCATTTACTTTTAGATAAATATAATAACCTTGATACAGACTCTGATTGTATCCTGTTTTGACTGTGCAGAGAGAGTTCAAGCTGAGATTGATGCTGTGGTTGGTTCGTCCAGACAGCCCTCTGTGAGTGACCGAGAAAACATGCCCTATACTGATGCTGTCATTCATGAGATTCAGAGAATGGCCAACATCATTCCTCTCAATGTGTTTCATATGACAGTCAAGGAAACTACAGTGGATAAATACACAATCCCAAAGGTACACAAACCATAATACTTTCTGGCAGTTTCGCTGTAGAATAAAGTATTCCTTGTCTACCAATTTAGCAACTTGAAGCTGACTTGAAAAGTCAATCCTAATGTTACACTTAAAATAACCAATGAAGCAGCTTTAAAAAGCACATTTAAAGCCTGGTATAAAAATAGTGTAACACTCACTATCAACTGTACTCTTTTGATGTATGATCAATCCTCCAGGTAAGTAAATCCCAAAAGGTTGATACCACATGGACCCGGAAAGTAAAGTGTATTTGTGATGTAAGATGGTGAAAATATTCTTCTTCCTCAAAATTATCCAGATATTATGCAGTCCTTAAAATGACTTATGTAATGCTTAAATAATTCACAGTACCATGCCTGTTTAGACTTCTCAACAATATATGGTAACTTCTGACTCCTAAAAAGTAACATGGCAGCAACCAAAATGCTAACCCATCAAAATGCAGAGTTTTGTAACTACACAGTGGCTGAGTCCATTTTTAGTCTGTGGTTATGTGCAGAATAAATACATGAGGTCCAAGAATAGATCTCTGTGGCACACCTGTGCTAATGGATTACATTAGTATTACATCAGGGCTCTGTATTACAGTGATTCATGACTACACATAAGGATACTCTTATGGCCCTGCATAGACTGCCTTTTGTCCTGCGACAGATAGAGTAGATGTCAAATCATACGGCCACTATTTCATCAAAACAGCAATGACTTAGCATGGTTTCTCTCTAGTTTCTCTGAAATACTGTATGTAATGACAATGCAACTTCAAATCAAATAAAAAGGTCAGCTTCATTACTGTTCTCATATTAACTCAAACCAATAACTGAAAGTGAGAAATTAATGTGAATAGACACCAGAATATACACTTGTAAAAATTAGAAATTTTGAGAAAACAGATTAATTTTTTAACACCTACGATTAAAGGTTAAAAACATCTAAAACAACCATTGCACTTGTCCCTGGTTCTTAATTAACAGGCATTATACACTTTGTAGTTTGACACAATTGCATACTAAAAAGCTCTTTTGGACATTTTGACAATGTTACGTTGCCTTTTTCCATCAGCTCACTTTCTGTTATATGGCAAATTAAACCAATATACTTGAATAACAATTTTAATTTTTTTTTTTATTTCTTTCAATTTTAGTATTTTGGTTATTTTTATAGTATTTTTTGTGCAGGGTACCATGATCGTGGCTACTCTGGACTCAGTCTTACATGATGAGTCAGTGTGGGAAACTCCACACTCTTTCAACCCTCAACACTTTCTGGACAAGGATGGTAAATTTCGCAAGAGAGATGCTTTCCTTCCATTTTCTGCAGGTTTGTTGTACATTAAAGCCTCTTGTACTGTTTTAGCCAAGACAAAATGGCATACATCCTTGGTTTGTTGCAGAAGTGGAGTAAACTCTATGATATAGTGAATATCTTGTAAATTTTTTGAATAAAACTCATGTCATATTGTTTATTCTCAGGCAAGCGTGTGTGTCTTGGAGAACAGCTGGCCAGGATGGAGTTGTTTTTGTTTTTCACCTCCCTCCTTCAGAGGTTTTCTCTTTCGCCACCTGCTGGAGAGCAGCCCAGTCTGGAGTTCCAGTTGGGAGCCGCACGCTGTCCCAAACCTTACCGCCTCTGTGCTGTACCGCGTTAAACCATCAACTATGACAAAACTGAAATTGTCTGATACTCAGTTTGATGAATCAATGTCCTCCATCATATTTGTCATATGAAGCATTATCTATACCTGCTAAATTCTTCTCACCATGGAGACCTTTTAAAGGAGCCATTCCATCCATTGTATTCAACAAATAAAAATTTGAAAGGTTTACAATATTAAATTACAACTTTTTAAGAGATCACATTCCACTGCATATGCATGATAATCGCTGTCATAAGCAAACATTTACAAGGACTTCAGTAAAATTTTGACAATAAGATAAATACAGCTGGACAAAAAAAACAGTATTCTGTTTTTAACGTTTAATAGTACTGCAGAGATATTTACATAGGATTCAAACTTTAATTTATTAAGTTTAATCTACACTTGAGTCAGTGTCTACATTGAAAACAAAATCCCACCATATCTTGGTGGATTTGCTTGTATGTCGAGGATCAATAACCTATTTTAGTTCAATTATCCAAAAGATGATTTCACATAATCTTTAAGTACTCTATGAAACAATGCTTATTTGATTCAGTGTTTTGAAGTTGCTCAGTGCTTGAGGCAGGAATGCAATTCTATAATTTTGCACCACTGTGCTTGATGATTACTCTTAGATTCTGTCTTTGTGTTGCACAAAACCACTCGCTGTGTTTAGTCAGTTTTGTTGGCACTGACGGACCCTCATGAAACAGTGACCTCCTGGTTAATGAAGCTAACACTCGTCAATGATGTGTTTAAAGTATTTTAAGATTCTGGAAATATATCAGAATAGTAAAAAAAAATTCTGTTTGCTTTGATGGTATTTTGAAGGTGTTCTGCTAAACGTGGTAATCCTTATCTTGACTTTCCCAATTTCTTTAAAAGAACATAAGAAATCAGTTGTTATTCTACAGTAGACTCTCTATGATATAACCTAATGGGCGGGTTGATTACCAACAATCTTATGTCACTCTTAAACAAGAAGGCCCTTTTAAATTCACAAACTATTTTGAAAAGTATATAGGTTTATGTTTATTTGGATATCAGAGGAATGCAGGCAAACCAGGTGGTGACAGGGTGATCTTAATAACCATAATAATTTATTTCAGTTGGTGTGAGTGTTTTTATTTTTCATACCACTGCTTGTTATAAAATGCACAATGTCATAAATAAATAGATTTTCTGCATGCACTTGCCTTTTTCATTATGAGCTTGTGTCAGTGGTGTCAGCTTTAGTCTTTACCTTGGCAGAGGGCAGTAATACAATGAATGACTGGACTGACAGCTATCACTAACAGCTTGTAATCTCCCTACCCCAACTGTTAAATAATGTAGAGGAACTCCCCCAGAAAATGTCTTTCTTTACAAATCAGCTGAGTTGTTTAATTTGATTAATGCTTTTTCGCATCCTTCACTGCTGATTGAAACAAAAAGCAGTGACAAATAAATTACAATAAGTACAGGAAACACGTGACACGCCAAACAAACAGAGAATGTATCATTTTCAGATGTATGATCAATTAATATAACATATAGGAAAATCATAAAAACTGTTAGATAACGCTTGTTAAAGCTATACATGTTAATAATTTCTGTATGTGTGATGATGTGACATGCAACGTTTCCTTTACACTGGGCCATCAGTTAACAAGGAAACATTGTACACACACACACATAAACACGCTACGATCATCGTAGTAAGATACTTGTTATTGATTTCATGTTTTTATTAAATGCTTTTATTTTGACGGCCAGCTATCGAACCCACTTGGTTATATAATCACCCACCATTTTATACTTGTGTCAAGCCAGCCTCCAATTCGAGACTTGCAGTCAAGCCAGCCTCCAGTTTGTGGTGAAATCAAAGTTAAAACAGTAAAGTGACACGAATGAGCGGAACTATGGAGACATTATACAGCGCTCTCGGCTTGGAGTGGGTTGACGGCAGGAGCATTTTATTTTTTTCCTGTCTTTTTCTTCTGCTGGCTCATGTTCTGAAGAACCGAGTGCCGAAAAACTTTCCTCCCGGACCGTGGGCTCTCCCTTTTATTGGTGATCTTCATCGCCTGCAACCTAACAGATTCCATCTGCAGTTCGAAGAGGTGTGATACAAAGTAACGATTATTATTATCATTGTTGCTGTTAAGAAGAAGAATATATTCATATAGAAAATGGGGCGACTCGTTTACTGCAAATAGGTAGCTAAATGGTGCTATAGGTTCCCTTTATTCCTCCGTTATTGGTAATCATTTAGACTTAGATTGGGCTACATGGGGCAGAGCAGTTTTTTTTATTAGACTTTAAAACATTCGGTAACATAACCAGTGTTGCCAATTTAGCAACTTTGTCGCTATATTTAGCGAGTTTTCAGACCCCTTAGCGACTTTTTTTTTCTAAAAAGCGACTAGCGACAAATCTGGCGACTTTTTCTGGAATTATTGGAGACTTATTTATGACGACTTTTTGACGTGAAAGGGCGTGTTGCTCTTACTCTCAACAAGCAGCGGTGCTGCCGTGGGCACCTCACCCGTGCTAAAGCGCTCACGGGCGGAGGATAGTCCTCCCCCAGCTGCAGGAGATGTTCACACCTGTGCGTCCAAACTGCAAATGAATCGCGCATGAGCGAAGCCGCTGCTCCCGCACTGTCTGTAACACAGTCAGTTCTTCTTTTACTGTTATGCTGTTTTGTGGATCACAAGGTTTAAAACTACTTATAAACACACACTCTCACACACAAAGTAACTCCACCAGAGTGCCTATTTCGGGTCACTTTTGCCGGTCGAAGCCCGAATAAAGGAGCAGGGTTGGAATTGTGACATTAAAAAACAATAATTGCTAAAAGAAATTAAGTTTGTAGTTCTAAATAAATTCTAAATGCATTTAGGACGTTTTTTGCTAACTTTATGTCTCTTCCACGATGTTATTTCTCTCTCCAACAGCGTAGGTTATCATTATATTAGCATGACCAATTATGCATATTAGGTGATGACGTCATCTAGCAACTTCTAGCGACTTTTAGGACAGCCAATAGCGATTTTCCTTACTGAGGAGTTGGCAACACTGAACATAACTAACAGCCTACAAGCTTAGTGTGAGCTGCATTTCAAGTCGCTGCTATTGTCCTTTCAGCTTCTACTTTTTGCTGCCGAGTGTCCCGTAAAGAGACATTAAATATTTGTAAGCAAGCATTTCTGTTTTATTTTATTAGCTGCTTTCAGTTCTTGTTTTTTGTTTTTATTTGCTTGTTTTGTGGTTGTTGTATTTTTTGGGACATGGTATCACATGTCACACTTATCACAGCTGCTACAGTCTTAGTTTTCTTTTGGTAGAATAAAAATGTAAAAGTCAGCTGTATCAGAAAAGTTATTTCTTTTTAAATTATCCTAAAATATGCAAGTGTTGAATAACAAGCTAAATCTACTGTCGATTCAGTTTTCAGAGAAATATGGAAACATTTTCAGCCTTCGAATCTTTGGTCATAGAGTTGTGATCATTAATGGCTACAAGTCTGTAAAGGAAGCCCTGGTCCAACGAGGAGAAGACTTTGCAGATCGTCCCATAATTCCTCTGGTTGACGATGTATTTGGAAATAAAGGTGATTTCATTTCTTTTAATTACACACTTAATATTGGAGTATCAGATGGGCACCAAGTTAGATTTATTAGCGTGACGATGGTGATCAACATGCCTAGTTTCTCTTCCAGTCAAAATATGTATATTTGTATATGTTTTTTCAAAGGTATTGTAGCTTCCAGTGGTTATCCATGGAAGCAGCGGAGGAGGTTTTCTCTTCAGACACTCAGAAACTTTGGTCTGGGCAAGACGACGTTGGCAGAATTCATCCAGCAGGAGTGCCAGTATCTCACAGAGGCTTTTGCAGACCAGCAAGGCATTTAAAAATCACACTGTTTGATAGTCTGAGGAACTTGGAAAGAAAAGCGTCTGGACTTCTTTAACCCTTTAGAGCCGATCGGAGCGGGCACGCTCTGTTTTGCGTAACTATTTTTAAATCCCAGTAGCACTGCAACCACGTAAGCTAGCGCAAAATTTTTTTTTGCATATGAAACCGGAGGAGTTGTACTTACATCTTATGCCATCAGCTTGTCCTAGGTCACGGTTTCCTTCCACATAAAGCTTTGCAAAAACTGCATAAAAAGCGCTTGCAGGAACAAAAACATAATATTCCAGAAACACGCTTTGCCGATCCGATCAGCTGTTCATAACACTTCCTGCGTTGGAATAGACGTCGGCGCGAACTTTTGCATTTCCGCCATTACCTGCCCGAAACCGGAAGTGACGTAATTTTCGCGGAAATGTAGTCTTTTTTACCCTCAGGGCCTATACTGGTCTTTTTAAAAGTTATCTTTGACTTTATGACTTTCTGTGTCGTTTCTGGGATGCTTAGGACTCATATTGCACTGCTGGAAATAGTTTATTTTGATGCATATGCTGCTTTTTTGCAAATTTGCAGTATAATATTTATTTTCGTTTTTCCTGCAGTGTATAAAAATTGGCGTATTTCAAAAATAAAACTATGAAGACGCTCAAAATAAATTTCCTGTGGTGGGAAACTATTTTGTGCAACTTTTTTGTATTTACAGTTTTGAGGGATAAGCCTCCTAAATTTCTCTAACTACAAATATATGTTAAAAAACCAAAAACAATTTTCAATTTTTTTGTAGTTTATTGCACTTTTTTGCAATTTATGTAATTACTATGCACTTAATGAATACATATTATTAAAATCTGGGCTATAATGGTTGTATTGGTGTATAGCAACTTGAAATGCTCCCAAAAATGGCTCCACAGCATGTAAAAATATAATATAAGCTCTGGCGGCCTTGGCTCTATGGTAGGTCTTAAAGGGTTAAGTTCCTTGAAGATGTTTCACCTCTAATCCGAGAAGCTTCTTCAGAATTGAAGAAGCTTCTCGGACTTCCAAGCTCCTTAGACTATGATGACCTGGATGACTGAGAACCTTCACAGACACACACTGTTTGATGATAATTTTTACATTTTAAATGTTTGATAATTGCTTATGACCTTATCTAATTTTCTGCTAAACATATAAAATATGAAATTGCTAATTTTTCTTATATAATACACGCTTTTTTGGTAAATATCAAGCAAGTTTGTCTTCTCTTTGGACATGGAGTCCATTTTCTGTCTCACCCACACTTTATTTTTATTTACAGGAAAGCCTTTTAATGCACAGCCATTGCTAAACAACGCCGTGTCAAACATCATCTGCTGTTTGGTGTTTTCAAATCGATTTGAGTACAGTGATGAGAAGCATCAGTCTATTCTTCAGGACTTCAATGAGCTTTTGTACTTGGAGGTAACCATGTGGGCACAGGTGAGCCTCCTTTAAACCAGGATTCAGTAATCTAATTAAAAGGATTTATGCAAATGCATGTGTCATATTTATTTGAATCACATTATTATAAAAGGCTCTCCTTGAATTGTTCCCTTCCTGAATTGTTCTGTGTCCCAGTGATTTGTATATTTGTAATTCATACATAGAGACCACCGATTTAAAGCATCTAAATCTTACTTGAGTCCAGCTTTGATTAGGTTGTTTTTTTGTTTTTGTTTTTTTAATCAAGTTTGACTATTAGTATAATGTTCTTTTAGGAAATACTGTGTTAGCTTTATGCCATATGTTGTCTCATCTATATATTTTTCTAAAGGTCTTGAGGATCATCAAGATGTTGACAAATGTGAAACAAGCCTTTTGTGTTCTTTTTGGGCAGCAGTGGTTTTGACAGTGAAATTCCCCCATGCAGTTATTTAGGTGTTCTTCTGGGTTCTTTTGTGACCTCCTGGGTGATCAGTGGTGCACTCTTTAAGTCATTTTGGTAGGCCGACCACTCCTATGAAGGTTCACTACTGTTCCAAGTTTTCTTCATTTGTGGATAAGGGCTCTGATCTTTTTTGTGGAGTCCCAGCGACTTAGAAATGTTTTTATAAGCCGTTCTCAGGTGCTTTAAGATCTTTTAGCCTCCTTTACTTTGTCAGACAGGTTCTATTTAAGTGATTTAAAAGGTCTTTACAAAAAATGGGATTAATCATAGTCAATTCATGATTTTACAAGAGAGTTCTTTACTTTTTCGCATAGGGACATACAGTAATGTGGATCTCTCTTTGAAAGCTAATTAATTTAGTACATTTTTATTAAATAAATAGAAATGTCATAGATATATCCACGCTGTCTGACAAGTTAGTGACTGTCCTCCTGCGCTGTAGATGTACAACGCAATGCCCTGGCTGATGAAGTGGGTGCCCGGACCTCATCAGAAGACATTTACTCTGGTCAAGAATATAAATAATTACATAGAAAACAGGATCAGTGAACACAAAGAAGACTTTAACCCATCATCTCCGAGAGACTACATCGACTCCTTTCTCATAGAAATGGAAAAGGTGAGTGTTGTCCTGCATCTCTGCTGTTTTTGTTCTTTTTACATTTTTAATGAAATGTCATCAGATTTTTTTTTTTCATCTTTGCCTCTAACAGAATGAAGGCAATGATTCAAGTTTTGATCTCAGTAGTTTGAATGCTTGCACCCTTGACCTCTTTGGTGCTGGAACTGAAACTACTACCACTACTTTATACTGGGGCCTTCTGTATATGATCCACTATCCTGTCATACAAGGTTTGTGACTGAGTAATAGTCACTATGACTACATATTCTGCAAGTATCTCAACTTTATAATGACAGCGGCCTCTTATAGGTCAGCCATTTATATAAAAATTGATTGTTTCTGATGTGACATTGTAATGTGTGTCTCTGTTTAATTTTGTCTCTGGATTGGGTTTTCTCTCAAGTCTATTTTATATATTTACTTAGATTTGAATTGTTTTCTCAACTTTAAAAATCTTGACGTAGACTCACATTATTAACTGTGTACAGAAAAAGTCCAGGCTGAGATCGATGCTGTGATTGGTTCATCCAGACAGCCCTCTATGAGTGACAGAGAAAACATGCCTTATACCAATGCGGTTATTCATGAGATCCAGAGAATGGGCAACATCCTCCCACTGAGTTTGTCACACATGACAAACAAGGATACAATATTGGATAAGTACACAATCCCAAAGGTACTCATGCTAAGAATTATTTTACCAAAGCCTTTTGCTTGTTTTTCTGGTTTCTGGTCATATAGCTACTGAATAACTCATTAAATTCAGCAATGTTTTTTTTTTTCAGTCACTTTAAAGCATAGATAAACTCAGAAAGACAGTTTTTGCGCAATATTTATAATGGAAATATCTTAATTAATTGCAGTGGGCTAATGGTTAAACATAAAAAACAACCACTGCATTTTGGTGCATCTGTTGTTAAATAACAAGTGTTTTACAACTCATAATACGATACAACACATTTAGTAGCTCTTTTGGAATATCCAAATATTAATTGCTCAACATATGTAATGATAATTCGTTTCTCTATCAGCTGATTTTCCATCTAACCTGTTTAATTATTTTGTTCTTAAAAGTTGAGATAATTTTTAAACAAACACAAATTAACTTACCTGTTTCTTCAGGGCACCATGATCCTGCCTTTATTGCACTCTGTACTCAATGATGAGTCAATGTGGGAAACTCCACATTCCTTCAACCCTCAACACTTTTTGGACCAGGATGGTAACTTTAGGAAGAGAGAAGCCTTTATGCCTTTTTCTGCAGGTATGTCAAGAGGGCAGTTTATCTCAGTGAACGTATTCTGTTAATGAATATGTAGGCAAACAACAAGAGAGGTGTTTGAGCAAGATATGGTAAAAGAAGTGTTACATGTTTCTGCTTGCTGTTAACTGTTCGTGAGCACCGACTTATATCTACAAACAATTTCTTACATCACTGAGTTTGCAGGGGATCGGTGTCTCTTTTGTGTGTTTCAGAGCTGTAGTAATAACCTCTGTAAGATGAAAGCATAGTGACTGAAACTCTTATTGTGTATTATCAGGCAAGCGTGTGTGTCTCGGGGAGCAGCTTGCCCGAATGGAATTATTCCTGTTCTTTACCTCCCTCCTTCAGAGGTTTTCATTCTCGGCACCTGCTGGAGAGCAGCCCAGTCTGGAGTTCACACTGGGAACCACCCGTTGTCCCAAACCTTACTGCCTTTGTGCCGCGGCACGTTAAATCATCAAGTATAAGCTAAACACGTCTATTTCTTACAGTGTACATTTGTCTTTCATTACATTTTATAATGTCAAGCAGTTTCTGTTTCATCATTATCTATTTCTATTATGTTATGAGCCAGAATGCTGTTTAATAAAACCTTTAGAAATTACATACATATATACTGAAATTACATATCTGCTGTATACAAACTGTATAAAATTCTGACATTATACTAAACACTTTTTAATGATTCATTGTTGAGTGATAATCTATGTGCCACTGTGAAGCAGTGGTTTTAAATGTGCTGAACAAATAAACATGACCTGACTTGAAAATGTGTGCGTGAGTAATATATATTCATCTTTCACTTAATCCAGTTTTGATTGACCTAATCCTTCTTATTCAGTCTGTTTTTTTATTGAAGTTCACACTGCTATCAGTTTGAGATGTCCATGGCATTTCTCAGTGTTTGTATTGTCCAATACAGTTTTGTATTCCTCAGCCATTACCTGGCAACAACACAGTTACAACACTATAAAATGCCCATGTGAATCTGATGTAGTAGTTCTACTCTTCGAGGATCAAGTTGCAGCATGATAATAGAGAATATCTGACTTCATAGTATGACTCGATTCATGCAGCTCAGCGTCATTTAGGGTTCATCGTTTTTTTGTGGTCTCTAACCTTTTCCAGTATCGACTGTATGATGTGTGTCATATGACAGTTTCCATTATCTAAAGGTCTCTGCATGGCTGAAAGGTGCCTTGAAAGTGTGTCAGCAAATTCAAGCAGTTTTCAAAGACATACTTTGCCTGTGCATTGAAGTTTGCTATTCTCATTAACAAAAAGCCATTGCAACAGTATCCTTTCAAGTGTGGAAACAATGGCTTGTGGTCTATTTGGGTAATGAAATGTACAGGCTAAAGTTATTTTGGGAGCGCTCTATATGCCTAAACCACAGCCAAGCACTCCTTTTTGATCTGTGCATGTCTGATTTTGGTACCTTTTAAGGTGGCAGCCTCCCTCGTTGTCCATCGTGGTCCTATAGGAGAATCCCTTCCCAGCTTATTGCACAGAAGACTTAATTATTATCACAAAGGCTAGTACGGGTGCATCAGTTAAGAAAAAGGACCTTTTAAATCAAAGGCTAGTACGGGTGCATCAGTTAAGAAAAAGGACCTTTTAAATCCTAGACCTTTGCCAGACATGCGTCACTGCCTGGTTGTGTGTTTTCTGCTAAGTCATTCAACTAGTGACCCAGATCATGTACCACACCCTGAACAGCTCTGTGGTTTGTGGTAGCTAAATGTTTCTCATGCCACTATCTTTTGTGGCATCAGACCTGACACAGAAAAAGATGTGCATGCACATTCACACCAGTATTGTACTTTCACATCACGAGCATCCACGTGTCTCCTTGGGTCTGGGCATTGTAAATTTTGTCGTCAGAGGGTTAACGCAAGCCGTCGCTGTGCTTTCATGGGTATTGTGACCACAAAGTTGTCCACAGAAAAACTGCACTACATAGGTTAACAGAAGTCACCCAGGAATTCATGGTGTAAAAATCTGGAAGAATGGAAAGTCTTGTGAATTTGTGTGCTGATGACTTGCTTGTCTGAACCAACAGTGTTTGTCCCCTATCTCCTGGAATGTATCAAATCATTTAGCGTGCTGTCGGGAAATTCAGCTGTAGTAAAAGTGAATTTATGCCACTCATAGATGATTTGGGGGTACATTTCTGATTTTTCTGCTGTTCACATTCCTTGTTCTTAAAACTCCCTGTAAACCCAAACTCTTGAGGACTCTCTTATCTTATCCATTTTTCCACCAGTGTCATTTATTTAAAAAACAAAACAAAAAAACAACTGGTTTAATAGTTTGCATTTTCATCAGTCATATTTTTATCACTACCTTCAAATCAGACATTTTGGATGGAGCTCTGTTCCCAAATTCATGCTTTTTTTAAATAAGTCATGTTTTTTATGACCTCTTCTCAATGCCACAAACTCCCAAACATTTAGCTTCCAGTTTTCGTTATGGCAGTTAGCACAACCATGTTAGTGAAGCCTTCACCAATTAACTGAAGTGTGATTTCAGATGAACTTTCAAAAGAGAGCCTGTCCAGTATTCAAAGGTTTTTTGTCAATTCCAGGTTGATTGAATTTAAAGTCTTGCATAAGCTCCACTACGCCAAGACTTAACAAAACATTTGGCACTGTCTCCCCCATGTGTGACAAATGTGGTATTGCAAAAGTGTCAGTGTCACACATGTTGTGGTCCTGTCCAGATATATTTGGCTTACCCAAACAGTATGGTGTGTTCATTAACCTGCAGTGTAATCTGGAGATATTTGGCTCCTATGATGGGACAAGAGCACTCCCATTTAATCAAAGACAACTTCTGAGGGAAGGCATCATTGCTGCTAAAAATATTCATTTTGCTGACTCCATTATTTATCTCCTTGGTTGGGTTTTTGTATTTAAAAAAAAAAGGATAATGAGCATAGACATCCGGTCACTGTATGACAAACCACAGTTCTGCTAATTTGAGTAGCAGAACTAGACGTTTCATTGCTGTTTATGGTGCCTTTTGGAAAGAGATTTTTGACATCTCTTTGTTTTTTTTGCTGCACATTTTGGCAGAACAACCCCAGGACACAACTTTGGGGTGTTTTCACCTCCCTCCTTCAGAGGTTTTCATTCTTGGCACCTGCTGGAGAGCAGCCCAGTCTGGGAACCACTTGTTGTCCCAAACCTTACATCCTCTGTGCCGTGGCACGTTAAACCATCAAGTATAAGCTAAACACATCTATTTCTTACAGTGTACATTTGTCTTTTATTACATTTTTCATGTCAAGCAGTTTCTGTTTCACCATTGTCTATTTGTATTATGTTGTGAGCCAGCATGCTGTTTGATTAAACCTTTAGACATTACATACACTATTATACTGTATACAAATATAAGATTCTGACATTAAACTACACACTTTTTAATGATTCATTGTTGAGCCCTGACTGTGAAGCAGTTTGAAAGACCTTCTGTGGTTTTAAATGTGCTGAACAAATAAACGTAGCCTGATATGAAAATGTGTGTGTGAGTAACATATATTCATCTTTCACTGAATCCAGTTTGGATTGATCTAATTCTTCTTAGCCTGATTTCTTTTAAGTTCACACTGCTATCAGTCGGACGTGCCTGCCCTGGGCATTTCTCAATGTTTGTATTGTGCAATACGGTTTTGTGTTCCTCAGCCATTACCTGGCAACAACACAGTTACAGCACAATACAATGCCCATGTATGGTGTGTTCATTAACTTGGAGTGTAATCTGGCCATATGTGGCTATTATAATGGTGCAAGAGCACTCACATTTAATCAAAGACAACCTCCAAGGGAAGGCATCACTGCAAGAAATATTCATTTTACTGACTTCATTATTTATCTCCTTGATTGGGTTTTTGTATTTAAAAAAAAAAAAAAAAGATATGGGCATAGACATCCGGTCACTGTATGACAAACCACAGTTCTGCTAATTTGAGTCACAGAACTAAATGTTTCACTCAACTTAGGGGAGAAAAACAAACCAAAACCTTGTTTCTAACAACTAGGAGTGTAATCAAGGCTTTATCTAGACTTTGGGCTGGGTTATGTACTCTCGGGCATTGGGTTATATAATATTCTGTCCCTGTAGCTGAACACTGAGTTACTTTTGCATAACAGAGTAAAGCTATGGAGAGAATATACAGCGTGCTCGGCCTGGAGTGGATTGACGGCGGGAGCATTTTACTATTTGTGTGTGTTTTCCTGCTTCTGACTGATTTTTTGAAGAACAGAGTGCCAAAAAACTTTCCTCCTGGACCGTGGGCTCTTGCTTTCATTGGTGATCTTTGGCGTATCCAACCTGCCAGGCTTCACTTGCAGTTCGCAGAGGTATAGAAATAGCTTTATTGCTGTGTAGTCGAAAATAAAGGGTCAGAAGCGTAAACAACACTCAGCTATATCACACTGCACTTTTTGCGTATTGATTTAAGTAAATCAGTAAATGTGAGGTTTTGTTTTTTTTAAAAAAGTCCTAAACATGTCAGGTAAATAGTAAATTATTAACTTAAATGCAAGATAGCCAAACTGAACTCTATTCCAGATTCCCCTTTGTTCTCTTTACTGGGGGTCGGGGTGGGGGGCACAATATTGATACATGCTATTAATTTTATATTGTTGATTAAGTAATTTGTCCTCCAGATTTTAAAAAAGGGTAACTGAAAAATCCAACCAGCATTAGAAATTATACTTTTAAATAGATTTCAGCAGCTGATAAGAAACAGTTAAACTTGGGGGTTAAAACTGAAATGGGCAATCACATGACAGTGACTTCTTAAAAAATATGTCCACTCAGTGGTCAACCACAATGTCAATGCCTGTGTTCAGTTTGCAGAGAAGTATGGAAACGTTTTCAGCCTGCGACTATTTGGTGGAAGAATTGTGGTCGTGAATGGCTACAAGTCTGTGAAAGAGGCCTTGGTACAAAAAGGAGAAGACTTAATAGATCGTCCTGTCATACCCATATTTGAACTAGCAGAAAACAGAGGTGGAGTTGGTTGTATTTTCATATTTGAAGTTGAGCAAGATCAGGCTCAATTTACACCATTTTGGAGTTAATGTTTCTGTATGTTCCTAAAAGGTCTTGTGATGTCAAATGGTTATCCATGGAAGCAACAGAGGAGATTTGCTCTTCACACTCTCAGAAACTTTGGTCTGGGCAAGAAGACCCTGGACTTATCCATCCAGCAGGAGTGCCAGTACCTCATAGAGGCTTTTGCAGATAAGCAAGGCACAAAAAAAATTAACTCACACTACCTTCAACTTTGAAGACAAACGCATGCACCAACAGCTACATACATTGTGTACTTAGGTATCATGACACCTGTTGCATGCGATTCATATAACATGCGTTGTCCAGTGACTCATCATATTTGATGTTTTGTTTGTGATGTTTTGGGTCCCAATTTTCTTTATTATTTTGACATGATGCAAGGGTTCCTCAGTCTTTTTTATGTATTTTACAGGAAAGCCCTTTAATACCCAGTCACTGATAAACAACGCTGTGTCCAACATCATCTGCTGTTTGGTGTTTGGGAATCGATTCGACTACACTGACAAGGAGTTTCAGTCTATTCTCCAGAAATTCAACAAGATTATGCATTTACAGGGAAGTTTGTCAGTACAGGTGAGAATACATCCAATAATTTTATTCATTATTTTATTCTGTAACTAAAATGTGTTTAATTTGAAACATTGCCGAAGAAATTTTATTGAAAACGAATACAGTAATGTCAGTCTACTAAAACTAAAAGGTGCGTATTCAAACTATGAGTCATGTAAATGTACACAAATATTATTGTGTGAAATCTATTTTATGAATCAAAGGTAAAAGTACTGATCTGGCACTAAAATTGTCCGTGTTGCTGATATTGTTAAAATTAACCAGTCGTATTTTTGCTGCAATTGTAGGATCCATAGTGTAAAAGTTTACACAGTCACCAAACAAGCAAAAGATTATTTTATGTTTGAAACATAAATCCCATTGAAGTTGCATAAATAAGGACATCCGACTTAAAAATCAGCTAAATCAGTCAACAAGCAGCCAACAGTAGCTTTATTTCCAATCCAAAAATTTCTGTATGACATGAAACTGTTGTTTCTAGTTAAGGGGAAGTTCTAACTACTTTATGTTTAGTTAGATTAGGCAATTGAATTCAGCTCTATTTACAACACTATATCAACAGTCGTCTCCAGGTGCTTTATGTTGTGAGGTAAAGACCCCTACAATAATACAGAGAAAACACCTAAAGGCAGATGATCCTCTATGAGCAAGCACTTGGTAACAGTGGGAAGGAAAAACTCCCTCTTTACAGAAACAAATCTCAGAAAGAACCAGGCCCAGGGAGGGGCCACCACCTGTTTACATTGCCTTACTCTAAACCTACTCACCCACCCCTGTTGCTTGTCACGTGTTTTCATGGTCTTACGATGTGAAGATTCATGTGCTTCTGTGCTGAGGAGTTTTTGTTTTCTGTTCTCATACTGATCCCCTATCAGGAGCTCAGTCTGAGTACAGTCCTCTTTTTTCTCCTCCATTGCCCTTTTGTCTCGTACATTTCATTGTTTTTCTTTACGCTACCTGTTCTGACCTGTCTCCCCAATGTGATTTTTGTTTAATGTATGTATGGTTGAAAATCTCCCGTGACCGGTTGGGGGTGACTGGAGGGAGGACAAAATATACATTAAAGGACTAGTGTGGGGAATCTGAAAGGAGGTCAAGAAATTTATATCTTCACTTCTTAAGAGAAAAGAAAAACAACCTCAGTTCTTGTTTACATCTCCTTGTGTTTTGGGATCTAATATTTCATGACGTTTGAAGGGGTTTCCAAATATCTGTAGTTCTTGAGTTATCTGGTGTAAAAGCCAGTAGTCAACAGGTGTACCTGAAACTGTCTTCGAACTCTGTAGATGTACAACACAATGCCCTGGCTGATGAAGTGGATTCCTGGATCTCACAAGGAAATATTATTTCTGGTACAACAGTTAATTGAGTTTGTAAAGGTAAAGGTCAATGAACACAAAGAAAATATTGACCCTTCATCACCAAGAGATTACATTGATGCTTTTCTCATAGAAATGGGAGAGGTGAGTAAAGTGCTCCTTGTCTGTTGTCTACATTTCTAATAAAATGTGTGATTTGTTGGCATGTAACACATTTTTGATCCTCTCTCACACTTATAGAAGGAGAACAAAGAATCTGGTTTTGATTTACAAAATCTGTGTTTTTGCGCTCTGGATCTTTTTGGTGCTGGAACTGAAACTACAACCACTACTTTACACTGGGGACTGCTTTACATGATCTACTACCCTGACATACAAGGTGTGTTTATGAATCACATCCACCTTTACTACATATTTTCTAATCAATTTGCCATCTCTTTATATTCTCAGGGGGTCCCTAAGAGATCATATGTATTGTGAGAGGATGCGTGTAAGATGTGTAAACTTTCCCTGTAAGTCATCTATGCTGCACACAGACTCACATTGTTTCCTGTTTTCACTGTGCAGAGAGAGTCCAGGCTGAGATCGATGCTGTGGTTGGTTCATCCAGACAGCCCTCTATGAGTGACAGAGAAAAAATGCCCTATACTGATGCTGTCGTTCATGAGATTCAGAGAATGGCCAACATCATCCCCCTCAATTTGGCTCACATGACAAGCAAAGACACCACACTGGATAACTATGCAATCCCAAAGGTATACAGTTCATATGTTATTTCCCAAGTGAGGTTTTTGTCATTTTTTGAAATGACCTATCCTTTTATCAGATAATTAAGAATGTTTTTAGACAGATTAAATGTAATAATAATAATCAAAACCAAAAACATGCTGGGAATTTGGGTATTTCACTTAAAGTACTAAAAATCCTCCTTTATACGCCAACTCTAGAGGCGTATAAATATATAAATACATTATCTCAGGAACTTCTTTAAGTTTCTTGAAGATTTTTCACCTCTCATCTGAGAAGCTTCTGGTGGAGAGTCCCGGATTTAAGCCATATTAGGAATGTCCCTTAAGAGGGTCACTGGCCCACTATTGATCATCTGCCTAATCACATGAGCCAAAGGTCTGAAGTACACTAGGATGAGGTGTTTGGAGAAGTCTCTCCTGAGTTTCTCTGATAAAGGGATGATAGGAGATGACAGTGCTGACAATGCTATTCTGTTTTCCTTCTGTTTCTCCCTAGTTGATGTCTGACCTTTTTTACAGTATCTTTGCTGATTCGATAACCACATGCTTTAAGAGCGTTCGTTACATCTGTGTGCTCCTTCTCTCTCTCTTGTGGCTTGGAGGGAACATTTTCTGCCCCGTGTTGCAGGATCCTTCAAGAAACTTAGAGAAGTCCAGTCGCTTTTCCTTCCAAGTGCACTAGATTACCATAACCTGGATGACTGACAACCTTCACAGACATAAATACATTATATTGTCAAAAGTAATTACTTACTCATCCAAATCACTAAATCAAGGTCTTCCTGGCACTTTAATGGCCACAGGTGTATAAAATCAAGCACCTTAGCATGCAGACTGCTACTACAAACATTTGTGAAAGACTGGGAGCTCTCAGGACCTCAGTGAATTCCAGCGTGGTACCGTGATAGGATGTCACCTGTGTAACAGGTCCAGTCATGAAATTTCCTCATTACTAAATATTCCACAGTCAACTGTTAGTGGTGTTATAACAAAGTGGAACCAATTGGGAACGACGGCAACACAGCCATGATCACATAGTGGGGGCCAGCAGATGCTGAGGCGCACAGAGCACAGAGGTCATCAAATTTCTGCAGAGTCAAACAATCAATCACTACAGACCTCCAAACTTCACGTGGTTTTCAGATTAGACCAAGAGCAGTGCACAGAGAACTTGATGGAATAGAGCTGCAGCTGCAATCTTGACATCACCAAGAGCAAAGGAAACCCAACAGATGCACGCTGCGAAAAGCACGCTGCCACTGGACTCCAAAGCAATGGATACGTGTTCTCTGGGTTTGTCAGGTGCCAGCATTGTGCCAAGTGTAAAGTTTGGTGGAGGGGGGATTATGGTGTGGAGCTGTTTTTCAGGAGTTGAGCTCTCCCCCTTAGTTCCATTCAAAGGAACTCTTAATGCTTTAGCATACAAAGAAATTTTAGACAATTTCATGCTTCCAACATTGTGAGAACAGTTTGAGGTTGGATCCTTCCTGTTCCAACATGACTGTGCACCAGTGCACAAAGCAAAGCCCATAAAGACACAGATGAGCAAGTTTGATGTGGAAGAACTTGATTGGCCTGCACACAGTCTGACCTATAGATAGAAAGCCTTTGGGATGAATTAGAGCAGAGATGGCAGGCCAGGCCTTCTCATCCAACATCAGTGTCTGACCTCACAAATGTGCTTGTAGAAGAATGGTCAATAATTCCCATGAACACACCTTTAAACCTTCTGGAAAGTCTTCTGAGAAGTGTCCAAGCTGTTATAGCTGCAAAGGTTGGGCCAACATCATATTAAACTTTATGGATTAAAGATGAGATGTCACTCTACTGTAGCACAGGACGGCAAGTTCCAACATTCGAGGAGGGCTCAGAGTAGATTGCTACTCCTACCTGTCAAAAGAAGCCAGTTTAGGTGGTTCGGGCATCTGTAGGATCTGTAGTACTGAGTGATGTGTCTTAGGCATGCCCTGTCAGGAGAAGGCCTCGGGGTAGACCCAGGACAGACTGTAGAGATTATGGATGGATGGATAATTGTGTAATGTAACACAATAATCCATTTAATAGCCCTGCTCTTTAGTTATAGGAATTAGCTTCTTCCATGAGCTGATTTTCCACCAACTAGCAAATTAACACAATTAACAATTGCACATTTTATTATTTTTGACATTTTTAAGTTTCTAAATTCTTGAGAATTCTTGATTCTGTCCAAAACTTTGTTTCAAAACTTGCATTGGAAACAAACTAGTAAAATCATTTACTTCAATTGTATTTTTTCAGGGTACCATAATCATAACTTTACTGCACTCGGTCCTGTGTGATGAATCGATGTGGGAAACTCCACACACCTTCAACCCTCAACATTTTCTGGACCAGGATGGTAAATTCAGGAAGAGAGAAGCCTTTATGCCTTTCGCTGCAGGTTAGTCAGTAGTTACTCCACATATCCTGTAACACAGTTGCATGTTTTTTATGGGTATGTGTTTACAGGGGCACTATAAAATGTTATAGCTTCGTGGAACACCAGAAAGGGTTCAGATAGGAAGCAAAACACCAGTTTTCCCACAAAGACTCTGATCTGTTGAAGACCTTCCCTGATTGAAGTGCATATGCATATGCAAATTTCATAGCATTAAACTTTAACCTGCCGGGTTCCTAGTACAAAAAGTGTGCTTTTTTTTTTTTTTGTGCTGGCACCCTTCTTTTAAATAAAGAAGAGTATTTCCAGTAATGTGTCCCGTTGTGTGCTACACATGAGATATGGAAAGTTTAGCCAGTGTCCTGAAATGCTTTTCCCAACATTTTACAGACTTCATGTGTGAAGAACTACAAAAATATCTGTGAATTAAGGTGAATGTCCTTGTGAATGAAATCACTCAACTTCTGGTGTATTCGTAGGTAAGCGTGTGTGTCTTGGGGAACAGCTGGCCAGGATGGAGTTATTCCTGTTCTTTACCTCCCTCCTCCAGAGATTTTCATTCACTGCACCTGCTGGAGAGCAGCCCAGTCTGGAGTTCAAGTTGGGAGTAGCTCGGGCCCCCAAACCTTATCGCCTCTGTGCTGTACCACGATAAAGCAATAAATGGCACATAAAATGCCATGTTTCTTTGCATGTATCTTTATCTATCTCAAATTTGAGGGTATAGTTTATTCAGGAAGGAGGGCTTTCTGCAATCTAAAATATTCAAGTGTGCAAAAGTAAATAAAACAAACTCCTTAAAAGAAATCACTGGTATGCAATTTCCTGCAGTCGCTTCCTCTGCACATTGTCTTTGTAGTTAAAACGCGACGTCCTTGAATAAACTGTATGTTTCTCATTCAGACCGCTATTTGTTAAATTTCACACTGTGGTTTTATTCTGAGGTTTGGAAGTTGAAAAAAAAACACAACGTGCCGCTCTTTACTGTCGCTCTCTTAAAATCACTGTAGTTTAAAGATTGATTATTAAAAAAAAAAAGTTCTGTGGAGCATAAAGTTTATGTGAAAGAAAATGAAATGTCAATAAAAGGTTGAATCATTTAAAAATTTGTGTATTTTTTATTTATAGTATTTGTGTTAAGAATACCAAATTTTGTCATGTCACTTGTGAAAAGTAACACTTTCAGAGAGTTTCTGAATTTGAACCATGAACATGAAGGAGTATTAATTCTGAAAACTGCCTTAAACCTCAAGCCACCTTTATCTCACGAACATGCACCCCGTCAAACTTCTGGGTTTTCCCTGTAAACCGTTTGAAGTTACAGATGGAAAATATCTTGTGAAAGAAAATCACAAAAGCCAAGATAGCTAGAGACTTTTAAACAGTTGAGGCTGAAGTACTTTGCGGGACTACAAACGCTAGCAAACGGGCTCAGTGAGAAAAGATGTTCGAGTGCAAATCGATTTCTCTAAAGAGTTCTCTGTAAGTTTCTTTTAAAATTTTTCTAAAACACATTTAAGATCCAGGATGTGTTTAATTTCCATGTCACTGAGCAGTTTTCTGTTATGTCATTTAAAAAAAAAATCTTTATAACCTTTATTATGTAAGTCTGTCCTTCAGCACATTTTGACTTATTGTGTCAAATAACCAAGTTGTCAGCGTGCTTTTCAAAGTAAAATGATTGATGTCACCGTGTCGCTTGCTCGGTTGACCACTGGATTATGTGCCAGCAGCAGCATGTTTAATGAGAGCAGATGCTGAGAACACTGATGTTTCAAGTCAACAGAATCGTTGTGGTGATGAAAAACAGGCAACAGAAGTAGGGCAACAAACTACTCAAAAAAAATGATCAAAGTTTCTGCATTTGCCAGAATACCACAAAACTAGGTCACTGGCCTCTTTAAGACATTTCACTCCCATGAAAGAGATCACTTTAGTCAGGTGCTCCTCACACAGCAAGTCGTCTGACGATCGATTCACAGCAAAAGCCTTTTTGGATGGTATCTTGATAAGAAAACCCAGACAGGATGGAGTTCTGGTGAGCGTTATCTCAATCTTTCGCCTATATGTCGAAAGTGATGGTATGTGCAGTCTTTGAGAGACAAAAACATACAGAGAAACACGTTACAGTCGTTGATCGCTAGGAGACTCTCCTTGTGGGATAATGCAGTTTTTTTTTCTCTCCCTATTCCTGTCCTGTCTTTCAGGTTCTGCGTGCCGCAGGTGAGTAGCGATAAATGGTAAAAATGGTAAATGGCCTGTATTTATATAGCGCTTTTACTAGTCCGTAAGGACCCCAAAGCGCTTTACATATCCAGTCATCCACCCATTCACACACACATTGATTCACACACACTGGTGATGGCAAGCTACATTGTAGCCACAGCCACCCTGGGGCGCACTGACAGAGGCGAGGCTGCCGGACACTGGCGCCACCGGGCCCTCTGACCACCACCAGTAGGCAACGGGTGTGAAGTGTCTTGCCCAAGGACACAACGACCGAGACTGTCCGAGCCGGGGCTCGAACCGGCAACCTTCCGATTACAAGGCGAACTCCTAACTCTTGAGCCACGATCGCCCGTAAGGCTCGTTAGCCACCGGACCAAAACCAACGTGTCCCAACAGGCAGCGAAAGAATTGAAAGTTAACATGCTTGACGTGAGGAAATACTTAATCTCAGTTCATCTCAGTTGTGTCAGCAGGATAGAACATTGACAGGAACGTGTTTTCTCTTATCTGCCACGGTGTTGTGACGCTTGTACTTGTTAATGTTATCAGCTTCAAGCTTGCACTGGAAAGAATGAGACATTCAGTTAAAAGCTCTTCCTCCGCCTCATGTTAGGCAGCTCACTCCAGTGCTCCCGCACGCAGATGACTGAGGTAGGCTTTGAAGATAATTTTGTGAAAGGAAATTTCTTTTAAGTGATTCGTAAGAAGTAAGAAATTTGTCATTTTTCATTTTGTTTCCTAAAAAAACAACCTGTTTTTCTTCTCTTCTCATTTCTTTGTTCTTACAGCTGCTGAAGGGGTTCTTCGGGATTCAGAAAAATGAGCTGAGATGACTGTCTCCTCAGTCATTTCGAGATGTATTATTGTACTTCTTACTTTTTCTATCAATTGTGAGTGTTACAGGTTCCAGCTATTTAAAAAAACACACCGCCATTACTCTATTTCTGCTTACTGAGATCCCTTATCACACTTTGGTAGCTCTTGTGGTTTTGAATTGTAACCCTTGCTTCGGCTTTTACCACAACTTCAACCCAAGTGTTTCAGTAATTAAATTAGCAGATACATAGTCATGGAAAACGCTTTTACTTTGTCTGTTCTTGGCATTCCTTCTTGCACAAAGAGGATTTTTTGGGATCTCCCACTCACACATTACAGCCAATGAATGTAATGATCCACTTGGTTTTTATAGTAAATGGGTTTTGCTATACATAAGGTATTTATTGGAATGGTCTAAAATTCACTTTCTCGACTAATGCTGTGGGGAAAACTTCATGCATTTGTCTTTTCCGGACAGACTTCCCTCTTCTGCCTGTTGGCTGCCAACCCCGGTATACTGGGTACCTGGTTGTAGAGCCAGCTCCACTCTTTCTCATGGGCTCAAATCTGACGGTGTACTGCCACACCCATAAATGTGATTGGAGGTGGGAATCAGAACAATGCTACACAGTATTCTGCCATGCATGAAAATCTCCCTGCTGTGTTTGTAGCTATCAGCTTTATTGGCTCATATTTGATAACAGAAAATTTGTTTTTAGACTTCTTGTCCCTCTCCACCAGTTAGGAAATGATAATTAAAAGTTTTCTTTTTTACATGCAGAGCCAAGATATACATGATGCTAAATGACAAGCCTGTGGATAAATGGGAGAGAATCAACTGCACTACAGTGAAATTCTATCTGCCCAGCATATGGATCCCACTGTCTGCAGCGATCTGCAGTAATTATATGCATAGCGTTGTGAATGGAGTGGATCTACGAGCTGGCCGTATGTACAGTTTACAGCAGCTGCAAAAGAAAATTTGTGTGCAAGTGCAAAAAATAGAAAGAGAGAGTAAGACACAAATTTACAACACTGCCTATAAAAGTGGCATAATAGTAAGAAAATGCAGTGGGGTTGTAGGTAAACTTGGTTTGCAGCAGGCTAAATAAATCACAATTGTTGTTTTTTTGTTTTTCACTGCTGTCTGTTACGGCTGATGTTGAGCAGAACTTGGAGGCTGGGTTATTGGAACATAGTTTCTTTTTTATTTATTTATTTTTCTTGTAGAAGCTAACCAAACAGTACAAAATAAAAAATAAAAAAAGCAAAGTGAAAGGTAAACCCATGGGTACCTTGTAGTAATGGGAGCAGATGTGCTCAAACTTTAATTACTAAAATATATATTTTTAGGAGAAAGTATAAAATTATTGAAAATATGCATTTGCTAATATTTTACACTTTGAAATTTGTTTATAGAAGTGACACAGAAAGCAAATGACTAGTTTTCATTTTCCAGCAAATGTAAAAACTAAGGTCTGTTTTTTTTTTTGTTTCAATCATGTGCTTTTAGTGCCTCCAGATAAACCTGACACTATAACATGTGAAACAGCAAAGAGCTCATCCTTAATAAACTGCTCGTGGACGAGGGGGCAGGAAACGTACCTCCCTACTCTCTACAACATTTCTGTAAACAGGTATGGTGTTATGTTTTTGTTTTGTATTTTCTTGTTTATCCAAATCTCATGGTTTGATTTTTTTTAATGTTTTATTTTTAGGGAAAATGGGAGTCAGATACGTCTATTTCAAATCCAGGATGCTGACAAAATCACCATACCACGAAGCATGTTTGATGAAAACACTACATACCTGATCATTATCACTGCTTCCAACCACTTTGGAACATCACAATCCGATCCAGTTGTCCTACGTGTGAAGGACATAGGTAAACCTGTGCTTCTGCAATACTTACACAGATCTTGAATTTGAATACTTGAATACTATTGAATGTTTTTTTTTTCACTTGTTAATTTCAGTCTTTCTTTTTTTTTTATTAGAGTCATATGGTTTCTCGAGAAATGTGTCATCACCTGATGTATCATTTTTAGAAAGTTTTTTTTTTATGGTCACAGTTTGACTAATTTGACCTTCTTATCAGCAAACTGTTTTTCTGTTTGTGTAATATTTATTTGAAGAGAAATTTACCTACGCCCTCGGATGAGCTCTGTCACTATTTCAGTAAACTTTAATTGCCCAGAATTTCTGTGCCATTACAGAATATGTAGCTGTTTCTGTCTCTATCATTTGTGAGCACTATATTTGGTTTCCTTTGTCTTGCAGTGATTCCCGATGCACCTATTATTATGCAGATACAGTTTCCGAGCAATTCCGTAGCAGCCACATTGCAATGGAAAAGCAATGAATCCTCAGTTTATCTCAGACCTCATGTCATGCTGCGCACAAACAACACTTCCTGGGTAAAGTTTTATTAACACTCCTCCAACGACACTGTGGGGGGTTTTTACAGCAAAAGCCTTTATCTGGCACCATGAAGTTGATCTAATCTCTCAATGTTTTTAGGAAATGAGAGCGGGCGTGGAACTCGGTAAGAATCTGATACGGGTAGATAATCTAACACATCTGACTGAGTATGAGTTCCAGATGAAAATATGCAACACAGCGCCTGTGCCGACACATACCAACGCAAGTAGTATTAGCGCCAGAAAAGCATTGCTTTGCAGCAAATGGAGCCCGTCTGTGAGGAAGAAAAGCCCTGGAAAAGGCAAGCTCACTGTTCTTGCTTATCATAAGACAGATGCAATGTAAATGTGATGATATAAGAATTTGTTGTTTCTAATTCATAGCCCACAACTTATTGTCTACCCTCCCCTCAGGTCCATCCCAGCAGTTGCAAGTTTGGAGGAAGGTGGAGAGGCAGGGGACAGACGGCCAGAGGAACGTGACTGTTTTGTGGAAGGTAATAAGTTATGGCCACTCATGAGCCCTGGCTTTTGTTGTTATGCTGACAATTATGAATCCCAAACATCCATCAAATACAAGAAATGTTTTTTATAATGCATCAGTTTGGTTATAACACAGAAAGCCTTCACTGCTGATTGGTTAAAAGGAATCATTTATCATTTTGTAAATTGCAACCACTTGATTTGCTGCAGAGACCTTTTTGTTGTGCATTTTACATGAAAGAAAAAACTTTCTCTTGACAGCGACTTCCTGCACAATACCTGACCACAGAATAATCTAACACAAAGCCTGTCTTCTGGCAGCAGTAATTTCAATTTATACAGTAAAATGAAAGTGGTGTCAGACCTCTAATCTAACTTTTGGATAATAAGCAAGTAACTGTATTTCAGACTGGCAAACTATATTACTATATTACAAAAAAAATGAGTAATATAGGAGTGCAGGTAGAATTTCAATTTCATTTCAGTTCTAATTTTTTATCCATCACAGCAAAGTGCAAAGAAATATAACAGCCTCTTGGCTAACGCTAAACAAGGGACAATTGCAAACAGGAAATGCCATCCTCTGATCAGAGGTTTTACAGACACCAGCTAAATTATTTTACATAACACGCAACCCTAAAGAACTTAATCTGCAAATGACAAATGTAAATATTAAGTGATGACTGGATTTCTTTCCCAGCCTCTACCACGAGAGGATTTCAGTGGCAAGGTGATTGAGTATGACATCTTTCTGGATAATGGTCAGAAGCTTAAAACCTGTGCTGCCGAGTGCATCCAGTGTTCAGTTCAGCTACCAGCAGAGGTTAGCAGCCTGAGCATCAGTGCGGTCACCACATATGGAAAGTCGCCACCAGCTGATGTAATTCTCAGACAATCAGGTATAGCAATACTGCACACAGAAGATTAAAACAAAAGTACGGTTAAGTTATGGAGAAAATGAAAACTAAATGTCTTCACTGTTCAGGTGTCCCTGGATCTCTTCTGATCAAATTTAGCCCTGCTGCTGATGGCAGTGCTGTGTTTGTTTCCTGGTCGTGGACAACAGGAAACTACCCATCGACACAGGAGGAAGAACTGCGGTATTACGTGATAGAAAGGACAATTGTATCTGGAGAAGGGCTGTGGTGGCAAAAGTTGGCCAAAGATCTAAACAGCACATCAATCACAGGTAGACTCACCACTGAGCCACTAGGGAATCTGGCTGTCCACATACGAACAGCAAAAATATTGCATCACATAAATGCAAATTTAAATTTATGAAATGATATAAAGACACCAGGGCTTTAAATGAGAGAAAACAGTGGCCTCTTGTGGCCATTTGTTGTATTACACCAGCACAAGCACAGAATGCAGATATGGTCTTTATATACCTTAGCTCTGTAATTGTGAACTAATCTTCATATTTGCAAAATAAATAATATATTTTAATATAATGTAGTTTTTTTCTGGCTTTGCTTCAGGTTTGGCTCCAGGTGTGAGGTATAACATCTCTCTGTATGCTGTGACCACCAGAGGTGTCAGTGCTCCATCATCCATACTGCTCTACTCCAAAGAACAGAGTAACACTTCTTCAGATTCTTTTTTAAGAGAAGTTTATTTCTACATTTTTGAAGATTTTTTTAAGCATGTGCTAGATTTTGTGAATCTATACCTGGGCTTCAGGAAACACTTACCGTACCCAATACATAGTCTTTGCATCACTGTGTGTTTCAGAGCCACTTTCTGGTCCAAACCTCTCTGTGCTGGCCCACGAGGCCCGACGCATCCAGATCCAGTGGGAGGAGCTGCCCGTATACCAGCAGAGGGGTTTCATCACAAAGTACAACATCTATTGCAAAACACCGGAATCCAAAGACAAAGAATTAAATAGTGAGTATCAAACTGTATATGCCAATTGATGGGATGGGCATTTTTTCACAATCAGCTGTTCGACGAAAAAACATCATATTAACTGATAAATTGAGAAACCGAAACAGACATTTATTGTAACGGTAAGTGAAAATTGGTAGGTTGTCTATAAACATTATCGGGTCACCTTATTTATCCTTTTAAGGCGGGTCCAAAATAAGTACCTGGCATGCTTTGGTGTGACAGAAAAGGTTTAGTTATATGAGCAGGCTGTTGCTTTAAAGAAAAAGTCTAACTTTTTTTTTTTTAACACGTTTTTCAGCTGCTTTTTCAGATCAGTATAAACACATGTTGATTTGCACTGAAGGTTTAGAGGAACCACAACTTTGCGCTGTGTTTCCTGTTCTTCTACATCACGAGCCCTGCCTTTTATGGGGCACATGTAGGCATACGTTTTGTGTCTGTATTCCACCTAGGTCAGACAAAGTCCTCCTGTGGGCGCACACATGTGGGAAATTTATGTATGCAATAGTAAATTTATGTAAGCACAAATTGTGTCTGAGCAGAAGACTTGTGTTACAAAATGGAAAGTGTGCAACCAGGATTCCATCGATACTCCCCTCCCACAAAGATGCAGTGCATCAGCAGGGTTTTTCACCTCTCGCTTCCAGTAATGTCATGAATTTGAAATGTTAAACTGCTGCATGTGGATTATGTAGCTATTATGTTAAAAATACTTTTTCAAAAAAAGCTAAAAGGAGGGGACAGCATCACTGTCTAACATGACAAGAGACCTTTTTGGTAGTTTTCTCTGAAGTCCTACGCATTTTGTATCTATCTTAGATCACCTTGGTGATTGATTGTGTATGCCGAGATCTCACCTTAGAAAAAACAGTTGTTTGTCGTCATTTTCACAGAGTCTTCAGAGTTTTCTAGAACTGGCTTTGACCACAAACAGGAAGCCATGTGGCTATGTGCACAAATGCATCCGTAAACACAGTTACAAACCAGCCTGCTTTGTGCACTATTTTTGGAATGTCAGCTTTAAAGCACCTGAGAGCGCACATTCTGCTCTCTCAAATGTGCTACGTGCAGATACTAACTATCAGTGTTCTTTGAGGTATTTCAGATAATTACTTCAGTGATCTACTTTTGTCTTATGCCATTTTGCTCCATTACTCATATACTGTGCCAAAATATAACCTGCAGCCAGATCATGCTAAAATCTTTTATTGGTAGTTAATCCTCTTACACTGCACTGAAAGTTGCAGCTTACAAGAGAAAGTCATGTGGAAACTGGTGAGATCTTTGCACTCAGAGACAGTCATGATCTGACTCAATGTTCACTATCTCTGTTTGGTAGAAACGTTTAACTGCAAATGATCTGCACAAACACACCAATACATGAGTGGAAAAATACTGGTTAGAAAAAGTTTGATGGGATTGTGGCTTTAACAGAGGAAAAAGGATCAGACTGACGTTTGGCCAATGAAGTCCTTGACAAGTGAAAGAGTCTCTTTGTTACAGATTTATCTTGTTTTTCCTTCATTTTCTGTTTTGCAATAATGTGCAAAAGTCTTGAGCCAACCCTCATTTCTCTCTATTTTTCATGGAAAAATGAGAAATGGGTGCTGTGGCTTATTAATTCTTTATTCTTCAGCACAGCCTGAACTCTGTTAGAGAGCTTTATGGCAAGTAGTTTTCAGGTGCAGTTCTCGAAGCGTTTTGAAGGGCATTCAAAGCTCTTCTTTGAGTGTTTTCTGCCTTTTGTTCCGCTCTCTATCAAGATGATCCCGCACTGCTTCAGTAACGTTAAGGTTGGGGTTATTGGATGGCCAAATCATGACTGATAGTGTTGTTGTTTGTAAAAAAACTAAAACAAAAGCTCAAGCTGGGCAAATTAAGCTAGCCACAGGCCTACCAGTCAACTATGGACAAATGATGTAGTTATTGCTATTTATTTTTATGTGCAATCAACACTTATGGGGACGTCATCAGTGTAATACACAAGGTCTGGCTAGACCACTAATCAAAACTGGTGTTTCAACAGAACTGAAAGTACTAGGGTGGCAAATTCCCCATCAGTAATTGAACCTGAAAATAAACGTTTACTCATAAGAAGTGTATTTTTTCCCAAAAACCAGGAAATTATTTTCACCAGTATCCATTGTTACAAGTGTACAGTCAGCAATCCACAGACACCCACTTCCCAGAAAGCGTTGGTGCATCAGAACCATTTTTAACCTCAGTAGTTCAGCAGAGCCAAGCAGGTTTCAAGCAGCACATAGGCCACACATCCTATGATCATGCTTGTTGACAGTAGGCTGGAGGACGCTGACTAAAACCCCCAACTGATATGTTATCTTTACAAGAGGACGAGGCCAGGGAAGTAGTGAAGAAACAGAGGGATCGTCCATCTCATGCAAAAGAAGACATGTTGATGTTCAAATAGCAGCATTATGCCGGTCTTCTTCTTAAGGCTACCTTAAAAATATTGTGCTTGCTTAAAAAAAGAAATATCTCTCATTTGCTTCTCTACACAGAGACTGTGTCTGCACCTGGTCCAAGGCAGGAGTGGTTGAACTGTCCTGAAGGAAATGTGGTTCTGCAAATGACTGCATCCAACTCAGCAGGAGAAGGACCGCGAGGGCGCCGGATCTACTCTCAGCCTGCAGCTCCTCCAGGTCAATATTCTATTGCCACAAATACTAAAACATATTTAAGCTTTTAACTCTCCTTTTGTATTTTGAGGACAACTAACATCAAAATAATATTATTTTCATAACTCATAAGTGTTGTCTTTCTTTTCTTGTCTCCTGTAGTTGGCCTGGTGGTTGTGTGTGTTTTCATCGTTGCTATCTTCATTGCGATCATAGCCAACCTGATGTGCTGGAGATGCGTGAGGGAAAGGTATTAATCATTTATGCTCGAAATGAACAATTAAGCTCAAAACAACTGTTGTCCGACAGACACAAAACAAAACCTAACAGCCAAAGTATTTCTAAGGATACCACATCAGGACCTTAAGTTTTGTTTTACTAGTAACAGCGATGGATGCCATTGTGGTCGGCTTTATTAAAATGCCACACCGCAACATGAACAGATGAACAAGAAGCCACAGATTTAACACGAAGAGAAACTTAAACCAACACGTGTAGCCTACTAAATGTGGTCAAAGCACTCTTTCCCAATCTGGTGGTTTTACCTGCGGAGAGACTGATTTTGATTTGCAGTAGTAGACAGCTGTAGTAATACACACATGCATCAGTTATTTTGTCTAGTACCTCAGAGGCACAATAAGGATGTTTTGTTGTAGCGTTTTAATCAAAAACTGAAAATCTAACTGTTTTCTGTCTTAGGATCAAACAGAAATGTATATCCTGGGGACCTGCCTGGCTAGTTGAAAACTTGCCAAAACCTGGACACAGTAATGCCATCAGACTATTGGAGGTAAACAAAGCAAGCATGTCCACTGAGATGACATTCATGCTCATCAGCCATACACTGTACATAAAAGATGAATATAGCTACTATAACATGACATTTTGGTTTGTGAACTCTGCATTTTAAAGCATCGTGATACGCTTTAAAATATAACATTTCCAAAGTAGAATTACTGTGGCGATCACTTTAGTCTCTTTGTGCCGTTTTTCGTCTCTGCTTTGTGCTTTTGGCTTAGCTAAATGCTAAGAGAAAGATCATAGAAAGTTCATATCTTCATTAGGATAGGGATTTATAATAGTGTGTTGGACTATAGTAGGCAACCATCCCAACACTGATCACAACAAAAAGGGGAAATGCCTCCCACACACACAAACATTTCACACAGCGTGCAGTCAATTTGCATGAATGCATTTGATAGGCTGTTAGCATTTGTGGAGCCAATGAGAATCAACAAGTGATCAAATCGATAACTGATATCGATAATGGAATTAGAATCTCCACATTTTTCATTGTTCCCATTCCTAGTTCCAAGTAACGTAGCACTGGAGTCTAATAGTGTTAACTCACTTCTGATGCCAGCCTTAGCGGATGCTCCCAAGTCCAGGAACTGCAGTTGTTGACCCTTGGCACGTATTGGCTTCATTTTTCAGCCAAGGAGACTACATCTTACTGTCAGCATAATGACCAAAAGAGAAACAACTAGCAAATGAAACAACTCCACCAGTGCCAGCAAAACAAAGAAATCAATTTGCCAGTTTTGAGCTACACTAAAAATAGCCTACTATTAGTTTCTAGACATTGCTAGCCTGAACTATCGTAGGAAGTCAATGCTACTTCCTGCTTTCGTTCTGAGAGATTTAGATACTTTGTCTTGATGACACACATAACTCTGAAACAACTGCATTGTATTTATCTCTCTAGATCTAAGTATGGATTTGATTTGTTTGTTTTGTGGTCCACAGCACGATGGAGTCGAACCATTATTCTCGTGCACCCACAATGACCCTCCACTGTCCCCCATCACTGTCATCTCCCAGGAGGAGAGGGATGAAATCTACCCCAACATCCATGTTGAAGAGTCCCAGATTGGATCAGGACCACTCACAGTGAAAACACCTTTCCTGATGTCAGATACTGAGAAAATGCTTGTTGACAGAAGGCTCGAGCATGTTTGCTACAAACCCCAGATTGGCATGATGACTTCAGAAGAAGAGGAGGTGAATGAAGTGGAGGAGAAGCAGATGGACGCTCCATTAAATGGGGAGGACGGCAGTTGTTCAAGTGTGTTTGAAGGATTACTGAGTGGCTTGTTGTTGAGTGTGGATGTGAATTCCTCTTATTCATCTCGGGAACGTACTCACGGCTTTTTGAATGATCGTCTGAGGCCTAAACCTCCTGAACCAAGCACAATATCTAGAGGCTTTCAGTTCTTACAACAACATAGAGGGACTGTGGATGAAGTAGAAACAGACTCTCCATCTCTGGACTTGCCACAGGATGAGATTATGACTCCTGACACAGCAGACCCCAGCTTGTCTCAATGTACTGGTGAGATAATACTGTTTGGCGGTTACTTCCCTCAGATTGCTGCCGTCAGCAGTGATCAACTGTAGCATGGACGATGGGGACAACACAAAGAAAAAAAGATAAACCTGCACTACAAAGAAAGCATTATCAAACCACCTTATCGCTTGAAATGATGATTTCAGTAACTTTGTGCGATCAGAATAAAAATCTGCCTGAAATTGTTGTCAAAAACAAATTCATGAAATAAATTTAAAGCAAAAAAAAACTTTATCAAGTTTGCTGAATGTCAAACATCAGAGTGACCTGATGGCAGAATGGTTATGACCACATGAGGCCAAAACGTCTCCTGAATATATGAATAGATATAACACTACCCCTCCAAAAATGCTAACAGTGGAGCACACTCATACATAAACAACTTTCTTCCATGCAATTTGGACTCATGGGATCATCGGTCTGTTGCAGGACTCATGCATGGAGACGTGTTAGCCCAGGAGTCGATTTAAAATCACTACTGTGAAAGGAAGCCAGAGTACCTGGAGAGAAAACGCACATTCAGAAAGGCCCCAGCCTGGATTTGAAACTAAACTCTTCTTGCTATTTAAACAATGGTGCTAGCCACTGTACCGCTGTGCTTGTAAATAGCATCATAGAAAAATATTTTTAGTATTTAGTGATTCACATCTATCTAATTTGTTAAGAAAATGATTTATGTTTCCAAGAGAATTAAACCAGGTAACAAAAAAATAGCATCTCCTCTGTTTCCACCATCCATCTTTTAGTGTTGTTGTGATCTCTTTTAATCTTTACATTTATCTGGTAGATTGTTGTCAACTTTGGTAAAACAGATTGAAGGTGTAGACAAGATGTTTCCCACTTACTTAAAGAATGAGTTAAAAACTCATCCACTCACTGGAAGATCTGTCACTATAGAGACATTCATGGTTTCTCTGGATTGAACTGTAATATTTTGTTGATCCTCCGATAAGCATCATGAATTTCATGTTCTTGTGCCTGCCATAACATCTATGAGGTGGAGATGGTGGAGGATTTGCAGGCTGACATTAGAATTTAGCATTAGCATTCAAAACACTGTAAGTAAAGTGTCACAGAGATGCTAGCGTAGCTTGTTTTTATTATTAAGCTTGTTAAAGAATACCCAAAGAAACTGTAATCTGGGTCCAGATTTTAGACTAGACTGAGAGACTAGTGTCTCAAAAGCATACGTGAAGCTTAGCGTACTGCAGTCTGTCGCCTGATCTTTTAGCTAACACTGCCTGTAGTTATATTAACCTCATGATTTATTGATGTACAGAATTCAGTTTGAGGTATTTAGCAGTTAGACTCGACAGTCCATCACAGCAGGAAAGAATCCCAGCCGTGATAGGGATTCGGGTAGGACAACCCAGGAGTCTAGACAATGGTGGTGGAGATGAAGATGGAGGCTCGAGTGATGAGAGGCGGTATTGGGAAGAAGGTGGGTTGCACAAAGGTGGCTGCAAGGAAGAATGAGAGATGCGCATTTAAAGTATGCAGAGTGAAGGAATAAGATTCATTCGCAATATCAGTTCTCTATTGCATCACAAAGAGTCAAGAGGAAGAAAAACACTTCCTATGAGCAAGCTTTTAGTAATTTCTTGCTCATAGGCTCATACATTGACCTGATTAATTACATGGTCATCCACTATCAACAGTATGTGACAATCACAAAAAAAGAGCCTGGAAACCAAACTGTGCTTGCTAATAAGCTAAAGATGAAACCACATCCAATTAATCAAGCAAAAAACAAAGTAATGTTATCAACTTTGATAGTGCCTTTATCCAGAAAAATCCAAATGCTTGCATCAGGTCAAACTCACACATTAGGGCGCGACCCCTGCATGTTTCTAAGTGCTGGCACCACACTTGGTGAGTAGAAAAGCAATGAGTGTGAAATTATTCCAAAACACACCCAGGCTAAAGCCTTCTGGGGCTTTCCCTCTGCAGTCGGTGGCTCACTGTCGGGTTTTGTGAACCTTCATTTCTACTCATACATGCACCACCTGCAGTTCAATGCCATTTTTATCACTTCCTGAGAGCCGGCTCACTTCCTTAAAAGAAAATCAACATTTCACGACAGTCTCTCCTTTACTGACATACTACATTTTAGGAAGTCTCCAGGTTAGAGATATCTCGTTATTCTTGCTAATTTAACCACTACAGGCATATCCATTCATCTTGAGTCTTGTGTTGTATTTCCGAAGAATGCGATGCCACATTGGAAAGTCCCCCATTGCACCACATGGAGATGTAACAGAGGGACTGAAAGACTTTGGGCTGCATGGAAAATCTGATAATGTAACTCGTTCTGAGAGCTTGTTGTGCTTTTGCAGGTCCTTCTTTTCAGGAGGTTCCCAAGCATCATCTAAACAGCAGCTCGAAGAGACGCCCCCCATAAGATACTAATCAATATTTGCACCTTTTATCGCACAATAAAGTTTTGCTGATCATTTATGCAATCATTGTCACGTGTTGTTTGTCCGTCTGAATATGCTAAACACCACAAAATGCCCCACCCAAATCATTTATATATATATTTTTTACTTTACAGTTAGTACTTTTGGTAATAACTGCAATAAAATAAAAATCGTGATTGAATGATTCGCTAAATCTTGGATGCACGTATTAGTAAAACAGACAAGTAGGCAGTGCTGATGTGCAGCCTGGGTGCGCACAGAAGCCTCTGTGGTTATCTGGCTTCAGTGATAATTTCTAAAGTAAAGGTAGACCAGTTTCAGGAGTTAGTTACCTCACATCAGGGGCGGCAGCCAGCCAACACGGAGTCTCCGCTCTCACGTTACCACCGCAGTGTGGACGCTCTCTCTCTCTAAATGAAGATGTTTAGGATCCGATACGAAGACGGCTAGAGCTACGAACAGCTTAGACGGTAACTAAAAGTTAAATTTGATGTTGAGATGTGATATTTGGGTGACTTTCAGGATCGTTTCTCCTGTTTTTAAACTACTATTGACTATATACTGTCCTCTGCTGCACTTGAACCATGCGTGTGATTACACTGACACTGGTACATGCCTCACAATGTATACATTTTATAAGTTACGACCTTATTGGCTGTATGAAGTGAACATTTCTAATCAATAATGTTATTTTGATTCCTCCCACCTCTACAGTTGCTGCATCGAAAGCATAAGAGATCGCAGGCATTTTTTTTTTTTTTACTTCTCCTTTTTAAGGCGAAGCAGCTCCCGTGGCAATGGAAGAGACACTTAGGCTGCTGTAAAGTTGCTGATGACTCGTGGCAACAATGTTGCAGTTACGGTCGGTCTTCGTCGCCGTTGCCGTGCTGGCCGTGCAGCTTTGCATTGGTAAGCTTAGATAAATGTGTGGATTCAGTTTTCTAACATATCTCTTATTTTCTCTTTATATATGTTGGTGATAAAAGTTCGATATCAGCAACACGATCAGTGGGTTTGTTTGGTGTGTTTTTTAAAGAAGTCTTAAAGGTAGTGATCTAGAATCTTTCCCATTGTCCGTCGTTTGTGAACCTTGTGGTTATGTGATAGTTTATATATGATAACTAATGTGATAACTGATATCCCGAAGAATATGCCTAGAAGAAGAACGTGTGGACAGTGTTTTTGTGTGCAAATGTGAAGATTGACATTTGAAATTATAGTTAAATCAGATTTTCACATAATCCAGATTAGCAGTTAATGTTTGGCTGTTTCTGCAGGTTCCTATGAGCCAAATTTGGCCTTGACTAAAGACATTGACTCAGACTGGCTCATCTTACATGAGCCAAGTGTCAGGCATAGCCCTGATTAACCCCAAATGTATCTGCCATCTGGGATATAACTTTTTTCACACACACACACACACACACACACACACACACACACACACACACACACACACACACACACACACACATATATATGTATATATATATATATATATATGTGTATATGTATATATGTATATATGTATATATATATATATATATATATATATATATATATATATATATATATATATATATTGTAGAATAAGGAGGGAACATATATATATATATATATGATCATGTTATTACAGTCTGTAAGCTGTTCTTTCTGTTTTAGGTGACAAATCCTGCGTCATCAGGTCGAGTACTGACTCTGTAGTGCAGCTAGGCTCCAGTTTTGAGGTGTTCTGCATCTTTAACCTGATGTGTACGGGTTCCATGTACAGTGGCCAAGGTCCCACAAAGCAGAAACACAAAGCACTGAATTCTACAACCATACATTTTAAGGTGGTGAACATAACAGAGAACAGAACATACAGCTGTCACTGTGAGAACCGTAAAGATCTGGACCCCTGTGGACTTGACATCTCAGCTGGATGTGAGTATTCAGTGAGCATGAAAGTCCCCTCTACTGAGACTTTTAGCCCAGGTTCATGGATTTTAGGCTCTCTATTTCTAATTAGAAAAAGCCAACAGATTGATGTTGAATAGACTGAAAAGTCCTGAGCGATGCTCTGCAGGGCAGGACTTGTCTTTCAGCTTGAGAACTTTTTATTTTAGGGTATGTTTAGCACTTCTAAGTTACAAAAGCTGTCAAAGGGTCATTTGGTTCTGCTTTTTTGTCTTTACATAATGTACACTCTGGTTGCATGTTAAGGAGTGAGCACAGCTAAGTATCAAAGTTAGCTATGATAAGTTTCTTATTTAGTCTATATAGGATTTGCTAACTCAAGTGTGAAAATAAACTATTTTTGGTTGTTGTTGCTGTTTCTGACACATGCAGCTTGACATAAAAAGACAAATTACTACTTTTAGTATTGTTTATGCTTTAGCTCTCCGCTCAGTACTCAGTTGAGTATTTTCTCTGTCTTCTTTGATCTCCAGACCTACCAGATCACCCTAAAAACATTTCATGCATCTACAAAATCGTAAAGAATGAAAGTGGAGTTGTGGTCTGCATTTGGAACAGAGGACGGGACACTAATCTTCGAAACAGTTCAGCGCTTTGGTGAGTCACCACCATACTGCTATAAAAACAAATATTCTGCTTGTCAGTTTTGCCTTCAAAACACATCGATAACAGTTTTTTCTGTCAACTGAAACTTTCAGGGTGAAGGGGGTCTCTGGAAGTCACTCGGATGGATCAACGTCATACAAAGTCTCCGATAAGGGAACCGAGTTGCTGTCGGTGAATTTCACTGTCTCCAGATCAGTCGAGCTCATCTCAGTGTGGGTTCAAACTGAAAACCCACTGGGTTCTGCAAACTCGTCCATCATTAACTACACACTCAGTAAAATTGGTAAGACTCATATAAGTTACCATCAACTGGAGACCAATGACTCCAGAGATGAAACTTGTGGGAAAAAAAAAGAAAAAAAAGCAAGAAAAGATTTTCAGGTTGACTGAAGGGTGTGACAACGTAATGATGCTGTGGGTAGAATTTCACGCCAACTCTGCAGTGGAAACTGTTCTATACTTCAATCTTGAAGTTTATGGTTACTGATGATCACCCATGCTCTTTTCCAAATCCTGCCAATAATAATCCAGAGGAATCCCAGAAAGATGATTCTGCTCACACCGATGTTACGTTTTTAGCTCGGGAAACGTTTCGTCACTCATTCAACGGATGAGGGATGAAACACCTTTCCCACTGAAAACGCAACATCCAGATGGATTTCCTTACACGCTGGATGGAGCATGCATCAAGACAATACATATATGGCAAATATTAGGAACCTGTTTTGTTTTAGTGCTGTACAAAATGTTTGTTTTTGTCATTTATGTGACCACTTTGCGTTGATCCGAACAGTGATGCCGTCGACTCCCGTTCTGGGCAAGCCAGAGTGCTACTCCCGGAAGTGCATCATGAAAGTGGAGCAGCCTGTGAGGACTCAGCACTTGGAGATCCAGTACAGGGCAGAAAAGCAGACATGGACAACTTATCAGGACTCAGTAAGACATTTTAACTCTTCAGAGTTTGAGAATTTAGGGACTTTCAGTGAGAAAAGTAGAAGTCAGAGATATCACATGAACCTTTGAAGATATACAGTTAGACCAAATAGGTCTGTTACTGATTCAGATCGAGAGGCATATATGAGTAGCAGGACTGATATGAGTATAAGTGAATTGACAATGATGCTCAAGTCGTAAAAACAAGCTGGAATTTGTCCTTTTATCTTCTCTCAGGTGTTCTTACAATGGGTTAATTCGCGGATCACTTCCACATGCAAAACTCGTATCTATATGGCAATCTGAGGTTATATAACTGAAAAATATGTATTTATTATTAACTTACAGGTTGTGCAGATGAATTCCTCCCACTGGTCCATCTCTTCTCTGGAGCCCTACAGGTTGTACCATTTCAGAGCCAGATCTAAATTCAGCACCGGCCTGTGGAGTGAGTGGAGCACAAACATTTACGCATGGACTCAAGAGGAATGTAAGTACTCATGTGTTAACCTGCAGCTCCGGAAGGCTGTTTTAAGGTCTGCCTTTGCGTATTATGAAGCACTTCCTGACACTACACATTCTGTCTAGAGACGGATAATAAGGTACAGATACAGTATATCTGTGGCGCTTTATCTGTGCAGACCATCAGATAATACAATTGTGCTTCCTCTCGGTTTCTGAGGCACTTATCTGCTCACCACTGGCTGAGCCACTGAAATGGGTCTTACTGTGCTGAGAACAAAAGCAGCTACTTCCAATACGATGTATGCATGTTTTCTTAAATTGCTAATTTAATAAATATCTTCAGGAAATATTTATTGAGTGTAATTATAAACAAGTTCAATAGTGAGGCACAGGGAAGAAAGGTGAGGCTGTGAAGAAGACCATGATGCTTTATGGGAAGTATCGCTGCATTTTTTAATACTGATGGTGTGAAGATATGCAGGCCTCTGTACATATATGTAAAACTATGAATGTACAGCAGTGACAGATCATCATTTTCCATGAACGTCAGTTTGACAGAAAGGTGAAGCAACGTTTGTGAAGAGTGTCTTGCGCGCCTTCTTCGAGCGTGTGTGCATCAAACACATTAATTGCAGTTTGTCTTTCTTCCTCATTTTTCTGGACAGCAACGTGCTCTCTGGACCTCTGAAGAAGGCTATTTTGACTCCACACATTAAATGACCACAGATGATTATTATCATGACATCAAAGGCACAATGAAAATCAGCTTAGAGAGAAACATGACCCAATATGTTGCCTTTTCTTGTGAAAGTGGATCATTTCATAGGTGTTTTCATTTTTGCACTAGGCAGTGCTGTGATATCCTTTTTTGTGGTTGGTATCTGTATTTGAAAATATAAACACTCTGAATAGAAACAACTGAAACTGGCATTTAAAAAGTTGCAAGCGGCCAACCCTGAAATCTCATTTTACAACAGCACTTGAACTCATCAACAGGGAACCATTGTGACCATGTGACTGCTGTGTGTTCTCATTAATACTTAAATTTTCCTTCTTTTGAGAAATTACTGGAAGTGAAAGAAAGTAATAACTGGCAGTGCACTTTGGAATAGGGTTGACGCTAGCATACATGCGTCTTCTAGGAGGCAATGTACAAAGCACTCCCTCTAACCTCATTTACATTTATTTTACCACATCTTCCTACATTTGTACACAAATGACAGGGTGAAGTGACCTTTTCTTCCTCACTGGGTTACAACATCTCATGTACGGTCACACACTGCTGCCAGAGTTACTGTAGAGGAAACCACCCTCCCCTGTGTAAGACTTTAGCAAGTTTGGTTTAGACAGAACTTTCCAAAAGCATCACAGAGTTTGTGAATAAAGCCTCATAGAATTAATTTTAATAATGAATAACCACAGTTTGCACCAACAGACCTTTTAACCACACTGTTTGTGCATTATTTTCTTTTTTTAATTAGATAAGGACTTTGATTCAAATAACACGGGGTTTCTTGGAATTGCTACTCATTACTGTCAGAGTTAAGATGGAAAGTTTAACAGAGCTGCACAATGGATGTCTGTCACTTTTTAAAATATTTCAAAGCATTTCATCACTGATAAGGAACCATCACACCGTTGATGCAGATGCGCTCATTTACTGAAATGAAAACCCACCCAGTTCACTAGCTTCTCTTGCATGAATTGAGTTAATATGTCCTGGTGACTTACTGCAGTTTGTTTTGTTTTTTTTAGCCCCTGCCAAAGAGCTGGATGTGTGGCTTGCATCTGATTTTAAACACATGAAAGTTTACTGGAAGGTAAGTCTTATTAGAAAACTTATACAGTTTTCACTGTTTATTATCCTTAACATGTTTGCTGCAGAGCTGAATTACATGAAATTGCACTGCACTTGACACATAGCACATAGCGCTGCTGTGTGTGCTTGAGTCTGAGGGTTTGAGGTCTACATGTATTCCCCTCTCCCCGTTCTGTGTGTCTGTGTGGGCATGTGACATTGTAACCATAGTAACACTTTCTGATCTTTGTGCTTTACTACTACTACTTTATTCTGCAGACTAAATGTCAACAACTGACCACCTCTGAGGTGTGACATTCACACTCACACAATCACCACTCTGGACCATACACACACACACACACACACACACACACACACACACACACACACACACACACACACACACACACACCTCGAAACTTTCAATGTCACATAAAGACACTGAGAGACAAGTGAAACCTGTCAGCAGATACCACAGTTTCAGTTTACAAGAAAGAGAGGAGCTGAACAGAAATGATGTGTCTTACATACTCATCTTGCTGTGATGTTGATTTTGAGCGGCATCTAAATCCCAGGCTTGTGTAATCATTTCCTTTGTCTGGTCTGCATCCTCCAGTCATCAAAAAAACTGATGTGATGCTTTTTTATTTCTTTGATTTCAGGAGATGAACGTTTCCGTCTCTAGAGGGAAGATCCTAGGATATGAACTCAGCATTTCTAGCTTTAGTGTCATCACCAACGTCAGTGCCAATGAAAGGAGTTGTCTAGTTGAACTTTGTGCCAGCTGTGATGTGACAGTGAGGGCTCGCAACTCCAAAGGGCTGTCCCCTCCTGCCAGAGTAACAACCCGTCGTACTGAAGGTAAAAAAACAAAGACATTTGACATATGATTCAGTATCTCTTTTTCCATCGTCTGTTCTGCAACCAGAGCTTCTGTGCTGAAACACTGATATGTCTTTGTTTGTAGTTATCTGGTTCACCAAAAACATATTTGGAATATGCTCTTCAAGGACTGGTCTAAAATTAGACCAAATTCGACTACAGCAAAATCCCCCCTGCAGTTTGAGTGAATGGCACTGATGGTCTCGTTACAGTGCATTCAGGCCACAGTGTCCTCACCTCGCCACTGAAAAAGCTGCTCACGAACAGCTGGAGGAATGCAATAAAGAGTCTGTCATGTTGACCTAGCATTCAAACTCTCCAGATCCCAATCTTACTGAGCACCCATGCAACAAGTCCAGCCCAAGCAGTAACCCTAGAGTGTCCAGGTGCCTGTGGCTGTAAAGCATTTTTATTCCTCATCCCTTGTCTCACACAATAAAACAAAGTCCCAAATTTTCATTGCCTTTAGTTTTCAAAACTCAGCATGGACACAGAGACTTCTCTAAAGTCTGGCTTTAACTTAGCGGCTCTTTAAGATAGTAAAGAAAAGGTGTGATTTGGTGGGTGGGACCACAAGGAAATTAAATCCAGCTACACCAAAGACAACTTGTGACTTGGGGGAAGGGCGTAGAAGGTGACTCTCACTCCATTAGTTCCTTTTTCCCAGGAATTAATTTTCAGTTTCGCATAGGGAAGATATGACACAGTGTATGTTAATGTCACCCTATAGATTAGATATATCACAATTTTAGTGTTCCTGCGTGCATGTTTTCTGGGTCAGATCTGTGTTGATGGCATGCTCGATCTGCTCGTATCAGGCCAGGTGGTTGTAATGTTGTGCATTATCAGCGTACACCAACATGTTGAGGCCCTCCACAAAACAGGGGCAGTTATTTATGTAATAATTCAGGTTGCAGTTTACCTTACACGTCTATTTGTTGCAAAAAATAAAACAATTCCTAACTGCCCTCGTGAAAAACTTTTCCCAGATGGTAATTCTGCCTTGTTTCTTTGTCAGGAGAATTATAAAAATCCACAGTCTGGTTCCCTTTCTTTTAATTTTAAGTCTTCTCATTAAAATGTTACAAATGTATTAGTAACACTGGTCTATGCATTTGTGAATTACGTGACTACATGATTGCCTTGTTTTCGCTTCAGCCAAATCCCCTAACAACTTACAAGTAACAGCCAACAACTCCAATATCACCATCTCCTGGACAAAACCTGAAACTGCACCACCACCGACCACATATGTAGTGGAGTGGTACCCAGATGGCAACAAGTTGGAGGAGCTCAGATGGGTCAGGCTGGGCGAGAACAAAAACCACGCTGTCATTTCAGGTAGGAAGTGAAAAATGAAGCAGGAGAAAAGCAAAGCCTCTAATGAGTGATCTGTCACTTTTTAAAAACACACATTTTGCACATTTCTTTTTTCTCTTAAAGTGCTTCTGTCCTCCTTTCTGCAGATGTCCAGCCATATGAGTGCTATGACGGAGCGGTGTATGTGCTCTATAATGAGAGTTCCATTAGTTGGAAATTTAAAGGTGTTGCCACTTTGGAGTCAGGTAAGACATACAAAACAGTCAATATTCCTTATTAAATATTAAATATTTTGTTAATGGTCATCATATTAAGCAGTGTTTTGGGTTGTGCTTGTGGTTTGCAGCTCCAGAAGCCGCCCCACGTGTCCAAGAGAAGGTTGAGGGAAGAAACAACGTGAACATTACCTGGAGTGAGCTTGACAGGAGTCAGCGCAGGGGTTGCATTACCAAGTATACTATCTATTTGGAGACCATGGGGAACACTAAAATCTGTAAGGAAGAGTTAAACTGCAGTTGTTTTATTTTACTGACATTTTCAGAAAAGGCCAAGGTGAAGAAAATGAGTATGCTAAATCGAAGGGACCACATTAATATTTTATTCAAAAGCTTGTTATTTCAATATGGTTCCAGGCATTAAAGCATTTTTCTTGTGAAGCGATGTAACCAAATGAAACATAAGAGAACAGATGATTAAAAAAGCATACAGATCATACAGAGGATTCATCAGCCATTAGTTTGTGAAGTTCAGCATTTCTTCTGTTGCCAGCATGCCATTTGGAAACCGGACACAATGAGTGAAGGGTGGGCCTCACAAAGAAACCACAGATTGCATGTGCATCTATAGAGTTGTGACTTATGAATCACAAGACAGCCACACCTTAAAGTGTAACATTTACCCAGTTTGTGCTACTTAAACGGGTCAGTGTAAGCATAGACAACCAGACCAACCTCACCCCGGCCGCCTCCTCCAGCTCTTCTGAAGAGGGATGCCAAGCTGTTCTCAAGCCAACTAAAATACATAATCTCTCCTGGGTCTACATCAGGGCCTCCTACAAGCTGGGAAGCCCCAAAACCTCACACCTGTGAGGCACCTTAGCCAGACTTCCAAACCACCCCAGCTGGATCGTTTCAGTGTGGAGGAAAAGCAACTTTATGCTGAGTCCCTCTCAAATGACCGAGCTCTTCTATATACAGTCAGTGACTGAAACATATTTAACAGAAACTATGCACACTGACGAAATGTTCTGCCTCTGCTGTATGTGTTTATACATTTTCAGACTCTACGCCAGCATCAGAGAGGACGTATATAATTAAAGACCTGCCTCCAGCAGAGTACAGACTGTGGATGAGTGCTTCAACAGCTGCAGGAGATGGTCCTGCAGGTCAAAAGATCAAGTTCTTCATTGCACGTAAGCAGCCTCTTTTTTACACTTAGTTTCTTTCAGGGAGGAGTTCAATCCCACTCTTGGGTTTGTAGAGTAAATCTGAAACTGCACTAGTGACACGGTAAAATAGGAGGTCTGCATGCCATGCAAGCTATTTCCAATGCAATCATTTTGCTAAGCTAAGCTAAGCTACCTGGTTGTTGAGTGTTGCCTTGAATTTAACAGGTCTGTAAGAAGTTCATGTCAATTATCACATCTGTAGTACTGTGTTAATATTAAATAAATAAAAAATAAAATATTAAATAACTTATTATCACTAAATTTATTATATACAAGTAATTGTAAAGTTTCACATTAAAGCTTTGTTTTAAGTGAAACTGTTTAAAAACACACTATTATACTAGTATATACTATACTATACTATACTCAGACTGTTTGCTTTTTGGTTTTCAATCCAAGTGATCTTCGTTAAAATAGTCCCTGATACTGATGTATAATTTTTTTTTAAATGTACATATACAGTAATGAGGAAAATAAATTAGTCACAGCCTTCTATGCAGTCCTGTGAGAAAATAAGTCCAAACAATGACTTAGTGTCTCATAACTATTATAAGCAGCAGTAAACCTATTTTCTGTATGACTCTTCTTTTTAAAGTTGCTTCAGTTCATTGAAACTTGGCATTTATTTATACTTAGCTTTCTTGAAGTACTTCCACCGCATCAGTTGGGTGGAGAACTGGACTGTGGGCCTTTGAAATACCTAATGCTTTTACTTTTCAGCCATTCTGTTGTAGATTTGCTGTCCTGTTGCAAGAACCTGCAAAGAGTTAAGCGTCCTAGACGCGCTGTAACAGAGGAAATAAAGGTGTATTCCGTGATCTTACATCTTTTTATTTTGTTGCCACTGTTGCAGATGACACCCAAGCGTTCCTCCTACCGGTGTGTATTATCAGCTCCGTGGCTGTGGTGATTCTTGTGTGTTTGTACCAGAACTCAACCGTAAAGCAAAGGTACATGTGCAACATAAACTCTATAACGCAGTTACACCTTATTATTTTGTTGCTATAAAAAGTTTTCTCCTTCTCCCTCAGGTCTTGGGAGCTTTTTCAGTGTTTCATGCTAGATGTTGTGCCAGATCCTGCAAACAGCAAGTGGGCCAAAGAGTATACCCAAGACAAGGTAAACGTATAAAAGTTAAGAAGAATTCAGGTTGGACTGCATCTCTTATTGTTCGTCATTTGAGCTCGTGTCTCTGTTCCAAACAGGGCAACATGAACCTGCCGCTCCCACCATGCAGCTCCAGTGAACCCAGGGAGGAAGAAAAGCTCATCCTGGTGAATGTGGAGGAGCTACCCAAGCAGAACAGTGAATCTAGAAAACCAATCTTGCGTATGTCTCCTTCAACCAGGCTGAGCTCTGAGACTGAGCCGGAGTCGGTCATTCCAACCACGTACATTAAGAGTTTGTCCCACGACTCAGACAGCTCCGATCACACGCACACGTCTCTGGACACAACTGTTGATTATATTTCATCACACGAGCCTGGAAATTTGGACGAGGAAGATGATGAGGAGAAATGTGGAGAGTTTCTGGACATGCCTTTCATCTCCAATCACAACATCTTCATAGAGCCGCTGGTGTTTGGAGGGAAGCTGACTCTGGATGCAGTGAAAATTGACTGCAGTGACTTCTTTCAAAACGCTTAGTAAAACTGAAAGCAAATGAAACCTGCTTTTAGAGGACGAATGCTGATAAGCCAACAGCCCAGAAACAAAGAACTGCATGAACTACCTCCATGCTCACTGAAATCAGAGAACTTTTGCTTAAGTCTGAGCTTCAGTTATGCAGTAACAATTTTAAACCTAAAGGGTATTCTTTTCATGTCATGCATTACAATTGTTTTCTCTTCAAAACGGCAATGGACACACTAATCGCTTGACTACAATTAACAGGACAGGCTTGCAAGAGATGTTGTCATTTCTGATCTGGCTGAAGAAATTTCCAAAGGCCCAATCAGACGTTTCATAGAAGGAGAAGCAGAGAGATAACTTGGTTCCTGATGCAAAAATAGATTTCAGACATAATCTGCTTTTCTGTTTGTGCTTTTCCTGCTATGACATGTAGACATGTCCTCTCCTTTGTAAAAGATCATCCCAAATGCATACTCTGTTATAGCCTTGACTATCCCGTGCATATGCATTTATCCTACCTCAGTCTTAGCTCATCTACAAAAGGAGGAGGTTAAACTGGACCATTTGGAACTAACTGCAACTTTTTAACTTGAGACAAATTCAACAGCCCAGCAGTGTTGAGAGACAATAGCTAATATTAGCCTGACAACACAAAGCCAGTAAAAACATGCTGATGTTTATAGAATATGATTACTACACTCAACAAACACTTCATTAGAATATCTGTATATCTACTTGTTTGTGCAGTTATGGAAACAGCCAGTCAACTTGGTACAGCATACACTCCTGCAGATAAACATTCAGGAGTTTCAGAATGAGGGAAAGTATGATCTTTGAGACCAAACACGATTCTCTGTTTCAGGTTTTCAGTTTACTCTAATACCAAAAAATCGTGGGAAAAGCTTTATCTTATCTCTGCACTGAGCAGAAAACCATCTTAGACATGTCGGATTTCTGCATCAGGAATCAATTCTGTTAGCTGAAAACAGAAATCTGAAACTGCAGCCAGCACAGGCTCACCAACACTGGTAAACACCGTGTGCCCTGACGATTATTCACATCTGCTGAGGCAACAGTTGTAGGATTCATGTTCCCAGCTTGCTTTGAGTCAAACACCTGACAACAGTTGCGCAGTGACTTTGGACCCTGCAATCATCTCAGGACTTTATGGTGTGCATCTCTTTCTGGTCACAATTTTCTACTTTTAATGCTAAATTCAGCATGTCACAAAGCAGAAGTTACCTTTAATTGTTTAATTAACGTGATAAATTTAGTGGCCTCCCCAGTCCCCAGATCAACATCCAGTAGAACACTACTAGCTCATTAAGAAAAGGCAAGTAATAGCAAGAATATGTATCTGATTAATATAAAAATTATGTGATGCATTTCTATCAAACATGGCAGAAACAAAAAAGGGATACTTGTAACATCCACATTTATCAGTTCTATCTTAATTTAAATGACAATTACCACTGAACACAAAGTAAAGCTGAATCAGATACATTTTGCAAAGATGTAAAAGTGACAGATGCCATCAGAAATAAAGTCTTTAAAGCCGCAAACATGAACTTCATGAGAGGGTGAAAGAAAATCAAAACGAATATATTTGGATGTGGATATATTTCATATATTCATTTATATTTTCTGTTGTTCCAGGGCTGGCATAGCAAAGAAAAAAAAAAAGAGTAAAATTTGATGAATGTACAGTGCTATTCTTTTATGTTTTTCAAAACAATCTTGTGTTTTGAGTGACCTCTTTGATGATTTTGCACCCTTTGACTATGACTGTCTTTATATGGGAATCGGCGTAGCTCATAAATATATACTTAATTTACTTCGATGTCAATACCAATAAATGAGTTCATCATTCAGACTTTGTATGGGTTTTTTTTCCTGGATGTCATATGGTCCACTGACTCCAAAGATTATAATTGTGGTGCCAGAGTCGTACAAAGCAAACCTAGTTTAGTAACAAGAACACCCAGAGAGCACTTCTCTGATGTTTAATCATATATTTATCACAGTATGATGACATCATCTGTTCTCTCATCATTTGTGCTGACGTCAGCATTGTTAATATCAAAATCTAGTTTAGTATATTGAGTCAGTAATCTAGTCTCATGATGCACTGAGGGTTTTTTTCTTCCGTCAGGTGATGTTCTTTATACACTTCTCTGCATTTAATCACTGCTTATTATTCATCTGACTCTTTTCCATAGTGTGTCTTGGTCCTGTTTTCGTCCAGACCCCAAGCCGTCACAGCAGTTGGCTGCCCTTTCCTGAGCCTAGTTCTGTTTGGTTCCTTTTAAAACAGTTTTTCTTTCTCACTGTCACCAACGTGCTTGCTTATAAGGTGAGTTATATGAGTGTTGGGGTTTTCCGTGTTCTTTGCTGCTATATGAAGGAAACTGAATTGAATCTCATCTTAAACCAAGCACTTTGCAACCTGTTCTAATGGAGCCTACCTCTTATTTTGTATACATTTTTCCTGTTGTTTATTCTTGCTGTCTTACTATTTATATTTTAAACCTGCACAGCTGGTGTTGAGCACTCACAATTTTGTTGTACATGGACAATGACAGTAAAGGGCCTTTCTATTCTATTGTAGAGTATGCCTTCCACTTACTAAATGCAAAAGAACCCACATAAGCAGTAACTGAAGCTGCTGGCAGAATCTCTAAAGGGAGGAGTGTTTTTATTTTTTATATATATATATATATATATATATATATATATATATATATATATATATATATATATATATATATAT